>NC_086048.1:3137486-3764983 GCF_947568885.1 Cydia strobilella
TTTTGGAGTCAACGGCCGGTAGCCCACGTCCTTCTTGTAATGTCCAGCTATCGCTTTGCAAGAGCTAATAAAATTACTGTAGGTACGCTGTCTTGTACTAACCGTACAATTTTAGTAGTATTTAAAGCTTCTAAAACCTTGATACTGTCGAAATAGTTGGACTGAAACCATCATTATAAAAGAATGAATAAATTACGGGTTTATACGTTACATCAATATTGTTAAGAGATTTCCGTACTATGAGTCTAACATACCTCAACTACATAAATTGAAAGTGTATAAATACTCCAAATCAAATTAAAAATCTGAACCGCGGTAAAAGTTTAAAGTATTCAAAAAGAAATTCCTTGCGTTTTAAATACCGCACAAAGACTTTCAATCAAAAAATACAATTTGCCGTTTATTATTTGCCAACAAAAATGCGGAAAAGAGAGTAACAAATTCCTACAAAAGATTCGCCGATGGTATTCCACGGGCATTTTGTGGCATTGTTCATTTGAGCCTTTTCTTTGTAAGCTGACTGGTGCTGTGATCATTGTTATAACGATACTGATCATTGTTATAACGATACTGATCATTGTTATAACGATACTGATCATTGTTATAACGATACTGGACATTTTTATAACGATACTGGACACCGATATTTTTTTAAAGGATGAAACCAATGTCTTATCTTTAAATGACCCTTTTACCTATTTATTACTATTTGAAATCGTCGTACAGGAGCCGTAACCCCGGGTTTGTTTAAGATAATTTAAGGTTTTATTTCCTTATGTTTAGTCACTCGCGCGTCGTGACGCGTTAACATAGTTATGAGCAACCACAAAATGTATGAAATAGTGGTTACGCCAAACTATGTTTATGCGTTTATTTCAAAAACTGTGTACTTTTACAAAAAAAAAGTAAAGAAATATCACGTCTATTGAAACACAAAACATAATGAAAAATGACTCTACTCAATAAACTCACGAAATGTATGAGTTTATTAGTTTTCACGCTCACCAAAAACTTTAAAGTCGATTTACTCAAAACTGTGTTTTTTGAGATAGCATAGATACGTCTGACACGGCAGTGCATTAGTGTGGCGACATTAATGCGGTTAACTTGATAAAATGAGTGACGAATTGAACATATAATCAAATATGTGTTCAAAACGCGAGAGGTTGAAGTGTTAAATTGCCATCCGAACGTCATAATTTACTCCGCAACAGTAACATTACTGCAGGTTGTCAGCCGGATGTCACCTGAAATTGTGTGCAATTTGTATATTTTATTTATATTGTAACACCATTTGCCTCCGAATAGAATATTTTGTACAAAATTTCCTCTCGCCATCGCAAATCATTACACATTTACTAAAACACTTAAATATCAAATCGCCTTTTCTCGCCAGAACTCATCAAGCCCGCTTCCTTTTCGCAAACAAAAGAATGACCCCGAAATTTATATTCCTTCAAAATTGTATACCACAATCACAAATACTTTTGAAGACCCGCGATTTTGCAATGAAATTCGGGGGAAAGTAATTTGTTTCTATTTAATTCTACGTGAGCTGTTTTTTAATAACGGACGTGCCTGAAGAGCACACAAGTTACAAACAAATTTAAGTGGAGCTTAACTTCAGCTGAATGCTTAAGGTTTCGTTTGCGACCACAGCAACATTCCGCCGCATACTTCTGCCGTGAATACGCAGGCTTTACCACTGATAATTTCCTTAATAAAAAAAAAATACGAGTAAGTTAGTTGCCGCATTACTGCCGCGATTAGAACGTTCAATACATCACTAATTTTATCAAGGATATTAACTGGGACAGCGCCCGCGTCCACGTTGCCGCAGTGACATCGCAACAGTTAGTAACGCTGTCACCTTTACTTTTGCAACGTAATGATTCGGATATCAACTGCAGCTGCATTACTGCCGCTATTGTGACGTTCATTCCGTTTATCAAGGAAATTGACAGATACAGCGACAGAAACAACGACGCCGCAAAAGTAATGCACCTGCAGTTGACATTCGATGGCATCAACCCTTGATTGACGTATTTAATGTCTTAATCGCCGCAGTAATGCGGCGGTGAACGTCATCGATTTAATCAGATACAACGGGCTTCATCAACGCCGTACCGGTAATGATGCAACAGTAAGTGCAGCTACAGTTGCTATCGGAATACAACCTTTATAGCTGCAGCGTTGACGCGGGCGATGTCACTGCCAAATTCCTTGATAAACGTTGCTGATCTGATCGAGCGTTGAACAGATTCTGTTATTATGTACCTATATAAACTAATGTCGGGTAGTTTAGTGTTGTTTACCAATATCTCAATTGACATTTGCCGGGACGTCAGTCTTCCGTGACCACAGCTAGTGCAACCTAGTTGAAACGTCGGAAAAAAGGTAAAATAATGAAATTTAATCGCGTTAGACCCGGTCATGACATTAATTATGTGTACAAAACGCGAGAGTTTAAATTGTTACAAGTCAAGTCAAGTCAATATAATCTTTATTCAAATAGGCCTAGCAACAAGCACTTTTAAATTGTTAGATTTTGTTATGGTCTCTTAGTGATACAAGGTTGTATCTGAATTGACTGAAATTGTAGTAATTCAGGGACTGATCTGGAGTCCCCGATAGTTGATTTACCTAGCACTTGTGATCGGATTTTTGTTGAAGTTATAATTTGGGAGTTGTTTGGATTTGTTTTGCTCTTCAAGTAATAATTTTTTCACGTTTACCCTTAACAAGGCCCTAAAGTTAGATTCTGAATTATCTTTTTTACTTTAGTTTGTTTGTAGTTGTTAAGATCTTGAAATCAATGACACTAGTACATTCTGAAATTATAGATAGATAGAATAACTCTTTATTGGCACACCTGAAGCAAAGATACAGCTTAAAGAAAAACAATTGATTAAATATAGAAGCAGATAAAAGGTGTATCTCTAAAGAGCGATCTCTTCCAGACAACCATTGGGAGATGTAGGTAGGCTGTAATTTAAAAAAAAAGTTTGCTATGAGGCCATCTCTAAAATCGATAAAAAATAGTTTTTTCGAAAGAAAACATTGGCATATGATTTGGCGAAATGTATAATGCAGATGATCTTTTTTTAAGAAATTCAGCGTTAGTATCATATATTATTATCGGGTTACCCTCATCTGGCAGAATATTATTTGTCAGAAATACACTTCGCATAACACAGATCGCATAAATAATAATATATACTTGCCATAACAATCATTTCGCATAATATTGGCAGAAAACCCTAACCCAACCCGTTGGGGTTTTCTGCCAAATAACAATATACGAAAAGAAATTCTGCGAAGTAATATTATGCAAAAACCGGCCAAGTGCGAGTCGGACTCGCCCACCGAGGGTTCCGCACTTTTTAGTATTTGTTGTTATAGCGGCAACAGAGATACATCATCTGTGAAAATTTCAACTGTCTAGCTATCACGGTTCATGAGATACAGTCTGGTGACAGACAGACGGACAAACGGACAGCGGAGTCTTAGTAATAGGGTCTCGTTTTTACCCTTTGGGTACGGAACCGTAAAAAGCAGTATGCCAAAAGTATTTCTACCCAGTAATATTATACAATACAAAATTCTAATAAACACATTAGTAAACCATTATTATCTCTTCTCTGTAGATATCTTGTTTAGTATGACTTATATAACCAACTCCCAATGTAAGGTGTGGTATATTGGGGTAACTTCGAAAATGGGGTAATTTTTAAACAAAGAAATATTTTCTAATTAGATGCATTTTTTGTTGTAGCAACAGTAAGCATGATGCCTTGGCATAGATAAGTAATAAGCATAGAGTTTGACGACCAGTCTGGCCTAGTGGGTAGTGACCCTGCCTGTGAAGCTGATGGTCTTGGGTTCGAATCCCGGTAAGGGCATTTATTTGTGTGATGAACACAAAACCAAAACGACTATTATTTTCGTAGACGACATCTAGCGTCAAGTAGTCGAGTTATCAGTAATGCTTCAATTTACATCGTTATTAGGAGAATTGACACAGATCGGATTGATACGGAAAACTAATGTTTTTAAATAGTCCCAAGTATAATATGGTGTTACTTTTTTGGGTGGTAAATGGTTATTAAATTTGCTATCAGATGATACAGACTTAGTAAATCTAGCTTGATATACAACAGAGTTATGACCGAAGAAGTAAAATTTGTGTCAACTCTCCTTGGTCTTCCCTAATTCGAGATATATTTTTCTCATTTTTCTGTAAGGTGAAAACATAATAGTCTAAGTAAACAGGTACGAGAACGCCATAAAAAGTTCCAATCGTCGATAAATAAGATATAATGGCAACGATTCGGTCGCCGATGCCAATTGAATGGTTTCAATCAAACCCTTACATTTGTACGCGATTCGTAACCATTACAAATATAGGCCACGTGACAGACAGAGCCTGATTCACATTTAACAACTTGGTTTTGAACTGGTTTTGATATGACCTTGATGAAATGAAATGAAATGAAATATATTTATTTGCATTAAGTGTGGTAACATTCATGGTCATAATATGTAAAATTAGATCACACACTTAGCTAATAATAAGCATGCAAAAACTTTTTTTTTAATGCCTTAACTATACAGACTAACAACTATAGGTATTTAAAATATTTACAAACATGCCATGATTAAAAAATTAAGTTAATACAACATTATATTACAAATTTCAAACATATTGTTCATGTTAAAGAAATAAGGACAACACATTTTATTCATCGTTATAAGATTCTATAAATTCATTCATTGTATAAAAACATGGTGTGATGTCTTGGTGATTGACGCGCGTCTCACGGACGTTTAGTTTAGATCTCTATGAACAAATTAAATTACTTTATATGTAAATAATTATTTTAATTTGTGTTTTTCAAGTAGACACACTAATTAAACTATAAACCGAAATAAACATCATATACGAAGGAAAGTCCGAATAAATTTATTTATTTTCTATTTAATCCTTAATTTGACGGTAGTTGTGAAATAGGTACCCTTTCATATCATAAAATTCACATAGGGGTACTTAGGTTAACGTGGTGGCTGGTGTTTAAATAAACAATACGAGTATTATGCAATTAATAAACATTTTTAAACTATTACTAGTCGATGAGTATTCCAATCAACGTTTTATATTTACTAAATTCTTATTATTATGCATTGGTCTAACTTTACTTACCTACGTTTTCTGTTTTGATTTTTAATATGATAACATTGCATGTTAAATGTATTTTTTGTACTTCTTTTTTGACATTTGTTTAAACCAAAGATAGATATAACTCCGTAATAGATGGATACAGTCTTAGGAAAAAACGTGCCTCGAAAATCAAGAAAATTTGATTCTCGTTCAGAGGGCGCTACTAGCTTTGGCCTACTGGCGTATAGATGGCGTTGACGGTTTCGTTTGTTATTTAACAATTTTAACGCATATCAGTGAAAGAACATTGGTCAAAATCATGAAAATAATTAATGCAAATAAAAAAAATCATTTATCCATATTTAAATACATTATATCGTATTTTTATAAATATTTATTTTTAGTTTTAAAGTGTGTCGACAGATGGCAGTGAATTTAATGGGGTTACAAAATTTACTATGACAGTACCGCTCTAGTATAAGTTACTCTATGTTTAAACACATTCAGTGCCATAGTCTGGTGATCTATTCGTAGTCGCTGTTTTTCATATACATTACGAGCTTTAGCATGTTATCGGCTACGCTCGTAGCGCGTAGCACGCGCTGGCACTGAATGTGTTAATATAATTGACGCACACCTAGACTGAATTAATGTTTAATATTTAACTGCTCCTAGAATTAAGCGTAAATAATTCTGCATGCCATTACCGTAAAATGGGGTGAGTAGGAGCAAAACTGACATTCAAACCTCGATAACATTTTATTTTTACGTAGTCCCTCGTAATTGGGGTGAGATGGGTTTTCATACAAAGGTTTTGCAAGATTTTCGGATCGATTTTTTTTTATTATGAGTATTACTATAGATCCATTTTAAATTGGAATACATTATTTTTGTAGCAGTAGCCTTAAAAACCCATCTTCAAACCCCCTTTTCATCCTTCTCTCCCAATTTGGATAACCCAACTCTCCCCGCTAACCCTACTCACCCCATTTTACAGTATGTAGCAGAATGTATTCGGAATGATGTATTTACCCTTTTTGTACCTTTTGACCTGCATTCTAACAAATAAATGTATTTCAAATAAATGGAATAATTTATACTGTCATTTGTTATTATGAAATTAATAAATTAAATTAAACTAAAAGAACTCCCAGTAAAATATTTGAACAAAGCATAATTTTGTTATCTTCAGCCAGTAAATAGTAGATTGTTAACCAAGGGACGAAAGGCACTCATTTCTGCCGAGGTATTTTGGCGCTCGAATGCAGTGAGAGCGCCAATAGTCCGAGGCAGAAATGATGCCTTTCACCCGAGTTAAACACTCTACTTTTCATTTCGAATACGAGGAAAGTAAAATGCATGCATTTTTTTTAAAACATGACTAAGTATACATTTTTATAGTATTTCTTGAGGGTACTTTCAATTAACAATTCAGACAAAAGTATCGTTATTTATGGAATGGAGAGTCAAATATCAAAATGAAAAATTTATTACAAATCCATTTAAACTCAAATTTCAATTGCGTATCGTAAAAAAATTAAAAAAGTCGTACTTCGAACGTAAAATGCTCTAGTGCAGACACGTATCATTTTCTGCGCACCTTTTAGAACAACAATGACCCTCTTTCAGAGCATGAGAAATGAAAAGATTGTTACGCTACAAACATTGTTTTGATGCTACGACGGCTCGTAGCTACGAGTACCTAACGCTGTAGCACTTGCTAAGACGAGCGTAGCATATCTTTCTCGTATGATATTTTATTTCAATTAAGCTTCAATATCAAGTTTATTAAAAAAACACGTAATTATTACATACGTAATAAACTTTTACAAAATAAATTCAGATAATTTTTCAGCAGTAATACAGCTTTATGCTAATAACAATATTTTGATAATTTTTTTCTGACTATCAAATATTATCATTTGATATTACGAGTAGGTATGTATAACGGGACATAAATAAACTCTCCTAATCAATAAACATAACGTCAAGAGGTGTTTTGTACACACCGTGTTTTTTTCCGTTAATTTCAAAGATGCATTCCTGAACTTAAATTTAGTAACTTTCTCAATGACCTATTCTAAATAACTCCATTTGATTACCTGTCATGTCATAGAAAAGTAAGCGCCGGAAGCTCCGGCCCGGGCACGGCCCGGTCTAACGTGAGTCATCCTTTATTCACCGATGAGAATTTAAAAACGTGAGAACTAAAT
Organism: Cydia strobilella; assembly: GCF_947568885.1. Classification (NCBI taxonomy): domain Eukaryota; kingdom Metazoa; phylum Arthropoda; class Insecta; order Lepidoptera; family Tortricidae; genus Cydia; species Cydia strobilella. Next base: position 3,144,858 of record NC_086048.1, read on the forward strand.
TAAGATTCTAAGAGAAACCTAAGAATCCCGCTATCATAAAACTGATCTTGAGTGCCGAAAATAGCTTTTCCTACGAGCGTGTACACTTGCCTTAGGGCCTATTTACATGTTGATTAGTGTTTAGTATGAGTTTATACATTTTCTACTGAGTCTCATCTGTCATTTTCATTCACCTACAAGCCTTTTGAACAGTGCGTATCAATTATCAAATAATATCAAATGGTATTTATCTTAAACCAGCCATAAGCCAGAATCAAGAGGTAATCAATCAAAACTTTATTTATATCTTCTCCCACAAGCATTCGAATATTCAATGGATATTTTAACCAGCCATAAACCATCTTAACCAAAAGGTGTTTTACAATAAGCATTATACGCATCACATCCATCACAATACCTAATTAATATTGTCTTCCTATAAACACCTGCCAACCTCTCCATCTCCATTCGCCCACATCTAGCATTCGCCTACAAGCCTATACAACAACGCTTAATCAATAATAAAAACCGGACAAGTTTTTATTATTTACCCCCGCCCACCGAGGGTTCCGTACTTTTTAGTATTTGTTGTTACAGCGGCAACAGAAATACATCATCTGTGAAAATTTCAACTGTCTAGCTATCACAGTTCATGAGATACAGCCTAGTGACAGACAGACGGACAGTAGAAGCTTAATAACAGGGTCCCGTTTTTACCCTACGGGTCATCATCATCATTAATTTAAGAGCCTTGTCGGTGGAGCAATTTCCATGTATCTCTTTCCTGAGCCTTTCGTTTGACCGCCTGATACGTCACGACGTTTATCTTTTCCTTTAGTTGGTCCATGTATGTTCTTCTTGGTCTCCCTCTCTTCCGCCTTCCTTCTACTTTCCCTTCCACAATATTTTTTATGAATTCCCCCCCCTACGGGTACGGAACCGTAATAATAGGGTCCTGTTTTTACTCTAAAAATAGATGTCTAATTATATTTGCGAACAGCCATATAAATCAAAAGGTATTTCACAATAAGCATTAAACACATCACTTCAACAATACCTAATTAATATCGTCCCTGTCCCTATAAACAACCTACCGCTCACACCTGCCAGCATTCGCCCGCAGGCCGCCTTGCGGTGTGGACGCGTCGCAGCGCGCGCGAGTGATACGATCGTGAACGGTGTTGGTTTTATGGTGTACAAGATTTGACTTTACGCAGATGGAATACGTAATTCGTGAGTTCCCTTTGCCTTTAATGTTGTTTTTTGATTAAGGTGATGATTGGAAGGAATACAAATGTGGTTGCGCGAAGTGGATTCTGTTTGAGGTTTTGATGTTTTAATAGGGTTTTGTATAAACCCATTAAATTCGTATGAAAAAGGTCTAAGGTAGTAAATTATCACATGCTTTGAAATGTAATAAAAATGTTGTTTATGCGGCAACCCTAATAATTTATCCTTAGCAATAAAGAATTATTATTTTCGCTGTGAATGTATTTCAAATAAAGCACATTATAAAGACAAAAAATACATATTGATAAGTAAATTAAATTGGTTTTATCAAAATTATCTTAATCCACGTCTTCAAACCTCTTGAAAAGTAAATTACTTAATTAATGAAATAGTCAAATCAATTCTTTTGTTAGAAGCTTTCATAAATTGAAGATTTTTCTCAGAAAGTGGTTCTAAATTGAACAATACTCTGAATAGAAGTGAAGCCTATTGAATGATAAAATTCATCTAAACGCTCAGGCAACAATACTCCTGAAATCTTTTACAAAATCCTAGATGCCTTTTAGCAAAATACACCTAGCTACCCACTTCATGTGCTGATTATGTATTTTAAGATATGTATATACTTCGCATAATATTTACTTACTGATTCTTTATTTTTATGAAAATGGAGTTTATAGTTATAGTGTTGTTAGGTGGGCTGGTAAGGACCAGCCCCAGAAATTGAAGCGTACCTTAATGGAATAATTATTGTTTACCTTTGTCATTTCGTTGACATTAGTTATCGGCGTTAGACAGAACTTTAAGCTTATGTTACCTTCACACATGAATGAAACGCCCACACTACAACCTACTAGTTTTCATGATTGTTAGTTAAAAACACTTATCCCGAAACAATTTTCCGCAAAATGATTTCAACAACAAAATACACCTAATATTAACCTAAATTCAAATTCTTCAAAAGCTCAAGCATTGTTGAGGTTTGTAACTTCAAAGAGGTAACCTCTATCCCTCGTAAGCGGGCGGAAAGTTCTTTTTGTTGCCAAGTGAAAAGTAAAGTGGACGTAACTTTGTCAGTTTGAAGGTTGGCCACTGAACTAATGGTGCGCGTCGTCCTTTATTGCGTTTTTCTCACGGGATTTTGAAATGTTTTATCAGGCGAATTGAAATGGGAAAAGTTCTGTTTTGCGGCTTATTTTTGTTTCATGTGTTTTAGTTACATAATATATCCTTTTTAAATCCCAAATACATGACAAAGTTATTTAGCAAAGTATAAATAGCACTGAAAATCGCTATGAACTATCACATATTAGAGTTTTGAAAGATTCACGGTTAGTTTCACTAGACTTATATTGACCGGGATATAGACCGTGATTACCTTTTGTATTATTTGTGAGCTTCCGATATTTCGACGCAGTTACATGCATCATGTTCACGGGTGTATCGGGAGCTCACAAATAATACAAAAGGTAATAATAGGTAGGTAGGTAGGTCTATATCCCAGTCAATATAAGTCTAGTATCACATATGAATTGATAAATCGACACAGTATTTTGCGTTCTGAAACTGTATCAAAATAACTTACCAAGTAGTATAGTTAGTACTACATACAACAAATTCTTAGAAAGAAAAAATGTTTTCCCATTATTCTGTCGAGGTCGAGTACAAATAAAACATGTATAACAATCTTATACATCAATTATTTCTACAGTTCGTGTTCAAGAGTATCTTTCAGACAATTCAGACTAATTGTTCTACATAGAGTGGCATATCTCTTTTTGTTAACTTATTAGATAATGGTAGGTACTTTTGACATTTATCCGTTACTTTTGATGCCGAATCATGATTACGACTTACGACTTGCTAATTTAAAGCTCGAAAATCATTTATTGGACGAGAAGTACATTTCTACAACAAAATTCCTATCGTATAATAAATTGGCCAGATTATAAATTTAAGAAAATTATCAAACGTAAATTAATAGATAAATCGTACTATAGTAAATAAATAAATAAATAAATAATAATAAATAAATATTATAGGACATTCTTACACAGATTGACTAAGTCCCAACGGCAAGCCCAAGGAGGCTTGAGTTATAGGTACTCAGACAACGATATATATAATATATAAATACTTAAATAGATATAAAACACCCATGACTCAGGAACAAATATCTGTGCTCATCACACAAATAAATGCGATGGATTCCAACCCTGGACCATCGGCTTTACAAGCTGGGTCACTACCCACTAGGCCAGACCGGTCGTCATAGTGTCAGATAGTGTCAGATTATTTGGAAGAAAAAGATGTATGGGATAATTGTATCATCATCATCATCCTGCCCTTTTCCCAACTTCATTTGAGGTCCGGCCTTCTTGTGCATCTGCGCCAGGACAATCTGTCCCGTGTTGTCAGTGGTGGGATGTTTTGCGTCTTCAGGTCTCTTTTGACAGTGGACCACCAGGAAGCCGGAGGTCTACCCGATGCTCTTAAAATAATAATTGGATAATTGTATTTTTATATATTTTATATTTATATTTTTTATTCATTAAATATATACAACAAACTTTTCACTATTTCTAATTATACATTTTAATTTAAGCCAGCATTTAAAGACATATTAGTGTGCAGTAACAGCCCAAAAAGACCGGGGCCTGTGCTAGGGCTAGTTACAATATATGTGACACAATTTTTAGAGAGCGATCGGATTTTGGATAAACAATTTTCTTATAATATAAAGTTTACTTAATTCAATTAAAAAAGCTTAATTAAATAAACATGCATTACTGGTATTTTTTATTTTGATGTACGTATTTAATATACGTATATTGGGTTTTTATAATTAAGGTTTTTATAATTAATTATCCGTCAAGTATTTAAAAATGTACGGACATAAGGGTATCTTTGTATACCTACATGGTGAAATAAAATTGAAATGTTCTGTAAAAAAACCTCCACCTCTGAACACTATTTTGCAACTATGCCAAAATATCAGGAACTCGCTAAAACAAATTGATGTGGTAAATGCTCCGCCTTCATAAGTATTTATAACGCAAACCAACCTATCTTAAAATCATATAGGTACTTAAATATCGTGCCCTTTATAAAGGCAATTTCCAAGGCACTTAGTACACAATATATGTTTATTTTCACTCACATTTCCCTCCAATTCTTCGTTAGGAGTGATTTTTCGCTAGACAACGAGCAAATAAGTATGTGTAAAATATGTCACGGGGCTTAGGCGGCACCTCTGGAAATGCGAGTGTTATTCCCATGGCTTACTAAGCACAAGGAATCTAAAAATCAGCGAGTGGAATAAATGAAACATTGAAAGTCGGAAGCCTCCGTCCGGTCCCGGACCGTTCTAGCGTTCGATCATCCTTTAGGATCTTCTTCTTCAGGTGCCTCTCCAACTCATCATCATCATAACTTTATTCATAACAATATTACATTGTGTTTGAAATCTTAAAACTAACATGCACACAAAAAATATTACAAAACACAGCCACCATAGCCACCAATTAAAAAATAATTAATAATACTTAATCAAATAAAAATAAAAAGTAGAAGTTTCCAAAATTATATAATCAATTGAAAATAATAAAGAAAAATGTCAACAAGTAAAAAGTAAAAAAATATATAAAATAATATCATTAAAAATGTCAGTATAAGACAAATTAATTAAGAAAATAATGTCAACGTGAAAAGTACCTAAATTAAAAATAACAGTAGTTTCGAAAGTTATTATTTAAAAAAACTAGTTAAATTTAGCAGTCAGCTCCGCATATTTTTGTTTGTCCTTGGCGAGGCGAGAGAGTTCAGCCATCCTTTTAATCCCGGTCCATTCTCGGATGTTACGCTCGGATCCTTTAGGATGAACAGACATATGTGACGTTTTCAATCAAAAGGTACCACATTGTCACTTACAATAAAGACCAAAATTGCTTTTATCTTTATACGAAAAGCCCGTCAGAGCCTCCTTATGGCAAGCGACAATGTGGTACCTTTTGCTTGAAAACGACACATATTAAATATATTAATAACGGGTCACTCACGTATCATCACTCACTCGTGTCGAGCATTTTTCGACTTAAAATACGCGAGTGACCCGTTATTAATATATTTAACTAGCTTTTGCCCGCGACTTCGTCTGCTTGGACTTAGTAACCGCAGCTAGAGTAAGAATAGCGCCTGGAAAAATTCTCATAGCAATCTAAATTTGTGCATATTATGCACACAAATTAGCAGGCACTTCGTTAATTATCTCAATTCTACCCCGCTTTTTACTTTCTTAAGGGATGATTTTCGGGATAAAAACTATTCTATGTCAACCTATCTCTATGCCAAATTTCATCTAAATCGGTTCAGCGGTTTAAGCGTGAAGAGGAAACACACAGACAGAAAGACAGACAGACAGACAGACTTTCGCATTTATAATATTAGTATGGATTAGTATGGATTAGTATGGATAGTATGGATATGAATTTCACTGGTTTGGTTGTTAGGTGTCTGGCTTACCTAAGCTACGTAAGTCATGGGAATAGGTACGCGGCATAGAATATGTCACACGCACCCGGGATTTTATACCTTCAGGAGTGTTGAGTGTCAACCTGGAAGATATTTTGTAAATAAGGCTGCAGAATAAATAATTGGGTTTGTTGAGCGACTTCAAATGTGAGAGAGAGAGTACATATCATCACTTCAACTTTACCAGCAAATATCCCAATGCTGGGCACAAGCTTTACCTCTTTACAATATGACCTCGGTCTCTTTAAAACAAGAGTGAATAGGCTGTTACTGAATCGGTGAGCTCCATCTTAGGCCCTGTCTTCACTTTCCATCAGGTGTGACTAGGGCCAATCGCTGATCAGTTTATATAAAAAAGTGACGATTTTTATTTTGGTGACGATTTTTTTTTTCGTCAGATATTGACAAAATTTAGTGGATAAAGTTCACCATTTTATACAATATAATGGCAATTTCACTATAATTAGGTACTAAGAAGTCTTCATCTGAGTTACGAACGAAAACGAATGGTAAAAACCAACGGTTTTTTTTATGTGTTTTGTGTTTGTAATTATTGCGCTCAGAATAAAAAGCTCTTTGAAACAGCTCAATTTTAACAAAAAAAAATAGCCGACAAAATTAAAATCAATCCATAAGGTTTTTAATTGGGATTGGGAATATTAAAATCACTAAAATTCGTTTACAAATGTTTTCTTTCACTGAAGTACAACTGATACACGAAACAAATCTTGTAAAGAAGGCTATTTTGTATGTATAACTAGTCTTAAAATGTGTATTTTTTGTTAAATATCTCTGTATGTAGGTAGTTTTGCACATTGTAATTTTTACAGAGGTGAATATATTTTTTTCAGTTACCCGTTGACCACACACAAAACGTCGGGATTTATTCTAAATTCATTATATGCGATAAAATTCGTTTACATAGTTTTATTTTCACGAACTAGTAGTCAAGGCCATTGCATTTAATTTATTTTTGAGCCCCTTTTACTTATTTTAAATTAGATAAAGACAATACTCTGAAGCAGAATATGTTCTTTCTAGGACGAACTTAGTTATTAAACTATGGCGTTATTCATAAACGCGTTACTGACCTGAATTAGCTATGAATCGTTTGTCTTTATCTGTCAGTTACTGACCTAAATTAGCTATGAATCGTTTGTCTTTATCTGTCATTTTAACTTATGTATTTGTAAGAAAGGGATAAAACATAATTTCACGAACTAGTAGTCAAGGTAATCCATTGCATTTAATTTACTTTTGAGCCCCTTTTAATTATTTTAAATTAGATAAAGACAATACTCTGAAGCAGAATATGTTCTTTCGAGGACGAACTTAGTTATTAAATTATGGCGTTATTCATAAACGCGTTACTGACCTGAATTAGCTATGAATCGTTTGTCTTTATCTGTCATTTTGACTTATGTATTTGTAAGAAAGGGATAAAACATAATTTCACGAACTAGTAGTCAAGGTAATCCATTGCATTTAATTTACTTTTGAGCCCCTTTTAATTATTTTAAATTAGATAAAGACAATACTCTGAAGCAGAATATGTTCTTTCGAGGACGAACTTAGTTATCAACTTATGGCGTTATTCATAAACGCGTTACTGACCTGAATTAGCTATGAATCGTTTGTCTTTATCTGTCATTTTAACTTATGTATTTGTAAGAAAGGGATAAAACATAATTTTACTAAATCAGGCCCGTAAAGTTTTATGAATAAAGGAGTTATTAGCTACATCATCTTAACTAAAATTTCACTTAGTTACAAACTTGAAATGATCTAACAGTACCTTAAACTTCACAATAATCTTAAGTGTTTTGGAAAGGGTTGTTTAATACCTACTAAATTACTTTTTGAGGAAATTGCTTGTCCCAAGTAGTCATTTGTTTAATTAAAATCAGCTCTGATAATTTGTAAGTTGGGAGAAAATGTTCTATCAAGCCTTTTTTAAAGGTGTTATTTTTATCGTATGACTTTATAGAAAAAAAAAACAATAAAAACCACAATATACACATAAGTAAGCACATTTAATAAACTTAAACTTAAGTGTTATTGCGATTTTTTCTTAAGACTAACTTTGACTTATGACTAAATTGTTATTAAAAGTAGTCTTTCCATTTTTAATGTCGCCTAGTTAAGCACACAACAACAACAACACAACACAACAACACACAACAACATTTTAACAACATTTTTATGGGCCCCAGGCCTGAAATAAACGAATATTTAATTTAATTTTAATTTAAGCATCCGTCTAAGTAAATACAGTTTTAACATTACAAATAAGAACATGAAGGCCGGTAAAAAAATCTGCTTACTTAATCCGTGAAGTTGGTTCAAGCGCTTTTGAAAAGTGCTTGGACCAACTTGCAAGTGAAAAGTAAGCTATTAACTATTAAGTAGTGAGGGCTAGCTAGACTTGCCTCGTCTATATTCTACAACTTTTTTCAAAACCTCTTTGGTACCTTCGGATTGGGTAAGTTATTTTCATATTTTTTTTCTACTAAAAAATATTATTAGCTTTACGGGAGATATCTGAAAACTTTGTTGTTGAGGTAGATTCAGAGCTGTTAAAAAACTTTTCTGGGTTGTAAGGAAAAAATACAATCTTTTAGCACTACAAATATACATATACGAATGGGCATATATTATATGCCCATTTGTAAAACATAAGTATTGTGAACCTTTTAATTATAATGTTTCTTTGTTAGGCCAGTATTTTAGCTTTAAGAATAAAGGGTTCTATAATAATGCACAGTTCACGAGTCTGTTGGCTCAACATCTTCCTTGAGACTTTATGAAGACGAACCAAGAATATTTACTATAATGTTTACGCTTATTAACATTCATAAACAATGTTTATGCAAGGGATTCTGTTTACGCGTATTTAAGCTGCTAGAGGGTAAATATAGCCAGGTGCGGTAGGTATGAAGTTTTCGAATTAAATTTTCGTCTTTATTGGTGTAAGGTATTTATGTGCACAGAAATGTAACTAAACTATAATTATGTAGCCTAAGGTGAGGTGAGCCACGGCCAATAACTCAAATTTTAGATTAAATCTTCTTATAAATAATCGATTTCTTGATCGTAAGCTAGTTACTGTCCAAAAATATTATTTTGATACCCGCTTTTGTAGGTAGGTACTGATGTAGTGCATAATCATTTTCCATCGTGTTTTCACAGAAACGTACCTACGTGTCTTGCTATTTCAGTCAGTCTCGGTACAATAAGTACTGAGATTGACTGAAGTAGCATGACAATTACGAACGTTTTCGATAAAATACGATGGAAAACAATTATACAGTACATATGGTGCTACTTTCTCGCACTAGTGCGTAAAGAGCACTTCGTGCATATGTTGAAAGTTTAAAGGACTATATGTACTGTAAAACGTTGTACGATACACGTGCGAATAGGTAATTCGCAACTCGTGTCGATTTAAAACACTCCCTGCGGTCGTGTTTTAATTTATCGCCACTCGTTTCGAATTTCCTCTTTTCCGCACTTGTATCGTAAATAACTAATGCTCTACATCTGTAAGTACTGTACCTACTTCCTATGCGGGACAAATGTCTATCAAGTTATTATTGAGGCTTTTCCAATTAGTCAAAATTCAATATGGTTAATATAGCTAAGTGTGGCTGTATTGATAAGTGCTTATTGTGAGTTTATATATTTGTCACTAAACGCAAGCAGCAAGTCGCAAATGTCTAAACTTGCAATAAACACTAAACAATGTGTTAGGCCCCAACGTGAAGGCCAGCCACACGTCATCCACAACCACGCTTCATAGTCCGACAAGAAATTGTAGAAAATTATTGAGAGCGCCACTTCCTACGTAACTGTCACATTTTTGACGTAAAATCCTTAAACATGGCAACAATTTAATATGGACTTATACTGACCGGAATATGGACCGTGATTACCTTTTGTATTGTTTTCTAGTGTGAATACGACCGGTGGTAACGTTGGAAGCGAACCCGACGCGCACTAATGAGGGTAGACTGAGCGCGGTCTACACAACTTTGACACCCGCTATCTTCAGTTACCCGTGAACAAGGTGCATGTAACTGTGTCGAAATATCGGGAGCTTGAATCGTTCAAAACTGTTAATTAATATGGTTTTGTTTTAGTTCCATTTTATTTAATTTTTACTATCTTATGTCGCTCTATATATAGAATAGAATAGAATATAATAGAAATAATTTATTCGTTAGCACACACAAATAGAAAGTTATACAGAACAGAGAAACATAAAGAAAAAGTGCCACGAAATGGTCTCACCTCAGCATGTTGCTGGCGACTTCCAGCGCTGACCTTCCGGTGAGACCATCCGGTGAAACAATCACGACAAGTAACAAGAAAAACAACAAATATTGATCTTATGTTTGTGTTTTCCCATTGAGGCTGGATTAATAATATAGTTGGATTACTTTCCGATTATCAATCCAGCTCTATGATGGCATTATTGTAGTCTTAGCCAAATTACGCAAGTAGGTAGGGGGATGTCCCGTAACCACGGACGGCATATAGTACCGGTCACACGTCCGGCAACTAACAACACCAGCAGCAATTCATGGATAAGTAAAAGTGGCGCGCGGGGACGTGCCAATGCCGAGAAACGGGATGCACATTGCTTATGACGCGCGCAACCGACTGTGGGGGCGTTTTTAGCATTTTTGTAGGGAAGGCGCTGCGAAGTTTCGGGTGAGTGATTCAGCCTAGTGTTTATTTTTAATTAACACTAATCACTCAAATTTTGTAGTCTATAAAAGTTTTTTTAGGTGATTGAAATATATAGTTGAGGTACACAATAAATAATTGTAATGATTTCCTATCCCTTAGTACCGGACACACTAGTAGTCCCGTAACGCCGGACAGTGAGTATGTTTTTTTCGGTTGTATTTTGTACCTACGATGTTCCAGATAGAAGAATGGGCAAGGAAATATAAAAGAGAAGAAAAAAATCTGAAAAGACGGTGTGAAAGAAGTGAATTTTGGATATATAAAAGAAAAGCAAGCTAACAAATAAAGAAAAAAACCGGACAAGAGCGAGTCGGACTCACCCACCGAGGGTTCCGTACTTTTTAGTATTTGTTGTTATAGCGGCAACAGAAATACATCATCTGTAAAAATTTCAACTGTCTAGCTATCACGGTTCGTGAGATACAGCCTGGTGACAGACAGACGGACAGACGGACAGCGGAGTCTTAGTAATAGGATCCCGTTTTTACCCTTTGGGTGCCGAACCCTAAAAAGGTAAAGCTGAGGGAAACCAAATAAACAAGTGAAGAGCGAAGTTAAAGAGGAGGAAAAACAGCAGCCATTGGTTGAAAAAACCCGTGGTATGTTTAGACTATGACCAACACTGGATACAGTCTCCAGGTGCAGGACTACTGGACATTCCAAAATGTTCAGAAGATTATTTTGTACGAAATGTAGTCCGTCCGGTACTAGGTGCCTTTTGCAAAGAATGAGTTTTTTTTTTACTAAAGTTTACTTTTCGTGTTTGAATTAGTTTATGTAGAAGTTGCATTTGTGTTATTTTATTTTGATTCGAAAATTTGTTGACTAAAGTAATTCTTAAATAAAGATATATTTTTTCAACTACGCAAAATCAGACACAGGATGTAACAAAAGCGTGTAAATATATTAAAATATACCACAAAGACTTAAGCCGCTAATTTATAAAAGTTCAAAAGCAACGGAATTTTCGCTAACTGCAATCAATTTAATATCAACAATCCACAACAGTTTAACCCACAATCTAGTAAAACAAATACCATTTCGCGTTCTATTTATGTTTGAGCTTCAATAAAAATCCTATCACAGTGGACAATTGCAAATAGTGGTGACCAAACCTAGTTAGCGTCCAATGAAGTACATACCAGCCCGGGAAATTTAATACTGCCCCGGGCATTGGACAAATTAAATCACGGGGACATGAGAAATGTACGAAATAAAATAAAAATGTGGGAAATATTATTTACGCGAGTTGTACAATCGCTGGCAAATATAAAGGACAAATAGACGTTATTACTAGATATTTTTTATGCTGGAATTTGTCTATATATAAGTAAACATTTTTTAGGGTTCCGTAACTCAAAAGGAAAAAAAAGGAACTTATAGGTTCACTCGTGCGTCTATAATATATTAATAACGGGTCACTCACGTATTTTAAGTCGAAAAACGCTCGACATGTTTCATTCCGTACCGAGGAGTGTCATCAGGAGCTAGCGTTGACGGTGACGGACCGGCGCAGACTGCGGGCCGCAGCCCTCCGCGCCCTGTGACGGCGCGGGCGCCGGTGGCGGCAGGGGGGGCGAGAAACTACCCTCGTTTACGGCATTATTGTCAAATGATGGGTTGCACACAACACTGACTACGTAATTCGCGGATGTATGGATGTCTGAGACTACATACTTTTATGATGTTGTGTTCTGCCGAAACCAAATTTATGCTACGAGGAATGATTGTTTCTACCGAAACTGAACCTTTGGTCGTGTGTAGTTTAATTACTAACGAAAATACAGTTTCGGTGCAAAAAAAACACCGGGTTTTGACCGACACCGAACCTTCGGCGGAATATGATTTTTATGCCATAACCTGCCAAATCCGAAACTGAAAGTAGGGCATTAATGATTACCTAGCGCGTGAATCTATCAATGATATATTGATATGTTATTTCTTTTAGCGCGTTTTGTTTACATCAATATAATTACGACCAGGATGCATGGGCAAGTGATTTTAAAATGAGATCAAATATAAGTAAATTTATTTAGAATTGACCTCCAAAAATAATTTTAGAATTAATTAGACAAATTAGATCGGCTGAAATTACCATATAATTAATTTGAGCAAACTCATAACGAGGGCGTATTTGAACAGTTAAGGTGAGAGTCATTGACCTTTCACAAACGGAATTATCTGCCATTTTCCTTCCTCAAGAGAAAAATAAAAACGGCCTACACACGACATGGCTAACTACATAAAATATTTTAGGGCTTCGTTCCTTAAGATAAACCAAAACCTTAAATAGGAACTTTTTGAGTATATTTTACTTCTACTGCCTAGCATATTGACAATTGCAAATCTTATTATTTATTTATTAAGGAGGTAAAACAGAAACAGTCACAGAAATACAGCGTATTGGTATGTTGGTAATATTACTTAGGTACTCCGTATTAGATAGATACAGCTTAAGGAAAAAACGTGCCTCGGAAATCAATTTTGATTCTCGAACCGATGGCGCCACCACTTTTTACCACTTTTGGCCTATTCTCGAATAGATGGCGTTGACGGCTTCGTTTGTTATTTAACAATTTTAACGCATATCAGTCAAAAAAAATAAAAAAAATGGGTCAAAGTCATATAAAAATAATAAATGGAAATAATTATCCATATGTAAATGCATTTTATGGATTTTTATACATCTTCATTTTTAGTTTAAATCGTGTGCCGATAGATGGCAGTGAATTTACTGTGGCTACAAAATTAACTATGACAGTTCCTCTGTCCTATATAATATATCCTCTTTGCTTAGGTATAGACGTTTCCTTAAGCATATCTCACTATGAACACAAAAAGTTAAACACGACTACTCTACTACCTGTATGAAGATGCATAGCTTTGATGCAAGAAACTTTGCGAAAACTCGTTTCGACTGAAAAATCACAGTTATTCACCCTATTCACTGTATTCATCCGCCTTACGGAAAACCTCCAAAGCCACATTCGGTCGCGAGATGCGCGAAATATTATTCAGCTGTCGTGTATTTCGTTCGTACTTGTCCTACCTCTCTCGTTGTCGTCGTCGTTGTCGTTGTGTTGTTGTTTGTGTGTCGTGTGTTGTGTTTGTTGTTTAGTTGTCAAAGCGGACCCCAGGCTCCCATGAGCCGTGGCAATAATGCCGGGATAACGCGAGGAAGAAGACTTGTCCTACGTATATTTGCGCGAGCGATAAGCATGCTATAGTATGCGGTCTATCTACTGAGCTCGTTCACTTACCTGTACTGACAATGGCATTCTGTTAAACAAAAGCCATTATTTATTTTGTGCCTGAGCGCGTGGCCTTTGTGCATGATCGCGTGGCTATTGTGTGGGAGCCTCAGGCACAAAGGCCACGCGCTCAGGCACAAAAGACATAACATTTTGTTTAACATAATGCCATTGTTAGTACGTAAGTGAACGAGCTCAGTAGAGATAGCGTTAACTATACCTAAATGACATCATTCACACATCATTCTGATGTCAGTGTACGTTCGAACTGGCCTCGGTTTGCTATCCCCTGCGCTAGTAGTTTCAGTAACCAAAATAAAGCAATAAATTACTTATTTCCTACTTAAAGCAAAGCTCGATCAGTATCGATGCATTAAGATACGATGTTTAAAAGAGTAATAATAGTTCTACTAATGCGTTTTAGCTGTCAGCTTACAATTTCGACCTTCGTAAAACATTATGATGATCACTTTTGTATCGATCGCCTCGATTTACAGGCCAATTCGAACGTACACTGATATCAGAATGACATCTAAAGGACGTCATTCAGATATTGTGCATTACACTCGTACTTGTATATTTATTGGCCCAAGCGAGACGCACGATAACTAAATGACATCGTTGAGCATCATTTTGATGGCAGTGTACAGTTCGAATTGGCCTGTTATATTTAAGGTGTGCCTTAAATATAGGACTTAGAGTAACTGAGGCCCAAATTTTCACATCATAAATAAATTTATGATGTGAAAATTTGTTTAACCCTCGTTCCTTGAAACGCTCGCAACGCTCAAGATTCCATTTTTCGAGCCATTCGCTACGCTCGTGGTTCAATTTTGGAATCTTTCGCTTGCTCGGGTATCAATATTAGCACGAGAGGTTAAACAACAACAACAGATAACTATTGTGAATAATTTAAGTTGGAACATTAGTGATTTAGTCATTACCTTAACAAAACAGATCTCAGTCGTTCCCAATACTTTTTTGTGCCGTTTCGATCGTGCTTTTACGATATTGGTAGCAGGAAAACCGGCGAAATCTTATATCAACATATTGCTACGCAGATTCCAAAACAACCCTCCCTTCGTTTTAATTAACTTTCATGCAACAACAAATAACAATCAATGATTTGTATTGTATTGTATGCTACAAATTACTAAATAAGCTCTTACGGACAAGATATTGCATCCTGCACCAAACTAACTGTCTGTTAGGCCCAATGGTTGACTGGTAGAGAATGCCTCAAGGCGTTAAGTGCGCCATTTGTACTCTTTTTGTGTAAATTTGTCCAATAAAGTTTAAATAAATAAATAAATAAATATTGGCAAAAAAATCTGAAAAAAGTTTCGCACCAAGGATTTTTTCCCAGTCCCTGTCACAAAGATAAAAAGCAAACTTATTTCAATGACTTCCTTAAGGATTCTATAAATGGTCAGTACACACGCTGATTGGTGTCTGTTTAATCGGATAATTTGGCAAAGTTAATAAAGGTATTTAGCCTGGCTCGGTAGGAGGCCGTGGGAAATGAGAGAAGAAGTTATATTGGGTCGTTCCTAATTCTATCTTTGTGATGTCGGTCTTTGTGATGAACTTTGTGGATAATAATTAATATATCTGGAGGTTTTCAAAAAAAAATGGTACCTTATTTTTGGGTTATTTAGACTCAGAATAACGAGTACTATTGAACGAGACAAAGAAAAAAATATCCCCAAATATATAATATATTCATACAGTTTTTGCGTGTCAGTTTTGAAACGGTCCATACAAGATGTATGTGAAAATGCGTTATAAAACTGTCATTTTTTGGGGATATATTTTTCGGTAGCAGCAATGCTGCGCTACTGCAGCAGTAACGCTGGCGCTGTCTCGATCCGAATGTTACCATTAACAATTCATTTTACCGTTTACTTATGACGACGTAATTTACAAAAGAGATACCTTTATTAATAGAAATTTCTTACAAGATTAAATTAGAACTTATAAAGCCGTATAATGAAGGTAGAAACCGGAGCAGCCCTCACAGCAGGTGGGTAAAGGCAATAAGTGTAATGAGCCGATTTATGTATGAAGGGGGGAGGGCAAATAATACAGCCTTTTAACATGTACCACCCCTTCGAAGACGGCATTAGACAGCTAATACAAAAAGTGGAAATTGAGGGGAAACTCGAATTTAATAATGTAATATCTCTGGTGTTACATGCGTCCATAGGCTATGGTGACTGCTTATATTAGGCGGGCCGTATGCTTGTTTTTACCACCGACGTGATAGATAAATACATTTGCGCAAAGCTGGGTAAAGTATGAGCGGACATGATAAAAAAGCAGCATGTTCCTAGGTGGCACACCTTTCTATTTTATGACCGTAGTTACTGCTATAATAAAACTTTTAAATGCCTGCCGCAGTAAGTAGAGATTTTTCAATTAGTGGAAAAACATTTGTATGGCATAGCACTGACGGAACCTTTTGCTGTAAAACTCAAACACGCTTTTAAATACGGTATACGAACAGGGAGGAATTTTGGGAACCACAATGCCATTTTTTGATAAAATTTTCTAAAAATAATTATGAAGTAAATAATAATAACCATTGACATATGTACGTTATAAACATCCAATGATAACTTATTGGATCAAAAATAATGTGTGTGTGAGTGTGTGTCTTGTTCTGTTATAATCTAACCAGCAACTATTTATTCTCGTGAATATTCTCTTCTTATTCTTTCAATTTCATAACAAATATGTATAGTGATTATGGTAACAAAATAATTTAGAAAAATAGACCAAACAACATAATTTTCAACACACAACAAACATACCTTATGTTATATGGGGTTTTTGGTGCATCAAATTGCTTCGCCACTCTCGTGGATAAAGACGAAGAAGGTCTTATGAGCTTGTGTGGTGTAAATAAAATTGTATTATAGTGTGTATAAAATTCACAGAGAGGTCGTTATTCATTAGGAATAATATGATGTTTTTCTAACCTACCTGACGTGAATATGATGTTTTCCTGACTTAACCTATCTGTTTATCTCTACTCAAATAATTCCCGCACCGAAAACCCCGATGTATGCTTATATGGTACCTATTGTTACTCAACTGTGATGTTAAAATGGTAATAACTTTTACGGAGGAAAAATATTTTCACTCGCCATTTCAGTATAACCCTGTAGTATGTTGTATATATAGTCCAAGAGCGCTGTAGCAAATTAACTTATAATTTCTCAACTTTTCCGCTCAAACGCCAAGTGATTTATTTACATCACAGAACATACAAATTTTATGTAAACATAACGCAATAAAAAACTTCTGACGAACCGACTTCTCCTTTATTGTGCACAGTAATTTGATTTGTGTAAAGAAACAAACTTGAATATTGAATTTGCGAGGAAACTTGGTACCTACAAGTTTTGTTGATACAAATGATATGTTACATGGCCTGATTACAGAGTGTTGAGACATCTAAGCATACAGGGTAATTTTGTTTTGTCTGTCCATTTTTTATAATCATACACCATGTAAAATAGTGATAAATTGATTGATTGAGTGATATTTTTAGTGATAAATGTAGGTCAAACTGAACAACTTTTACGTTAATTGTACGAAAACGGGACTTAATTGTGTATATAATTACGTTTTAAAATGATATCCGACGTTCCGTGGATGGCATGTCCCCGTAGTCTTGAAATAAGACTGGCTAAATCAACAATTGTAACTTTACTGTGCGAGCTTTTTTAACTACCCACACTTGGTATTGTTTTCCAAAGCCACGGGAGGAAATTCACCGAAAGTAGCACATGATATTTTGGCTACATTTCTCGGAAAATATAGCTTTGTACCAATAAAATATATTGCCGACGTATCGATTAAATTACCTATGTATTCAAGCGACTGTAGTCGTGAAGGAAACAATCAGAAGCTTATAAAGTACAACTTAATGAGCCCCGTCATAAAGACGCGATAATTAGTATAATTCCAATTAATGAGCATATGCAACTCGCATTCACGGCAATTGCCCTACTTACGAACATGCAATCACTCGTAATACCTCAAAGCGAGAAATAACTTGTCAAAGCGTCTAAGTATTTCACCTATAAATCCCCTTTTATATTCAACCTTATATACTTGAGAATAGAGTCAAGTTTGGCGTTAAAGGGTTCCTAAACGGGCCATATTTTCACTGCAATATGTGGC
This sequence comes from Cydia strobilella, assembly GCF_947568885.1. Lineage (NCBI taxonomy): Eukaryota > Metazoa > Arthropoda > Insecta > Lepidoptera > Tortricidae > Cydia > Cydia strobilella. The sequence goes on from NC_086048.1 coordinate 3,162,791, forward strand.
CGGCAACTATTGGTATCCCTCTCTTACTCACATGTTAGAGAAATACACCAATAATTGACGGCCACATATTGCAGTAAAAATAGGGACCGTCTACAGGCTTCTTGAGAACCGTAATTGAAATAAGTCCTATTTAATGGACTACTTACGTGTCACGACCTATGTCGGTAAGACTATATATACGCCACATTTGTAAGCATATTGCCATTGCATTTGATATAGTAAATTACGACGATGAGGAAAATTTTTTTTTCGCGATTTCGTGGTTGGTCCCATAATAAAAGTTGCTCAGTATAATCCCAAAACCTCCCTGTCAACGGGAATGCACTTATTTTTTAGCCACCCTGTATACTTGCAAATGCATTGGAAGCATTTTTGGTGGATGCACATCATTTCAAGCAGATTGAGCTAGCCAAAGCCACAGATAGTGGCACTCCTCAACTGTGCCTTTTCGATTTCAAATTATTTATTTAGCTAATATACACAGATACAATATTGGTAATGTCAGTTGGTGTGGTACAAATTCATGAGTGCATAGTACGCCACAATACGCATGCAAAATATTAATCTTACACTAAAATTATAAGTAGTCTTTCTCCAGAAACTTCCTGTCTCGCTAGCTAAACTGTGGAATGAACTGTCTGAACTGTCTCCCGCGATATTTCCGGACCGATGCGACCTTTAAGAAAAGAACGTACCCCCATCTCAAAAGCTGGCAACGCCGCACTTGCAACGCTTCGGGCTACAGGTAAGTAAGTAAGTAAATATACTTTATTGCACCAAAAAAGAAAAGTCAATAACATATTTACAAAGAACCACAGACAACCTTACTAGGTGACATAATAAATAATGTGATCCTGAAGGTATATTTCACATTAGGTACCGTTGGGCGCGATATCTAGGATAGTAGTTTATTTTTTTAACAACGTATTACCTACTATAAATCCAGGTATTAAGTAATAATTTTCATTTACTTATATCCAAACTTACAAAGGCAAGGCACTTACAAACACATTTTTAATCTACAGCTAAATCCATAAATCAAAATTGATGAAACCTTTGCAATATAGATAAAGAAAGTAGATTTTTTTTTCAATTACGTCTAGTTTATAATATTGTCTTCGGTTACCGCGATAGTTACTCACCCGTTGACCACGAACGCTGTAAAGAGTTCGAAACGTCGGGATGTATTATAAATTCAATATACGCGATATAATCCGTTTTCATAGTTTTATTTCATACGTCTAGTTTATTTTGAGTTAAACTAATGAAGAAATAAAAAGCTTTGATGATGGGTATTTTAGTGAAGCCCAATGCTTTTTTAATCGATAATAGATTACCTATTAAGCGCACAAAAAGTATTTTTTGTTTATTTGATGAAGCGCTTTTTTTTTATTTTTTTTATTTTATTTTATTTATTTGGGGCATCAACAGCAATACAAAAAGTAATACAAATCATAGTGAACAGAAAACATAGCCAATAACAGATGTCCACAAAAGTACAATTAACATGCAATAACTAAGTGGAAACACAAAAAAAGAAGGGAGTAAAAAAGCATTTTATACAAACTAGATATGGCTTGCATAACATGTGTACTTGTGTGTTTTGAGTGATTGTGTGTGCGTGTTCGTGTGTGTGCGTGTTCGTGTGTGTGTGTATGTGACTGTGACTGAGTGTGTAATGGAAGACGGCTATAAGCACAAAAGAAGTAAAAATAGTACCTGAAGTTATTTTTAACCCTTGGAGTTAATGGAAACTAAGAATAATTTTAAATTACCTACACGATATTTTAAAAAACGTGACAGTTACAATAAATAGTTGATTTTGTACCTATTTATACGGTTAAAAAAACAGGCCAAGTGCTAATCGGACTCGCCCACCGAGGGTTCCGTACTTTTTAGTATTTGTTGTTATAGCGGCAACAGAAATACATCATCTGTGAAAATTTCAACTGTCTAGCTATCACGGTTCATGAGATACAGCCTGGTGACAGACAGACGGACAGCGGAGTCTTAGTAATAGGGTCCCGTTTTTACCCTTTGTGTACGGAACCCTAAAAAAGATTGAGTAAGCAAAACAATAGCCAAACGCCTTACCGCCTTCATTTTGAAAGCCCTAAGCCAGTTGCTTTGCTGTATTGAAAAAAAAAACCCAAGTTAAACTTTCTTACATAAATACGTGCTCAAGCCAAAGCTACAAATGAAAAACACTGTTTTTCGAACCCGCGAATAAATAAACAAACCACTCAGTTTACATAACTGCACCGAAGTCTTTGATTAAACTCCGGTTTCATTTATGAGGCACTTTTTAGTTTCGTGTTTTTATTTATAAGCCACTTTGGAGTTTCGTATTTTTACCAACACGTCCAAGTCCTCCAATGACGAAGCTCTGGATTTAATTAACACTTTCTGGGAAGTGGGTCGCCGAAACATTTTAAGGTTTTTATTTTACAATGTTTTTTTACGTGCTGTGACAAATGGGTTTTATCGGTATGGCGTTTGACTTTATAATTACATTTTTCAAAAATGTAGTTAAAAATACTTACTATAGGTAACTAATATAGCTTTTAAGTTAATGTAACTAACCATATATGGACTTATGGGTCTAATAAAGATATATTTAGTGTAAATAATTTAATTTAAGCGTGAGTAGTAAATAAAGAGTTTAAAATAATAGTAGGGATAGTGATCTTACCTGTACAATTGTACATTTCCTATGTAAACTAGTTATAGTCACAAATGTTCGCGTATATCATCCAGTACCATTAATGTTCCATGCTTCAATTGAGACCAAAACGAGTCATAGGTCGTAGGGGTACCTACACCTCTCTGAGCAGAGCCATAAAATGATGGGGCATGTGAGGCATGGAAATTGACTTTTAAAATAATGCATGAAGCTATTTTTGATTCCTTGGGGCTTTGTAAGCGTTTTATAAGTTTATGCTTATGAAGGCAACACCAACGATTCCTTCAATACTTAATAATAAAACTAAAAAAGGTAACTTAGTTTTTTCTTTAGTACTTGTCTGCGAATAGGCTTCAGAAGGTGGGTGTAGAATCAGTGTTTTTTTCTAGTTTAAAAATAGTAGCCAGATAGTGGGAGTTTGATTCCTATTTTACCAAAGGCTGAGAAAAAATAACTAAAACCGTGTAAACGACGTAAATAAACTTCAAAAGTTTATTTGTGAAAAGCTATCTAAGGTAGACAATGTTCATTATTTTCATTGCCAGTAAAAAAATCGCACGTACACTTACTAACGACCATTGCTTATCTTCAGGTTTTGAATGCGCAATACACAACCTACTTTAGATAAGAAAAATAAACGTGACACCTAAGGAACCCACAGGTCATGGTATAAACACAGTAAGACGGGTTATTTTTGTAGGTGGCACACCTTTCTATTTTATGACCGTAGTTACTGCTATAATAAAACTTTTAAATGCCTGCCGCAGTAAGTAGAGATTTTTCAATTAGTGGAAAAACATTTGTATGGCATAGCACTGACGGAACCTTTTGCTGTAAAACTCAAACACGCTTTTAAATACGGTATACGAACAGGGAGGAATTTTGGGAACCACAATGCCATTTTTTGATAAAATTTTCTAAAAATAATTATGAAGTAAATAATAATAACCATTGACATATGTACGTTATAAACATCCAATGATAACTTATTGGATCAAAAATAATGTGTGTGTGAGTGTGTGTCTTGTTCTGTTATAATCTAACCAGCAACTATTTATTCTCGTGAATATTCTCTTCTTATTCTTTCAATTTCATAACAAATATGTATAGTGATTATATTAAAAATAGACCAAACAACATAATTTTCAACACACAACAAACATACCTTATGTTATATGGGGTTTTTGGTGCATCAAATTGCTTCGCCACTCTCGTGGATAAAGACGAAGAAGGTCTTATGAGCTTGTGTGGTGTAAATAAAATTGTATTATAGTGTGTATAAAATTCACAGAGAGGTCGTTATTCATTAGGAATAATATGATGTTTTTCTAACCTACCTGACGTGAATATGATGTTTTCCTGACTTAACCTATCTGTTTATCTCTACTCAAATAATTCCCGCACCGAAAACCCCGATGTATGCTTATGTGGTACCTATTGTTACTCAACTGTGGTGTTAAAATGGTAATAACTTTTACGGAGGAAAAATATTTTCACTCGCCATTTCAGTATAACCCTGTAGTATGTTGTATATATAGTCCAAGAGCGCTGTAGCAAATTAACTTATAATTTCTCAACTTTTCCGCTCAAACGCCAAGTGATTTATTTACATCACAGAACATACAAATTTTATGTAAACATAACGCAATAAAAAACTTCTGACGAACCGACTTCTCCTTTATTGTGCACAGTAATTTGATTTGTGTAAAGAAACAAACTTGAATATTGAATTTGCGAGGAAACTTGGTACCTACAAGTTTTGTTGATACAAATGATATGTTACATGGCCTGATTACAGAGTGTTGAGACATCTAAGCATACAGGGTAATTTTGTTTTGTCTGTCCATTTTTTATAAACATACACCATGTAAAATAGTGATAAATTGATTGATTGAGTGATATTTTTAGTGATAAATGTAGGTCAAACTGAACAACTTTTACGTTAATTGTACGAAAACGGGACTTAATTGTGTATATAATTACGTTTTAAAATGATATCCGACGTTCCGTGGATGGCATGTCCCCGTAGTCTTGAAATAAGACTGGCTAAATCAACAATTGTAACTTTACTGTGCGAGCTTTTTTAACTACCCACACTTGGTATTGTTTTCCAAAGCCACGGGAGGAAATTCACCGAAAGTAGCACATGATATTTTGGCTACATTTCTCGGAAAATATAGCTTTGTACCAATAAAATATATTGCCGACGTATCGATTAAATTACCTATGTATTCAAGCGACTGTAGTCGTGAAGGAAACAATCAGAAGCTTATAAAGTACAACTTAATGAGCCCCGTCATAAAGACGCGATAATTAGTATAATTCCAATTAATGAGCATATGCAACTCGCATTCACGGCAATTGCCCTACTTACGAACATGCAATCACTCGTAATACCTCAAAGCGAGAAATAACTTGTCAAAGCGTCTAAGTATTTCACCTATAAAACCCCTTTTATATTCAACCTTATATACTTGAGAATAGAGTCAAGTTTGGCGTTAAAGGGTTCCTAAACGGGCCATATTTTCACTGCAATATGTGGCCGGCAACTATTGGTATCCCTCTCTTACTCACATGTTAGAGAAATACACCAATAATTGACGGCCACATATTGCAGTAAAAATAGGGACCGTCTACAGGCTTCTTGAGAACCGTAATTGAAATAAGTCCTGTTTAATGGACTACTTACGTGTCACGACCTATGTCGGTAAGACTATATATACGCCACATTTGTAAGCATATTGCCATTGCATTTGATATAGTAAATTACGACGATGAGGAAAATTTTTTTTTCGCGATTTCGTGGTTGGTCCCATAATAAAAGTTGCTCAGTATAATCCCAAAACCTCCCTGTCAACGGGAATGCACTTATTTTTTAGCCACCCTGTATACTTGCAAATGCATTGGAAGCATTTTTGGTGGATGCACATCATTTCAAGCAGATTGAGCTAGCCAAAGCCACAGATAGTGGCACTCCTCAACTGTGCCTTTTCGATTTCAAATTATTTATTTAGCTAATATACACAGATACAATATTGGTAATGTCAGTTGGTGTGGTACAAATTCATGAGTGCATAGTACGCCACAATACGCATGCAAAATATTAATCTTACACTAAAATTATAATTAGTTTTTCTCCAGAATCTTCCTGTCTCGCTAGCTAAACTGTGGAACGAACTGTCTGAACTGTCTCCCGCTATATTTCCGGACCGATGCGACCTTTAAGAAAAGAACGTACCCCCATCTCAAAAGCTGGCAACGCCGCACTTGCAACGCCTCGGGCTACAGGTAAGTAAGTAAGTAAATATACTTTATTGCACCACAAAAGAAAAGTCAATAACATATTAACAAAGTAAATAAAGGTAGCAACAGGCGGTCTTATCGCTGTAAGCGATCTGTTCCAGACAACCTTACTAGGTGTCATAATAAATAATGTGATCCTGAAGGTATATTTCACATTAGGTACCGTTGGGCGTGATATCTAGGATAGTAGTTTATTTTTTTAACAACGTATTACCTACTATAAATCCAGGTATTAAGTAATAATTTTCAGTTACTTAGATCCAAACTTACAAAGGCAAGGCACTTACAAACACATTTTTAATCTACAGCTAAATCCATAAATCAAAATTGATGAAACCTTTGCAATATAGATAACGAAAGTCTAGATTTTTTTTTCAATTACGTCTAGTTTATTTTAAGCCTAAGTAGGTAAACTAATGAAGAAATAAAAAGCTTTAATGATGGGTATTTTAGTGAAGCTCAATGCTTTTTTAATCGATAATAGATTACCTATTAAGCGCACAAAAAGTATTTTTTGTTTATTTGATGAAGCGCTATTTTTTTTTTATTTTATTTGGGGCATCAACAGCAATACAAAAAGTAATACAAATCATAGTGAACATAAAACATAGCCAATAACAGATGTCCACAAAAGTGCAATTAACATGCAATAACTAAGTGGAAACACAAAAAAAGAAGGGAGTAAAAAAGCATTTTATACAAACTAGATATGGCTTGCATAACATGTGTACGTGTGTGTTTTGAGTGATCGTGTGTGTGTGTGTGTGACTGTGACTGAGTGTGTAATGGAAGACGACTATAAGCACAAAAGAAGTAAAAATAGTACCTGAAGTTATTTTTAACCCTTGGAGTTAATGGAAACTAAGAATAATTTTAAATTACCTACACGATATTTTAAAAAACGTGACAGTTACAATAAATAGTTGATTTTGTACCTATTTATATGGTTAAAAAAACAAGCCAAGTGCTAATCGGACTCGCGCACCGAGGGTTCCGTAGTTTTTAGTATTTGTTGTTAAAGCGGCAACAGAAATACATCATCTGTGAAAATTTCAACTGTCTAGCTATCACGGTTCATGAGATACAGCCTGGTGACAGACAGACGGACAGCGGAGTCTTAGTAATACTCCCGTTTTTACCCTTTGGGTACGGAACCCTAAAAAAGATTGAGTAAGCAAAACAATAGCCAAACGCCTTACCGCCTTCATTTTGAAAGCCCTAAGCCAGTTGCTTTGCTGTATTGAAAAAAAAAACCCAAGTTAAACTTTCTTACATAAATACGTGCTCAAGCCAAAGCTACAAATGAAAAACACTGTTTTCCGAACCCGCGAATAAATAAACAAACCACTCAGTTTACATAACTGCACCGAAGTCTTTGATTAAACTCCGGTTTCATTTATGAGGCACTTTTTAGTTTCGTGTTTTTATTTATAAGCCACTTTGGAGTTTCGTATTTTTACCAACACGTCCAAGTCCTCCAATGACGAAGCTCTGGATTTAATTAACACTTTCTGGGAAGTGGGTCGCCGAAACATTTTAAGGTTTTTATTTTACAATGTTTTTTTACGTGCTGTGACAAATGGGTTTTATCGGTATGGCGTTTGACTTTATAATTACATTTTTCAAAAATGTAGTTAAAAATACTTACTATAGGTAACTAATATAGCTTTTAAGTTAATGTAACTAACCATATATGGACTTATGGGTCTGATAAAGATATATTTAATGTAAATAATTTAATTTAAGCGTGAGTAGTGAATGAAGAGTTTAAAATAATAGTAGGGATAGTGATATTGCCTGTACAATTGTACATTTCCTATGTAAACTTGTTATAGTCACAAATGTTCGCGTATATCATCCAGCGCCATTAATGTTCCATGCTTCAATTGAGACCAAGACGAGGTCGTAGGGGTACCTACACCTCTCTGAGCAGAGCCATAAAATGATGGGGCATGTGAGGCATGGAAATTGACTTTTAAAATAATGCATGAAGCTATTTGTGATATTTGTGATTCCTTGGGGCTTTGTAAGCGTTTTATAAGGTTATGCATAAGCATAAGAAGGCAACACCAACGATTCCTTCAATACTTAATAATAAAACTAAAAAAGGTAACTTAGTTTTTTAATTAGTACTTGTCTGCGAATTGGCTTCAGAAGGTGGGTGTAGAATCAGTGTTTTTTTCTAGTTTAAAAATAGTAGCCAGATAGTGGGAGTTTGATTCCTATTTTACCAAAGGCTAAGAAAAAATAACTAAAACCGTGTAAACGACGTAAATAAACTTCAAAAGTTTATTTGTGAAAAGCTATCTAAGGTAGACAATGTTCATTATTTTCATTGCCAGTAAAAAAATCGCACGTACACTTACTAACGACCATTGCTTATCTTCAGGTGTTGAATGCGCAATACACAACCTACTTTAGATAAGAAAAATAAACGTGACACCTAAGGAACCATGGAGGAGGTCATGGTATAAACACAGTAAGACGGGTTATTTTTGTGCCTGCAAAGTTTTCTGATATGGTATTGCATGATGCGTTGTAACCCTTTGAATGTCTCATATTTCCTTTATGACGCAGGGGTTATTACACATCTCACCCCCGGGCTGGGGAAGCCCATTGGGGGTGGTATATGGGACTCGCTCCTCCCGTACATCCTCTGCTAGCCAGAGGAAGGGGAGGAGATTACCCACTAACATCCCATGCGGCGTCACCCTCTTTACCGTTAGGGGAGCGTCATTGGATCGCTCCTACACCTACATACCGATACCTCCCAAGTATACTGAGGGAAGTGACAATTTTGTGATTTTGCGTTTTTTACATATTTATTATGAAAACACCAATATTTACCTTCCACTGAAATTTCATGCTGAAATTCGTATTAGTTTTGGAAATAAAGGGACGTATAAAATGGCAACTAACTACATTTTATATACTAGAACATTTCTGAGGCAAGTCACTTGCACCACTGTACGCGGTACTACAACTGATACAACTCACTGGGTCGATGTGGTAAAAAACTGATAATAACAATTGAAATTATTTCAAATTTGAGTACATATAACATGTTTTGGTAACATCGACCACCTCAATGTAGGTGAGCGCTCATATTATTACATAAATTTAAACCTTAAAACCACCACGATACAGCCGCTATTTAAACAACATTGTTGCTTTGGCTCGCGCTCAGACACGGTAGCCTACAGCTCTCATAAAAGAAACAATGGCTTTTGTTTAACAGATTGGCGTAATAGGTCTTAGGCGCAAAAATCATTTGAGAAAATTCACATTATAAAAACGAGCCACACTTGTCGACCTTGTTTGGTGAATTTAGCGTAACAACTCTGATTTCTTTTCTTGTTGCTACAAAAAAACTGTCGATAAAAACGATTTTTTTCATCAGCGACGGATCATTACCCGAATCCATCTTAGCCGTAATTTATCTTACGAAACTTGAGACTGCGTTTTTTCTGTCTTTAATCTGTATAATGCGTCTTGATGTAAAAGATTAAAAGAGCGAACGACTATTACGAGCATTATCCCCATTTCGTGAAAACGGCGATTGCCGCGGGATTATTCTAGAGCCCACTGTTCCATCTCACCGAAACCGTTAAATCGCCTACTTATTTTAACCAGTATAAATGCGTTTTTTCTGTACGCATATTTGCTACGGTGCTAGGTCACTGATAAACTGAGTTGCTTGGTCTTTCGATTCGCCATTGCTTGACAAGTGGTAGGAATATTGAGACAGGACGTTACGCGAACGACCTCCATCATTGCGGAGGTGAGCCTAATTATTATTGAAGTCCTTATAGTTATTGCGGACCAAGTTTTTGGTGTTTAGTGAAATTCGTTTTGCGTAATGTTACTCTTTATGATGCTGTTGAGGCTTGTTTTTTAAGGCGGATAATAACTAGTGGCAGTTAGTTTCTATTTGAATTGCATAGACAAGTCCTTGCTTTAAAAATTAGAATAGACAGCTTTAAAAATTTAGTATTTAGTTTTATTTAGTAGTTTTTTTTTGTTTGTGTCGTTGGCGTATGTGTCGCCACCAACTCATAGTTTTAAATCAGGTCCCCACTGAAAACCAGCGCCGCGGATTACCGCGGCATTATGCTGAGTGGGGTCCTATTTTAGCGTCCAATGTTTTTTGTCTGTATGTTTCCTTTTATCATATATGTAATCTGTTGTGGCGTTAAATAAATGCATTTTCTTTCTTTCTTTCTTTCTTAATACAATCTACCCATAAGATAATGCGAAGAGTGATGACAGTATTTAAATGTATTATATGCTTTGTGTTGATAAAAAAACGCAAACTGAGAAGAACTTAACGATGCATCTCACGTTCTTAGCGCTGAAAGGGAAGGTAAATCTTCACTTCAATGCCAATTCAAACGTAAAGCCTGACCAGGAATATATGATCACGCGCCATGTTGAGGAATTTCACTGAAACTAATTTTTTCATACTATACTGAACTGTCACCCTATACATTGAGAATAACAGCGCCCTCTTGGCAATGATCATATATTTCTGGTCAGGCTTTACACTGGCATCAGAATGACATTTTAATGATATCATCTAGTTATCATGCGTCTAGCTCGCGCCAATACCCGTACCGACAACTACGAGCGAAATGCACGATAGCTGAATGACATAACTTAGATGCCAGTCTGATATCAGTGTACGTTCGAATTGGTCTGTTCGTCTTGTATTACATTTTAAGGACTTATAGTTAGTTAGTTAGTTTTGCTGGGCATTTTCCGCAAATCGACATCCAAATGTGCCTATTTTGCGTGAAACGAGGTAGCGCTACTCTAGCCACCCCAGCTCCTCCACGAAGCCTAGCAAAGTCTTCAGGTTGCTAGTTGCCTCTTTTAGTGTGCATGGATTACCTAGGTATTTGCTCCTATACACTTCTACCTGTTTACAGTCTAGGAGAATATGTTTTGTTGTTTCTTCTTCTTCCATGCACGCTCTGCACATGGGGCTATCAGTTTTACCCATATTATGTAGGTGTTTGTTTAGTGTGTTATGTCCTGTTATTAATCCTACTATTTTACGTTGGCTTCTTGGTGTTTTCAGTAATATTTTGGTAAGCTTGTGGTTCAGTTCCGGTAGAATTTCTTTGGTTTGCCTGCATGTCTTCAATTCACTCCAGTACTTGTTGTGCAGTTGTCTGTGATGTTGTTCTAGCTGGTTGTGTATGTAGGATATTGGTAGAGGCATAATTGGCTCGGGTCCATATGCCGGTGTTTCTGAACCTTTCCTGGCCAGTTCATCCGCTGCATCGTTTCCTCTTGATCCACTATGCCCCTTTATCCATTGTACTGTTACTTTGTTGCCTTCTTTGCTCACTTCAGTGAGGCTCCGATGGCATTCAAGTATAAGCTCTGAGGTAAGTTTGTCTTATAGTTTTTGAACTTATATTTAACTTATAGTTAAAGGACTTATAGTTTTTGAACGTAGTTTTTATTAGGGTTATGTACCCAAAGGGTACAAAAGGGGCCCCATTACTAAGACTCCGCTATATGTCTGTCTGTCCGTCTGTCACGAGGCTGTATCTCATAAACCGTGATAGCTAGTTGAAATTATCACAGATGCTGTATTTCTGTTGCCGTTATAACAACAAATACTAAAAACAGAACAAAATAAATGTTTAAGTGGGGCTCCCATACAACAGACGTGATTATTTTGCCGTTTTTTGCGTAATTGTACGGAACCCTTAGTGCGCTAGTCCGACTCGCACTTGGCCGGTTTTTTTTATTGGTTCACTTAATCTTTATTATCGGGCACCTAGTTAAATAGTGGTAGATTAGAACGTTGACGGGTTAAACCCTATACTTAAATAGGGATCGTTTAAATTTGCTTCGGGTATGTAATTAGTGAAGAGTCCTTCATCCATGTTAATTTCTAGTTCGTTATCCTGTTAGTTATTTGGGGATTATTTATAATTAAATTACAAGTTGTCCCTACAATTTAAGAGTTAGGTACTTTTGCTAGCCAGGTTTTTAAAATATACCCATATCACATGAAACTAATCTATAAGAATACGTCCATAAATTGTTTATAACATAACTTCCATTTTAATTTTTCATTCAAGGATGATTCACGCAAGAACGGCCCGGGTCCAGGCCGAGACAACTGACACATCGTTTTCTATGACAGGTACCGGTGATTACGTGATGCTTTTTATAAGTGTCGGATGCGTCGGGACCCAGGCCTTTCTGACGTGAGTCATCCTTAACGGCCCGGCCACGACATCGGCAGCGGCAGCGGCGAGCGGCGGCCATAGGTGAGAACGAAAGGTCCGATCGCTGTCTCGCTCCAACCTATGGCCGCCGCTCGCCGCTGCCGCCGCCGCGCGATGTCGTGACCGGGCGGTAATGCTGGGACGACACTAACGGGAAACGCCGGAAAAGCGTTAATTATCGCGGACACTGGGATTATCGCGATTGCGTATCGCATATCTGCGGCGGGAAACGTAGTTGCGTTTCCCGCCGTTTCCCGTTAGTGTGGCCCCCCAATTTGAAGTAAATTTAGGGACCAGAGATTTTCAATAGGTAACTAAATTTTTTAAGTTATGATCTGATATTGTATTGGGCCTCAAAATTAACTTGAACTATAAAGCATGAGGTCTAATTTGTTAGAATCCGTCTAAGCTAACTCTGCATGGCATTTGCAATGACAGTGTCAAATTTCTATGAAAATATGAAGCTTATTTATTTATTTAAACTTTATTGCTCAAAATATATACAACAATATACAAATGGCGGACTTAATGCCATATGGCATTCTCTACCAGTCAACCATAGGACCAAACACTTACAATTGATGCAAGGAAAGAAAAAAAAAACAATGAATTAGAAGAAAAGCAAACTATTATACTCACACACCACACGACACCACACACCACACGACTTAGTTCTCTTAAAGTCGGTGCAAAGTTAGCTTAAATATGTTAATACTAGCTTTTGCCCGCGACTTTGTCTGCGTGGAATCAGTAACAGCAGCTAGAGTAAGTTTAGCGCCTGGAGAAAGTCTAATATCAATCATTCAATTTGAGCATAATATGCACACAAATTATCAGGCAATCCATTAATTATCTCAATTCCACCATGATCTCACCTCGCTTTTCACCCTCTTAAGGGATGATATTCGGGATTAAAACTATCCTATGTAAGGACATAGGATAGATACTTTTACTACCTTTATTTTTAGGATTCCGTACCCAAAGGGTAAAAACGGGACCCTATTACTAAGATCCGCTGTCCGTCTGTCCGTCTGTCTGTCACCAGGCTGTATCTCATGAACCGTAATAGCTAGACAGTTGAAATATTCACAGATGATGTATTTCTATTGCCGCTATAACAACAAATACTAAAAACATAATAATATAAATATTTAAATGGGGCTCCCATACAACAAACGTGATTTATTTGCTGTTTTTTTTTTCGTAATGGTACGGAACCCTTCGTGCGCGAGTCCGATTCACACTTGGCCAGTTTTTTTTTAAATACTTATAATGACTTGGCAATCGCACAGCTACATATTTTACTACACACTTTACACCTTTACACCTTTGTTATTTTGCACTGCCCATTAACTTATTTCTAGCCACTGAATAGCTATCTGAAGGTTGTCTGGAAGAGATCGCTTTTTAGCGATAAGTCCGCCTGTTGTTACCTACTCACTTATGTCCTGTCTTTGTTTGTAACATGTATTTTTCTTTGTAGTGCACAATAAAGTATTTTATTATTTATTATTATTATTATTATGACATAAGGATAATTCGTCAAATATTTGAAATAATCCTAATTGAACATAGCGCTAGCCCTAATGACATACAGTTTGAGCAAAGTAAAGCATTGTGTGCGATTGCCAAGTCATTATATGTATTAAAAAAATAAAGGTAAGTATCTAATATTGTTACGGTTTTTCACCCCCTGGCACTGACTAAAATAACCGACTTGGTATCACATTACATCTCAAAACTTTTTTCTAGTACAAGAACTGGGTTGCGAGACTTGCATCTTTTTACATGTAATGTTTTTGATGAGATTGAGTTTACTACAAGGCTAGGTCGATTTGGGTAAGATTTTCCCATAATTATTTATTTAATAATAATAAATTGTTCAATCACAATCGGCCTCCAGGACCGCGTAATTTCTTCTTCTTAGAACTGACTGAATAATTTCCGCCAGTATCACTTGCACGAGTTTCGACTCTATTTCCAGTTAATAACCTAATTTTACGGCTTCCACAAAACTTCCTCGACATAAATTAATTCATATACTTAATTTATGGCAATTTTACAATTCTGTGGACCTAGCGAAAAAGGGGTACAAGTCTCGCGTAGCTTTGTAAAGAGCCCGAGACTTGTACGCTTATTGATTAGGGCCACACAATTGGTTCATTGAATAAGACACGTGTAACACAAAAACACGTGTTGTGGATTGAGCTCTTTATACGTATATTTATAAATATTAACTTTTAAACTTAGTAGCGGCTCACAAAATACATACACCTGAAAATGATCCTCCAAAACGATAACTAATGCAGGGCCGGGTATCTACAATAAACTACCTGATAGCATTAAAAATATTGAAAATGACCTGACATTCTATAATCAGTTAAAAAAATGGTTGACCACAAAAGCCTTTTATGACATGTCAGAATATAATAATAATGATTTAATCTTAATTTAATTTTATATTTTGTATTTTTATTAATTATTGGAAATTTTAAATGTGTTGATTATTTTTATATTGTATTATTTTACTTTAATTTAATTAATGATTATTTGAATGAATTGATTATATTATGTAAATCCAATTATGACGTGTAATATGAAATATTATTATAAATAAATGAGTATGAGTATGAGTATGAGTATGAGATGTCGATGTCAACTTTAGCCAGTCTTCTCCGAGATCACGAGGACAACGCCGTCCTCGAAACGTCGGAGGTAAATTTAAAACTTATTTTACGCGATTAATTCCCGTGGCTGTAAATAATAATACAAACACCTGTTCTAAAATTTCATTCAAATATACCTACCTAAAAAATAGTTTCTGAGATAAATGACAGGATAGACTGACGGACCAACAGAGGGACGAACTGATAGAACGGACATGACGAAACCACTGTAGGTATAATTCCGGCTTCTTCCATTTTGATTGCGGAACCCGAAAAATCAAGAAAATAAACTTAAATAAATACTTTCCACGAATATTATTCGTGCGATTGCGATTTCGTGGTTGGTCCCATAGTAAAAGTTGCTCAGTATAATCCCAAAACCTGTGGCAACGGGAATGCACTTATTTTTAGCCACCCTGTATATATTTATTGTAGATAATGTAGAGAATGATGATGTGTAAACAAAATGCTGAAAGCACGAACCGCCCATTGATATTCAACATTTAAAACGTCAACATTGACTTTGATTAAAACATACAATTCAGCAATGGCAACAATTAGTACAAATTGCACAAAATTGCGCGCTTTAAATACGTGGGCCGTACCATCGCCCACACTGTGACAGTTATTAAACCTTATTACGAAAGGCATACGGTCTACGGATAGACAGTAAAATGTTTCTGTTCGTACTAAATGTGCGGACAAAGTTGGCGTTTTATTGGGAACTGTAAAAAGTTTATTGCAGGTGCCATTTCGTTTAGCGAGGGCTACGTATTTTCTAATTTTGTACTTGTTTCAAGTAAGCCAAAACATTTATTGTTGGCAGATGAAATTAAGTTTTATTTAAACCCACCGAGGGTTCCGTACTTTTTAGTATTTGTTGATAGCGGCAACAGAAATACATTATCTGTCAAAATTTCAACTCTCTAGCTATCACGGTTCATGAAATACAGCCTGGTGACAGACAGACAGACGGACAGAGGAGTCTTAGTAATAGGGTCCCGTTTTTACCCTTTGGGTACGGAACCCTAAAAAAAAGCATTTAAAACTAGTTTTCATGACACGGATTTTAGTTAAAAAATATGAAAGGAATACAGCTTTTATAGAGTTAGACCAAGATAAGTCTGCAATAATTTTGATAGCACACGCATCATAATTTCATAAAGTTTGGCATTTAAAACTGCGTGTGCTATCAAAATCGTTGCAGACTTATCTTGGTCTAGCTCTATTTGTTTACTGAAATCCATGTCATTTCAAAAATATAAAAAACTAAATGAAAGGTAGGAAATGTCACTATTTTAAAATCCTTTAAATAATGATATAAAGGGGGTGTCATTGTGAAAAATCACTTGTTGCATTTTTTATATTGTTTTGATTACTTATAATTATTATCATATAATTCCTTTTCAGGAGTAGTAGCTGATAATACTGCTTAGAAAACTACCCAACTCCTACTACTGTTATCTTAGTAAGATCTTATCCCAACTTAGGTCTTCCGTATGCGCATGTACACATAGTTAAGACGAAAGTGGAGGACCCGCTCGAAACCGCCTTTGCATACAAACGTAGTCCTCATATTCCTCTCTGGATATTACTCTGGACATTATTGAAAATATTTTGACACAATTAGTTGTATATCAACCACAGCTATGCCCTTAAGTTTCAAATGACGCAGAAGACGCCCAATTTAACAAGCGCCGCAAATATGCATTTTTAAAAGAGAATTACATATTTGCGGCGCTTGCAGTCGAAACCTTTGGGCCATGGTCATCAGACACCAGACAAGTTGTGAAAGAAATTTCAAATAAACTTGTCTGGGTGTCTGGCGATTTTCGAGCGGGCGAATATTTCGCTCAGCGGCTAAGTCTGGCAATCCAGCGGGGAAACGCAGCAAGCGTCCTGGGGACGATGCCCCATGCAACTTTAGGTTTTTAATATCTGTATTATGAAATTTGTATTGTAAATGTTTGTTGTGAAATAAAGTTTCAAATCAAACGTAAGGGCATAGCTGTGGTTATATACATATTATATATATAGTTTTAATGTATATAAGATTGTATTTGATATTTGATATGTGATATATGGATTCCGATTTGTCCGAAATAATGAATTTTTTTTATAAAAAAAAAGCATTTTAAATTTGCTCCTAATTTTTAAAATAATAAAAAAATCGAAAAAACTTACCGTCAAACGTTGGGGCATAGCTATGGTAAACATACATCAAATTATGTAAAAATATTTTCCATAATGTCAATATCCAGAGAGGAAAATAGGGACTACGTTTGTATGGAGAAACTGCCGTCCCATTTCCTCTTAAGTGATCGGATTATCTCTAGAGCGAGCAAACATTCTAACTTCACGTCCTAAGCTGAGGCTTCAAAGGCCCCGTAATTCGCCCTTTATTCCTTTAATTAGTCCTTTATTCGCCCTGTCATTACGCCTCAAACTCGGCTAATAGTTAGTAGTAATCACTTTATTGTACACAACACAGGTTTACCTACGTAAAATTTACAGAAACACAAAGACAGGAAATGTACAAAGGCGAATTTATCCCTAAAAGAGAACTCTTCCAGCTAACCTTAGAGTAGACGAGGGGAAAATTCAAATTAGAAAAACTTGCGGAATGCACAATAACATTTTAAAAGTAAACTATCCAAAATATCCAAAAGTAAATAAAATACATAATTATAAAATAAAATACATACTAAGGTAAATAACTAAATACTAAACATATGTATGTAAATACATAAAAAAATTGCACGTGTCATCAAAAAATTATAGACATCGGTAATTAACCAAATCACGCTTGGTTGAAAAGCCAAAGCTTCTTCAGATTAGCCTTATTAACTTGATGTACTTTTCTTATTTTTTGATATATCCGGTTAATAATTATTTTAGACATTATAAAGAGGATATTCACCGCCGTCAGTCATGTGGTATAAGATTTGGAATAATCCATTCAGTCATTTTCAATTTAGAGCAGGTCAAAGTCAACTCTGGATTGCAAAATTTTTGAACGTTTTCTAATAATTTGTTCGACCAAGTAGTGAAAATGTTACAGTATGTTATATATTTATTATCTACTCACAAGTCCTTTCATGGTATGTTTTAAGGCGGTTCCCTGAGCCAGAAAGCGAAAAATCTCCTTATATGATAATGTTTTCTTAAGAGGTGTTGACATTCGTAGACGTGGAAAAAATATATGTAGTTCTTGACTATATTCTTTTTAACAACATAGCTTCCGATACACGAATTATGACACTTCGCTCGATACAATTAATTCCCAAAGTAACCGCTAACTCGGACTTTTAATCCTACTTTACTCGGTTATTTACTATGTGATACTATAAACAAAAAAAGAAGAAAAAACAACTTTAACTGCCTTTTGTCAGGGGGGTCACGGACAGGATCAGCCACATCTTGAAGCGTGCTTCTATAAAAACATATTTCAAGCCAATGAAGAAGATGTCACAATTCCTGAGGCCTGTAAAATGCAATACCCCTCTACAGATTGCAGGAGTGTACAGGCTGGACTGTGAGTGTGGCCTATCATATGTCGGGCAGACGAAACGGAGCATTTCCACTCGGGTGAAGGAACACATAGCTGATGTCAAGCACCGTCGACCTAGGTCTGCAGTCTGTGAGCATGTCATGGATAAAGCCAATCACTCAATCAAGTTTGATAAGCCTCTGGTTTTTGCCAAGGAGAAGCGTTACATACCCAGAATGCTGCGGGAGGCCATTGAGATTAAGAAATATCCAAACTTTAATAGGGAAGATGGCTTTTCTCTACCACGAGCTTGGGATCCTGTAGTCCATCTGATAAAGGAGCAAGCGAGACATAGACTGTGAGACCTTAGTGTTGGATGATGCTGGACATTCTGATGTTTTGAAAAGATGTGTCCCGCCGAGTTTGTTGCCGGTCCTATATTGGGATACCCTCCTACAATTTAGGAGGGAATTAAATGTAGGGTTGGAGCCGGCGTAGTTTTTATCGCGTATATATATATATATATATATATATATATATATTTACTTGAAAATAATTGTAGTGTATAACTAGCCTTGTGAACCGATTTGGCATGTACAACCAGCCTTAAAGTTTGTAGTCTATGATTGTTCATTGTTTTAGTATGTGGGTATTTTTGCACTTTGTAATTTTTCCTCAGTCACCCGTTGACCACGAACGCTGTAAAGGGTTCGAAACGTCGGGATGTATTATAAATTCAATATACGCGATATAATCCGTTTTCATCGTTTTATTTCAAGAAAAAACAATCTTAACATAAATAGTAATTTCATAGCTTTAGAATTTCGATATTGTAAGGTAACGTTTTTAAAATAAATAAAAACCGACAAAATTCGATAATAATTGACACTTGGCGCGTATGTTCTTTCCCGTTCTTTCTTGCGAAATGTGACAAAGACAGTGGCAAACCGATGGAACGGCCTTAAACAAAGAAAAAAAAGTTTCTACTGCCGACTTTATGACGTCACAGCAACTGCCCCTACCACTTTCGCGCTTGTCATCTCATATATTTGTATTCAGGACATCATACTGAAGGCACTGATACCAAATAAATATACCCATATCCAAGACGACATGAGCGAAAATCGATTTCGAGAAAATTAACGTTTATGTTTTTAACCGCAAAAGGGTCAAATATATGTCATATGTGAATTTGTTTGTCTGCAGCTTCATAGCTTTTAAACGGTGTGCCGATTGCAATTTTCTTCGAGATACTTTTTACCTAATCAGGTGTAAATAATAAATTTAAAAGTGGAAAAATTACTGCCTTGGGTGAGACTTGAACTCACGGCCTCTGGACAGATACTCCAGCGCTCTGCCAACTGAGCCACCAAGACCTCAATCCATAGTCAGCAAATCTTCCCACTATATGGGCCTAGGGGACCGATCGCAGACGTTTCTGCTTGTTAAAAATTAATATAGTAAATAATAGGTTCCAAAAATATTTTTCGTGTTTATGACAACGAAAATAAAGTAAATACCTAGTTTTGTAGGGTTCCGTACCTCAAAAGGAAAAAACGGAACCCTTATAGGATCACTCGTGCGCCTGTCTGTCTGTCTGTCCGTCTGTCCGTCTGTCACAGCCTATTTTCTCCGCAACTACTGGATCTGTTAAGTTGAAATTTGGTATACATATGTAAGTTTGTGACCCAAAAACGGACATGTAACGTAAACAAATTAATTTTAAACACGGGGGCCACTTTTGGGGGGTAAATGAGAAATATTTATCAGTACGGTTTTTTACTCACTATTATTTTTAGTCGCTTTTGGCGACATGTTTCGGATTCTTTGGGAATCCATCCTCAGGCACGAGTGTCCGCGGCGGTTGTACGTCGTGCACTGCCCGCGCCGCATATACGCAATAGTGAGTAAAAAACCGTACTGATAAATATTTTGAAATATGTCTCACGAAAATAAGAAAATTAAAAAATAAACTTTTTCAAACTATATCGTGTTACATATCAAATGAAAGAGCTCATTGTGAGAGTCTCAAATATATTTTTTTATAATTTTATGATAAACAGTTTAGAAGTTATTCAAGAAAATAGGCAAGACCATTCCCCCCCCCGCCCCTTTATCTCCGAAAGTACTGGGTCTAAAATTTTGAAATTATACACAAAATAGATCTTTACCTATAGATTACAGGAAAATGTATTAGAAATGTGCAGTCAAGCGTGAGTCGGATTTAATTACTTAGCTTTTAATCCGGCCCCTACGGGTTTTTTAAAGACATTTCACTCACGTTTCACATAAAAAATACATTGTTTAAATTATGTCATGTACGGAACCCTTGGAACGCGAGTCCGACTCGCACTTAGCCGGTTTTTTTTCTTTAGTTAGGAATTAGTAATGTGCAAATTGCAGAACTTAAATAACATTCTCAAAATAACACTGCTGACAACTGTTTCAGTTAATATTTACGTAACTCATTGATGTCTATTTGATATGTCATAGAAATCAATATGTGTAGAAAAAATATTGAGAACATTTCATAAGAACTTTGCAATTTTATGAATATTCTTTTTGGCACATTGCTATGAGGACTACGCCACACCAACTTTTATCGTTGCTTTATAAGTTACATTCGATCTCAGTTTAGTTTGATATTAGGGACATCTTACACAGATCAACCTAGCCGCAAACTAAGCAAAGCTTATACTATGGGTATATTGCTGTATTGTCAGTTTTATCTGCTAAATGTGCTACATAAATTAAACACTAATTCCAATTATTTATATTTTACCTTAGGCATAACATTTAATCCGAAATTTAATATGAATAGGTACTTAGTTAATTATCTTTTTTTTTTCAATTTCCGGAATTGAAAACCTCAAAGCTCAAATTTCTGTTTTATTTGGACTAGAATTAATAAACGGGACGAACGAAGTCAACTAAATTAATTTAGAGAATATTTCGATTAAACATAAAATTTGGGTGTAAATTTTAATTATTAGGTACGCTTTGTAATTGGGTAAAGTTATTTCTAAAGGCAATCATTATATTGTAATTAATATAAATTGACTTTAATAATACTTATTAATGAATCAGGTTTTTATAAATACACAAGAGTACTTATTATCCGGCTTGTTAAAAATCCATACTTAAATTGTTTTGATATGATTATAACCGCCGTAGAAGTAGTAACAAATAAAGCTTTGAATCAAAAACCTGAATATCGATTCAATACATCACATATCATCGGATTTTGTGGGTGATGTACAGTCGCGATCAGATATATCGGAGAGGCCGAGATGCTCACAAATATCTGTACACGCACTCTAACGCCTTGACAATAGAGGCGTGTTCAGATATTTGTGAGCACCTCGGCCGCTCCGATATATCTGCTAGCGACTGTACAAACCGCGTTATCAATGTTGCTGTTCATTGAAAGTAAGGGTTGGCAATAATACGCAGGCAATTCATATTTCCTCTATGATACGATACGATCATTTTATTGATAAAAAAAAATGTTTTCATGTCATTATGTCTTAATACTAGGTTTCTAAAAGTCTATCATAATATTCATTTTTTTTTAATGATGAATAGGCAGGCGTTTGACCACGATCCAACTCTTGCCTTGAAGAGCCCCAGATTGTACTCATGCGGAAACACAGACGCGGGCATTATTTAAAAATTATTTGGTTTACTAACCAGTTTCTAGTTCATTTTGTCATAAAGATCAATTTTTATTGCTTAATGCACTGGAAAATAAGCGTCCAATGAGTAGTAGACCTCAGCCACTATATTATAATTTATATTTGTATTTTTAATTTAGAATAGCATTGTAATAATTACTATGACGTGTAAAATTTTAATTTTATTAATAAATGATTGTATTGTATTGTATTGTATCATGGGATTCATGGCCGTACTTATAATTTAGAATAAGTTTTAATATAATTTTCATAATAAAAACAATTATAAGGCGAAGTCGTGTACGGGTGGCGAAGATAGGTTATATTCGATTTTTATTTTTACTTTCAGACATATTTACGCCGCTTTTTTATTGTGAATTCAATGGAATCTATTTCGTACTAAAATTATTATTTTTATATTTAAGTTTGGTACCAACGGCGTTATTAGGTTACCAGTCCCTATTTTCAATGAATGGCAACGTTGATAACGGAGTTGAGTGATTAATGTATGTATGTCAATAACGCTTTTGACATTATAGATTATGATTGTAGATAGAAAATACTCGTAATCCCGGTTTTAACTAGATAAATTACTTTTTTTTACCATTATCGTTTTACTTGCAAATCTAGATTTAAAATCTTCCGCACATCACGTGATCTTCGGAAAGCTAACAGAGCTGTCGAATAGTGCCATTTTATGACGTGCGTCGTTAGGGGAACATTGGCCTTCCCGGCCCGCAATCTTTACCAAGCAAGTGTGACATTTTCAACCAAAAGGTACCACATTGTCGCTTGTCAATAAGGTTGATTTCAAATTAAAGCTGTATGGAAATAGCGCCTTATTGACAACCGACAATACCCTTTTGATTGAAAATGGCACAAGTTTTCATTCCCAAATTTAAGTAATTCTATTTAGTTTTGATGAATAGAAGTTGATCTGCAGGCTGGTGTATCTTAAATTGCTTTCTTTGGGATGTTTATAACGAATCTACAAATCCACTATAATACATCATGATATTTTTGATGTAACTGTGAATAAAATTGTAGCTAGACGCAGACTTTTAGTACTTTGAAGCAATATTGCAATAAATTCAATTATTTGTGTTAACAAACCATAATTAAATACAAATGGCTGTTTTACTTGCAAATGTTGAATAATCTTCAGCACATCACGTCGTCTTCGCAAAGCTAACCGTGATGTCAGATGGCGCCATTATGACGTCGTTAGGGGAATATTGGCCTTCCCGGCCTCGATCTTTACTAAGGAAGTTTTTATTTTCACCTGAACCATTACGTTTAATTTTGAGGACTCAGTTATTCGATATATTTAGAATGTAATTAATGAAATTATTTTTTTGTCATTACTGTGGTATCACTATATATTTATTGTATTTTTATTAATTATTAATTAAATACTCGTAGTAAGTTTTACCAAAATTTACGGTTCAACTCACTTGTTTTGGAAAGCCTAGCTAGGGTCTCCTTTTTCAAGCACTAAACCATAATATGACTCACGAGAGACATCGATGTTTATTATATTAGAAATAAAATACACACACACACATACTTTATAAATATTTTTATACTTATGTTTACATTTTATTACATACACAGTTTATAGACACAAATACCAGTAAACTAGGAGTATTCCTACTGCGAACTAACGCCTACGAAGAAAATATTACCTATGTCATTTATTTAAAGAGGCATCCCACAACTATTGTGTGACATTTATAATATCATTCGAAATACGAAAATAGCATCTGAAAAATGTCTTACTTTGATCAAAACATATTCACAGATTCTTTAGATAACAATGAAACCTCATATACATAAAAACTATACATCACATCAAACACCTAAAACTAACTAACAATAATCCTCAAATTTCCAACTTTTCACTAACCCGTAAAAAACGGAATCGAGCGTCCCGTGATTTGAATTCCAAGCGAAGAAGAACATTCTGTTTTACTAATTTGATATAGTTTTCATAATGTTTTGATACGACTTTGAATCAGTCACCGATCAGAGTGAGCCGCTTTCGCTGATTGGCGCTTATAGAATGCAATCAGAATGCGTGTTGTGAAGCATCTCGCTCACACTTGCCTAATGACCAGGCATCGTAAACTCATCCATTGAAATGACATATGACAACCAGTTAGACGTATGAAAACCCTAGTACTTTAATGGATTTCGCTCGCAGTTTACGATGCCTGCTAATGACACAACTCAAGGTCGTATCAAAATTAGATGAAAACCATCATCGTATTTCTCGCGTTGTCCCGGCTTTTTGTCACTTCACGTCGTCACGGGTCCGCTTGGTAACTAACCCTAAAAATCAGCGTATGCGGTAGTTTTTACGCAAGCGACTGCTATCTGATCTTCCAATGCAGACGGGAAGGCCTCTTATTCGGGGTTTACTGATGTTTCGGCGAAAATTACTTGACAAACTTTCAGTTCCCAAACTATTTATCCCATATTTTTAGTTGGGCGAAATTTCGTTTCGCAAATTTACATAATCCAACCTAACCTAACTCAACCTAGTACGTCATTTTCATTTTTCAAGTATGGAGTTGGGAAATGAAATGGTTGCGAAGTAAGGTTATGCCAACGATTGGTTTGCCAAATGAAATTTTGGCGAAAAGTCGGTTGCCAAGTGAAATTTGGCGAAATAAATTTCGCTAAACAGGAAATACACCCTTATTGGGATTTGTCCGGTTTTCTTACAATGTTTTCTTTCTCTGGTAATTTTCAAATTATGCACATATAACAAGTTCTGAAAAACTCAAAAGTACGAGCCGGGGATTGAACCAGCAACCTCCGGATTAAAACTCACACGCGCTTACCGCTAGGCTATCAGACTAGATGAAAACCATATCATATAGTTAAACTAGAATCAGCCTCCAGATTTTATGAAAACTTCGATAGTGACACACTTAAAAAAAGGTTTATAGGGGCGTAAAAAACATATCCTGGTGGTCGTAAAAGTAGTGCGGCCTCTAAACTGGGTGAAATCTTCTCCCAAGTTAACCGTTAAAGTTAAGATTGGTATTTGGCGGTAACCCTGTTTGAGTTCAGGGAGAAAAGTATGAGTGAAAAGAGTGAAAAACAAAGTTTCATCTATTCCAATGTTGCCTTAGGTTACCGCAGATCGTTATTCATGGACTACAACAATTTGAATAGTTTAAGAGATGTACATCTCAACATTTCAAGCACAAACTGTCAAAATCAATGTTCATCCATTCGATCTGATCTTATCTTATCTTATCCCAGCACAGCTGTGACTTTTGACATGCCTCGTGCTCGCTAACGACTTCGCATTTTTACGATTATTTTAAGAGCCTCGAGAGCTTTCTTATTGAAGACAGCGTCACAAGTCAAGAACTTCTAGCGTAATTAATTTTGTATTCAAGAACCGTCTACAAACGATACCACAACCTCCCTAAGGCGCATATTATTATGAAAGAAATGGGTCGAGACAGAAGGTTTTTCAGTAATGTTATACGTATCTATTTTAGCAATTGCCATTCGCTTTTCGGCAAAGGAAAGCTTCATCAGGAAACCGGACTATCCCCAGTGAGACCTAGTATCGTCTCTGGGCTGAAAAGTCACATTGCAGTCGATTTCAAAAAAACTAGTGCCCGAGCCAAATTCTTGGGGGGAAGTGGACCCAAGATCACCAAAGTATTTAAAAATGCTACAAGATAATATACAGGCTGAAATTTTAAGGGCTAGCCATACTCTACGCAGTGACTTTATAGGTCATACTAAACAACTTTTATTATGGGACCAATGCCGAATTTGTCTGTTTCATACGTTCCGGCTGATGTGATGCCAGTGATATGTATGAGACAGGACCGCCAATTTTTTTTTTGCGATTTCGTTATTGGTTTCATAATAAAAATTGTTCAGTATGACCCATAAAGTCACTGCGCAGACTTTGGCTGGTCCGTAAAACTTCAACCTTATGAGTGTGACATTTTGTCGTTTTTTTTTCTGTGCCTAAAGTTAGTGACTTAAGACGCACAGAAGGGTAGATGTAAATTATAAATCAGGCGGACACTGACGCACCTGGGACGCCGGACTTGGCTTCTTTGCATAATGTCCATGTTTATTTTACGACTTTCTTATTATTTTTTATTATATTAGGTATTTGACTGGTTTAACTTTAAAAACTGTAATAGATATCATATATTAAAGAAAAAGTGACGAAGCCCTCCAGTGGTGAAGGCAGTGCAACGTGGCGCGGGGGAGTGGTGGTTTAACTTTTTTAGGAATTTGAAAGTCCGAAAACGAATAACGAAATTTAAAATAATCTTTGCAATAGTACCTAGCAGGAAAGTAGGAAAAAAATATTAACTTAAAATAGTTAAAGCCTAGAAACCTATTCCATAATATCGAGCTATTATGTAGTTCTTAAATATTTATTTATTTATGAAATAAAACTATGAAAACGGATTATAACGGGTGACCCGTTGACCACGAACGCTGTAAAGAGTTCGAAACGTCGGGATGTATTATAAATTCAATATACGCGATATAATCCGTCTTCATAGTTTTATTTCATGAGTAACTATCGCGGTAACCGAAGACAATATTATTTATTTATTTATTATTTATTGAAAACACATTTACATGACATTACAGTATAAAACTAATGCGCCATGAAAGTTAATTACATTTAAATTACAACTAGTACTATGGTATATTTACAACACTAAATTACTACAGTTGAGCACCTATCATCCATCCTCTGAATATGAATGTCTCCATCTCTTTAGCTATCACTACATAGTATAAAACAAAGTCGCTTCCTGCTGTCTGTCTGTCCCTATGTAGGCTTAGATCTTGAAAACTACGCAACGGATTTTGATGCGGTTTTTATTAATAGATAGTGTGATTCAAGACGAAGGTTTATGTGTATAATACATCAGCATTGCACCCGTGCGAAGCCGGGGCGGGGCGCTAGTATACAATAATAGAGTGCAAGAGCGATACTGCAATGTATGTATGTATAAATAACAAATTATGAATTTGATCTGACGTTTCTGGTTGTAGTAATATCACTTTTGACATAGACAGAACATAACAAATCCAGATCAAAATTCATAACCTGTTGTTATTATCTGTTTTGTATAATTTGTATGTGCTAACGAATAAATTATTTCTATTCTATTCTATTAATACGCCTTCTTATCAGACGTGTGTATTACAAAAGCCTTTTCTGCAGTTTCCAGTATTAAATTACTGATACTGGTACTTTTAACTTCAAATTATACATGGCATATGGATATACATGGCACAGCAAGAATAAGCGGGCATCTCGCTCGTTTCTTCCCAGAACGTGCAGAATGTGGAATGAGTTACCTCCTGAGGTATTTCCTTTGCTACGACATGGGATTCTTCAAGAAGCGGGTATTTAGAGTTCTCAAGGGTCGGCAACGCTTAAGTGGCTCCTGTGATGTTGCTTATGTCCGTGGGCGACGATGATTGCTTCCTATCAGGTGGCTCGTCTGCTGCTTTGCTATCACAAAAAAAATATCGGCAAAATCTTGAATTAAATTCTATGTATATTTTAAGGATCATGTGGTAAAATTAAACATTACATGAACCATCATTTTTTACACCATGACGGTGGCAAAACAACGTGAGAACCGCCCGATGTCAAGCAGCCAACGCAGCCGATGGGCGCCTGCAACTCATTATTATTTACATGATAACAAAAAAAAACATAAAAAATAACTTGCAAAAAAGCTTGGTAAACACCAATGACAATCCGAGTAGTCTGAAAAGGTGGCAAATACTGCGGCTAGACCAGAGGTACTAGAAGATAAATTCTATAAAAGTCAAGACAGTATTTAATGGAAAACCTCTCAAAATCCTCAAAAAGACAGAACATCTGATTATGACTAAAACAGCCGATTGCAGATAAAATGAGACTAAAAAATTTATAACGGATTAATTTTGAAAATAACCAATATTTAGTAAACTTGAAGACCTTTATACTTTGGCAATACTTACGATACAACAACGCTAACCCACCCCACTTGTTTATTATTGCTACAGCAGAAAATGACTAGTTTAGTAGATATTAGCGATTTCCGAAATTATACTGCTAGAGAAATTACCCCAAAGCACCTTCATAGGTACTTTTGATTAACTTTTAATATTCACGTGTAAGTGTTTAGAAAACCACTTAAATTATCAATGGAACACGTGGCGTGATAGGGCACGTTCAAGATACCCCTTTAAAGAAATGTGGAGCTTTTCAAATTTAGTCCCTATAACATTGTTCTAAGGTTGTTTTTCTGTGCCGGAAAAAAATTACATTACACGATGAAAAGTACACGCGCTAGGTAATCAAATTTAGTCGCTTTCACATTGCATTAAGGTTGTTAATGTATGTTATTTTATACGGTGAAACAAGCGTGCACACAGGCGGCTAACGATCGCGTTTTATTTGAGAAGCCTCATTGAAACTATTCGAAGAAAAAGAAGATAGAAGTTATTTTCTTAAGTTCTAGTTACTGGCCCACGAATGTTTTTTGGAATAAATGATCTTTGGAGAAATTAATAATAGGCCTTTGTCATCTGTGTCACATGTTTAAAGGATGGAGAAATTACCGTGCAAGAAATGTCAGGATATTAAATTTTTAGGGTTCCGTATTTCATGTGACAGTCATACACAACTCTCAATGAGGCCTATTTGGGATAAGTTACTATTAGATCTATTCGTATGCCATCGTGATAGTGCCCGATTGCTAGTGATCGGTAACAACGGTTTAATTTCATGGCAGTATCACAGAATAAGTTTAGTAATAGTATTATCATACAGAACGGCCACGCACCGCCCCGCCCCGACACGAATGACCTCGCCCCGCGACACCAGATTGACGGCCGTTTGCCGGCCGCTCAGTACTATTTTTAAGCAACTTACTCACACTATGACGCATGACGCGTGTAGAGACGTGCCGTTCACACATAGAAACGCAAGTGATTTTAGATATATAGCGTGTCCGCCCTGTGGCAGTATGGTAGAGTAATAGTAAAGGAAAGTAACTATTTTGAAGGAGACAGTCAATTAAGGTTCAAATAAAGGTTTAACCTTAATCAATAATTTTAGCTGAATTTTACTTTACAGATTCCTTTAAATCAATAACGCTGGCATGAAATTAAAACGTTGTCACTTATCACTACTGATTGCAAGGTAGTGCTTGAATGTGATTCACCATTTTTAATCCATCTACTCCAAATTGGTTGAACATTTTTAGCAGTGCCCGCTAATCGCTTCTCTTTAGCCATAGCCTTATTATTAAAATCGATTATGCCTGCGTTCCGCTTCAACGAATTCAAAAGAAAATGTTCCTCACAAAAATTACTTTCGACTTTGTAAACTCCTAATTAGAAATTATTTGGAAGAAAGTATTCTGTCTAACTAACTTAATTTATAATTTAATTTATGTCATTAACGGGTCTAACGCGATTAAATTTCATTATTTTAATATTGTCTTCGGTTACCGCGATAGTTACTCATGACATAAAACTATGAAAACGGATTAACCCGTTGACCACGAACGCCGTAAAAGGTTCGAAACGTCGGGATGTTATTATAAATTCAATATACGCTAAATAATCAGTTTTCATAGTTTTATTTCATTATTTTCCTTTTTTCCGACGTTTCAGCTAGGTTGCACTAGCTGAAACGTCGTACCAGCAATAATTAATTATTAGTTATAATTTAATTTTAAGGCGATTATGAGAAAGCCGTTAGTGTTATTTTTACAGTGTAGTACACAAAAAAAACGCTGTCTTACAATTTCCATGATATTAGTAGCTTAGTAACTTTTATCTTTGTAGTGAATTCAAAACTGTAAGACTATCACTTGTATGGAATCCTCATACTGTTAGCCTTACCCCGTGTAAAATAAACTATGTTAGTCTTACCCCATCTTACCTTAGTTTGACGACTGCGATTTGGTTGGACGTTTAAAAAGTGCGAAAACAAGTGAAAATGTACCTTTATGTACTTTTTTATATTATAATCGATTTACAATCAAATTAACTGAATTATTTTTCGATGTATCTTTAATTATCGGTATAATGACTACAATCAATTTCAGATGCCAGATTTTTACAATAATAATAAAATAAAAACGTTTGCAAATAGATAATAAAGAAACTAACACTATTCATTAAAATATTTTACTTCAAGGATGTCACATTTTTTTTTAATCAACCAATCATACATTAACATTAATAAGTAGATAAAGCAGCAGTAAATAGACCTATAGTTTTCTTAAATTACATATCAAAAATACATAGCTAATCACTAGCTAATGCACCTTTCAATACAATAAAAATCTCTGATAAATATCTATCTGTGAGCTTGTCTAAATGAAGTTCAAGTAATTAATACATCTAAAAAGAAAAGTAAATTACAAAGTCATCAAAAAATTTGATTATGATTTAAAAATTGCTCGCATGGGTAGCGAGCAATTTTTAAATCGAGCCAAGTATTTAATTTATTATTAGCACCGCACATGTACATTTTTACCCCCAAAAAACCGGGCTATGCCTATAATATTTCCAAAAATTACACCAATGTTTGACGTGTGACATTTTAGTGGCAGCCATAACACAAATATAAACGAAAGAGGGAGGGTAGTAAAACACAGGGTAGCTAGAGAATAATCGTAAAACAAAATGCTCGGTATATTATATTTGCACGTTTCATAAATGAATTTAGGTAAATAATAAGCTACTGTAATGAGGTATACTCGTACTTATTTAGGTAAGGTATTATGAGGTTATAAGGGGCCCACTGACTATCAGTCCGCCGGACGATATCGGCCTGTCAGTTAGAACAAAAATTTGACAGTTCCGAACAACTGACAGGCCGATATCGTCCGGCTGACTGATAGTCAGTGGGCCCCTTTAACTTATAGGTGTCTAGAATTTAGTAAGTAATAAATGGTAATAAATGTTTTTGTTTTTCAAATTACTTAAAAAATAACGTATCATTTGTGTAAACCCCTGTGTTATTTACAATTCTGTAAAAAACAAACTTGGTTAAAATAAGTAGTAATTTTATATTATCTATAACTCGAACGTATAACCGAGTCGCATTTTAATTACTTGGTTAAATACTAGCGATTTATATTCATCATTACTGAGGGCCTACCGCGAACTCGATGCTCGCAAATTGCGGGCATCTTTCTCTGTCACTCTAATTACGCCATAATTGGAGTAAAAAAGAAATATGCCCGTAATTTGCGAACTTCTCTGTTCGGAGTAGGCCCTGTGATTTGTATATATGGTTTTCTATGGACCTATAGAAAAAGTTGCTTGATCTTTGAATTAATCTTGCAAAATATGGCTAAGGTTTGAAATAATACCCCGTATATTCTTTGTTAATAAGTATAATCCTGGTAAAATAGGATAGCCCGAGGAACTAAGGCTGTCTAAACAAAAAAGCTCATTTGCACTCGGACGCACAACAAATGTCAATCTCTCCGCAGCTCGATCGTTAGTCAAGAGGGGCCCTGGAGCAAGTTGTACGAGGACGCGTTAAGGATGATTCACACTAGGACAGTGCTGGTCCAGGCCGAGGCATGACACGTCGTGTTCCATGACGGGTGCTCGATGATCACGTGTTGGTTTTTATAGAAAACGAAGTGTCGGACGCTTTGGTAAGGACCCGTTCTAACATGAGTCCTCAATTATTCGAACCAAACTATTTTTTCATCAGCTTCACGTATACGTTTTAGCCGTTTGTGCCTTGGTAGTCCTATGGATAGAGAAGTATGATATATTATATAAAATGTATGAATACGGGGCTTTGAAGCACAAGCATTGAAGACTTGGTTTGGTTACAGAAACGCAGCGAGGCCTAGAGGCCAGTCTATCTGTCAAAGGTTCTAAA
Organism: Cydia strobilella; assembly: GCF_947568885.1. Taxonomy (NCBI): domain Eukaryota; kingdom Metazoa; phylum Arthropoda; class Insecta; order Lepidoptera; family Tortricidae; genus Cydia; species Cydia strobilella. Next base: position 3,194,777 of record NC_086048.1, read on the forward strand.
TACCATTATATAGGTACAGTAAGCTGCAGAGATAACTGACCTCCTGCATATAAGTTTATATCCAGGGGATCAGTTATATCTGCAGCTTACTGTACATAATAGATATAAAAGACCATATTTGATGGCAATATTTGACGGTTTCTCAGGACTCACATGTCATTACTTTAATTAGAAGAATTAATGTTTAAATATTCATATTGCATGACACAACCTTAACACCAATGTGCATATTGCATGACACAATCTTTACACCATTCATGATAATAATTACTTATTGAACTCAAATTCCCTATCAGTATTCCAGGCTCCTCTCTTAACTCGCCCAAGTACCCATTTGTCCGTCACACTGGCCGCTTTAAGTGGCGGTCGAGTGCTGTTCGGTAGCGCTTTTCTCCGCTTACATACTTTAGACAAACTTGATTAAGGATTATGTAATGTTGCTAGATTAACAAGAAAAAGGAGCAATTTAATGGATATGAGCATGTATCAGTTTAGTATTTTGGAAAGCTTTTTAGGGTATTATGCAAGTTTTTTATTTTATATTTAACATAGTCATAACGGACAAACAGACATACCGGTAAGAAGCAGAAAAACAGACATATAGAAAGAGACACAGAAAGGAAAATAGAACAGACGGGTAGAAAAATGGAAATACAGACATATAACAAAAAAATAGTTTATTTGCCAAAAAGTGTACAAGTTTCTCTTACCCTATGACTGCCACACTAGGCTATGCCTGTCTCATGGAGTCAGATTGAAAAAAAAATACTTATTTGAATTACATTCTTCGCTGAAGGTTTGGTTTTCTAATATGTATTTACTACTAAAAATATTTTAAGTAATATATATATATGGTTTTGGTTAGCAGCAATTCATGATGATATAGAAATTGCTAACCCTAGTTAACACTAGTTCTGAATTAAACACCATCATGACGTATTCATGACTAAACCGCCCGCTCTCTTAACTCGCGCCCGGTTGAGTCGAGTAACTCGCCCAAGTGCCCATTTGACCGTCACACTACCCGCTTCAAGTGGCGGTCGAGTGCTGTCCGGCAGCGCTTCATTCCGCTTACTTAGGCAAGCTCGAGGGCCTAAACATTTACATATAGTTATTCGATTAGGGTTTCCGCAGCGTAGTCAAATTTCAAAGGAAAATAGGCACTTTTAAGTCACACGAACCGAGCCGCCGCTATACAATCCCTAAAAGGGATAGGTTCGCCTTTGTACTGCTTATTCTGTGCCATATTTGTTTCTGTTTTGTACAAGAAGAGTTTATACGATATACATACATACAATCGCAGTCACGCTATCATTTTAAATCGATATTTTGAAATAAAATGAATTAACTTTCAATTCCGTGACACCAAGCTGAGTAAGGACTATTTAGCGCAACCTCATTCTGTGTATATTTCTAGTTTTAGTCTTATGTTATGTTGTGCTAATAAATGCTTTTTCTTTCTTTCTTTCTTTCTAGTATATATCTGTCGACGCGAAGGTGATGTAATTAGTGAATTCAAATTATGGTCGCTTATATGGCATACTTACGATTTATCATAAAAACTTCTAGCCGACTCATGCTAAGTGCAGTAAAGCTGTCGTTTAAGTAGGGTAGAAACGTATTAAATGGCGCCAGGCTGTTTTTATATAGTCCTAGGAGGATATAACCAAACGGAGCCGCGACGTCTGTAATCTGCTGTACAAAAGGTCTGCCAATTTTTGCGGGAGAGGGGAACGGCAAATGTATACGTAACGTCAAAATAACCATGTCAGATAAACGTCAGTCCATACATTGTGTATGACCATTGGCCGACTATTTTCGACAGAGGGGAATGCCTGTTAATGGCTACTCCGTTTGGTTATATCCTCCTAGATATAGTCTCGATGTGTTCCGGAATTTGCACTGTTTTGATATAATTGCCAACGCTGATTGATATCAGCTGATGTTTTTTTTTGTAAACTACAGTCAAGTGGATGGGAAGGCCAGACTCCAAGCTGGCGTCACTCTGTGATTGAAGCTCGTCATGTTCGGACAGTAGCAATAAAGGGACTGCATTACGCCTCGCGTACGTGTTTTCACGTCAAATATCTACGCCTTCGAAATGTACTATTTTTTATCAGACATATGTACGTAAGTTTGACATACGAAACTTCAACTCAGCAATGCAAAGTAACAGACATAATATGCCCCTTTTGCCTTCTCTTCTCCATACGGTTTTAGTTAGCTAGTTTGATAGAGGAATTGTAAGGTCAGTCAATATTAAAAGCTAGTATCAATAAAGGATGATTCACGTTAGACCGGGCCGTGTCCGGGCCGGAGCTTCCGGCGCTTACTTTTCTATGACATGACAGGTGATCACGTGATGCCTTCCATAGAAAACGAAGCGCCGGAAGCTGCGGCCCGGACGCGGCCCGGTCTAAGTCATCCTTAACGTGTAAAATTTAAATCCTGACAGGTTGTATTTTATACAGATAAAAAATATGAACAGTCATTAATATCAATCTATCAAAACTAATTTAATAATAGACCGTAGTATCGCACAACAAATTCCATATTCACACAGATTTTTTAAATGATTGCCACGCCTGTGAAGTTTACTCGTGTTGTCATTCATGATTCATTTATATATTGCTTTATGGATTTACAATAGCTCATATAACTAGAACAGTACGTTTACCAAAAACCCAGTCAGAGTAATGCATAAGTACATACCAACTATAAATTACAAAAAAACGACATGAAATATGTACAACAAACATAAATGTTAGTAAACTTTATTTTGCCGCAAAACGCTATTGTGTGTCATGAGTCCGACTCACACTTGCCCAATTCTATTTAACTTTATCAATACACTGGGAAATTGATCAAAAAGCCATTCCCCTTTTATTGATCTTATCTTTTCTATTTCAATGTTCGAGTTATTTGCGCTCTGATTTGTGTCGTCAATCGTTTCTATGCTTTGAAAATGGTTATGGCTGAATGGAAAGTCACAGCAAAATTATCAATCTATGGCCTCTATCAAAGTATCAACGATTGTCACACAGTCTATAAAACTAAGATCTTGTCAATTTTAAGTCATCAACAAAATATATTATCAGTTTATATCATCGGATCGGGAAACTGACTGAACGACAGTCACGCCAATCGCAATGCACTTACACTTTCTCACTGTTAATCGTAATATGTACACCAACACGCTTATCCGTTTACCTTATTTGATCAGCTTTCGAAATATATAAGATTTCCTACAAAATTACTCAAACCATATAGTAAGTAGATACATAAACCCTTAAATTAGATCCAAAATCTTCTGCTTTTACTTCTATTCTCATTGAATGCTCTCAAAATGTTATCACTGTGGGAAGATTCAACGTTTTCGCAATGTAAGCCATCTTGTGAGCATTTGCAAGGACTTTAAGATAAGAATCTCGGGCAAACAGTAGTGAAAGAAAGGAACAGTAAAGTTACGAAAGTATGAATACATTAAAGGAAAGGAAATCCTTTAGATATTTTTAAATAATATATTTTAGCTTCGTTTTACTTCTAGATGAGTTTTTAATTAATTCACCCATTAATTTTCTGGTCGTACTAATAATGATCTTTGTCATAACTTCAGTTATTAGATATTTCAATTATTAGGTATGTTTGCAGTATTGTCAATATTAGCTTTTCTAACTATATGTAATTTATATTAATAATTGGAATAATAGTTTTTCAAACAATTTACCTACGTACTTGTTTCTTTTGTAACTTGCATTGCAGGATGCACTAAAAGAAAGCATAGGTACAGCGAACTGCAAGAGTGCATATCCAATCAATGTATGAATTCCATTCATAAAGTAGGTATGCACTTTTGCAGCTATGTGTACATCTGATAATCACAAACCTACTGCGGCTTCCCCCTTTGTCAAAAAGGATTTCCCGGAAGAGACGTCCCGTGAAGGGTTCGCACGGGCTATTTATGTTTACTGACGGTAAATTACTTTGTGTTTGTGTCTTTAAGGCGGTTCCCTGAGGCAGAAGGCGAAAAATCTCCTTATATGATCATGTTTTTCCAAGAGGCGTTGATATTCGTAGACGTGGAAAAAATCTATGTAGTTCTAGACTATATTATCTTTAATAACATAGCTTCCGATACACGAATTCGATACAATTAATTCTCAAACTCAGACTTCTTCTTCAATCAAACTTACTCGGTTATTTATTATGTGATACTATAAACAAAAAAAGAAGAAAAAACAATCTTAACTTTAATAGTAATTTCATAGCTTTCGAATTTCGATATTGTAACGTTTTTAAAATCGAAATTCGATTCGATCAAAATAGACACTTGGCGCGCGTGATCTTTCCCGTTCTTTCTTGCGAAATGTGACAGTGATAGCGGCAAACCGATGCGGCCTTTAAGGCTCATGTAAATTATAAAAAACCGGCCAAGTGCGAGTCGGACTCGCGCACCGAGGGGAACCTTTTTAGTATTTGTTGTTATGCGGCAACAGAAATACAACATCTGTGAAAAAACTGTCTAGCTATCACGGTTCATGAGATACAGCCTGGTGACAGACAGACAGAGGGACAGACGGACAGCGGAGTCTTAGTAATAGGGTCCCGTTTTTACCCTTTGGGTACCGAACCCTAGAAACGGGAGCTTACCGATAAATTCTGCCCAAGTTAGGTTAGGTCTTGTAAATGTACCTATATACAAATGTTTGTAAGGTTTTGTACTGACTAGTTGGACCCATCGTGAAAAAAGTCATGCAAATCTGCTAGATACATCTACTAATTTCGATTCTACTAAGTACGAATTGAGTAAAGATATATTTCAAACCAAATGAGCAAGATGTTTCTTTAATTTATTTTCGTTGCATATGTGAGTAATGTTCATAATATACGTCTTATTTGTCAGGATCAGAAATCGAGAAAATTCTATCTTATACATTATTATCTCGTGCAATAGGTACTGTGCTTTTGGAAAGCACCATTCGGTGAAGTTAACTGACTAAAAAAAAACTGCATTTAAAAATTGTTTTGTAAATGTGGTTATTTGTTTACGATTATATTTGAAATATTTATCAGTACGGATTTTACTCACTATTATTTTTAGTCGCTTTTGGCGACATGTTTCGGATTCTTTGGGAATCCATCCTCAGCACGAGTGTCCGCGGCGGTTGTACGTCGTGCACTGCCCGCGCCGCCCGCCTCGTCAGTGCACGACGTACACCCGCCGCGGACACTCGTGCCTGAGGATGGATTCCCAAAGAATCCGAAACATGTCGCCAAAAGCGACTAAAAATAATAGTGAGTAAAAACCGTACTGATAAATATTTTGAAATATGTCTCACGATAGTTTAAGTGCGATTATATTTTCACCTCAGCAGCTCGAACAAGCCTACTTTCGTCACTCCCTGGAGTGAGGAAAGTGCGACTTTCCTCACTCCAGGGAGTGAAACAATGTAGCTTTTTAATTTAGTGAAGGCCATGAACTTCATACTTTTATTACATTTTTTTTGTATGGTATGGTACGGTACGGTACGGTACGCTACGCTACGGTACGGTACGGTATGGTACGGTACGGTACGGTCAGGTCCTGTCCGGTCCGGTCCGGTACGTTACGGTCCGGTCCGGTCAGGTCCGGTCCGTTCCGGTCCGGTCCGGTCCGGTCCGGTCTCGTATCGTATCGTACATATTATAATACTTTTTTATTCTGTGTAATTCGAAATACATTTTAACCTTTAATATGTTCTCACTCTGAGGTGAAAAATTATGTGTGCAACACGAGAGCAAAGTTATTTTACATCTCGTGTTTTTGAGTCCCTCGCTACGCTCAAGATTCTACCTTAGAAGCACTCGCTTCGCTCGTGATTCAATTATAGAATCTTTCGCTTTCTCGGGACTCAAAATAAACACTCGCAAGAAAAACCAACTTTCCTCTCTTGTTGCACAAATAACTATTGTTTACATTGATGCTTTTCAAAATACAGTTTCATCCCTTGTTTTAAACATTTTTGCATAGAGCCTCTTGAAGTAAACGCAATTAATTCCTGTTCAATCGCATATGGAAATGGTGACTTCTCTAGTCAATATACATAATAAAATGACCAATTTTTTTTATTTGTCCGCAGGCAAATGAAGGATGACTGCGTCAGCGTCAGCGTCATGTAACTCAGTAATATGAATCTAACTAACTACGTCGTGTACATCATCGGCCTGTTTTGGCTAACACTGACTGATGCGAAAATTGGTAAGCCTGGATTATATTTTGATGATCAAATCACGATTTTTACACATTATTATTTACGAAAATGGGTCTTAATGGACATTCTATACAATATGCCACTGTGGCTAACGAGCACAAATTTAATATGGAATGAATTATATTCTATACTTTTGGTTGCACTCTGTTCGATGCCTAGGTATTCTATAGAATATCGGATTATACGTCAGATTTCCGGTAGCATAAATATATCCATTATGTTCTAGTAGTAGCAAAGTATTATTTACCAAAACAAGACTTAATCGCGTACATAATAAATTTTAAAATTACCCCCCAAGATCAAGTGCGGGAAGATCGAAAAAGCTAGATGATGGTAATGTCAAATTCAGCAGTCTTCTAAGAGAACACAGGAACAATGCTGTCTTTGAAACGTCGAAGGTAATTTTGAAACTTAATTATACGCTATTAATGACCTTACTACGAGTAAGGCCCAGTACCGATCGACTAAGCTCCGCTTTGCAGGTCTTCTAAATACTTACCTATTTCCGCCCTAAAGGCGAAAATATTTTTTTTTTTTTGCGGGGCGTTTTATTTTATGAGTTCTTTGCCTGATTTATTTTTGTTATTTAGTACATATATATATATACTTACAATGATATGCATAATGCATTCCAAACACGCCTAGGAAGAGTGTATGAACAAAAAGGGATACGTAAAAGGTTGGCGCCTTTTACGTATTCCTGATATTTTACAATGACCACGTGTGAAAATGGCTGCACTGCACATGAGAACCAATATCATACCTAATGTTTCGAAGTGGTTTAGAAATAATTTATTTTTCAAACATGGTAAAATATTTATGAAATGTGGAGGCACTTATCATTTTCATAACCCTTCAAAGTATTGTTGGTGCAATTTAATCTCCGATATTAAGTTTATACTTGCCTATTCAGATATACAGTTACCCCTACCAAAAACCAATTACAAAGGCTCGCTGTACATTTTGACGAATACGAGTAACATTGCCACGTAATTGAATCCATTTGAGTCGTATTTCAGCAGACTTACTGTCTGTGTTGCAGTGCCTCAACAAGGTACTAAATTTACTAATGTAGACAGAAACTCGAATTACCTAAATACCAACTTTATAAACTGCCTTAAAACTTTACTACTTATGATACATTTTATTTCATATAAAAACTTACAAAAAACAAAATCGCATCAAATCATAATATTTCCATACAAAAATAACTGAATCCACAGTTTCAAATTGTAAAATTATTGAGTCGAGGTCGAATTTTTACGAGTAAGGTTATTTTTAAAGGCGGTAGAATAGTTATCTATAAATCTGGAATGTGGACTATTTCTATGCATTTGTAAGTGTGATTTTGGCAGTGCTAGTCTGTTTTAATGGTGCGGTTTAGAGCGTCCATTATCTGTCTGAAAAAGTGTGGATGACCTCTAACGAATATTGCTACCTCCAAGATATATATGGACGTTAATGTAAGCATTTTTAGGGTTCCGTACCTGAAAAGGAAAAAACGGAACCCTTATAAGATCACTCGTGAACGTCGATCGTCTGTCTGTCTGTCTGTCCGTCTGTCACAGCCTATTTTCTCCGAAACTACTGGACCAATTAAGTTGAAATTTGATACACATATGTAAGTTTGGGACCCAAAGATGGATAATAATATGTAACGTAAACAAATTAATTTTAAACACAGGGCCACTTTTGGGGGGTAAATGAGAAAATTAAAAAATAAAGTTTACCAAACTATATTGTGTTACATATCAAATGAAAGAGCTCATTATGAGATTCTCAAATATATTTTTTTTATAATTTTAAGATAAACAGTTTAGATGTTATTCAAGAAAATAGGCAAAAAATTACCATTCCCCCCTTTATCTCCGAAACTACTAGGTCAAAAATTTTGAAAAAAATACACAAAATAGATCTCTACCTATAGATCACCGGAAAACCTATTAGAAATGTGCAGTCAAGCGTGAGTCGGACTTAATTTCTTAGTTTTGATCCGACCCCTACGGGTTTTTTTAAAGACATTTCACATAAAATAGTTATTTGTTATACAAGGGTGCAAAGTTGTATTTTACCCGCGAGTGTGGAATTGAAACACGAGCTAGTGAAAGGATTCTATAGTTGAACCACGAGCGAAGCGAGTGGTTCTAAAATAGAATCCTGAGCGTAGCGAGTGTTTTAACACACGAGAAGTAAAATACATTTGCACCCGTGTGTAACACAAAACTTTTCCCCTCACTATAGCGAGGAAAGTGCAACATCCACAGGCGTTAGATCATCTTCATCACTGGAATCACTTATTTTTTTACGATATTATAACAGAAAACACTGGAAATTCTGATTTTTACGTGAGTCGATGAGAAGTGTTTTAAGTAAAAAAATTGTTGACAATGTTGACATTTCTGTTCTGACGTATGAAATGTCAACGATGCGTTTTGAAATTGCATCGACTCAACTTGTGCGTTCAGAATTATATTTATATAAATAAAAAATCTTACGTTTCTTATGGAAATTTAAGGTTTATGACTTAAAATTATTAAATAAAGCTAAATTTGGTCTTTTTTATTAGATTCTCAAACCATTTATTTAATGATAATTAATATCGAGCGAATAATGGTATTATGAGCGTTTTACGTTTTGTTATCTGTTAAGCTACTTAAACACGCTCCATCCAAGGTCAAATTACTTTCCCCACTAGTGGATAAAATGCGTTTTTCCCCGCTTGTTTTAAAGGATAAAAGACGGCTTTCCGAGCTAGTGAGGGGAAAAATACATTGTTTAAATTGTGTAATGTATGGAACCCTTGGAACGCGAGTCCGACTCGCACTTGGCTGGGGTTTTTTTTAAAGGGGTCTACAGCTTTCTAAACTTTTTCTGCATTATGAACAGATCGTTGGCGTCGGTACATGGCCCCAAAGAATCACTCCGTATCGTAACTACGCATAGGCATAAGCAAAATAAGCCGTGAGGGTAGCCTCATAGTATTAAAATATATAATTATTACATTTCTTTACAGTATTTATGAAAAGCACTTTGTAATGACTCGGCCAAAAGTACAAAAGATGGACTCGATCAACAATGTACATTGATGATTGATAATTATGGCTTATTAGTCATAATTATTGAAGCTTACTTTTAAGTAGTCGATGAATATGAAAATAAGATAGATTCAAGACGCTTAAATTAAAGGGCTTTAATAAGCTAGCAATTTTGTGCACGACACTATCCCAGTGTCAAATTAGTTTTTAGAGTTCCGTACCCAAAACGTAAAAACGGGACCCTATTACTAGGACTCCGCTGTCCGTCCGTCTGTCTGTCTGTCTGCTGTATCTCATGAACCGTGATAGCTAGACAGTTAAAATTTTCATAGATGATGTATTTCTGTTGCCGCTATAACAACAAATACTAAAAACAGAATAAAATAAATATTAAATTGGGGCTCCCATACAACAAACGTGATCTTTTTTGCCGTTTTTTGCTTAATGGTACGGAACCCTTCGTGCGCGAGCCCGACTCGCACTTGGCCGGTTTTTATTTATTCAGATTCACTAATTGGTAATATCTACCTCGTTTGATTATTATTTTTTGTTATTGTTTTTTTTTATAAAAAAAGTAAGAAGTAAAAATCATTATTGTACACAAAGATTTAGGAAGAAACAAAAATTATCTGGTCTTAAAACCAAGAGACAATAATGTACATTTATGCATTAGCAATTAAGGTTGTACCGGTTCCTACACTAGGCGTAGCCTGTCACGTAGGTTTTAATTATTTTATCCTTTTTTTACACGCTTTTGTCAGTAGTATTTTCCCATCTTCTGGCACTATAATTCCGACATATTCTTAGGTTCCGACATATTCGTGTTTCAAAATAAATAAACACACGCCGCTACAAATCCACCTGTGGCACATTATTTCCAATCCGCACTGACCTGAGTTTTGTTCGCAGGCTACTTCTGGCACATCACAGATCTCCATTATGACCCGTTCCACAACTCCCTGGAGCTGCACAGAGGTTTGTTTATATTATAATATGTATATTATTTTATTTATTATCGCCTTGTGGTCGCGCTATACGGAATATACCGGGTGTGTCCTGTAACACGAGCAATTAAAACATAGATTGTACTTAAACGGTGACACCTTTGTCACTTTTGCGTTTCTATGTGTGAACGGCACGCCTGTACACGTGTCATGCCGTCATGCGTCATTGTATAAATTGTTTAAAAATTGAACTGAGCGTTCGCTAAAAACTCGTCAATCTGCTGTCGCGGGGCGAGGTAATTTGAGTCGGGGCGGGGCGGTGCGTGGCCGTTTTGTATTATAATACTTACTTATTCTGTGCTTTTGTTCAATAACTTTAAAAAGTTATGAAGTAGCTACCAGTGTAACCTCAACCTATCCAGGCTTTTCATTTATAACTTGCTAAAAATGGAATATGTCCTTTAGGAATCACAATGGGCAGGAAGAGGATAAGTATAATAAAAGCCGACAATGATATTGGTTTCCCAAAGGTCATGTATGCTCGGTGAGTGCGTAGGATAACCTAATGTGGTAAGATGTTGCGTTACAAAATATCTCTAGGGAGAGCATATAAGGGCAAAGAGGCCGATTCTCACTTTACGATTTGTTGTGGTTTTTATCTTGTTATGACACGACCTCAGTTTGCACGAAGCGCTGATGTATATGACGAGTGCGGTGTTATTAGGCAACTCGTCCACGCTTATTGGTGCGCGTGAGTTTTAACTATAACAATATCAAAACCATAACAAGTTGTTTAATCAGAATCAGCCTCTGTCTGGAAAAGTACATAATAAAGAGAAGGTTAACAACTGTTACGGAATTATGGCCCCGTCCTTAAAGGTTTCATCCTAGACGGTAGTAACATTTGCTAAACGCGTACAAAAGTTGTTTCAACCGTAATTTCATAGTTTATTCTTTTTTTTTATTATAACTTGATCGGCGATTGGCCCTAGTCACACCTGATGGAAATTGAAGACAGGGCCTAAGATGGATCACACCGGTTCAGTAATAGCCTATTCACTCTTGCTTTAAAGAGACCGAGGTCATATTGATCAGGGAATACACAGACGGCGGGAGCGCATTTCATTATTTAGCCGTCCGTACCGTCATGTGTTTTACAACAAAGTTTGATGACACCCGTGATAAAAAGGTACCTTAGTGCGTTACAAAATAAGTAATTAAAAAACCTTACATGGACGCATCTTTGTAGTATACCTAGTCACACACTTTTCAAATAAAAACTAAATGTTTAGTCTATAGAGTTAATCCGCCTTACTCTGTGCCCATACTTAGTCTTAATCCGTCTAAACACACCCATACTTAGTCTTAATCCGTCTAAACAAAAGTATATTCGTCGTTAAAAGCAGAAAACGACGAATGTACTTTTGTGACAGATTAAGATTAAGACTATGTAGAAACTTAAAATAAAATTTCGTCAAAAACTTTACTAACAAACTAGCAACTCACCAACCATGTAATGTTGGTCATTTCACAGACATCATACCGCCATCCTAACTGCGCCCTCTTGAGACTGAGCATTGAATAAATAACCCTAGTTCCTGGAATATAGAACCTTGGAAACAGACTTATCAGTCAACAGAGTTATCACGCAACTTATCTGATGACGGGATAACCACAATACAACAATAGTATCTTTAAGAAATACAACGGTGAATTTCTACTTGTCCCTGTCCCATGAGACCGCCGCCATACATGAGGCGGGGACAAATTGGAATAATTTATATGAAACGCCTATTCCCATCTGGTCCCGGCGGGGAAAAATAAGAATACACCAATACTACAATTACCTATACAATAGCATTTAAAAAACGCGAAAATTATATTGAATTTTTAATAATGTACATGATGCAAATTAAAGATATAGTAAAGAGAGAATAGTGTTATCAGGCCAAAAAAATGCCGTATTTAACTTCTTAAAATAAACTTACAGATATTAACTTTTATTTTATACCTAAGTATTATTATTAAACAAGCCGGACTAAAGCCAGGTTATTCGGGCCCTCCCTATATTACACTGCAAGGGCCTAACACTCTTTGATAGAGAAAGAGTCTTATTGCGATTCCTATAAGAGGAAAGAGAAAATAGTGCCATGCTTTGTCCTTATCACCGACCGGGTGGCATCATAGGTAGGAGGCGATGGTGAAATACCGAAATTTATAAGAGTGAAAGTGAAAAAATCCTATGCTGCCCAAATTTTTTATATGAATAATCTTTCTCTTACCCCCGGTCGCTCTGTGGCGCGTCTATAACTACTTGTATATACTATGTCTATGTTATACTGTAATATTATGGTTTTATTTTCCTAAAGGTACCAAATCATCCCAGAAAACAAATATCTTGGCAATCAATTTTGTTACCCCATAAAATCTTATTTTTCGAGAGCTCTTGACTTGCTCAGTCAACGTGATGTATATAAATTTATTTGTCATTTCTGCGGCTTCATTGATACTCGTAGGTTTCGTGACATTTCTGGCATGTAAGGCATTTCGTCGAAATTGCGGGACAATAGGAAATTATATTTCAAGACGAAAATGGCTTCGTCGGCGGTATGATTGTTATTATGAGAAGTCTAAAATAAAATATATAAAATATTTCGATTTAGGCTTCGAGCTGTTGTTTTGTTTATAAAGTTTTATTACCCTTTAGTTTTTGTTTCTTGTTTTATTTGTTTTATTATGAGTCAATCTTACACAAGTCGACCCCGCCCCACAGTAAGCTCAATAAGGCTTGTATTGTGATTACTAGACGACGGTATAATATTATAATAGATCGATAAATACTTAAAAACATAGACAACATTCAGAATCAGAATTGTTTATTGCACTCATATTAGTATTCTTAAAACTACTTAATACAGTTCCACATGAACCCTGTAAGGGTATAGCAATAATTCATAACTCAGGAATAAAATATGATAGTAAGACATACCGAGTAAAGGGCTTTACCAGGACCTCCTTTTTAGGCAGAGTCACTACCGACTGAATAGGTGGCCGTTAAAGTTCGTTTGACTTAGATATACCTAACATACACAATTATTTAACTACAGAAATAATTACAATATGCACGTATTTTTTTAGTTATAAGTGCCTATGAGTTAGGTTTACGATCACAGCCAGAAAAAAAAACCACAAATTTGTCTCCTTGTCACAAATGCTCGAAAGAAAGTTTTCATAAAAGCTCTTGTTATTTGGGTTTGACATTTGCATTACATTTTAATTTATGCTGCTTTATTCTTAAAGAAAACTATTTCACTCTCAAGATTGAATAATCAGCATTAATTTTATGTTCTGGTTCTGTTATCTTCATTCACACTTTATGCTTTGAGAATTATGAGACTGTAAGAAGCTTTGTAATAATCCCGTCGTCAGGGAATCCAACATGTGCTAATGATTTGTTGGAAATGAACCAAACATAGCATTATTTGGTTGATACGGATACATAATATTATTTTTCATCACACTTGCTCGAATAAGATCTTATTCTAAAAAAAAGCAATAACTCACTTTTATTATGTCACTAATTCATATGAACCAAGTAGGTATAAATGAGTTTTACTTTGAAAATACTGATGTTTATAATTTTTTTTGTTTATGCTTTAAAATATTGAATTTCTTTAATTTAATAGCCGTTTCAAATATTTTTACACAATTTTCAATTGTGGTTGAATGCCGATGGGTATGTATTGTACCTTCGATGCCTAAACTGCCAAAAAATTTCAAAATGGCGGACGAATGTTTGGAATGTCAACGTATTTTAGAATGATTTCGCTTAAAATTTAGTTTTTTTCTTCGCGAGTGAGATGAAAAACATTGTGTGTAACTCCGGAGGTAAGAATATTGTTACTCTCGTACAATATTTACTTACCCCCCAAGTTGCACAATGTACTATTCGTTTCAATGTAAGTTTGTTTAGGTATGCTTACGGCAAATAGGTAATTAATAAATAGGAAAAAAAATTAGTGCCATTTTTTTATATTATAGGAGGCAAATGAGCAGACGAATAACCTGATAGCAAGCAAATTACTGTTGCCCATGGACACCTGCAACATCAGAAGGGTTGCAAATGCTTTGCTGGCCTTTAAGATGGAAGTACTCTTTTCTTGAAGGTCGTATCGGTAGTCGTACATATTTCAATCAGAATTGTAATTGTAATTTATCTTTCTGTCATTTTAGTACAAAACCGATAGCAAAACCGGATGATTTAATAGTAAATTGGCTGATGACACTATCATTTTAGTATCTCTAGTATAAAAAACCGGCCACGTGCGTGGCGGACTCGCGCTCGCAGGGTTCCGTACCATTACGCAAAAAAGCGGCAAAAAATCATGTTTGTCGTATGGAAGCCCCACTTAAATATTTATTTTATTCTGTTTTTAGTATTTGTTGCGGCAACAGAAATACATCGTCTGTGAGAATTTCAACTCTCTAGCTATCAAGGTTCATGAGATACAGGCTGGTGACAGACAGACAGACAGCGGAGTCTTAGTGATAGGGTCCCGTTTTTACCCTTTGGGTACGGAACCCTAAAAAGAGCATAAGCACTGTTCAACAGTATGTTCCCAATTATTTTTATTTTGACAAATACCAACCTCCTAGCTTTAACCAAATTAACTGCTATCAAAGTTTGAAACTGGAAAGTAAACTCGAGGAGAGTGTTGTTTGTGTGTTAAGTGTTGGTTAAACACAAATCTAAAGTTCTAATTTGTCTTTGTTCCTGGGCGGCCCGAATTAACGCCGATAGTGGTCTTATATATACAACGACTATAAATTAGGCTCCAGCATCCTTTGCTTTTGGAAACATATAAAATGTGGAAAGAATGAATGGGCCCTGGAGGGAAAATACCTCAAAACCTAGCTCATTTTGCTTATAGGAAACATTATTTTATTTTTGAAAATAAACAAAACTGCTTTCACAGATTTTTCTTTTTTTTTTTGCTGGATAATGGATATTTTGTAAGACAAACGAGTGTAAGGCCTAATGTTTCTTAGAGAAATATTATCTATAACATTAACTGTATCGAATAGAAGTGTTTTTTTTTTCTTTTTTAATTTTTAATCGTATCGATTCCCGGGTGAAACGAGCTAATTTCAAAACATATTTTAATGCAGTTTTGTTTCTTTTTAAAAATAAAAGAATGTTTCATTTGAGCAAAATGAGCTAACTCAAGATTGTAAGGCACTTTCATTCTTTCCACACTGTAGAATAACTTTTACATTCAATTTTATTGATTGTCAGGTTTATTTTGTGTTATGTGACTTCACTTCTAGACTCATATTCAGATTCAGACTGCACCAGCGTTACTGTGGCAGTATTCCGGCGTGACAATACTTCCGACTGCATTGCACTTCATTGCAGGCACTAATGTAAAATTAAAAAAACGAACAAGTGCGAGGCGGACTCGCCCACCGAGGGTTCCGTACTTTTTAGTATTTGTTGTTGTAGCAGCAACAGAAATACATCATCTGTGAAAATTTCAACATTCTAGCTATCACGGTTCATGAGATACAGCCTGGTGACAGACAGACGGACAGACAGACAGCAGAGTCTTAGTAATAGGATCCCGTTTTTACCCTTTGAGTACAGACTCTAAAAAATTGGCACAAACATTGAATTTGACATTTGCGGCGGCAATAACGCTGGTGGAGCTTAAATCCGAATGTTGCTTTTAGAAATTTACATTTTCTAACTGAATATCTTCTCCCCAGGATGTAGACACCGGGGCAGCGTGGAACACAACCACCGGAACGAGAGACACAGAGACCACTCCTGCGATAGCTCCTGGAACCTGATACAGAGCGCGGCCGCGCTGATGGCCGCGAGACATCCAGACACCTTGGAGTTTGTGCTGTGGACTGGGTAAGAATAAGTTTTTTGTCAAAAAATTTATATTTGATAGAAGCTTTTATCGCTGACTGTACTTTTTTAAATTAGGTTGCGTTGTTTTATCACAGAGTTCATGGTCACCTCCTGTAATTAGATCAGCTCTATTGTACCATAGTGTTGCATTGTCGCCCATCTTAGGTATGTAGGTACAGTCAAGGGAGAGGATAGCAGTAGCCTTGAGGTTAGGGGGTAAGGTGTGTGAGGCGCACCGTTGTATATGCGGTGTAATGGTGGAGGAAAACGGGCATCACGGCTTGAGTTGCCAAAGGTGTGCTGGACGTTTCCCGAGGCACCATTCCATAAATGACATAATACGTCGGCCCATGGTATCGGCGAATATTCCATGTGTTCTGGAGTTTGTCACGCACGGATGGCAAGAGGCCGGACGGGTTAACGTTGGTTCCCTGGCAGAAAGGGCGTTGTCTGTTATAAGATGCAACATGTGTATGTACATATGCTGCGTCTCATTTGAGGCACACTCTTAACGCTGCAGGATCGGCGGCGGAAACGGCTGCAAGGCTCAAACACGCCAAGTACTCCGCCTTGGAGGTGGTGTACGATTTCGTACCGGTTGCTGTGGAGACTGCTGGACCCTGGGGTAATGAGGCTCTGGAGCTTTTTAGGGAGTTGGGCAGGCGTTTAATTGAGAGGGGTAATGATCCCCGTTCTGGATCTTGGCTGGTCCAACAGGTTTCCATCGCCATACAGCGTGGGAATGCTGCAAGCATAATGGGAACTTTTGGGCCGGTCTTGGTGCAGGGTGGGGATGGGCATTAGTTTAGTAAAGGTTAACTGGAAGAGATCCCTCAAAGGGATAAGTTCGCCTTTGTACATCTTATTATTTGTACCATGTCATTTTTAATATGTATATTTGTACAATAAAGAGTTTACTACTACTACTACTACTACTACTAGTTTATGGTTGTTTTTGACGAAGCTTGTTGCAGAAATTATGTTTTGTATTAGTGTTAATGTAGAATAAGGTCAGGACGAGGCTTGTGCGGATTACGTTTGTGTTTTGACGAAGCATGTGGCGGATTACCTTTTTGTATGATTTAATTATTAAATAAATATTTATTTAACAGCCAAGGGTATAAATATATATACATTCCCAAAGTTTCAAAAATATGTGTACGCTCTTACATAACACCTTAGACAATAAAGTCGTGTTTACATATTTTTGAGCCATTTGTCTGGGTCGATATTTTGACTTCGACTGTACCTATGTGAAGTTTCAACTTCAACTGAATCGATTTATGAGAAGTGGGTCTAAAGCTTGCAAGATTTGTCAAGAACATACATACTTTGCAATTAGATAAAAAGTAACATACATATAAATTTAACTTGGTAATAAACTGAAATAGATGTCATATATTAAAGAAAAAGCATGAAGCAAATTAAAACAAATCTTTATTTTTTAATTACATATTTTCTACGAGTTGAAGTTATGTTTTGTTTTGAGCTTGAAACCGTCTATTCGCAACCTGCAAGAACAAACGGTCAAGAAAAAACGGCTCATACTCATACTCATACTCATTTAATCATTGCTTTTGGCTCCCATAGTATTGAATGTGCATTAATTATCAATTCTATTCTATCTCTCTAGAGCCAGACAATAGATTCCAGATGAACCAATCAGCGTAATTAGTGTAGGTACTCCGAGGTCTAGTATAGTGTGAATTTATTCAACTATGCAATTCTGCGGACTATGCCGGTTAATTTAGTTCTTTTACGGATATGCTCATTTCTATCACGTAGATACTCCGAGCATAGCAGAACTCTTTCCATACAATGTGGCAATGGGCAGGCCACATAGCCCGAAGAGTCAATGTTCACCTGCTTTTTGCTATCATAACTAAATAAACAGCTATTTTGCCACTGACGCGGACAAAAAACCAGAAAGGGAGTGGAGTCACGATCCTTAGGGCCACTTGCACCATCCCAGACCAGACCAGACTAACCAGAGGTTAAGCGGTTAAACTCAGTGTCAAATTGTACTGCTAACCATGGTAACACCCGGTTTAACCGGTAAACTCCGGCTTAGTGGAATGGTGCAAGTGTGGCCCTTAGTAAGCAGTAGGTATCGATACTTCTTGGTAATGAGTATTGATACTTCTTGTATATAGCTCAAGCTAATGGACATTGATAGATTACATATAATTGTCAGTTTTAGATACTCGTAGATAAAAGCATTGCTAGGTTTCAAACCTACGTAGGTACATACTAACAAGTTGTCATAAAGAACAGGTACCTACCTACTCTATTAAGATTTCGGGATGTACCTAAATGAGACGGCTATTGACTCACAAAAGTAGTTACAAACTCCTGATTGCTCTTGTCTCACTTCCCCAAGCAGACAAAGGCTAATTTGTAATACTAAAGCTTGTTTACTAAGCAAAGACACCGGCAATATTAGTTGTCTTAGTGTTCAAATGAAATATTTATTAACATCAGCCAAACTTTGGAGAATTAGACCAAACTCGAAACCTTATTAATCAAAGTTGTAGTGTCTTTGAAACTTGGTTCATTGTAAAGTGGTTATTATTTATAAAGGAGTAAGCCTCAATTTCGGAGTTGGGGAGCGGTTGAGCAAAATATTCAGTGAGGAAAAACTTTGAACGTGACCAGGTTGACGTTCCAGTCACTAGCCTTAGTCTCAAGCTTAAACTAACCAGTATAAAAACTCATGATCAGATGAAGTAAGTCTAGTAAGTGCTGCTCTCATCTAATGATTCCCCTGCCTAATGATTGTTAACCATTAGTAGCAGTTAGATGGGAGGACGATTTCCCACCAAAGTGGATAAGAACAGCTCGAAGCAGAGATGACTGGAAAGCTTTAGAGGAGGATTTTGTCGGAAACCTGACCTGACTATATAAAGAAACTAAACATAACTTTAAAAGAGTCAGTGATTAAAGGCTAATTGTATTGTATTGTATAGTAGCATAGAAAGCCATGGAGCGCGCCATGTTTGGCATTAGACTTAAAATCTAAAGAATGTCGAAACTAAGTTGCGAGACATAGGTGATGTCATTACCCAACTTAAATTTAGACGGGACATGTTTCCAGGCAGAGAGATGGTAGGAGGACCAAAATGTTGACGGATTGGTGGCCGCTTTCGGGCAAAAGAAGCGCTTGGCGTCAGATAGACGACATTTGGAAGATCGCATACTTCTGGACGAGATTAGCCCAGGACCGAGATACTTAAGTGGCGTACACGAAGAGAGGCCGCAATAGTTACAGCATACGCAGTGGGCGACAGGAAGCTATAATGATGAACTAGATAATGATGGTCGCACTTGTCTACGTGACAGGGTGATAATGCATCTCTTTTAATTGCGCGGTATTAAAAAGTAAGGGGAGCTTGACGACGTCGATAATTTCGTCCAACATACGCTAATCCATGACATGTATTGTTGGGAGGTTACTAACGGAGAAAAGTATTCGGCTGCTGCGATACAGATTCGGAATCGCCAGTCAAACTCTTGAACTTCTCTTTCAGAAAATTAAAGACTCCTCACTGACCTTAGTTACACATTTCAAGGTCATATGACACTGGTTCTAGCGAGAGCTGAATTCTCTCGCACTCGCTCAACAATAATACTTACATGGCCAGTTGGTTATTATGCATACGGTCCTTGCACAGTCCTCCGCGCTGTAAGGGAGAGAGTAATTTCCTTTTGTACTCCGACAGAGGATCCTTTAGTTAAGTACTTTAGCAGTAAACATGGAAATTCTAATGAGATTATGGTGAATATTACATGCAGATGCGATGTGAAACGTTTTGTGTTTTCATAGTTTTAGGTATGTGTAGGAACTAGGTAGCATTAGTCATTATTAATAATAATAGTTTAGGGCAGCTTATGGCGAGGTGTTGGGGAGTAACGACCACACGGACCCGAGTGCTCCCGAGAGTCGGTCAGGGCAGGGGGGTGTCACTGCGCAGTTTAGGTATATTTGGCCGGCGCACCGCCCGGGCAGGTGTATGGCAGTGGGCTGCCGCTCGGCTGGCACGATAGTCGTGTCACGTGGCGCTCGCGCAAAATAGAAAATACGCAATGGCTTCGAAACCTAAATCGCGATCTAATCTGTATAAAAGATAATGTTCTGTTTACGGATGTCTGAATAAACGGAAGAACAAGGAAGCAGAAAAAAATATTTTTTTAAAATTCCGGACTATATTGACCGACATATTTTCAAAGGAATAAGTACTTCTGTGGCATACCTACTTCCGTGAGAATCAGACATACTATCTCCGGCTAAAAATTTTATGTTTACAGAATCAACGTTTGTAATTCCTACATATTTATCTTAAAAATAATAAATCTGTAGGTATAGGTACAAAAATTTGTCAAGTGACAACCCCGTGCCGACACTCGCAGCTCGGTCATAAAACTGCGGCGCGCAAAGAAGATTCACGGTTCGTGCGCGGTTATAAGGTTCAATTTTGCTTGCAGGCGGCGAGTGTAGGTATAATTTTGTACCTAAATCTGGCTTTTGTGAAGGAGTGAATTTTCTGTACGGTAGTACTATTAGTTATTCTGTGGTCAGTGTCTCCGTCGGTCGGAGTGAATCCCAAGGGGACCCGCAGGACTCTCAGCTCGTTCTGAATCTCTGAGTCATTATGAGATATACAGTCCAGGACTGGAAGTGAAAGATGCATAAGTCGCGAGTTGGCCAGTGGCTGTTAACAGCCACTGGCCAACAGTAAAGAATATAGCGAAAAATAATTTATTATGTTATAATATTATATTGATTTTATATCTATTTTATTATTGTGACATTTAATTTAATTTGATATGAATTGACATTGCTATTAATAGGTATTTTTAGCTATCTGAAAGTTATTTTTATAACTAAGTTTTTTTTTTGTAAATATTTTTGTTTTTTCTTATTTTTGACATTCGACAATACCTAGGTTGGCCCTAGCAATGTATACATTTGTGACAATGTGACATTGTTTTATTTATTTATTTTATTTTAATAACCTACCTACCTACCTATACCTACCCCACACGCTACCTACCTACCTAGGTATAACTAGCCATATTTACATCTTTTTCGTAACCATGTATTGTATGTACATTGACATTTGTATATAATAAGTGACGATCATAATATAAATTCGTATAGATTAAGTTAAAATAATTTATAATGTAATTTAATATTATGAAATAAATAAATCTAAATCTATTCCTTTATTTTATTTCTGGTCTAATGTTGACAATCTTTTATTGTAAGCCTTTTATCCTTTTGTACACAAAACACCTTTTATCCTTTTGTATACATACTGTGTCTTTTTCTTTTAGAAATAAATAATATATACATCTAATGTAATCTAATGTAATACACGCGCGACTGACATTATTTATATGTCATTTTGATGTCTTAAATTAAGTTTGAATTGCCCTCTTTTCCCAACAAGTGTATAACAAAGGTAACCAAAATTAATTTTGGTTAATACTATTTTTATGCAATGTAATATTATGAAATAAATAAATATCATATCATATCATATACACTTTTTAGCGGGGGGATCTAACACCTTTCCTATAGTTTCCTACTTATTAATGAACTGCAAAAACCAGTGTACTTTGCCGTTGACTTTTTAGCTTTAATTTTTCATTAAATACCTAATACATGTATTGGCCCCCCATATGGAGTACCCCAGGCGTACGTACGCTATCCCAAAGATATAATCATCCCCTCCGTCACAGCAAGCTATCGGGATAGGAGAACGTGCCAGCGAGAGGTTCTATTAATGTTTCGCCCGTTAATTTATGAGCATACCTAATTTAGGGGCTGAGATAATATAAGCCAAGATAGGATACGTGTACAAGCATACAGTAATCTGGGCCATTATTTGATTCGGAGTGATGCGGGAATAGAAATCTCAATCAAAACGGTAATACAATTTTTGAAGATGGATTTTCAACGTGAGTCCTCACAGTGTAAACATGTCAGGTCTTTAAAATAATTAGATCGTCTGTTAGAGTTTTCTATACCAAAATCATTAGGGTTATTGGGCGTCGAGGAGGCTGTAACTAACAACTTCGACTTTTTTTGCGAAAGAAAGGGTTACAAAATGTAAATTGGTGTATTTTCTTATGTATTCGTATGGAAAAAATGATTTTCCTGTGTTTTTTTTGGAAAGTATGACAAGCCTTTATTATATTACGATTATTTACTTGTTATTATACACTGTCACTTAATATCATACCACGGCAGTGAAAGACATTTTTGTTACATAAAATGGTTATATCTGTATGGAACTAAATAAGGCGATTCCCAAAATATTTCGTTTCAAAAAGCATTATTTCAACCTTATTCATGTGTGAAAAAATCCCCACAATTTCCGCTATAAACAAAAATGCCGCTTCATTCCCATTCTCTCAAATCCAGGTAGAAACCTCATTTTCCCGCCGGACAAAGCCCGGGAAAAATCCGGTAGCCGTCTCAGCCGGACGGTTCACGTATGCAGCTTAATCTTGCCCGCGTCCGGTTGCCGGAAATCAGAAAGGCACGGAATTGAAAAATGTCAAGTCTTGAAACCCATTACACCGATGTAAATAGCTTTGTTTGGAATAAACACGATACCTCTAATTTCCTGGATTCAATGTTTGGGGATTGAAATAGCACTTAAAGGCTGAATAAGGGAAGGGTGAATAGAGGCGGTGAAGAACAGTTTACTGAAGTAATGTTTGAAGAGGTAAGTGTTTCCTAAGCCTAACTAGATTAACTCATACTGTCAGCATTGAATTATACACGAAAACAGTATGAAGGTATTTCTTAACCATAAAACCACCATAGATAGATAGATAGATTTATTTATTGGTAATGATTATACACATAATGATTTAATATTATTTAAAAGTAGGTGACTCAAGTTATTTAATAAGAGAGAGGCTTAATTGAAAATTTGAACGGCACGCGACGAACCTGCCACCAAAAAACCGCTCCCATCCAATCGAAATTATTCTCTTTTAAAGCCACATTTAAACTATATGAAACTTGGCAGGAACTTTTGTTACGTAACATATGTATATCTATGACAGGTGGTTTTCGTTACCTACTAAAAATTATAAAAAGCGAGTATTTATAAAATTTGTTTGCTTCTATGTTAGCATGTCGTTTTTAATTGAAAGCATAAATTTGATTTCATGGCGGCGGCTAGCCTTTTGTGTCTCATAACAGTCAAAACAAACTGTTCCAGATTGGCATGATATAGCAACATAACGCAATAATCTAAACAATCATTACTGAAAATTCATCAATCAATCTTTACTATTCACATATTTCTGCTAATTCTCAACCTAGGGCGTTTACGACCTTTCTTATTCTGATCAAATAAAAGCAGTGATTTCATTAGTCGGCTTAAGAGCCTAATGCCATAAGAGCTTTTATTGTGATGGTAATGACAACACGCGACAAGTGTATTAGTGGTTCAGTGGCCTCGTGTGAAAGATCAGGGTAACCTTTGAGGGTGGGGTAAGGGCATCCGCTAACTGGCGCAGGTGTACGGAGCGGGTGAGCGGGTTGTACGAAAAATAGTATGAGCAACGCTAACTGGCGCGGACGTGCGGTGGGTACAATGGAACCTGCGTGCGTGCGCCCGCTGCGTGCAGTATTGAAATAGTCCAGGCTTTGGCTTGCATTAAATGCATAGGAATGTCTCAGTAGACCTCATTATTAAAGGAGCTAATCATAGTTCACTGAACTCTTTATCAGCTATTAGGAAATATTTTTAGAAGAAATAACTTCACTACAATATCCTGTTTATTGCACAACCTCAAAAAAAAAACTATAGGTACATAAATACGGGGGATATGAAAGTATTTTCATGCTGCCACTGTTTAAATTTTATCAAAAAATAATACTGTCCAAAGCCTGCATAATCAAATTAATTACATTTGACTGGTGTTTTTACATAAAAAATACAATACAAATACAAAATAAAGACCCAGATCTAAACTTGGACCCGGACTCGGACCCGGACCCAGACCGATCTCGGACCCAAACTTGGACCCGGACAGCCGGATACGGACCCGGACTCGAACCCGAACCCAGAGCCGGACCCGGAAATGCTACTAGAAAAGTGGGTTAGCTTGGGTTTGAACTGCGATCCTCACAGAATGCGAACTGCTATCAGAAAAGTGGGTTAGGTTAGGGTAGAACTGTGACCCTTACAGAAACGAAATGCTACTAGAAAAGTGGGTGGTTTTACCTCCTTTTCTATATAATTAGGCAAAAGATGTTTTTTCATTGTCTGGAATCTAAGAGTCGCATCAACAATAATCTTTCAACGGCATCCCCCATTAAAGTCGGTTTTTATTACCGTTGTTAAATAAATCGAATACTGTTCACACAAATTCTGTACTAATTCTACTACACCCGTAGTTGGGTTGCCAAAATATCTCGAATTCTCAGCACAAAAAGCCAAGTAGAGACCGTCGAGTAAGAGGAAAAAGTGCAATTAGTATAAAAAGAAACTCAGAGACAACGCGCCGCCGGCTGAGTATCGGGTTCGTCACAATGGAATTATTTACTCCCTTCAAGATAGGGTTGCCAAAAATCCAACTAATTTAAATTGCAGTTTTTGGCAAAAATTTACTTTACTCGTATTTGTATCCTTAAACATTTGATCCATGAATTAACTTTGCTTTAGTCGTCTAACTTCTAACAAAACAAAACTCAATGCGACTATGTTTTTTTATCATAGTTCCTATTTCTTGCCCGATGTGACCTAAAAATATCAACATTCTAAGTTAGGTACATAAAAGCTACCTATCGACATAATTTGCCATTCATTTAGGTAATTTTGCTCGTCTCATACTCTAACAGAGTTCCTAAATAGTTCATCGTAGTTACGTTTTAAACTACTTATATGTTTTACAAATTCAATCCACACTTTTAAATTCATACTTTTTTCATAAAAAATTGATAAAAACAGTAAATTTTGTATAAAAACAGTCCGATGTTCGCTAAACTACACTAACAAGCAAGTTTTCCCCGCACGTTTCGCATAAAAAGTATCTAGTTTCGTTTGTGTTTACTTCTTAAAATATTAAAATCTGTTCTGTTTTTAACTTAATTAAGTAACAAAAATTATAACATATAAATAAACTTTGATTTTAACAATATATAACGTTATAGAGACATTTTCCGGAAGACTGTTTTTTTTTTCAGAAATGTCAACACATTGTTCTAATAAAATAATCTTTATCCCACACTCGTCAACCCTACCTTGGAGATAAAGTACGTAACCTTTCCTGAAAATAAACCAATTATATAACAAAAGGAACTCCAATCGAGGAGGCGTGCTGGTTGAGACGACAGTATGCATTAGTGCAATAGGTATTTTTTGTTCATCGTGGGTATTTTTTCTAGAGCAATCTCTCGTTTTAGCGTTTATTTCGGTAGGTATCCTTTGCCACAGCCGATTCGGAGTCTAGGTTATTTTTATGGGGCGATATTTAATTTTATTATCTACTTAGGTAAATACTTATTTTTTAATATTTACTTTGACTACTTTGAGATATCACAAAAATATGAACAAAAATACCATGTGCTATTGTTAAACAAAGTAGCAAAAATTTGAGAGTTATGTATGGACTAAAAAGGTTTATTTCAGTTCACATTATACCAAAATTTTGTTAGATAGTAAATCAGTCGATTTTAAAATTCAAAATCAAAAATCGATAGCAAGCCAGAACCATAAAATGAGTTCACTTTTTATCTAATGTTTCTTTAATCCAATTCAGTACGACATTTTCATCATCCTTTTCTTTCCAGTGATATCCTGTCATCATCCATGGAGCATCTAAAAGAGGAATATAAACTAGAAGCAGTCCGGAACGTGACAGATATCCTGAGCCGCACGTTCAGCAGCCAGTTCGTCTTCCCAGCGCTGGGTCACAACGACCCCCCACCGTCGAGGAAGCTAGTCGACATGTGGATGCAGTGGCTGCCTACTGAAGCGCTCCAGACCTTTGAGACTGGTAACTTACTTAAATACCTACTCCTTTAATGTGTCAAAGCGGACAATGCGAAATAAATATACCGCATCTTTCTAGGAGCCGAGAACTTAATCAATTTAATCATACGCACAACGCATATAACTCGAGTTTTAGTCATCTTTTAGATTTTTAATCTGTCACTATTTACTCGTTTAAAGCCCAGAAAATATCCAACAGTTCAAAGTTTCTTGACGATCAATAGCCCTAATGAACCATGTTTGGAAAAATGCAAAAATTTAGTAAAAAGTTATTTTGTTCCTAATCTACATTACGTATTAAAGGGTAATGGTCGCCATTTAACACGCTGTGATCTTTTAATACGTCAAATATGAATGGTGCAGTGTTGTTATGATGAATTTTGCTCTCTCTACCTGTCTCGTCCGTGAAATACATAAAAGAGGAATACAAACTAGAAGCGGGAGGAACGTAACAGATATCCTGAGTCGCACGTTCAGCAGCCAGTTCGTCTTCCCAGCGCTGGGTCACAACGATCCCCCACCGTCGAGGAAGCTAGTCGATATGTGGATGCAGTGGCTACCTACTGATGCGCTCCAGACCTTTGAGACTGGTAAATAACTAACTCCGCTGGCTCAGCGACCCGAAGTGAGCCTTGGCCTCCGATACGAGTTGGCGCCAACACGCCCTGTTTTGTGCGATCTCCTCCCAGTTTTCTGCTTGCAGGGCGCGTAGATCTTTCTCGACTTGGTCTCTACAGCGGTACTTAGGACGACCTGCTTGGCATCGTCCTATGTGGCGTCCAACGTAGGCCCTTTTGGCTGCCCTATCGCCTGTCATTCATTTTGAGACTGGTAACTTACTTAAATACCTACTCGTTTAATGTGTCGAAGCAGGCAGTACGAAAGAAATATACAATATACCGCATCTTTTTATTTTATATTACTAATATAGAGATCGGAAGTAGCAAGAAAAATATTAGTCCTTATTAGTTCAGAAGGGGAGTAAAGCCAGGAAATAAAAGGGAAACTAACGATAATGCGAAACGCGTGAAACATGCGACGGAAGATTTGTCCACCGCGCGGGTTTTTTTTTCTTCATTTAATTTAATTATTCGGAAAATATACATTTGTTTAAAAAAATTTAGTCAGACTCTCGGCTATACCAGGTTTATTTCTCAGGAATGCTCTAACGTTAATATTTTTTTAATTAGAACAATAGAAAAAAAACCAACAAACTTTATTTACAATAATCAACAACAAAAAGAAACATTAGGTAATTATTGGCAGTGTTTTTGACTATTTGTTCGAAAATGTTCGGCAATGATGACATTTGTCAAAAGTCAGAATTTTATTAGTGTCATAAATAAAAAAAATGTTCCATTTGTTCGGACGAAACGTTTTGCCTCCTCCTTTTTGGTACGGACGGCTAAGACATGAAATGGGCTCCCGCCATCTATATTCCCTGATCAATATGCCCTTGGTCTCTTTAAAACAAGAGTGAATAGGCTGTTACTGAACCAGTGAGCTCCATCTTAGGCCCTGTCTTCACTTTCCATCAGGTGTGACTAGGGCCAATCGCCGATCAGTTTATTAGTTTATATTAAAAAAAATAAAAACAAAGAAAAAGATAATCAAAAAGATCGAAGACGGTTTCATACTATTCTATGAGGAGAGGAGGATGTATTACCTCAGGAGCTACTAACACTTACAGGCTGCTCCAAAGTAAAAAAACGTAGACGAAGTTGAGGGCAGAAGCTAATATTCAATAAAATAACACCATTGTAGTTAATAAAATATGGACGTTATTGATATCTAGAAACGCGGTAGCGTGTCCAGCCAAGTTCAAAGAAAAAGCAACTGGCGACGCAGCAACCGTGTCTAATAACACGAATCATTTCGAGCTAATTTTGACTCCTTCAAAACTTAAACCTACACGGGTTTGTATTGTTTCCCAAAAAGTTTTGTCATAATGTTTAGTTTTGTCTGCATTTTTGTTAGTCATAATTTGTTTGGTTCAGAAACGCGTAACTTTTCAGGATTGCCATAAAACAAACCTAACCTAACCTATCTATACATTCTATACTTTACCTTACGAAAATCCTGAAAAGTTTAGTGTAAAATGAGAGTCAAGTTCAATATTAAGAATATGTAATTGTGTCGTTGTTGACTCGCCGACAAAAGAATTGAGATCTATCCATACAGATCTCAATCATTTTGTCGGCGCGTAAACAACGGCATAATACATATTATTAATATTAAACATGGCTCTCATTTCACATTTATGTTTTGTTGGGATTATTATTACACCCACCTACATGTTAAATCCCGAGCTATCAGGTAGCAATTATTTGATCCCAAAATAGGTCTCAACACAAACAAGCCTATATTGAATGGAAATCTACGCCTAAGGTCACCTACGCCACCTACTTGTAACTGTGTAATTAGGGTAACAATTGTTATTCCGTTCCAGTCGTAGTAGTTTTTAGGGTTCCGTACCCATAGGGTAAAAACGGGACCCTATTACTAAGACTCCGCTGTCTGTCCGTCTGTCTGTCACCAGGCTGTATCTCATGAACTGTGATAGATAGACAGTTGAAATTATCACAGATGATGTATTTCTGTTGCCGCTATAACAACAAATACTAAAAACAGAATAAAATAAATATTTAAGTGGGGCTCCCATACAAAACAAACTTGATTTTTTGCCGCACTCGCACTTGGCCGGTTTTTTTTGTTTTCAATATACTTAACGCCACTTGCACCATCCCACTAACCCGGTGTTAACCGTTAACTCAGTGTCAAATTGTACTGGTAACCATGGTAACTCCAGGTTTAATCGGTTAATTTCGGGTTAGTGAATGGTGGTCACTTGCATCTTGTAAGTTGGCTTTAAAAAAAAAATCTGACTGGGACTGTTTGTATGGAGAAGCGGTCATTCACCATCCTCTTAAAAAGGCTACTACTGATTACTACTCACTACTTTGATTTTGTGAAAGTTATATATTATGTTTAACAAAGTCATATTTGCTTCAGGTGGCTTCTACACAATAGAGCAGTCCCACAGTAAGCTGAGGATTGTGGTGTTAAACAGCGTGCTTTGGGCTGGCGGAGCCGCTCGAACTGACGGCCCACACCGGGGCAGAGCGCAGTGGGAATGGTTAGAGCAAGTGCTCAGCAAGGCTAGGAGGAAAAGTGAGATGGTAAGTCTATTCAGATTAATACCCTTCTTAACAGTGTTCTTTTGAGGCTAGATCAGATGCTTATTATGGTAAGTCGGTTTAATTCAATATGATTATTCAAAATAGCGTACGTTGTCAAAACAGCTCGAACTGATGGCCCACATCGAGGTAGAGTGCAGTGGGAATGGTTAGAATAAGTGCTAAGCAAGGTTAGGAGGAAAAGTGAGATGGTAAGTCTATTCAGGTTAACATCCTTCTGAACAGTGTTCTTTTGAGGATAGATCAGACGCTTATCATGGCTAAGAGAGATGGTAAGTCGGTTTAATTCAATATGATTATTCAAAATAGTATGCGTTGTCAAAACAGCTCGAACCGATGGCCCACATCGGGGTAGAGTGCAGTGGGAATGGTTAGAATAAGTGCTAAGCAAGGTTAGGAGGAAAAGTGAGATGGTAAGTCTATTCAGGTTAACATCCTTCTGAACAGTGTTCTTTTGAGGATAGATCAGACGCTTATCATGGCTAAGAGAGATGGTAAGTCGGTTTAATTCAATATGTATATTCAAAATAGCGTGCGTTGTCAAAACAGCTCAAACTGATGGCCCACATCAGGGTAGTGCAGTGGGAATGGTTAGAATAAAGAATAAGTGCTAAGCAAGGCTAGAAGGAAAAGTGAGATGGTAAGTTGCCATCATTATTTTAACAAGTTCACGGACAGTCCGTGTATAGGGTTGCCATATGGAAGAATTAAATGTCCTGATAAAAATCCTGACATTTCTTGTAACAGAGATTTGGCGTAGCTTGATCTACGCCCCGGCGGCGCGCTGTGCTCTGCGGTGGGTCATTCCTAAAAATCCTGACACTTGCCAAGTCCGACCGCATTTCGGACAAAGGGTCAAAAAACCTGACATGTGGATAGGGTTTCCATACGTCAGGATTCGTCCGGACTCCGGACGAATCCTGACGTATGGAAACCCTATCCGTGTAGAGACATAAATGGAGGGCCTCGTGATATGGCACCACATCTGTAGCCGATGATTTGTACTTTGACAAAACCGCAACCCCGTCCACAGACGCTGAGTTTTCATAGGATTTTAATGAAGTCAAGTATCTTGTGCCGTTTTAGGCACACCAAAAATCTCTATAGTGTCACAATTTACAGCAAAATCTTTAGAGCTACTTACCGACTTTGTGCATCACCAAAAATAGGTAATAACGCATGCTGTGGCACAACAAGGCAAATAACGTTACGGCTATAGACGGGGTAGCGTATCACAAGCCCCTTCAATATATGAAGACGTAATCCCGCCCAATTCCAAAAAAGAACACTTCATTTTCTCCAGGAAAAAAAGAAATTAAGTGTCCTAAATTGAAAACATTGGACAGGACAATAAATTTCCTTAAAAATGCTCGGTTGTACTCTGTCGGCCTAACTCAGATATTCGGGCGATTTACTTCTGTAAGCCTGCACAAATTATTTTAGTAGGTACATATTTATCTTTCGACCTTTCAGTTATCTTTATGTACACAAGTCGAGACGAGACATTTTAGACGTGCCACATTAGTCATGGCCCCAAGGGTCTTAAATAATGTGTGAGTTGCGTGAAAATATATCAAACGCTAGTTACAATGTAGCAGCAATGTAGAGACTTTGTCCTAGTATTTTATATCAAGTTCTCCTTGATGTACTCGTACATATAATATGACACCGTAAGATTGTGCAGTGTGCACCCGTTAGTTGACAATCTAACATGGTAGGTAACCCACGTTAGATTGTCGATGACATAAAGATATAATCAAAAAGAAGGTTTCATACTATTTATGACCTCAGGAGCTACTAACACATACAGGCTGCTCCAAAGTAAAAAATCGTAATTTGTTAATTTCTTCGTAACCGCTACACCGGTTGTTATGATACTTTGTATACTGGTTCTAAATACCCTAATGTATATGTACAATTCGGCTTTGTCCAATGGCTAGGGACATCCTGTATAACGGTAAATTAAAAGCAAAAAATAGCATGTTTGGATTTGTGTGATATATTAATACAATAGATGAAAATTCGTCTCTTTTGCTCCAAGATTTAAAAAAAATGCTAAGAAAATTCATACCAATATTAAACTATTAGTGAAACTATAGATACTCAGCTGACGAGACAAAATCAGTAAAGCGCATTCAATGAAATAAGAATAAATCCCGTTTTTTCTTCGCATTCGCCCCCATTTTAGTGTGCAGCGAGACACTGGAAGAGTTAATGGCTTCTACATTTTTTACAGCCAGTGTATTTTCTTTTAAAAATACTCCCCCATTTCTGTCGTTTACATTAACTTGAATGCTTTCTTTATAATAGTAAAAAGAGTGATTTTGCAAGTGTTTTTACGTATATCAATTTAATATCGTATGTATATCGTACGTAATATATCAATAAATCAAAATGTATTCAAACTAAATCTAACTTTATCCATTTCAATATTATAATAGCCTTAACAATATCGCAATTAATTGTTTTAATGAATTAAGTACTGACATGAAACAATGTAGTGATTAGTGATCTAAGAACCTTTGGAATTTAAGTAAGATAATATTATTTCATAAATATACCATTCTACACAACTGACGAATATTTTGCTAACGCACTTAATTAAAATGATTTTAGGAATGTATCGTAAAGTTGTCTTTTTTATTTATTTTATACATAACAACAATATTTGACGTTCATATAACACCCATTATTTTATACATTTTATAGATTGAGTAATTGAGTAATTGATGTAAATATTGTAAATTATGTACTTAACGGAAATAAATAATTATCTCGTCTTTCACACGCTATATATCAAAAATCACTCGCGTTTCTGTGTGTTAACGGCACGTCCGTACACGCGTCATGCGTCATAGTATGAGTAAGTTGCTTAAAAATAGTACTGAGAGCACGCCAGAAGTCCGCCAGATTTCTGTCGCGGGGCGAGGTAATTCGAGTCGGGGCGGGGCGGTTCGTGGCCGTTCTGTATGATAATTACTTATTCTGTGGTCTAGTGGTCAGGAAGTTAGCCGCGTAAGCTGAAGACGCGGGTTCGATTCCCGCCTCGGCCACCGGTGGACTTGGTCACTTTTTCTTTATTGTATGTTGTCTATTTCAGTTTATAACTATAATTTATATATAATCAAAAAATATTTCATAAAATAATTTGATTTCGTCTTTGACATGTAAAGTGGAAAATTGATGCCTATTTTGTTATAAAAAGACGATAAAGAAATGTTTCACATTTTATTTGCAATTTGTTTTACGATAGGTATAAAGGGCTATTGAATTATGTTTTATGATATTTTATTAGTTGTGAAAATAAAGATGAGCCTAGTGTCCCACTGCTGGGCAAAGGCCTCCCTCCCCCCTTTCCACGTATCGGGGTCTTGACCCGTCTCCCACCAGTTTCTTCGTTGAAAGTTATATTTACTTAATTATATGTTACATACGTAGTTATTAATTAATATCCATAAACGACAAAAAGTAGCCTAACTAAGATTTAATTTCGCTTATTCGGTCGTTGAAATTAGAATATATTAACGTAATGTTACATTTATATGTTCTTCTAAGAACTGGTATATTAAATTAAGTTCAGAGCTAGTAGTTACACCTCCGATTCTAAGTAAAACAATTTTGTGTTAAGTAGGTACCAACAACGTTCATTTAGTTTACTCAAATGTAAGATTAAATCTTCATCAGCTCAGAGTATCTCTGTGATTGTACAAACGCTTAAGCTGTATATAGTATGTATGTATGTATGTATGTATGTATGTATGTAAGCACTTTATTGTACATAAGACAGATTACAAACACAATAAAAAAACATAAATATATACAATGTACAAAGGCGGACTTATCCCCATAAGGGATCTCGTTTAAGGGATATAGTTTATTAATTTTAATGTTTTCAAACTCAATGCTGTATTTAATTTGATAGTTTGTACAATGATGTGACGATGTGGGAGAATCATCCTAGACACTGACAAAAATATGGGAGTTTCATTACATTGTTCAAGCGCCATCTAAATGAGTTTTTAATTATTTTAACCTAGTTATATGTAGTAAATAGTTATGAAATAAAACTATGAAAACGGATTATATCGCGTATATTGAATTTATATCATCCCGACGTTTCGAACCCTTAATAAATCCATAATCCGATATAATCATAGTTTTATTTCATGAGTAATTTAAATCGCGGTAACCGAAGACAATAGTTATATTTTGTTTTACAAGGGGGCAAATTCGTTGGTAATAAATAGGTACAGTAAGCTGCGAAATTGCATGGAGAAATTATGAATGAATTCATAAAGTCGTCATGCACTTTTACGGCTGATGGTACATCAAATCTCATAAATACTTAGTAGTAATAGTAGTAGTAAACTCTTTATTGTACAAATATACATATTAAAAAATTACATGCTACAAATAATAAGATGTACAAAGGCGAACTTATCCCTTTGAGGGATCTCTTCCAGTTAACCTTTGAGTAGATGAGAGGAGAAAGTGAAAAGAGGGTGACAAATGTAGCAAAATGTACAACAAGGTACCAGAAAGATAAAGGATATAAATACATACAAAATTAATAGGATAATAGGTGTATAGTAATTAGTTCTTCAAGACACTTAGAAACATAGACATTTCCTTCCTCTTTTACTATTAATAACTGCCAATAGTATTCAGACCTACGTGCGTTTTTGTCGTAGGTGTACATAGTAGCACACGCCGGCCCTGGCGTGGAAGAACGTCACGGCGCCGGCAGCGCCTCAGCGGCTGGAGGGGGCGAGTTGACTCCTCAAGCGAACGCCAGGCTTATACACCTCATCAGGGCATTCAGTGACGTCATTGTGGGGCAGTTCTATGGCCATAGACATACTGATACCTTCAGACTAGTGTATAGTGAAGGTAAGTTTATTTGTTGCTTGTTTTCAACAGTACCTAACTAAGAGATGGCGTATCCTCATCAAGACCACAATTATCATAACGCTTGGTGGTGAGTTGACTCCTCAAGCGAACGCCAGACTCATACACCTTATCAGGGCATTCAGTGACGTCATTGTGGGGCAGTTCTATGGCCCTAGACATACGGATACCTTCAGACTAGTGTATAGTGAAGGAGAGTTGTTAATTTGTCAGCTTAAAGGGGAAAATGTGTTTTTTCGTTTGTTTAGAAATAGGTACGCAAGGAAGAATGAGTCAGAGTAATTATCATTGTACATTCAGCTTCAGAAGTGTTTATTTTTGAATGGAATTTATTCATAAAGTGAGTATGTACTTTTGCAGCTCGCTGTTGTACCTCGCAGTACACGCACGCACGCAGTACAGAAAAAGACCGCAATCTGGCAATCTCGATTACAACATTGTAACATAAATGTCCTATTCTAACCACCACAACTTGAATAGTGTTTATCTTTACTATCCTTGAAATTCCCCAGTCCAGATAAACAATTCTCATTTTTATTGCTGAAGCTTTCCGCGTATAAAATTGAATAGCCAGGGGTAATAATGTTGTGTTTATTTTATTTAGGTCGACCAGTGTCTTGGGCATTCCTCGCGCCGTCGGTGACCCCGAGGGGCGCCGGCAGCATATCCAATCCCGGCTTGAGACTGTACAAATTTGACTCCAACAACGGAAAGGTAAAAAGGACGCTTGGCTATATTTGTACTAAACAATTAGTTTGGCAAAAAATAAGGCCTGTCGCAGATCGAAATACTATGTTATACCTACTCGTGTCGATTGATCGGCCCTAATTATGACAAATCCTTCAAATCTCTTGTGGTGGGCTTAATTTAAAAAAATATTGCAGAGATATGCTACTCTACATAAAAAATGGCTGTCATAAAAACCAACATTCGAATCGAGTAGTACCTATACTAAGTATTTTGAAATATTGTTTATATTAAAAGTTCAAATCATTCTAACAAAATAATAATGATAAATCGGTAGGTCAAATTTGCTAGACTTATATTGACCGGGATATAGACCGTGATTACCTTTTGTATTGATTATGAGCTCCCGATAAACAATACAAAAGCTAATCACGGTCTATATCCCTGTCAATATAAGTCTAGTGAAACTAACCGTGAATCATTCAAAACTCTTAATCAAATTTGCCATTATTCCACGTATATTTATGCCTTGCTTCATCATATTTGCTTGTCGTACCGACGCCGATACATAACAATATCTCCATAATTAAAATAAGCATGATTGTTCAATTTTAGTCTCAATAAATCAAAACTTCGTCTTTGGAAAATATTTACTATGAACTGAACTTCTACTTAATTGTTGAGCGACAAAGTTTGTCGTCTATTAAAGGGAGCTGTCCAAACTTCGATCCAAACATTATTATGATTATACTTTGAAATACAATACTTGCTTCTATCAAATACAGACTTAATTGTATAATAAATTTGCTCAAATTTAAACTGTTGTGAGACTTACTAACATTAAATAATTTCACGGTTTACACTCACTTGTTTTAGTTACTCGCGCGACATGCGATGCGCGTACGCGACACATGGCCATCGTGAACGCTGCTCGCACTATTAGTGCTTGAGAAAGGAGACCTAGGCTCTCTGAAACATGTCGCGCGAGTGACTAAAACAAGTGTCTAAACCGTGAAATTATTTAAAATAAATTTTGCTATAAATATAAGGCAGTCGCGGTGCTAGAAGTTCGACTCCGAATCCTAACTTCACAAATTGAATCTCTTTTCAGCGCATCTCAATCTGCGAGTTATACCTACCACGTGTGATATCAAAATTATATGAATTTGTGTAGTTTAAATGCCACTTATAACTCATGTCTCGTACTATTGACTGTTTTGAAAAGTCACTTGATCGGTAAAGGAAAACTTTATCATTCACCTGTGAAGAACAAAAAAGTGTTATCCCTAACTTTTTCGACGCCGTGTCACTCGGACGCCACGTCACCGAAGTGTCTAAACTGAAATTGAACTTTATGCATATGCATGTAGGTCTATGTTGCTCTGTGGTCTATGACCGCTTAATCGGTCTTTGGCGTTGAACCTACGGTGCGTATAAATCGGTCATTGGCGTCCAAAACGTTAATCCGTATAAGCTCAATGCAGACAATGAATCCAAACCGCCTCGTACATTTAAAGATGATTTACGTTAGAACGGTCCGGATACATGCCGAGGCGTCCGACACATCGTTTTCTATAGAAAGCATTTCGCGATCATCGGTGATCGGTTTTTTATGACAGGTGATCGGTCACCTCGCATCCGGACCGTTCGCGTTTTTTCGTGACACATCCTTTACCATGCCCAACAGTAGTAGAGGCGGTAGCATGAATAATAAATGTGGTATTTTCTATAAAAAGGGACCTTATTGTCGATGGCGCTTACGCCATTATTAACGATGCTCCGATATAAATACAATGCCGCGCGGAGCTGTGCGGCGTAAGCGCCATCGACAATAAGGTCCCTTTTCATAGAAAATGCCCCAAATAAATAAAAACAACTTGTACTTTATTGCACTAACAAAATGAAATATTGGAATGGTGCTAAAAAAATAAAATAACTAAAACTAAACCTAACTAATAATATCAAAACCTACCATCTAAACCATGGCGCCTCAGCAAGGTGCCCATTACGCAGGCAGCGTTTCCTCGCTGTATCGCGATTGCAATCCTTTGCGCGAGAAGGGTCCCCTGTTGCCTCAATTATCATGACCGGACTATATTTTAAAAGATCCCATCAAAAACAATTACATGTAAAAAGAGACGTAAGTCTCGCAACGCAATAATTCTTCTACTATAAAAAAGTTTTGAGATGTGATGTGATACCAAGTCGGTTTTTATTTTATTTTAAATATTTTATTTATTTTATGAGTGTGACTATGTCAGTGACAGAACTGAGAAACTTTGACATGCAATAATTCTTAAACTACAACTTCTTGGGAATATATGTAAGCCATATCATGCCCTATTTGTCACTGAAAATTCAGGGTTCTAGCTTTAGCCAGCACAAAATTACAGGACGTCGAAAATGACCTGAAAGGCTCCTAGAAAAGGATGGTACGCCCGTCAGGGCTCGGAACCGGTATTTTTTTAAAACCCCGAAATAGCCCAATATTTTGATTTTTTTATGCTCATTACGTAGGACTGAATCATGTATTTAGGAAACAATTTTGCATTATTAAAACGTCCCATTAAAAATGAAATTATAAACAAAAGAACGAAAAAGAACGTAATAATACCGGTATTTTTGTATGGAGCAAATACCGGTTTCCGACCCCTGACGGCCGTGCCTCTTTGTTTTGCTCGACTTGTCCGGGGCACTACCGTGCCCCCAGATTTATTTACTAACACAAGAACCATGAATTGCAAGTACAATCGAAAATCAGGTAGAATTTACAAATATTTGTACAGTAAAATGATTATACCTCTTTGGTTTAATAGGTGTTGGACTACACCCAGTATTACCTAGACGTGACGACAAACCGCGGCGAGCACCACTGGGCCATCGAGTACAACCTGACCCAGTATTACGGCCTGCGGGAAGTCAGCGCGACATCATTGGACGCGCTGGCGGATCGCATCAGGAATTATCATGATCGGACTATATTTAACAAGTAAGTTATAGTAGTTTATGTGACTGCTACATAATGAAAGGCACTAAAATACGAGCGTGGGTTTAAGAAACACCACACGAGTGTTTTCATGCCTAACTATGTACAGTTACATACACTATTTTATCTACACACATAGGTATTATAAACCTTCTATGATATATTCACTAACCTCATTTTACAGCCAACGTTGGGGCATCGTGTTGCTCTCTGGCTATGATACAAGCTAAGTACGAGTTTCATAAAAATAAAAACATCACACAAATGCAATCAGCAGCATTTATAGTCTGCATCTTTTCAAATGACTTTTTTGTTTAAGACGGTAATCTGTTAAACAAAAGCCATTATTCCTTTTGTTCGAGCGGTCGGCCATTGTGTGCCATTGTGTCTGACAATGGCACGCGCCGAACAGCGCGCTCAGACTCAAAGGTACACAATGGCCGACCGCTCACTTAAAAGGAACAATGGCTTTTGTTTAACAGATTACCGTCTTAGGCGTAAAAATCATTTGAGAAGATGCAGAGTGCAGACTATAGTTTATGTGACTGCTACATTATGAAAGGCATTAAAATACGAGCGTGGGTTTATGATACGAACTAAGTACGAGTTTCATAAAAATAAAAACATCACACAAATGCAATCAGCAGCATTACTGTAGCAGTAATTTTGCGCTGCAATAGTGCTGCTGTAATGCTGGTGCAGTGTGAATACTAATGGTAAGCTTTATAAACCAACAAATGGTTTATACGTCTCACTCCAATCGGTACGGTCACTAAATATTATATTAAGTAAACTCATGGTAGGGTACTGCATATTCCATGGCCTCCGTTCCATAATCAAAAGTTTTACGAAGGAAATAATGTCATTTCAACATTTCAGCTCATCAAGATTAGATTGAGATCAAATTAAGGCTTAATTTCGACGTCTATTGCGTGATTTGAAAATCCCAAAAATTGCCTTTTCTTTCGTTCACTCCAATCTTGATGCCGCGTCAATCAACAATCCAATTTATTATACGAGTTTCGGTTAAAAAACCATTCTTGGACAAAATAGGAAGTGTCTACGAAAAAATATAGGAAATGAGGGAGAGAAAAAACAATAGTATAAAATAATAAAATAAAATTGTACACTACTCTTTTTTTTGGAATTTTTTTATGTTAAGAATCACGATCTGTCGATCTGATGTATGAGAAAAAAAATATCCCAAGATTTTTATTTCCATTTCGTCAACATTTTACATAGATTTTGTATGACGGTAAGAGGAACTAAAAATGTATGGAAATTTTGGTAAATTTTTTTCTCATATTAGGATCGAAAGAGTTCTTGATTCTGAGTGGAAATAACACTAAAAATTCCCAGATCTAAATAAAAGTGTAGTGTAACTTTTAATTGAAATTGTCTAAATATCGTACCTAATTTAATTGGAAGACGCTGATAATTGTTTTGTGAAATAGACTTAATTGTGTCTACTTTATCCCTCATTCCAATAACACACATTTGACGTTCGAACAATGCCATTGCCTTTTCTGTCTCATTTTAACCTTTCCTCCAAAAAATAAGGAAAAAGAGATCCGTAAAGCCTTCCATATGCAGATGAGTTTTTTTTTTACCAAAGCGCTGGCTGTATTGCCTGTATTTGTTTATTTTCTTTGTTTCTTTATGCATTTATACATACAATCATTCACTCTCTGGCTGTTACTCTCTTCGGTTCGTGGGTTTGCTAACTGTTTCGAACTTGTATTGTATTGTATTTTCAATATAATCTTAATACTCAGCTTCTTAAGTTTCTGAGGTAGATAAACTGTTAATGGGCATAGCAGTACTCAGGCTAGTGAGTTCTCACCAGATAGTCAGAACAATAACTAATCACAGAGTAAATTTAAAATTGTTTAAGGGTTCCATAGCCAAAACTGCGAAAACGGCAGTTAAAAGACTTAAATTAATTAATAAGCAATAAAACAAAATTTACAGTCCTTCAGCAAAAGCGTTAGCTATTCGTGAAAATCAAACGCAGCAACGTTAACACGACGGAAAATGCGTGTTTCCATTAGTCTCCAAACCAGAGGGAGAGAGGTACAAAACCACTGTGATATGTGAACCATGATACGGTTGCTTTTTGCTCCAGTAAATACAAACCCCCATAACTTTCTAACAATCCGCTTTCTTTCCACCAGGTACATAAACGCACTAAGAGTCCGCCACGCTCCAGACTTCGATTGCGACTCGGCGTGCGTACACGTCCACTACTGCGCCATCACCCGCGCGGAATACCAGGAGTTTCGTGCATGTGTCCGCAACCCTGCCTCGGCGCTAGCGTCGCGCGCTCCTAGCAACTCCGCCGCCATCTTGCTGTACGCCATTTTGATTTTGATCTCGTCATAGAAACTGACAGTCATATCACCGTCATTTTGGTTAAGTTACCTACCTAAGTAAAGTTTTGTGCGTTTCTGTAGCGATCTTGATTGGCAGTTGTTCAGAAATAAAATAAAAAGTTGTGGTAATCTGTTAAGTACCTATTTGGTATATCGGCCCCTTCTATCTTGCTGCTAAGAGCGGCAGGGAAATAATATAATATTAAACTAACTAAACTGCCCCTTTCAGCAAAAAATGTTCAGCGACCGGATTGCAAAGTTTTGTCAGTACGTTAAGTCGTAAATAAAAATCTAAAAAATTATATTTTTTTATTTTATTTTGTACAACGTTGAAAAATTTCAGTGGTCGAGCACCCTCTTGTAGTTAAGGTAACAAAACTTGGCGTATTTTATCAACATAATAATTGAAATAAAATAAGGGGGTGCCGCTTCTTCTAGCTAGAGTTTGAATTTTTCCTATACAAACTTGAACCACCCATTAGGGGTAGGGTGGGGATTACCCCACTTACCTATCCATTCAAAAATGTATAAAATATTATTAGTACCTTTAATTTAAATATGAGAATTCGATATTTATGTACGAGTATTTCTCACAGAAATCTTAATAACTATGTAACTACCTACTTCCAATCGATCTGTGGCAGGTAAATTTGAAATCAAAATCACCAAGTACATTTTCGTATACCTGCTCAATATCAATTTATTAAGCTATGCATTAAGATTGAGTGTCAAATTCAATTGGTCTGCACAAACATCACAGGATATTTTAACAATGTCATTCATCTGGTCATAGCTAATGTTAAAATTATATAGGAATTTAATGTTACCTATTATTGTAGTTAGTATGCGTAAATAAATAAAACTACTTATTTTCCTAACTATGCTGATGAATGGGATGGTTTCAAAGATGTAAAAATTGTAAATATTTTTAAAAGCTTTAGTTTTGATAGTACATGCATACATTGTAAGAGCACGTTTACATTGGACTGATCCGACTGATCGATCGTTGGGGGCGTTGGGGCATCCGTCTTAACTTTAAAGTAAAGTACCTACTTACCTGTAACTAAGTCATACGGTGAACTAACATTAGGTTAATACGGATAAGTGTGGCTAGCCTTTACTTTGGGGCCTGTTTACGTATTAATACGTGTTTATTGCGAGTTCTTATTTCATTGCGTTGAGTGGCAAATATAGTGCCATTTAATGACAGTAGCATTATGTATAAACTCGCAATTAACAGGCCCCAATGTGAAATCTATCCTCACTTATCCGTATACCACACTGCTCTGCCGTATTATCCTTATTATTTAATACATACTTATTATATTGATATAGGTACTCCGATTACTGAATCGGACCGATGTAAACGTTGCATAACATTATATTCATTGATGTCACTAGTCATTGTTTAAAATAATGATTCTCGTCGCTATTTGATTGTGATATATAGAAAATTTTGTATAAAGGGATAAGCAAAAATCAGTGTAAGTAAATAAATCAATATAATTATGGATTCTCTTTTTTTGTATTATTCACGTAACCTTGTAGTAAAGCTGGAAATGAATCAACAAAAATATTTAGGATTGGATTCATTGATGTTCATAATATACCATAAATTAGACAGAATCAATGTTCGTGACTAATTGAAACCGTCAATCAACATACACTTGAGCAAAGGGGGCTTTAAAGGAGATCGTCGATTTTCTTGAATGTTTGGGCCCCCTCGTCAGATTGAACGTATAATGTATAAGTAATATTAGAAAATTAATCTTTATAATTGCTAGATTATGATCGTGAAAATAGAATCACGAAATATAACGGAAATTTTGAGAAATCCTGAAACAAAAATTTGAACATGACAAGAAAAACATTTATACACAGAAAGCGTATTCTACTCACACTATGTAAAATTACTATGGCTTTTTAAAAGAAAATAGACAAATTCTGACATGTAAATCAAACTTAAAATCGTAACCTCATACAATAAAATGTTATATTTTGATCTTGTTCGGAAGTTCATTATTAATTCTAAGAAAAGTGAACAGATTGATAACTGACCATTTTAACACTTCTTAC
This sequence comes from Cydia strobilella, assembly GCF_947568885.1. Classification (NCBI taxonomy): domain Eukaryota; kingdom Metazoa; phylum Arthropoda; class Insecta; order Lepidoptera; family Tortricidae; genus Cydia; species Cydia strobilella. The sequence continues at coordinate 3,237,169 of NC_086048.1, forward strand.
AACGAAATAAGGTTTATTTAAGGTTGGCGTTGCTATAAATATTTGACAGATTGAAAAAAATGGTTGCATTTTAATAAAAGTAGCATGATATTGTCGTATTCTGAATTCGTTTAAACCCAAACTTTGAACCTAAATATATAAAGTCAAATAACAATATTTCTTAACTACTTATTTTAGACGTTTATAAAGTCGGTTTGTAATTTAAATATAGATATAAATAAATAAATAATGAATGACGCTATTGATATTTTGAATAGTATCGAAACGCACCTATGTCAGCTATTACTAACGGCTATGCAAGTATGCACCGTAAGTATATAGTTTAGACTTTAGTGCAAAGAGAATATAACTCCTTAGGTCCTTAGTGAAAAAACCTAACTGTTCAGGTGAAGTTAAACTTTATATCAATGCTATAAAGACGTTGACAACAACGTGTTTGTTGCCGTACTTGTACGAAAATGTCTTAACCTATATTACCTATATACCTTCCTTACGCACTCAATGAAATTTATTGAATTACGGAAAAGAACAATAAAATGTATTTACAATACAGTCATGTGCTCGAACAGTGCGTTTCCTACGGAGCCATATCATGCGGAAAGTACTACTTTTCCGCACTAGTGCTTTTTGTTTTCAATTTTTTTTTACAGTTCATAATTGGTGCTACTTTCTCGCAGAGCACTTTTCCGCACTAGTGCTTTTAGTTTTCAATTTTTTAATAATTAAACTTATTTGCCATTATATGTTTTTTTTTTATTTACTCGCACAATGCATATTAAAACATTGTATGATACACGTGCGTAAAGATGATTTCCGCACTTGTTGCATAAATAGCTATTTTATTATGTTTTTCTAATTCCCGTTTCAATTACCCCCAATATTGGGACTATTTTGCGTATTGAAATGCGTATTGAAGTATTGGTTAATAGAAATGTATGAACTTTTAAACGCGATAGTACCAAGTGGTCCGAAAATCGATGATTGGCTTTCCATTTAAAGTGCTCGATGTTATTGTACTTCACGGTATTTATTATTTATGGATCGTAAAATAACATTTTATCAGACGCCAAAATGTCGTAAAAAGTTTAATAATTATTTCACTCCTACCTAAACTATTCACTCCTTTGTTGTACTTCGAGCTGTGAAAATTTTGTTGATATTTCCAGGTTATATAGCACAAAAAAATACATATCGTTATTCTTTGATCATATTCTTCAAACCAGCCCCTCGATAGATTAAGGAATAATAGAACGCCTTTAAACACCTCTAAAAGAAAATGTCAAACAACAAAGACATGTGGTCCCACAAAAGCTCAATTCAATACTAACAATAAAGCATTAAAGTAACGCTCAGTACATCCTTCGTTTTATTGGACGACGGAATATTCCGGCAATATCCAAACGCAACATTCATATCCGCATTTTTATATGAATAGTTTTCTAAAGGGCGCCTAAAACTCTGAAGAAGTAGGTCGGACCAACTAAACCCTTTTTCTTGAAAGCGTGGAATGTACCACCAATTTATAAAGAGCTCCCTCATTTTGCCATTCGCACGGTTAAGGACAAAGTAAAACACGGTTAGAGGTCTTTTTACGATGGTTTAGTGGATATAACATGTATCGATATATGAGCGAGGGTTCGACCGTTGAAAAAGTAGTAAAATGCTAGTAAGCATTTGTGGGTTATGAAAGGATGCGTCACTTTAGGCTTGGTCGTTTTGTGGCATTATTCTGATAGGATGAGTTGTTCGAATAAATGCTTAGGTAGATCTGAAAGCCTGTGATACGCCAGATTTACTTTCTGTACACGCTGAGAGGTCAGGACCATTGTAAGATTTGTAAGTAGTCTCTTTTGATGAAAGAACTGCCTACATTATGTAAAAAAATTGTGGAACTTTATTATCTTGAATACTTATGCTTTTATTAAAAAAAATACGCTCTTTCGGTTGTCTAGATTTAAAAAGCTTTTACAAGATTCAAGTTGATTTTGATTTAACTTTGTTTGCCTTCAACTCTAAAAGCCTTTTTACGGCCTTATTATTAACTTAGGTAAATTACAATTTGTAAAAATAATTTTATGTATAACCTGTGAAATGATCTTTTTGTGGTGGATATTGAAAACATAAGTCAAATGGAATACCCCTTTTAATTATGCAAAATGGCCGGTCCCTAGGGATACCAATTATCCACGTTTTACTGTAAAATGAAAAGAATAAACTGGTACAATTAGAATTGACACTCCCAGTTGAGTTCCTGTGCTATTTAATTATGGCCGTAATTTTATGAGAACATAAATTTATAAGCGTACCTTAACGCTTCAAGGTTAAAAGTTAAGTAGAATATTAAATTTGTACATTATATGGCCTTTCAAAGTTGTACCTACCGTAACGAATAGGTAAAATCAGTTTATACAGGGTGGCTAAAAAATAAGTGCATTCCCGTTGCCAGGGAGGTTTTGGGATTATACTGAGCAACTTTTACTATGGGACCAACCACGAAATCGCAAAAAAAATTACCCTCCCAACCTCTCATAGAAAATGGACCAGCCAAAATGTATGAAACAGCCAAATTTTTTTTCGCGATTTCGGGGTAGGTTCCATTATCCCATAGTAAATGCACTTATTTTTAAGCCAGCCTGTATGTGTCTTACTTGGCATGTCTCATGTAGGTTGGGCCTATAGTTACCACGCTAAGATTCTGCGGATTGAATATTTCACACGCGCTTCTGACGAATGCAGGCCGTTCACTGACAACACAGTGCTTCTTCGAGAGCTCTGGCAACCTTACTCACCATCAGGAACACAACATTATATACCTAAGTACCTAGTCCCAGGTAGCAAAGTGACGTCAGCGACGTCATAATGACGTAATTATGGCCTCGCTGACGCATTATAAATGCTACCTAGTGTAGTAGTAGTGCCTTATAAAAACACGTAGCGTTTTTATGAAGTTCTCTGTAAGGTAGAGGCAGGTAAAGTCAATACGGGCATAAAGGTAAGTGGGGCTGGCCTTCACATTGGGGCCTGTTTGTACACATAGATACAGGGTGAAATTATTATCTCTGACCAAACTCGGAGGGGTGAATAAAATGTAGGTCATACTTCTTAGCTACTTTAACTATAGGTATGGGGCCAACACCGAAATCGAGAAAAAACTGCCGTCTCATACATTACGGTGAATCAATGTTTTCTATAGATTTTTTTTTCGCGATTTCAGGGTTGGCCCCATACTAAAAGTTGTTCAGTATGACCTACGAGTACATATCCACCCCACAGAGACCACAGATAATAATTTCACCCTGTATAGTATTGCGTGTTCATAAATTTGCTACCTGCGTTTAGTGCCAAATGTATGAACTCGCTATAAACACCAGTCATGTGTCAACAGGCCGAATGAAGGCCACCATCACACTTACCCGTATTTACCTTATTTACTATTCTAGCACGACTGCCCCAGATTCAAACGAGATGACAGAATATGTGAAGTATTTAAAAAGCTAAAGTGCTTGCTATTTCAAAGCTAAACTCGAGATACTTGAATTTGTGTAGAATGTTTCTGCGATTTTCGGGCAGTAATCTACACAGAAAACCATTTTTGCCTGTACAAAGTTTAATATACAAGAATATCAAAAAATAAACTTTTTATAAGCTTAATTTTGTCGTCCTTCATATTCATCAGTCATTTTAGACAAAATACCTAACAAAATTGACAAATTACGTTTTTTTACTCTCCTCAAAAATTTGTCAAAACCGAGATACTTGTTTTCTGCTTAGGGCAGCCGAGATTCCTACGCCCTCTCTTTTCAAACTAGATTCCACTAAAACATTAAAACTAGGTCGGGTTCACATTAATAATATCCAGGGTCCCTTTCAGATGTCATATTTTGTTTAAGAGTGTATATATGACCCATTTTGTTTTCATCCGTAACTGCACGGTCGACGACTTCAAAAAGGGTGCCCACATCCCATTACATCTAAATAACTGACTTTCAACGCGAATTTCTACCTTACAACTGGAATTTCAGGCAAAAAATATGAAAATATCCTTCAAAACCCCCCGTTTCATGTTTATTCCATTACGTCTTTCAGCTCGGTGTCCCTCAAGATGGAAATTTAATTCCTGCAGAATTAATGAGTCCGTGGGTTTGGACACAATTAAATTAGAAGCCTAATGATCTGGAGAAGGCTTTACTTTGTGCGGGAAATACTAATAGGGTAGGGGAGTAAACAAGGTAAGAGTGAGTAATGCAATCAAAACGAATACTGAAGATCTCAACGGACACTTAATCCTATTAAGTTATTTATTAATTTTAGAACCAAAATTCTAGGGATATAAAAAAATTAAACAGAATAACGTCATTTGGCCATTCGGCCAGCGAGTTTCATGTTATGCGTTACTGTAATAGGTACTATTCCCAATAGGTACAAGGTGTAACAAAAATAGTGGGGATCCGTTTAAGGACATATTCAGTATCGTTTTCTGATTGTATTAATATGGAGGGTTGGCCGACTTAGGGTCAGCTCTCCCCAGATATATCGACGCGGATTCGGCAAAATCCGATAGGAAAAAGCTTTATGTCCGCACAATAAGAGCGAAAAAGCCGTCGACGCGTCGGCAAGCGCCGGCCGATGCGAGCCGAGCCGAACGACGACTTTTTCGCTCTTATTGTGCAGACATATACACCTTTTTCCTATCGGATTTTGCCGATTCCGCGTCGACATATGTAGGGGAATACATAGACGAACTGGCTCAAAGAAATATTTTTTCTTTCAAGTCAATAAAACATTTCTCCTACTTTTTCTAATCAGAATACGATACCAAATATGCCCTTAAACGAATCTCCTCTATTTTTGTTACACACAGTATGTAAATGATAAATTAAGTTTGATATGAAACAGTAGTCACAAGTCACAACTAGTGGTTGAGACGAAAAATTAACGTGACGAACTCAAAACGCGACCAAAAACTAAAGTGTCCAGAATCAAATTTTGTCAAATATTGTTCAGCAAAAAAGCAAATGAGATAAAGAACGAAAGCGACGAATGACAAATGAGACTAAGGGCCAACATTAATAAAACAAAGTTACAAACTTACTAGTTCGTTCACTACATTTGCCACAGCTTACGCAGACGCAGCGGGATCATTCCACCTTTAATAAACGCTTATCTGAAAAGTCACACGTAATTAACCACAAGCACGTAGACACGGGACATATAAATTATTAAGCGCCTCCGACATTTTTAGAGGGCAAAAATGGTATGAAAAAAGTTTAGTCAACCCGTGTAAAAGGTGAAATTGGGGTCCGGTAAATTGCATGTGGGACATTAAAGTAAAATTATATGCTGACGTCACATAACTTCGTGGTCATTTCGCACGTCGAGTGATACGACATTAACTTTATCTTGCACTGCTTACTTTTAAATTAACAACCTATTCCTCGTCTGCCAACAAACCACTGTGTGGTTTGGCAGAAATATTATGTATTTAGTTGTAAGTAAGATTTTTGAATAAACGTTTTATTTATTTATTTTATTTTTTATTACGTGTTTAAGTAAACGTAATCGTATTACATTTTGAACATTGTCCTTTTTTGGCGGATTTTTTTGGACTGTGAAATTAAAATGTGGTCCGATGGTTACAGCAAAAAAGGGTCTTTATCTCCATAAAGTCGTCATTAATCTAGAACCAAGCTACTAATAGTTATTTGTTTTACATGGGGGCAAAGTTTTTGTTTAACCCCTCGTGCTAAAATTGATACGAACTATTCCAAAATTGAACCACAAGCGTAGCGAGTGGTTCGAAACGTGGAATTAAGCGTTGCGAGGGGTTCAAGGTACGAGAGTTAAACACATTTTGCCACCGAGTGAAAACAAAATGTTTCACCACACTAACACAAGGAAAATACTAACTGTAAAATATCAAACAAAATCAAAACATACTGAGTAGGTATAGGTACCTACTGGTACGTTTTGTGACGATTTAATGTTACCAGGCAGTTTCCTCGCACTTACTGGTGCGAGCAATATGCACTACGAGTGATGTCAAATCAAAAGAGTAAATGTTGAGATGAACTAGTAAATGTCAAATTGAACATCATTCTAGAATGGTGGCACAGAAGCACAGAATAAGTAATAGTATTATCATACAGAACGGCCACGCACCGCCCCGCCCCGATTCGAATGACCTCGCCCCGCGACAGCAGGTTGTCGGCCGGACAATCGTCGCGCATGACGCGTGTACATACGTGCCGTTCACACATAGAAACGCAAGTGATTTTTGATGTATAGCGTGTCCGCCCTGTGACAGAAGTCTTCAATTCTGCCTTATACGCAAACGCGCTGATATGATTAGAGGATGATGTAGCATCATTAGTACAAGTAATTACGCTTGACGATAATGAACGGTGATTAACATTGTCATTTGGCAGAACTAGATTGCTATGGCATAGCCAAGGTTTCAATCATTATTCGTAAAGCCCATCCAAAGGTAAATAAAGTGGATTTCAATAGAAAAGACCAATAATGTAAACATACCAAATTATCTACAGTTTATAATTATATACATAAACCTTCTATGTATGTCAATTACTAGTTAAAATATATGTTAATTATTAATATTTCAAAATTTATATTAATTTGAACCCGCAACCTCCGCAATCCGTGCGTTGCTCTTGACCAATTGACTTAGGCTTCCGTAGCTCAATTGGTTAAGAGCAACGCACGGATTGCGGAGGTTGCGGGTTCAAATCCTGCCGGAAGTGTAACTTTTTCCATTTTTTCCTTTAATATAACATTTAGAGTATCGCTCGCAGATGTATCTACATGTTAAAAAATTGATTTTATTAATATTTCAATCAGAAAAACCATAGTAAAACTTTCAGGTATTGCGTCAAATGCTAACAAAACACTGATTTAAACTTTCACGATTTTTACTCATTATTATTCACAACGACGGGACTTAATCGCGTAAAATAAGTTTTAAATTTACCTCCGACGTTTCGAGGACGGTGTTGTCCCCGTGGTCTCGGGGGTAAATTTAAAACTTATTTTACGCGATTAAGTCCCGTCGTTGTGAATAATAAATGCTAACAAAATTTGTCATAGGTATTTGTTTACATTAATTGTCTTTTTTTCGCTCAAACACCGGAGGCGATGTGTGAATCGTTTCCAGTGTGCTAATAATGTCAACATATTATGTAAAGGACATATAGTAGGAGATACGTTATATATGGTCGACCTTCACCGAGACTTATTTAAAAGTACTTGATCAGTTAAGCCGTTTTTGAGTTATCGCTTAAAGTCTTCCCTTCATATTTTATTTAAAAGCTGGCAACCCTTATTTGTGACTGGATTTTCGCAGTCAACCCTATACCACTATTAACACTGTATTCGCAATAAAATTACCATCATTTTCTTCTATAAAATATGTTTCATCCGTCGGACGTATCGGTGAAGGTCGACCACGACGAGTACGACGTACGAGAATCTTAGGCTAATACAAAGGACACTCGGGTCGCTAGGAACAAGTCTCGGGAGATCGGTAAAAGCGAGCGTAATTGCTTTGACCACTCATAAATTTTTATTGTCCAACTATACTGTTGTTTTATTAAGTCTAGACTTTCTCAGCCTCCCAAAGCTCTTACAGCCGTTTAATAGCCTTACAATATTCGCATCACATCGATACGTCGATTTTGTTTGCGTTTCAAGTCACGCTGGGCTCCACAAAATCGAATTAGTACGCTAATAAAGCAAAAGGCAATCCGCTTTTGCGGGTCAATTTAATATTGACGATAACCTATTCAAACTACGTTTAGCAACAAGGCTAATTCAATCTAATATAGACCTTGATAGAACTCACTAAAATTCAAATTGCATTGAGGATTTGCGGTGTGAAAAGAGCTTTGGAAAGTGAAATAATCTTGAACATGGCGCATCGTGAACCATTTTAGAGATTCATGGGAAATGGTGGATTGGTTGAGAATATTTAACACGTCGTGATTCAGCTTTTTCTGTAAAATGTTGTGGGTTTTTACGTCTGTTGAATTAAGCGATTTTTGTATCTTTATTTATAGTCTTTTTTTACATAAAGCATTCGGTGTGTTGCGTTGCAAAAATTTGTGAATACTAACGACGTAAACGGCGTGATGATTTTTCATAATAAATCACCATTATTGTTTTAACTACTGCTACATTTGATATTATCAAAGAATTAATATTTTTTATTAACTGACGACAATATTGAAAGAGAAGAAGAAGTAGACTTAGATGATTTAGGCCCGTGTATAATTAGAAGAGAATTTGATAACGCACTGAACAGTTTACAAACCGGGAAAGCAGCTGGAAATGATAAGATTTATATAGAGTTCATAAAATACGCCAATTGTGAACCACTTAAAGATGAAATTTATAAAATCACTGCCCAAATGTATGATATTGGAACAATTCCTACAGATTATGTTACTGCTAAAATAGTTACTTTGCCAAAGAAACCAAATACTCAAAAATGCGAAGAACATAGGACCTTAAGTCTAATATCACAGGCCAGTAAAATATTATTGAAAATTATACAAAACCGAATAAGATCATAAAAGTGTACATCTGGAGCATTGCACTGTACGGAAGCGAAACGTGGACAATGAGGCAACGTGATAGGAAGAGGCTGGAGGCTTTTGAGATGTGGTGCTGGCGTCGAATGGCTAAGATCAGTTGGACTGAAAAAAAAAACAACGAAGAGGTTTTACGTATAGTAGGAGAAAAGAGGACTTTGTTAAGAACTATAGATAATAGAAGAGGAAAGATGCTTGGGCACCTGATACGACACGACGAATTTATCAAAAACATCATAGAAGGGAAAGTTGAAGCAAAGAGGAAGGAGGGAAGACCAAGGAGAGCGTACATGCATCAAATAAAGGAAAAACTCAACGTCGTGTCGTATCAGGCTGTCAAAGAGAAGGCAGAGGACCGCGAAACATGGAAATTGCTCCACCGACAAGAGACTTACTCTTAAGTATATGATGATGAATATTTTTTATGTCGTAGGGATTTATTACTATACGAGGGGTGCCTTTTAAGTAGTGTCGTTTGTAAAATCTAAAAATTTCAATCTCAAGTACTATTTATTGTTATTCTAAGAACGCCGTGATATTTAAAAGACTTTTTCATTCGGACGATCCAGTTTTGAAAACACTCATTCCACTCCGAATTTGGGGCTCCGTTTCGTCTACGTCAACCGCCTCTTCTTGTGTTCGGTACCGTTAACCCTCGAAGACATTGCTTGATTTTAGGGAAAGGAAAGAAATCATTATTAGGGCTCAAGTCAGGGCTGTACGGTGTGGTCGATAATATTGACGTTTTGCTCTTGTAAAAACGTAATTGTTTGCCGGGAAGTGTGTGAGCTTGCAATGTCACGGCGCGTATAATAATACGATGCTTTCGGTTGATTTTTCGGAAATCACTTATAGATTCTAGTAAGCAAACTGTAATATACTAGTCAGGGTTAACTGTTTTATGATCTTCTAACACGATGGTGGCAACGCGTTCACTTTTGGCGACAAACGAGGCGACCATTTTTTTAAATACCTACTTCTTGAGCGTATGACTTATTTGGTCGGTTTCGGCTCGGTTTAGAACACAGACGGTGGATTGCTGATTGGAATCTGGATCGTATTATTATAATTAATTTGTATTTTTATCACAGCGAACGTTTGTATTGTATTTATGTTTATGTATCTGTTAACTCTTTATAACGATAAAGTATAATCAATTAGGTACAATAAAAAAAGACAGTTGGACATTCCAATTCTCCAAAAACTGTTGTTACTTAATTTTTTGACAAAAAACATACCATAGAAGAAAATAAAAATATTTGAAATATTGAAATATAAATATATTACGCATAAACAATAGCAAAATATATTATTGTTATCTAATTTTCCTTTTTTTTTGTATAATTCAGTCAAACCTTCAAATCAACCCTAATCAACCGCGTCTTGCAATACCCTCTGAGTATCCCTTTAAAACCAAATTAAATTATCAAAAAAAATCGCGGTTTCTAGAACTCAAGTCACGTACATTCCACGGCGGAAATGTTTAACTTTTATGTCCCGCTTAATTCGCAGGCTAAAGCTGGAAAAAGAAAAAAAACGCCTTTTTTGGACCGTCCGAGGCGGCGCGGTGCAGAAAATATTCCGTATGATTTTTTTACGGAGCGCTTTTTGATAGCGTTTTGTAGTGGTGTTCACTTACATGTTTTTAAAATGGTTTTGACAAGATTATTCCCAGCTTCACCTATTTTAGGTAAAACTACACTGAATTTCCCTTGAAGTAAGGTCGAATTTTTAACAACGGAATCGACAGATATCCGAGCTAAAGCAATTTATCGTTCCATTTATATTTGTAATCAAATTGATGTCCGTGTAGCTTTGAGTAGTTAGAGTGCAGGTGTGCTCCACTATAGTATCAGGTTGGCAACCTTTTGGGCATTGTTTTTAGAATACTCGTATACACCTTCGTTATGACGTATTAAAGGTTCTCTTAAAAATCTACGCATAGATCGTGTGCGCGTGAGAAGTTATTCAAGGTCAAATGTCATACAAATCGGTTTTTCGCGGATATTAAAGTTTCTATACCTCCGATGTTATTTACAAACATGTAGAAAAGAGTTGTAGAGCATAAAATTTGCGACAATTAGGTACCAACCAGCCAAACGCACTATGACGCAACGTTAGGTTGACCCCCTTTTTAGGCTTAAAATGACTGGCCCTTTGCCTCTTCGTTTTATTTTTCCGATTTTTCAATTGGGTCATTCGAATTTTTACTGCAGGTTTTTTTTTGTCCCCAGAAGAAAATATTTGATTTTTATATTTGTAAATTATGTAATTTGTTTAATTTTTCAATATAAAACACATTTTAAGGCTGCACTTACAATACTTTGTAACCAAAGTAAGAAAAATATCTATTTTTTATATATATTTTTAAAGTAACAAAGTTGTCATTATGAGTGAAAGAGCTGGGACGGGAACAAAGTTTTATATTTGCATACTCCAGGCTATAAATACTAAAAATTAAAAAAAGCCAAGAGTCAAATATTTAAGCCTATTCTGTGCACATATAATATTACCGTTTTTAGTAGCTAGTGTAAGTTAAAATGCATTACTAATATTAAAATTCCATGATTGTTAGAAATTGTAAAAACCTGCAGTAAAAAGTAGAATTACCCAATTATTATTAGTTATACGGTACGTGATATTCGAACATACACTGACATCAGAATGATATTTGAAACATGTTATTTAGTTATCGTGCGTCACGTCAGCGCCAACATGTTAGAGCATGTTGGACCCCATCCAATCTGTACCTATAATAGACCGCGGGCCAGGAACAGATTTCCATGACCAATCGCCTCCCGGGCGAAAACTCGTATAGTGGTTAACGGCTATGTATGATGAACCCTCGTGAACGTCAGCTGCCGCTCCGTTGGTGGGTTGAGGAATGGCAGCCACCAAAACGGGAGGCGATGACTGACGAAATTTGTGCCTGGCTCGCGGTCTTAGTTTATGCAATTTTTACAAAACAAATTTTGTTATTATCCCTGTTATCAGACCTCATGATAATACTTAAGTAGAGTCCTGATTTATGTATATTGCAGTTCTTTTAAAGTATAATTTAATTTTAAAAACCTATATAATCATTATCCAGTAGTAGATTTCGGGAAAATAATTAATAATGTTTCTCATACGTATAAGTTATACTCGTAGTTCTCGTTCATATTCAAGTAAGCATTATTATTTTCTATTCAAGTGTTATGATTACGAGGTTATGCACTTTAAATAAATGGACATAAACATTTTATAGGTCTTAAAATACGCAGTAAAAATGAAATAGCTTTTAAACCAACTATTCTAAGCACCGAGAAGAAAATAACTATTTTTCTACAAGACAAGATATTTTTAAAGGAATTCGAATATATATACGCGCACGAAGGGTACCGTACCATTACGCAAAAAACGGCAGAAAATCACGTTTGTTGTATGGGAGCCCCACTTAAATATATATATTAATCTGTTTTTTTGTTCATTATTATTTACAACGACGGGACTTAATCGCGTAAAATAATAATGAGTATAAATCGTGAAAGTTTAAATCAGTGTTTTTTTGTTGTTATAGCGGCAACAGAAATACATCATCTGTGAAAATTTCAACTGTCTAGGTCACGGTTCATGAGATACAGCCTGGTGACAGACAGACGGACAGACGGACAGCGGAGTCTTAGTAATAGGGTCTCGTTTTTACCCTTTTGGTACCCTAAAAATAATTTCTATGATATTAGTTAGTACTTACTCGTACTTAGGGTAGCTGGTTAGGTGGCATTGAGTTATTATAACTATAAAGACGACGTGACAAATAATAAAATTGTCGTAATCACAACCACCAAACCATGCGACCAAAACGTCGTAAGCGCAGTAAAATTCATGGCGCTTACGCGTTTGGGTCGCGATATTCACGCTCCGCTTTTACGGTTTGATGCCAAAACGCAACTCATGGCGCAAAATACTGGTTCTCTGTGCCGGATCTATAGTGTGTGGTGTGTGTAGGTTGTGTAGTGGGTGTAAAGTATGTCGATTAGGTAGTGTGTATTTTGGAAGTGAAAATTAATTTCCATAGCAAACATTGTTAGTTTGCCATATTTCTCGCCTGAAACACAGGGTACCCTAGTTCAGGCACCCGTAAACCATCACTATTTTGTAAGTCTTTGTTATGTATGACTGTAAGCATGCCACGGGTTTTTGAATAAATTATGTTTATTTTTTGTTTATACTCTAGCTAGTACTAATAGTTCAATGTTAGGTGGTGCTTTGTTAGTAGTTAGGACTTGAATATTATGTAATTAAAATAATAAAAAAACTAACCAAACAAAAGTTTATTTTTATACCAATGATTGACTGCTAAATAATTAAACGGACACGAACCTAGCCGCCACCATACAAAGTTACGCTACCTATCATTTTAAAACGGTATTCTGAAATTATATGGACATTTACATTCAAGTAACATATACTTATATCTGGTACTAGTTTCCGTTGCTACAAAACAAAACTACTAGGAACGTGCTCTATTTTCTTTATATATAACTAATTGGGACCACCTTTTGTTCACTTAAATTACATATAATTTGGATGGAACTATACCGGGTGGGCCCTGTAACGCAGCGTCTTACGTAAGCGAACAACTCGCGAACGCGAAGCGGCGCGACGCGGCGCGGCGGGCCCACGGCGTTCGCGTTCGCAACGAGATCGCCCACGTAGATCACTTCTATAGGTATCAAATGAATGATTCACCCCGCGCCACATCGTTTCGCTTCGCGTTCGCGTGTTGTTCGCCTACATAGTACGCTGCGTTACACGAGAGACATTACGATACAAGTGCGATAAATAGGAAGTTAGCAACGAGTGGCGATACATTAAAACACGACCGAAGGGAGTGTTTTAAGTCGACACGAGTTGCGAATTACCTATTCGCACATGTATTGTACAACGTTTTACAGTACATATGGCTCTTTAAATTTTCGACATAGTTACGTAATGTGCTAATTATCGCACTAGTGCGGTAAAGTAGCTCCAAATGCATTGTAAAATAATTAAAAGGTAGATTAATTGTACTCCTCCAACGATCACACTTGTTCAATAACTTTTTAAAGTTACGAGTCTTTAGATATCCTATTTTTTCATATAAGTAAAATAATATCTTCAATTGTACGCCATAATTTATTGTAATTGACGAAATCAAAATACAAGTTATTTTTAAAAGTCGCTGAACAAATGTTGGTCAGTTTGAGGAGTACAGCCTACAGTTTATTGCTATTATTTTTGCTCCTATTATAGGTCCCACCCGGTATACCTACACTAACAATCGTAATTTCAATTGCTTATCGTAAAAAAATAAAAAAGAAGGGATGAAGAGTAACCAGTTAAAAAGGCTTTAGCAATCCCGGAAAAGAGAAAAGGCGGAGGGCGCCCCCTAGCTACGTGGTGGACAACCGTATCCAAAGACCTGGAACGGGCTCAGCTTGAAACGCAAACAACCCAGGACAGGCGATCCTGGCACCTAAGGACGAGGAGAGCCGACCCCAAATGAAGGGATAAGGCTAGGAAGAAGAAGAAGTATTTATATGAATACAAACCATCAAAATATAAGTATTTCAGCGTTAATACTCAATGATTAATTGTTAATTTCACAGCCATCAATTTAATGACGTGAAATGTCATTCACAGCTGTAAATTATTAACATGCGTTCGATAACTACGTTAATCATATAACAATATTTACATAGAACATACCATACACCATTCCTGATGTCTGGTGTAACATCCTTGTAACGTTCACAACTCTTACAAACCTTACCAGTTTCATTGAAAATATAACTCTGTCGTAAGCACTTAAGGTTTAAATTGCTAGTGTATACGTGAACGTGTTAGGAGATTGTGGAAGTTAGGAGTGGGGACATTATAATTCGGAATATTAATAGTGTGGTTGAAATTTCATTAACGAATAGAATACGTAAGCGATCTATTACACGTGTTAACGCGCTGTCATTGCTGGAGATTATGTTTTCCGCATATTGCCTGAAATATAGGAAAACAGTAGTATGAATATGGAATATGTATTTATGAAATGGGTGAATCAACTTTTAGAACACTTAATTTCGTGTCCCTATAGACTCCCTAGCAAAGAAAAATCGATTTTCCAAAAACGATGTAAATTTTTTGACTATTTTTTTACACGGGCATTATTAGATCCATAAATATTAATTTAACACATTAAAATTTATAACTTGATCAGATAAAAGTTACATTTTGTACGGTAACGCAGCAGAAAAAAGTTTTCTCCCATACAAAAGTCAGGGACATATCATTTTTGTATTTTTCTGTTGCGTTACCGTACAAAATGCAACGTTTATCTGATCAAGTTATTAATTGTAATGTGTTTATTAAATACTTATGTATCTAAGTAATGCCCGTGTAAACAAAAAAGTAAAAAAATCAACATTGTTTTTGAAAAATCGATTTTTCATTGCTAGGGAGTCACGACAGCTAATATTTGTATGCTTTTGCGATGCGTTTTTGAAGTGGTCCCTTCAGACTACGACCCATTCAAAATTCCCGTTTCGGATAGGACGGGAAACATTCACACTATGTAACTAGTATTTAACGGGAAAAAATACATTAGGGCGTCCCCTAGCCGGCGCGTTTGCCCAGAGCGGGTACGAGCGGGTTAACGAAAAATAGTATGAGCAACGCTAAGGCCCTGGTCTGCAACAAACGCCGTAGGCCGTGCGCCGCGTCTGGCGTTTTCATAGTAAACATTCGTATGTCGCGTACAGCGTCACGCCGGACGCGCCCTACGGCGTTTGTTGCAGACCCGGGCCTAACTGGCGCGGACGCGTGCGACGGATTTTACCTACAATGGCACCCGCGTGCGTGCGCCCGCTCCGTGCACCCGCGCCAGCTATCAGACGCCTTTATACATCTAGTCTATTCAGCATCTTGCATAACTTAATGCTAATCGTTGTTAGCTAAGCTGCGAGCATTAATTGAGATGAATAATGTATGGGATAAAAGTTGAACGCCGGCTTATTTGTCCTCCATTAGCAGGCGTCGTTACCGAACTTGGCGCTCCCGGTACTGCCAACTCATACAACACCCAATAGTTCACTCTTTTAAGCTTAGAATAAATTTAAAAGTGGAAAAATTACTGTCTTGGGTGGATCCAGAGGCCGTGAGTTCAAGTCTCACCCAAGGCAGTAATTTTTTCACTTTTAAATTTATTCTAAGCTTAATAACATCGATCGCAGACGTTTCTGCTTGTTAAAAATTAATCTAGTTCACTCTTTTGTCTATGGCTACCGCGCATTTAAGCACAGTTCTCCCAAAATCGGGTATCGAGCTTCACACGGCTGACATGAGGGTAGATCATAAAAAACCGATAAAGAGATAACGCTAAACTGGGTTTAGGTTATATACCAATAGTTAAATGATGTTCGGATGTCAATTGCAGCTGCATTACTGTTATTCCATTGTTGCCGCCTATGTATGTCAATGAATCCACTCTATCTTCTTCAATTTCAATCCCCTCCTTCTTCGTCTGGTAGTCCTCTTAATTATGTTTTATGTTTGAAAAGTCGAGCATTTAAACCGCATTCCTTAACGAGAGCTCCTGTTTGGCCTGTTTGACGGTTTACGCTAAATTTGCCAATGAGATAGCACCCGATCCGCGGACGGCTCAATGAAACGAATTGGAACTTTCGGAGTGAATGGTACGAATGAACATTCTGTGTGAATGAAAAAATGAATAGAAACTTCTGGGTTGAATACGATGGTAGTAACGAGAGATCCCTATTGGTTGATAATTTTAAATCGCCTGATAAACGATATATTATTGGGTCATGAAAATTATATTAGTTAAATACACGTCTTGTTACTAAATTAGGAATGTATTAATAATAAACTACGTTTATTGTAGAATGTTATTAATATTGTATTTGTCATTAACCAGGTGTAGTATACGTACAGCGAGCTGCAAAAGTTATTAGTAATAAAAACAATATAGTAATACGATACGGAGCGTGCGGACGTTGTTGTATTTTTTCTGATAAATTATTTGGTTTTTAATGGGAAATAGTGACTTACGAAACCTGGATTGTTCATATTAGTGCTTAATAAGTGTTCTACTATGTGTGCTGATCAATTTTAGTGATTGAGGTGAATAATTACAGAAGAAATCACGAGTTGATTGGACTTATTGACACGAACGCGTAAGCGTATTCGAAATCGGCCGCGCTTACGACTTTCTTCGCGCGAGGGAGGCAATCGACAGTTTCGTGCATTGTTGTTTTAAAGTGCACCGGGTGTGCTGCTTACAGTGTTTACCCTCGAATTATATGCCAAAAAATCTGTTGTAATTTTATACTTGTATGCAATTTTCGTCATAAACGCTATGTCAGGCTCAAAGATAGTTTGTTGCGAGAATGTTAATGCAGATGAGGACGTCGCTAACTGCTCATCGTGCGACCAGGCCTATCACTTGGCCTGCTTGGCCGCGGCCTTGAATCAGGACCCGTCAAAGCTAAATCTTCCTGCAGACTGGTCGTGCACTACGTGTACCTGCAACAAAGGCAGGCAGGGCAGGAAAGAAAGCTCCCTAGTTCGTCAAAACTCGCTTACAAGACGAAACAAACGAGTCGCTCCGAACTCCCCCCCGGCATCGGCATCCCCAAAAGACCCGGTTTCCAAGGACGACGTCCGGGACGTCGTTGAAGACGTCCTACAAGCCCAAATGTCTAGTTTCCTCATGCAAGTTAGCAATCAATTGAAGGTGTTCATCTCTAACGAACTACGTCCCATTAGGGAAGAAATTCGAGATCAATTAAGTGAATTTAAGTCACTCTCAGAAAGCATTAAGGAGACACAATCGCATGTTAATGCCAGCTTGTCTGATTTTGAGAATAGAATTACTTCGGCCGAGAAAAAAATTGCCTCTGCAACTACAATGACAAAATCTCTTGATGAAGCTCAGGAAACTATTAATCGCTTAGTCATCGAAAATAACTCAAACAGACAATACTCAATGCTCAATAATTTGGAGATCTCTGGCATACCGTACTCCAAGGGAGAAAACTTAATGACCATCCTTCGTGACATATCTACCAAGGTCGGTTTTCAACTAGGAAACAGTGATGTTGACGTTATTCACCGGGTACGCCGCTTCCAATCTAACCAGGATGAAGCGCTAAAGAATAGCAGACCGCCGGCCATTATTGTTAGATTTACGCAGCGAAATCGTAAAAATGAATTACTCGTTGCCGTGCGAGCGCGCCGCGGCCTGACAACAGCTGACATCGGCCTGCCGGGGCCCGCCGCCGCTGTGTACGTCGGCGACCACCTGACCCCAGCTAATAAGTTATTACTGAAGCAGGCTAGACAACTGAGGCTGGAACACAATTATTCTTATCTATGGATTCGCGACTGTAAAATTTTTGTTCGAAAAACCGACCAAAGTAAGATTATAATAATAAGTAACGAATCTGATCTCAAAAAGATCAAGTGACTACCTATAACTATAATACTATCGGCTATATATCTATTGTTGTACCTATATCCCTCTGTCATGTTTCACATTTTGATATATACATTCACATTCTACACCGGTTTAAAATGCACTCAATATCATTATTGCATGTTCCATTATATGGCCGTTGAATACACACTATATAAACGTAACACTAGTAATATTGGAAACATTTTATTACGTCGATATATTTTTTATGTACTGCTACGTAAATTCTGTGCATGCACGTCTTTTAAATATATTATTCAACACTATAATATATTTTTCCTTACCTACAACAATGTGTCAAAATTAAACCCCTATTTATTATTTCTGACTGGCGCTATGTACTTAATAAATCTAATATCAAGTTTAGAAACTTTTTTCCTAAATGAAAATGGCTAATACTGTTTTTAATGGTTATTACCAAAATGTGAGGGGATTACGAACAAAAGCTAGTGAGTTTTTCTCTAAAGTGGCTCAGTCAGACTACGACTTCATCTGTTTGACGGAAACCTGGCTAACTGCTGATTTTTTTGATGGAGAATTTTTTGATTCAAGTTTTAATGTTTTTCGATGCGACCGGTCGGCGGAGGAAAGCGGCGCGATGCGCGGCGGTGGCTCAGCGGTGGCGGTGCGCGCGCGCTGCCAGCCGGTGCACCGCGATTGGCCAGTGCCGCCGCGCGCCTATTGTGATTGTGTATGGGTGTCTGTCCCGCTCGACCCGTGTGAACGAAGCGCTCACAATACACAACAACAATCCTTTTTCAATATAGCTTGTATTTATATCCCTCAAGGTACTGGGCATAGGGATACACTAACCTCATTTTTTGAAATAGCTAGTCAAATTATTGTTGAGAGGCCGAATGATTTGTTTTTGATTACCGGAGATTTTAATATACCGGAGGCCGAGTGGCTGGCTCATTCATCCCCGGGAATGCTTTTAATGACGGGACACACTTACACAACAAGAATAATGCACGATTTTTTATCATTTACTGAATTAAACCAATTTAATTGTGTACATAACGTTAACAAGCGCATTCTCGACCTTATTTTTTGCAGTACAGAGTGTACAGTCGCTGCTTGCGACCAGCCACTCACGCTTGAAGATAATCACCACAAAGCGTTAACCATAGATATAATTTTAAGATTTGAACCCACTCTTAAGCCGATTCCTAGTTTTATTTATAATTTTAACTGTGGTGACTATAGCAAGATTAACTTGGAATTATCTAAAATAAACTGGTACTCACTCTTTGAAAATAGTGATTTGACTGGCTGTGTTACAAAATTCTACGATATTTTAAATAAACTTATTAATAATCACATCCCTAGGCGTAGGATTAATGTGTCAGCTTCCGTCCCGGTGTGGTACACCAAACCATTAAAAAAGTTGCTAAGTGAAAAGCGTAAGTTCCATAGGTTATGGAAAAAATACCGTAATCCTTTAGACTACGAGACCTTTAAAATATTACGTAAACGCGCAGAAAAAATGGAATTACAATGCTACAACGGTTATATATACTACGCGGAAAACAAAATTAAATCATATCCAAATTATTTCTGGTCGTATATTAAGTCGATTAATACTAAAAATAAAATACCTAAGACTATGAAATATAAAGATCGCACAACCTCAGACGGTGCAGAAATTTGTAACTTATTTAATGATCACTTTCACTCCGTTTTTGAAACGTCAGATACTAATTTGCGAGTTGATACATTGGTGCCACCAACTGAACCCTTAATTGACGCAAGCAGTATATATATTGACCGTGCTATTGTCCACGGGATATTGAACACAATCAATACCAACAAAGGTGCAGGCCCGGATGGTATCCACCCAATTTTTATTAAAAATTGTTCAGCGAACTTATCGTCCCCACTCACTATTCTTTTCCAAAAATCCATTAAAACTGGTTTCGTTCCTGAAATTTGGAAAAAAGCTTTCGTAACTCCAATCCCCAAGGGTCAAGTTAGCCAAAATATTGAACAGTATAGGCCGATTTCAAAATTATG
The DNA here is from genome assembly GCF_947568885.1 of Cydia strobilella. Classification (NCBI taxonomy): domain Eukaryota; kingdom Metazoa; phylum Arthropoda; class Insecta; order Lepidoptera; family Tortricidae; genus Cydia; species Cydia strobilella. The sequence continues at coordinate 3,257,290 of NC_086048.1, forward strand.
CCAATTTAACAAAATTTTCGAAAAGATAGTCACAAATCAACTCTCCCAAGTAGTCAAAAATCACATTAGCCTTAATCAACACGGTTTCTACAAAGGTCGTTCAGTAGATACTAACCTATTGACTTTCACTAATGATATATTAGTAGCGATGGATGGAGGCGCATGTGTAGAGGCCGTGTATACAGATTTTGCCAAGGCTTTTGACAAAATATGCCACAATACACTTTTACTCAAGCTTTGGCACCTTGGAATACACGGAGACTTATTCCGCTGGATAAAGTCATATATAGAGAATCGGAGCCAATGTGTTGTTCTAGCAGGTTACGCCTCTCAATGGAAGTCTATTAGTTCCGGAGTACCACAGGGATCTCATTTAGGCCCTTTACTGTTTACGCTTTTTATTAATGACATAGATAAATATATTAAAAACTCGAAAGTGCTGCTCTACGCAGATGATACAAAAATTTATAAGATTATCAATTCTGTTGAAGATTATTATTTGCTCCAAGATGATTTGAAAAATTTTGAGACATTTTGTACTAAAAATAATTTATTTTTAAACTTGAATAAATGTTGTGTCATCAGTTTTTCTAAGAAAAAACATAATGTTAACTATAATTTCACATTAGGCAACAATAATCTGAGTAGAGTAACACAAATCCGCGATCTTGGAGTTATTATGGACTCAAAACTAACGTTTATACCTCATTTAGAATCGGTTATAAAAAGGGCGTACAAACAACTAGGTTTCATTTTACGGGTGGGAAAGCCATTTAAAAATAGTGTCACTTACAAAATCCTTTTTAACAGTTTTGTTCGCAGCCACCTAGAATTTGCCTGCGCAGTATGGAAACCCTATCATAATGTTCATATTGAAAGAGTGGAGCGAATACAAAAAAAGTTTGTTAGAACCCTCGATTTTAGAACTGGTCATACTCACCTTAACTATAACGAGTCGCTGATACATCATAAGCTCCAAACTCTTGCTAGTCGACGAGACTGTGTAGATTCTGTCCTACTTTTCAAAATTATGAACAATGTATTAGATGTCCCCTCACTACTACATCAAATACGTTTGAGAGTTCCTCGTAGACGTCAGCGCCACTGTCAGAAGAAAAAAATGTTTTCCATTCCCTATAGTAGAACATGCTATGCACGAAATGTATTTATAAGACGTGTTTGTAAACTTTTTAACGAAAATGAAAAACTTAATAATTTGGATTTGTTTAACTGTTCCATTAATTCATTAAAATGTGTTTTTCGGTAGTTAATTAATTATGTAAATTTTTCTTATGTATACTTATGTCACTTTCCGGAAATCATGTCATTACTTATTAATTCCTACATTACTTATTAACTTTATTACCTGTACCTACTCATGGGTCGATTCACGAGAATCGGCGAGGATTTTCTTTTAGATATAATTTACAGTTTCAGTACAAATCTTCCGCCGGCTCTCGTGAGTTTTACCTATACCTACCTTCAAACTATTACTACCTAGTACCTACCTACTTTATGTTTTTGTTGTTTTATAGACTGCAATTTATATACAATAATGAAACTCCAGGTCTTAATTTAAGAAATATTTGTAAACTTGTTTGTAAACGACTGTTTGTTTCTTAAATAAAAAAAAAAAAAAAAAAAAAAAAAAAAAGTGCATACCGTAAGTACATACTCTATGAACGAATTCCATGTGTACAGCATCAAAAGTAGCAGATCAGACTGCCTACTAACAAATACCTACACCTCTCTCAAGTCTCTAGTCAAGTTGTGATTAGAATTATATCAGTTAGCTGATATGATTCCAATATTAATCCAATATTGTTTGAAGTCAGGTACACGTTCAAATTGGCCTGTGTATCTGAGCGACTTATAGTTCTTGCCCTATGTCTTCCCTGCAATTTTAAATGACGGATTTCACCAATTTAACCTTAATTAGCTTTTCTATAATATAGAAGCTTCCTTGATACCTTTGTCCTGAGGCTGCAGTGAACCACCGAGCAACCACTCCGAGCTGTAGTCGTCAAGGACCGTCGGCCGCACTCATTAAGCCCAGTGACCGACGTAAGACACGTAGCTTAGTGCAGTCTAACCACTTGCAATTTGGTTTTTTTTTTACTTAACATTTTTCAACGGTTGAAAACTACAATGTCAGCATCATCATCGTTAACTTAAGAGTTATTCTCTTGTCAGTGGAGTATCTTCCAGCTTTCCCTATCCTGCGCCAGCTCTTTGACTTTTTGATACGACACGACCGTTTTTCTTTCACTTGTTCTAAAAAGCTACAATGTGGTTTTAATAAATTGTGAAATAAGATTTTTCATAATGTTAGTATTCAGGGAGGAAAATGGGGACTACGTTTGTATGGAGAAGCGGTCGTCCACTATCCTCTTTAAATGGAGATGTAAATAGCATAGTATCATCATAATATACTATTGACTATAATTATGGGATAAAGTATCAAAAACAGGTGTGCCGAGTAAAATAACCAATCTGATGAGATACTGGTACGAGAACCAGATAAATAGCGTTAGATGGGGAAATACTAGTTCGGACCCGATAAGCTGCAATGCGGAGTTAGACAGAGTGGACCGACATCGCCATTGCTGTTTAATCTTTATCTGAACGACCTGATAGAGGAGCTCAGCAGCGCCGCCCTCGGGTGTCATGACGCGAAGTCACAGAAATAGTATTATCATACAGAACGGCCACGCACCGCCCCGCCCCGACTCGAATTACCCCGCGACAGCAGACTGACGGCCGTTTGCCGGCCGCTCAGTACTATTTTTATGCAACTTACACTATGACGCATGACGCGTATACCGCCACGCCGCCGCGCCACGGTGTGTGTGTGTGACGTGTGTTTCGTTCACACATAGAAACGCAAGTGATTTTTGATGTCCGCCCTGCGAAGTGGCCAAGTTTTTTAATTCGTTGCCTGGCTTCCACACGTCATAGCTTCCCTTTTGCACAATTCAACTATCTATACCTATCAAAAGCGTCATTCTAAATATCTATGTTTCATAGCCTAAATAAAGTGTACACTCTGTTGTCCTCTGCACACTGTCGTCAGACGCCACAGACGCCACAGTACTACGTAATCCACTTAGAGCGATCACTGATCGAGTCAGGACAGGACGGTACGAGTCGCGTGCGTGCTAAATGGTTTACAGTGCTGGGATTTAGTGATAGAATTAAAGTGCTTCGTGTGTTGGCTTTTGAACTTTGCTTGGACCTAAAACACAGAATATATAGACTAATAGTACTAGGTAAAGCCTAAAGTAATGGTTATGTACATATTATAGCATCTAAATTATTATATTTCCTATTAGTTTAGAGCGAAAGGATGCTTTACTTCAATAAAAAATATGATTACCTATTTTATTAGTTAAAATACTCGTACGTTCTAAAGGGGCCTACTGATTATCAGTCCGCCGGACGATATCAGCCTGTCAGTTGTTCGGAACTGTCAACTTTTTGTTCTAACTGACAGGCTGATATCGTCCGGCGGACTGATAATCAGTGGGCCTCTTAAGCCGAGCGACGTTCAGTTACGCAGATTCCGTAGGGTGTAAGAACATTACAAACTCGAGTCTTTAATTCCGTCCAGCCTGCGGCTATTGGGAATCCCCTTCCTCGTTTCCATAATTTCACTTACCCCCCCTCGTTGCACAATGTATATTAAGTTACTGTCTAATTGTTCTACCAATAGGGATATGTTAGAAAATGGAAGAGAGTCGGACCACGCTAACTCTGTCAAAGTTATCATTAATGTCAAATTTATGGCGCTGCAGTCAACGTAAACACTTCAGCTCCGAGTTATTTTCGTTGTTAAAAATGGAAAGCTGCTGCCTTAGCGCTAGAAAACGAGTTAAACTTAAAGAATAGTGCTTGATTTTTGGGCGACAATGTTATCTCGCAGTGAAAGTGTGCACATGAGTATTAAAAACTTAAATAAACCCGGAGTGGTACGGAGGCAGAAGAAGTGCAGAGGAACATAACACGGAGTTTTTATTTACGCAAATCAACACCAGGACTGCGGTGCTGGAACTTTAAGTAGTGTTGTGGTGTACAAAAAGGAATAAAGTTACAATTTATTGGTTGAAGTGATTTGTGCTATTTTTTTTTATCTTGTTATTTTTGAGGGTGAACTTAAACGTGGGTCGTGACGGCAAACGGGCAACGTCTTTGAGCTGTAGTAATAAGACTCTTAAATTCGCAGTTCTTATATCTGTCCGTTTGGTCTAGTGGCATACGCCACTCCTTTTGGCTGTGAAAGCATCAGCGTCCCGAGTTCGATCCCCAGCAACGATGAACTTTTTGGATTTATTTACTGTACGAATGTAGAAGTTAGTTGTCGTCGACGGAGCTATTGTTATGTATGCTGCATGACGAACGTGTTACGTTGGTAGTGTGTCGAGAGAGGGCGCCGGCAAGCTGTTTCCTAGTGGCATGCGCGTCAACTTCAAGCAGCCTGTTTATGAACTTTCATTGAGACATTTTGTATTTTTAAGTGCTGTTGCATGGGGATAGTTATCAAATTTTTTACAATAATGACATTTAATTTTGTTTTAAGGTAAATTTTTGTAGTAGTGCGTTAAAGTTTGACATTTCTTATTGTATTAATATTTTTTTATTATTAATTGTTTAGTGCTTTCACTACGAATTTGAATAGACTTAAAGTCGATTGAATTTGTTTGTCATCATCATCATCATCATCATGTCAGCCGATAGAACTGTTGAACTGTTGTAGGTTTTGACAAAATAGAATTTATTTTTTGTAATTTATTGGGTTGACGTCTGTTTCCTTCTCTCTCTTTTGTTGTGTTGGAATAATAACGATAAATTTTATAACTTTATGTATGAATGTAATTCGTTAATTGTAAGTTTTGGATGATAGTATAAGTTATATAGATTGTATATATTGATTGTAGTTGTATAGATTAGTTTAGTGTTTTTAAGGGTTGGCGTGTTATTTGGGTTTATTGTGGGATGACATTTACAGTTTTAATTTGATAGCGTATTTTGTTGTAATTATTTTCTGTTTTATTTTTGACATGTTTAGATCGGTTTTTGTTTTAATTTATTTATTATTTTAATTTTTAATCAGAATTAGGTATAAGCGCCTTTGTTAATTGTAATAGCCTTTTTTGAGCTTTATGCATTTTTATTTGGTAGTCTAGTATTTTTGTTGACAATGTCTCTGCTTGCAACTGATGCCGTCGATGGCGTCGCTCTTTCTGCGTCGTTGGACAGTAACGTGCGCTGCCCACAATGCCCCCAAACCCGGTTTTTCAGAGGTACCAGGGGTCTCAACGTGCATATTACGAAGGTGCATAGACCGCACATCCCATGTTCGGTTCCTGATGTTTCTGACCCCGGGCCTACTTGTAGTGTACAACTACAACCACAGGTTCCTGGCCCTCCTTTTTGGCAATTTATTAGTGGCCTTAAAGATACCCTTCCCGTTCTTAAGCGTATCCCGAGGGGCGCTCGTGTCGCAGTTTCAAAATGTTTGGCAGGGACCATTGGGGCAGTCGTGTCTGAGAATTCGGTTCATGCCTGGGAGCAACTTTTAACTTTCGCCTTCAGAGTGTTGCATGTTCATTCCAAGGATCAGGGACGAAGTTCGCTTACGAGTAAAGTTAAGGCAAACTGCCTTAATGGTTCTTTAGCTCGACCTCTTCCACATCGGGATCGTAGATTAAATACGGCCAAATTAGTGGAAAGTAAGGTGTGTGATGGTGACATTAAGGGAGCAGCTCGCTTGTTGTTTTCCAATGATGTCGTGGCTTCAGTTAGTCCTGAGACCCTTGCGGCACTGAGAGAGAAACATCCTCCTCCGGCGGTTGACTTTTCTCTCCCGGACCCCCCGCAAGCCAGTGATGAGGTGCTTCAAGTAACGGCACAAGACGTTTTAGGGGCTGTCATGTCCTTCCCAAATGGCTCTGCGGGGGGTTTGGACGGTCTTACCCCGCAGCACCTCAAGGACCTTTTGAGTAGTGATTGTAATGGTACTCGTGACGATCTTTTGAAGAACTTGACGGCCCTCGTAAATAAAATGCTTGCGGGTGGGGTGCCAACCAGTATCACGGACATCTTGTATGGTGCCAATCTATGCGCTCTTCTAAAAAAGGACGGTGGTATACGGCCCATTGCTGTTGGGACCACTTTTCGTCGCCTAGCTGCAAAAATTGCCTGTCGCTATAACTTGGAGAGGCTGGGTAAGGAATTCAGTCCCATTCAGGTGGGTTTCGGATCGAAAAGTGGCTGTGAGGCCGCTGTCCACGCAGTTCGAACGTATTTGGGGCGTTTGGGTGGGGAAGTGCTGTTAAAGGTGGATGTTGCGAATGCTTTTAACTCCGTTGACAGAGGTACCCTCCTGACACAGGTCCGGGAGAAAATTCCGGAATCGTACAATTTTGTTTGGCAATGTTACAGCTCTCCATCTAAACTGTTATTTAAGTCAAATCTTTTAGCCTCGTCTGTTGGCTGCCAACAGGGTGATCCCTTGGGTCCAGCAATTTTTAGTCTTGCCATCCATCCCATTATAAAAGAACTCGAATCTAAATTGAATGTTTGGTACTTGGATGACGGCACTCTTGGGGGTGACGTGGATACTGTTTTGGGTGACTTACAGAGGTTGACGTCAGATTTTGGTTCCATTGGCCTTTCTCTGAATTTCTCGAAGTGTGAACTTTTCATTTCCAGCACTAACCTGGAAAAGGAAAGTATAGTCGACAAGTTTAGAGAGGTTGCTCCTGGAATAAAAATTGTGGATGAAAGCACGCTTAACCTCCTTGGGTCTCCCGTTTTGGATCAATCTTTTGATAATTATGTTGAGGACAAAATTCAGAATTTCAAGTCAGTTTCGGACCGCCTATTGGAGATTAACGTTCACACGGCTTACACCATCATTCGACATTGCCTTTTTGTACCTAAGTTTACATACGTTCTTCGTTGTAGTCACTTCTGGAAATTCCCTAATCTTCTTTCGAAGCTAGACGAGTTGGTAAAGGATTCCCTGGCGTCAATTCTTAACATTTCTTTTGATTCAAGGTGCTGGAGCCAGGCTACTCTGCCTATTAGGTTCGGTGGCTTGGGAATCCGTAATATTTCCAGTGTGGCGTTGCCTGCTTTTTTGGCTTCGGTGCATAGCGCGCAGGGATTGATAGGGGGTATTTTAGTTTCTTCATTTGGGGATCTAGAGCCGGCGTACTGCGCCGAGGCTAAGAATGTGTGGTCAGTGTCTTGCCCGAACGTCGACCTACCTGCCAACCTTTGCTCGCAGAGGCAGTGGGACGAGCCGCTCTGTCAGCTAGTACGGAATAATCTTTTTGATACGTCAACTAGCTTGGCAGAGCGTGCTCGTCTTCTTGCTGCTGCGGAATGGGAGTCTGGCCAGTGGTTACTAGCCCTACCTTCTCCGTTGATAGGTACGCTCCTAGATAATGTCACTTTTCGTCTGGCTGCCAGTTTGCGGGTAGGGGCAGTGACTAATGTCCCGCATCGCTGTCAATGTGGTTCCATGGTAGACAGCCTGGGTCATCATGGCCTCTCCTGTAGCAGGAGTGCTGGTCGGATTCCTCGTCATGCCAGTTTAAACGATGTCATCCGAAGGGCTCTTGTCAGCGTAAAGGTGCCGGCTATACTGGAGCCTGTTGGTTTGGCGAGGGATGACGGCAAGAGGCCCGACGGCATGACGCTGGTGCCCTGGAGTATGGGGCGGCCTCTGGTTTGGGACGCTACGTGCGTAGACACTTTTGCCACGTCCCACTTACCGGGCACCAGCACTGGGGCTGGGCATGCGGCCTCAACAGCCGAGGATAACAAACGGCGCAAGTACAGCACGCTCGGCAGTGGCTACATATTTGAGCCTTTTGGGGTCGAAACGTTAGGGCCGTGGGGACCCAGCGCCCGGCGCTTATATAAGGGTTTGGCGTCGCGTTTGGTGGATGCCACGGGCGACCAAAGGGCTGGCCAGTATTTTGCCCAGAGAATTAGCATCGCTATTCAACGGGGAAATGCAGCCAGCCTGTTGGGCACACTGCCTGCTGGCGGCGAGTTAGAGGGGGTGTTTTGTTTGTAGGGTTTTTTAATGTACATAATTTTAGAGTAAGTAAGTTGACGAAGCCTGTTGCGGATAGTGAGTTTGTGTTCACCTGACGAAGCCTGCGTTGCGGATATAAAATTATGGTCCCTGAATAAATATAGTTTTAATTTTCAACAAAAAAAAAAATTTCTATAAAAATATGACGTATATCATGGTTCTAACTCACTTTGTCCTGTTAAGTAGGTAATTCGGTCAAATTGTGTTTTTTTTAAAACAAATTATAGCCAGCTGGAAATTAATTTAGTGTGATACCTTTGCGTATGGTGCTTTACGCACACTAGTATCCCACCCCTTCCCCTGACGCAACCCCCCCTTTTAGCATGAAATAATATGCCCCGGCTGACAGTTTATCTTTATTTTTGGGGAAAGTATACATTATAGGAAAAATGTGTCAACGAAAGAAACAATTTCCTTAATAAATTCTTAACAAAAAAGGTTAGTTCTTTTTATATGATGCACCATATTCATGTTATAGCTAGATAAACTTTGACAAAGCGTTGAACAAGCTGGATCTCTTGATACGATTTCTGTCGGTACTATCACGTACTATGTTATATTGAACTTCAACAAGTTAATACATAATGTATATATTTATTTTCACGTCACAATAAATAAAACAGTAAATAACATCCATGCATAGATCGTGATCGGCAACGCAGGCTTCGTCAAGTGGACACAAAAGCAAATCAGCAACAGGCTTCGTCATCGACTTACAAATGATGTAATCCGCAACAGGCTTTGTCTAGCTTAACCACTAAATTAAACTATTTAGGCTATGGTGCCACCCCGGACCGTAGCCGGCCCAAACGTCCCCATGACACTGGCAGCGTTGCCCCGTTGAATTGCCAAGGAGATCTGTTGGACCAGGTACGATCCGGAGCGAGGATCGCAACCCCTATCCCTCAGTCGCCGACCCAATTCCCACACAAACTCCTTAGCCTCCGCACCCCAAGGTCCTGCAGTCTCCACCGCAACTGGTATAAAATCATACATTGGTTCCAATGCAGAGTACTTCGTATGCTTCTGTTTAGCCGCATACTCCGCAGCTGAACCAGCAGCACCGATGGTGTGACTCAGATGGGACGGGGCAAAGGTGCTAACACACGTTGCGTCCCATAAGAGGCACCGACCCTTCTGCCAAGGAACCAATGTAAGACCATCTGGCCTTTTGCCATCAGCCCGGCACAATCCCGGAGGCTCCAGGACACAGGGAACATTGGCTGAGACCAAAGCCCTGCGAACTACCTCATTTATCGCATGGTGACGCGAAAAACGCCCAGCGCACCTCTGACAACTAAGGCCATGGTGACCGTCCTCCTGAACCATGGCTCCACATATACACCTATGTACCTCGCAAACCTTCGAACCCAATCGTAAGGCAACCGCAATCCTCAAAGAATCGTTATCTAATAACGTGCCTAACTGAGGGGAAGGCAACGCATGAAGCCATGCTCCTGATTCGCACCTAGATGCGGCCTTGAGGCGCGCTAAATCTGAGCCAATAGCCTCGCTCAGCAAATCTGCAACCACCTTCTTACATAGGATGTCGTCCCAACCTCTTTGGGTCGCAGGATTGCTTGGCGGTTCCGTACCCTGACAAAACGATGACCACTTGACAAATGCCTCCGCAGCAAAAGGTATCTGGGAATTGCCACCATTGTCAGACAATATTCGAGTGACTAGTCCCAAAGTACCATGTGCCGAGGCAAGGAAAGCCACTACGCCTACTTCACGACACCGACGAACCCCAAGACCCCCGTGACGTACCGGAAGAGCAGCCTGGGTCCACTGCGCCTCATTCAGATGTACATTTAATATTGACTCCAGCGCTAACTTGAGTGTGTCATCTAATTTCGCTACATCGTCATGAAACATCCAGGTGGGAGATGTTCTTAAAATATACATTATCCGAGGCATCGCGAAACAGTTCCGCAGAAGAACAAGCGAGACATGCGCGGATAAATGGCTGAGGTGCATCTGGGCCTTAGCTAAAGCCAACCTTTTCTCTTCCAGAGCCGAACTGACGCCTTCCGGAAATATAGGAGCACCCAAAAGAGAAAAGGTAATACATGAATATGATGAGCTTTACCAAAAAGTTGCATACAACCTTTTTTGTTTAAAATTTATTAAGGATTATTTAATACCTTGACACTTTTTCCTAACTCTAATACTTTTCTCAAAAATTAAAAAAAAACCGGGACATATTTCATGCTAAAATCGGGGGTTGCGTCAGGGGACGCTAGTGTGCGTAAAGCACCATACCCAAAGGTATCATACTGCATTCATTTCATGTTCATTTGTTTGTCTTCCCCATATATTAGAACGTGACTTGACCGATTCATTGTGCTAAGTTAGCTTCGATAGACTCTAGATACTTTTCGCGTCCGGCATGTTCGCTGAGGCGCGAGTAGATGACTTTTTCGCCATTAGGCGGAAAAGAATCGCCTCCATGCTGAGACGGGTGCGCGGCAGCAGCAACAGTCTTCTCAGGGTGTTGGCCGAGCGCCTCGACTGCCCTGTTACGAAGTTTTGGGTGGAGGTGGCCATTGGGAGAGCGAAATAAAGCTTGGCAACCTGCGCTCCTGGTCTCCGAGTGGCCACGTCTAACCAAATACTTACCTAGCTTTTAGTTTTTACCTAAAGATAAATATTTTTTAGTTGTAATATTATTAATTAATTTAGTACTTAACATAGTTTTTAGGTTTTTTATATACTAACACCGTTATGGATCAATGCAGATCTGAAATAAACGATTTTATTTATTTATTTATTATTTTGCAGCGTATCTTACTTATTTTCCGTATCGTTCCGGAGAATCATGGGTGGCAATGAACACTTCAATCTGCTTCCGTGGCCCATTAGAGGCTGCAATGTTGCCAGCACAATAAGGATGTATAGCCAGACTGTGTCACAGATAAAGAAATACAGAGCGTTTATTACGCTGCGTCTTACGTAAGCGAACAACTCGCGAACGCGAAGCTAAGCGGCGCGGCGCGGCGGCGGCGGGCCCAAGGCGTTCGGGTTCGCAACGAGATTGCCCACGTAGGACAGGATACATTCACCCCGCACCGCATCGCTTCGCGTTCGTGTGTTATTCGCCTACGTAGTACGCGGCGTTAACGAAACTGTGTCGAAAAAAGTCGTCTTTTAGAAAAAAGTCAACGCTTTGACTTGAACGCCGAACAGTAGATATTTAAATTGCCGCGATATAATTTATGTATTTTTGGGATTAATTAAATTAAAACTTTCCTTAATCGAGTTGTACTTTAAATGAAGGGGTGAAATGATAGGAGTGAAATGTCAGACAATGACACGCGCCGTAGCACGCGCTCAGACTCAATGGTACCCAATGGGCGACCGCTCGCATAAATGGAACAATGGCTTTTGTTTAACAGATTACCGTCTTAGGCCTAAAAATCATTTGAGAAGATGCGGACTACAATAATTGTAGTGTAGATAATTATCCATGGTAGTAAAGACACAATTCTGACGTCTGCACAGTGCAGCATTTTCACGGCTGCTCTGTGCAGCTTTACATCTGAACTAAATGTTTTTGCAGACTGTAGCGAAGGCTGCGGTTCCATTGTTCCAGTTAATAGGTCGTCTGCGGCAAACGGTAACCGCTCCTTTAATAGCCTGGAAGCTCACTAGCAGGCAGACGGTGAAATCAGGGATAGTTAGATCACAGAATAAGTAATTACTACCGTACAGAAAAGAAACTTCTTACAAAACCGAAATTCGACAGCGATTCAGGGACGAATCATGATGTCCCTTTCTAATGTAGGCACTATCCCCTTTCGGCTATTTAGGGTTGTAAAAATTCAAGTCGTTATCTGTGGTTGTGCATGCAAAGGGACGTCATGTCAACCCTAATACTCAATACTCAATATTTTATTGCAAATTCACAAAGTAATTGTACAGGTGGTAAACTTATAAGCTAGGTCTTTGTGAACCCTGTTGGGCACTGCAATATACTATAACTACAACTATAACTATAATTTACAATTCCAAGGAGAGGAGAATTTTTGATTAATTATTTTAACATACAATAATTATAAGCAAATGTAAATAAGAATTAAAAGTATAATAATAATCATTGCTCGTAGCAATGCTGAGCAGAACGGAGCCGAGAATTCCCCGAAAGAATCAGTTCGCCCCCCTGGTTAGATAGGTACTCAAAATAATTTAAATATCAATATGATTTTGCTAATTGTGTTGTCAAGTTTGCCTCACTTCACTACTGTTATTGAAACTTCACTGTTACATGAAATTGGCAATAAGTCTTAGAGGCCAATTCAAACATACATTGACATCAGAATCATATCTGAATTATGTCAATTAGTTGTGCGCGCTCGCACCAATACATGTACGGACAAGTACGAGCGAAATGCACGATAACTAAATGACTGAATGTACGCTCAAGGTGACCTATGTGTTATAAGTTCAAGTCCATTTACAAGGGCTAGTCAAGATTTTCATTGAGCTGCCAATATTTTCATATTAATGACGTCAACTTTTATGTTGTCAAGTTTTGCTTCACTTAGCTTCGCCACAAAACTATACCTATGGATATTTTTATGTGTTGCGGTATATTGTTCATAATTTCCATTTTGCGTTTGAATTGTTTATCAAAGCTAAGGTCAAGGTCAAGGGGATACCATTTCACCCAAGCTTTTTACGGCGGTACTTGAAGACGTCATAAAAACGCTTGCATGGGACAAAACTGGTATAAATATCCATGGTGTCTTCTTGTCGCACCTAAGATTTGCCGACGACATTGTTTTGTTTGCCGAGACCCTGGAAGATCTTCAAAGCATGATTGAAAGCCTATACCATGCTTCTTTGAAGATAGGTCTTAAGATGAATATGTCCAAGACTAAGGTTATGACGAACATCCCCGGTAATTTGATTCCAATCATTAAGGTTGGGAACGAAATGCTAGAGATGGTCGAGCAATACTTGTATCTTGGACATATTCTATCATTTGACAAAGCACAGCAGCAGAAGGAGATCTCCAGGAGAATCCAGCTGGGTTGGGCGGCATTTAATAAATTAGCGGACATCCTGAAACCTGTTAACATTCCACAATGCCTGAAAACTCGCCTCTTCAACCAATGTGTCCTGCCCACCATGACGTACGGTGCCGAGACATGGACGCTCACTAAGGAGGCTGTGCATAAAATCCGCGTAGCACAGAGAGCCATGGAGCGCGCCATGCTCGGTATCAAGCTTCAAGATCGAGTAAGGAATGTCGAGATCCGTCGACGCACCAAGGTGCAAGACGTTGGTTTCGCCATTACCAAACTAAAATGGAGCTGGGCGGGACATGTTGCTAGGCAGAGTGATGGCAGGTGGACTAAAATGTTAACGGAATGGTGGCCGCTTTCGAATGAAAGAAGCCCCTGGCGTCCATCGGCTCGTTGGGTGGACGACATCCGGAAGGTTGCGGGTCACTTCTGGATGAGATTAGCTCAGGACCGGGACAAGTGGCGTACTGGAAGAGAGGCCTATGCTCAGCAGTGGGCGATAAAGGGCTGATATGATGATGATGATGATGATGATAAAAGGAGAAAATTTTTTTTTTTTTTTTACTTAAACGATTGCAGTTTTAATTTTATAAGATATTTTGTAAATGACGTGTAACAAAAAATCCTTTAAAATTCTCAATCAACGTTGTTTTGGGCAACCCTGTAGATATTTTGTAAACGAAATCCTTCACACACAGTTTAGCTTTGGTTTAGCTACAAACTCGAGCTAATAGTGAATTAGTTTGCCGCGGCACGGCGCGGATTGCACTGTTTACTGCCAGTGCAACGTGTGTCCACGCAACCAGCGTGCGTTTTAGGAAATTTTCACCCGCCGACTGGCCACAATATTATAAGCAATTGTCATTATCTACACAAATATTAGTACCGTAAAACTATTCAAGTATAGTCCCAGTACTACAACTATTGTCTACTAGTTCAACATTACTTTAATAATATTTTAGTACTTATAATAATACTACTCAATCAACCACACACATAAAATACATAACGCACACTTTCATGCACCCTCCAAATACTTATTCTTTCTCTTTCTTTACTTATTTATTTAATATTCTCTATTACTTAATGTTTCATTTTTTTCTTTTTATAGGGTCCGACTGAAATCCAGCGTTCGCACTAAATTTACTGCAACTGCTGAGTCGAAACCCTTTTTCACATCACGCTATTTTTAATATCAATGTCAACTTAACACATTCGTGGCACGAATGCTATAGAATTCGCGTAGTTTTTTGTTCCTCAGAACTGCAACAAACAAATAATATAGTTGGGAGCTTTTATTGTAAGTTTTACTATCTTTTGCATCACAAAATATTTAGGCATTTTACTCACACATGTGGCTATTCGGTAGATGCTGCAGCTATATACCCTTTGAACATGTTACAAGCAAATACATCTTTTGACTCTACACACAATATTTACCCAGAATCGCGACGTTACGTTATACGACCTTCGATTTCATGCAAATACCAAATTGCTTGGGTATATTCGTATAAACCTCTCATCTTATGGCCCGCTCGATAAGATTTACACAGTATAAGAACAACATACATACATGTAAATCCCAATGCAACCTCTCATCTTATGGCCATACAAATTTACGCTTTGGGACATGTTGCGATCGATTATATCGTGCAAATACCAAATGCATACATTAGTATAAACCTCTCATCTTATGGCCCGCCCATCAAGATTTACGCAGTATCAGAACATGAGGGGCGCGACATGGCGCTCGGTGCTCGATCGTGTTCGGGCAAATGTAGAACAGTGCTACCGCGAACACGTTCGACGTGTTGCCTCCCTGTCACACTTACGTACAAATGTACAAGTGCGACAGTTGCCGCAAAGGGGACCGGCAGCTTTGAAGCTTCGTTTCGTTTCTTCGTTCGCTTTTGAAGCTTGAATATATGCGTTTCATTTGATGTGAATGGATATTACTCTCAGGTATTGCTCGCACCAGTAGTAGTTTAAGGAGCGTAAAGCCAGGAAGTTATAAGGAAACAAAAGATATGGCTCACCACGAGAAAGTTGCGATGGAGGAAATGGCCAATATGGCCATATCGCGGTTTTTAACCTTTTATCTCATTTACTCTGAAAAATACTTGTACTTAAAACTTTGCTCGCAGATCACGCGACTATATCATTAGCTATTTATACTAAAATTATACTGCTATGGTATTATCTACCTATGCAGGTTTATGATATACAATTGAAAATAAATGAAAATAAATTTTTGGCAAAAAAATAATTTTTCGTACAAGTTTTTATCGCTGACTGTACTTTACTATCCACAGGTAAAATCCCGTAACTTGTGAGTTGCTTTACACTGCGGGCCGAATTATTTTTTATGGTTAATATTTTCATTGTATTTTTAAGCAAAATTTATCTCAATATATGTACATATAAGGTCGTATGCTGACACACACAATGCTGACACATGGCTTCATAAAGTAAAAGTTTATATTTTTTAGTAATTAAATTGTTTTGCATGTTCCAATCTCGTTCTTTTCAATACCATGTATGTTGTCAATGCCATGTATGTTGTGGGTATGAATAAAGAAATTATCTATCTATCTATAACATTAAAGTTAGGTACCAAGTATTAAAGTTGCCACACCACGGCACCTTATTAATTCTTGCAATCTCAACTAGATATTAAGTTTGTGTCAATTGTATGCAGTTTCTGAACTGAACTTGGCGTTGATTCTGTTTAAACAATTTGATATGATTTTCAACTCGTTTTTTTACTTTGAGTCTTGTTATCAACAGAGGGCGGAATAGCTCATGGCAAAAATCAAACGTTAATAGAACGTTGAATTTTATCGACTTTTTCAGCTATCGCTAAGTTCAGTCACCTTAAAAAATTCCGAAAATGTTTTTTTTTTCCATGTGCAACAAACGAGAAATATTATCAAATCTGGATAAAAACTTTTATCATTCTTTACCTCTTTAAACTCAGGTGAATGTGTTTTACTCGTTATGTGAGTTTCAACGCAATATTTTTTTAGTTGCTTTAAGTGAACCTTACATTTAGAGCAGTATATTGTTGAGTTGTTTTCGTTGTAAGTAAGACAAGGATACTTCTTTATCCATTTGTTAATAATATAAAGTCAGATCATGACACCCTGTAAGGGCACACAATAGTAATATTATTCTAGGCTATTCTAGGCTAATTACATTTACTTATTAGTATCTTATTAGTAATCAATTTAAATTAAAATAAAATAAATGACCGCAAATCTTAAAACTAAATCTAAGAATATATCGTCAAAAATAATTATATTGGTAAATGATTAATTGAATTGATTTGTCACTTTATTAGTAATAGTTATTATTTTAATTTATTGATCATGATCAGCAACGCAGGCTTCGTCAAGTGCTTACAACAATAAATCAGCTACAGGCTTCGTCAATCTTAAACACTAAATTAAACTAGGCCAAGTCCCCACTTCGGACCGTAGCCGGTTCAAAAGTCCCCATGACACTGGCAGCGTTGCCCCGTTGAATTGCCAAGGAGATCTGTTGGACCAGATACGATCCGGAGCGAGGATCGCCACCCCTTTCTCTTAGTCGCCGACCCAATTGCCACACAAACTCCTTAGCCTCCGCACCCCAAGATCCTGCAGTCTCCACCGCCACCGGTATGAACTCATACGTCGGTTCCAAGGCAGAGTACTTTATATGCTTCTGTTTGGCCGCATACTCCGCAGCCGAACCAGCAGTACTGATGGTGTGATTCAGATGGGACGGGGCAAAGGTGCTAACACACGTTGCGTCCCATAAGAGGCACCGGCCCTTCTGCCAAGGAACCAACGTAAGACCATCTGGCCTTTTGCCGTCCGAACGGCACAAACCCGGAGGCTCCAGGACGCAGGGAACGCTGGCTGAGACCAAAGCCCTGCGAACTACCTCATTTATCGCGTGGTGACGCGAAAAACGACCAGCGCACCTCTGGCAACTAAGCCCATGGTGTCCGTCCTCCTGAACCATGGCTCCACATATACATCTATGCACCTCGCAAACCTTCGAACCCAACCGTAAGGCAGCCGCAATCCTTAAAGAATTTGTTAATTGTTTTTCTTTTTGGATTAACCATTCTTCACAATCGTGAATTTGTTGCAAAAAGACTAGTGGCAGAAATGACAGTTAACTGCCATGCAATTTACTTTTAATCTAATCAAAGAGGTCAAATGGTCAACTAGCTAATCAAAGAGGTTAATGTTAAAATCAGAAATGTTAAAGGTGACTGAACTTATCGATAGCTGAAAAAGTCGATAAAATTCAACGTTCCAACTCTATTAAGGTTTGATTTTTGCCATGAGCAATTCCGCCTTCTGGTTATCAAGAATCACGCTCACTATTTATGTGCGAGAGAAAAGCCTAACGAGACTAGATGACAATCGTCGGTGGGAAACAAAACTAAAATAATCTGTTTTTTTTTTTTAATTAAAATGTGGCTTTCCCCTCTTGTAGGTTCAGGAAGGATTTTGCCAATGACGACGTATTTTGATTTAGTAATAGGAATTGTGCAAATGGTCATAGAGCTCAACGTTGTTCAGTGGTTATATTATGAGCTCTTGTAAAGCGATACCAGGACTATACAAGCGCCACGTGGAGCTACTTGGCGTTGACGGTGGATATAATTGTATCTAGATTAATTCTTCATTATCTGCACACTTCCTCATTATTTTACTGCATAGTAGGCTATCAGTATTACTATTACACTATAAACTACGATAATGAGCAAAAACAAAAAAATAACACGACTCGATATCACCAAGATGGCGGTCGAAAGAAAGAAAAAGAAAGAAAGAAAAAGTATTTATTAGCACAACATAACATAAAAAGGTGTGTCCTGTAGATGCCGTTAAACACACAAACACATCAAATTTTCAAAACAGAATTGGCTTCTGTGAACTAAACTTATACCACACCGAGATTGCATTGAAACTTGCGAGTTTAGTTACAAAAGAAACAAATAACTTATACTCAGGTACGCAATAAACTTATGACTTTTGCCATATCCTCCTAAGTCCTGCGGTACCAAATTTTGTACATAATAAAAGTCACCCTTCAGTCCCAGCATTAAGTAAATTACTATAGAAATAAACACCGATAGTACATATTTCGGTACAAAATGTTTAGATGCCCCCCGCTTTCAAATTTGAATGCTCGCGCGGAATATTCTGACAGTCCATAGAGTTGTAAATAGTCTGTTCAGGACTGACAGCAAATATTTATTATGTGCAAAAAATTAACAAGAGGCCTCTAGGACTATGACGTTTAAAAAAAGCTGGGACTTAGGAGGATATTACGTAAGTACAGTTTTTGGAATTTAATTGTTGAGCTAATAAAGAAGTTTACGGCCAAATTACATACACGCACACATTGTAAATAAATTGATTCAGCTGCAGGTACATTATTTATTTAATTTTTAGGGTTCCGTACCTCAAAAGGAAACGGAACCCTTATAGGACCACTCGTGCATCATCATCGCGGTTGATACATCTTTATGTATAACATAATTAATGTTAATGATGATAAAACTCAACTGTGAAAATTTTGAAACGTCCCCTATTCCACAACTTTATTGCTGCACCACTTAGTGCCCAATCATTAAAAAAACAATTTCAAAATAATAGTTATAAAGCCGTAATAAACTGACATAAACCCGTTTCATAGTTCCCCACATAGGCAGTTAAACTATAATGTTTGTAGTTACATACGAATTGCGGTGGAAGCATCGATTACCTCCTTTAGATCCCACTACTACACTTCTAGTTGATAGGTACTCAGCCAAATACAGTGGTTAGTTTTTTTGCAAAAAAACTAACATGCCAGTTACAAATGTTCAAAATACAAAATAGATAACATCTTCGACCAGAGGTGCGGAACTCCTCGTGTATTCTCGGCTCCGTTCGCCTCAGTATTGCTCCGAGCAATTATTAGGGTTCACACAAATTGACGTCCCTTTGCGTGCACGACCACAGATAAAATAATGACTTGAATTTCGACAACTTTTGAGTCGAGAATAACGTTATTGGCATTTGGATAAAATTTACTTTTTAGCCTAGGTTGTAAACGTGGATGCAATACAACTACCTAACCATCATTAAATTTAGTGCTCACATGCTTTATGCTTTAAGGTCATGTGGGGGGAACATATATTATAAAATTGTTGGTTAGGGACCGTCATAGGGCAAGAAGTCTCGTATTTGTATACCTACATTGCTCAGTCACAGTCAGAAACGAAGACAGGTTTTGCTTTACCAACCTTCAGTAACGACGCAGCGTTACTGAAGCGTCTTACGTAAGCGAACAACTCGCGAACGCGAAGCGGCGGGCCCACGGCGTTCGCGTTCGCAACGAGATCGCCCACGTAGGACACTTCTATAAGTATAGAAGGATTGATTCACCTTAGTACGCTGCGTTACGTCCCGGCCACGACGGCAGCGGCGAGCGGTGCCCATAGATGGGAACGAAAGGTCCGATCGCTGTGTCTCGCTCCAACCTATGGCCGCCGCTCGCCGCCGCTCGCCGCCGCCGCCGCCGCGCGATGTCGTGGCCGGGCCGTTAGCGGCGTTAACCGTGTGTATGGGTACAGACGCAAAAGTTAGAAGCGATGGAAGATCTTGTAAATGGTATTTCTTGATAGATGGTCTTCTCTACATTTACAAAATAAACACAAATAGTCGAACTTGAATATCCTTATGCTTAATGCTTTATCTACTATGTAAGTGATGACCTGATGGGTGGGTACGGTGAACCACGGCGACAGACTGCGCTAATTCAAGTTTACAGTATTCGCCATAAATTGCGGGGGTGGAGTGGTGTGATGACCTCCCCGAGCGGGAGACGGGGGGAAGTTTGGGTGGGCTTCGGCCCGCCCAAAGGTCCGTCTGTCTCCTCTGGTCCACCCTGGGCAACGTCACTAGCGACTGGCATTCGTGCCTCTTTCTAGTCACGGCTAACATCCACACTGGTGTTGTCAGCAGGAGTGGGTTACTGCTGACAACCTACACACAACCCACCTGTGCTAGGACCTGCACAGTTGAGCGCCGTAAGCAAGGATGACGGGATCCTGGCGATTGAGCCATTGCCAACCCGCGTGGCAACACGTCTGCTTCGGCCCGAATTTCGGGCGAAACGGTGGCCCGGGCTACTAGCCACAGTCCGGGAAATGGTCTAGTGAGGTACCGTAGGTGGACTCACGGCAAGAAGTGGGAGGGCCGCAGAGGTAGTTTCGGCTGCTGATGTGGTGGTGAAAGGCCATGCTGAGGAGATTCGTTTAGGTGATTCTGGCGGAGGGCGTCTGACCTGGGCGACCCTACGTCCCACCTTCACAAATTTCCGATGTCGCGCAACTAGCCAACTTCTCACTTCTATACCCGAGTCGGTGTCCTAACGACTGAAAGCACCTTTTATATGTGCCGGTAAGCGTTCCCAATGTTGTGGGCCCTTGTAGGGTGGGAGCCGATGAGGATGAAGATAAAACGTACGAACTATGGATAACAGGTCGAACGAAAACCCCCAAGCTGATCCAGCAGCGTTCATCGCTAATGGTGAAGCCACACATGCGAGACAAGCTGTCCCAGAGACAGTGCGTCAAGCAAACCACCCGGCTGGTCAGCAACCTAGTTCATCTGGGGAGCAGACTGGCCCAAACACATTCCAGGACTGGCAGGTAGTGGACCGCAGGCCCAAGAAGCGACCCACTAGTGGGAAGCCTCACCCAGCCAGAGCCGGGACTTCTTCCTCTTCCAACCCACCCCCCCCTGTTCAACGTCAAGGTGGGGTGGCTAAGAAGAAGAAGAAAAATAAGAACCAGAGGCGCGCGGCTCGGCTAGCACGAGAGCAGCAACTGGGCACCACACAGACACACACACACACACAGACACACAACCCTGCAACCGAGGAGGGAGCACGGGCTTCTCAGAAGCCGGCACCCGAACCGGCGCCGAACAAGCAGGATGCTGCTGGCAAGCCTCCGCCGAAGGGGAAAGGTTCCATCCTACCCCCTAAGGCAGGAAGGTCGGCCAGTAGCCCTGCTGTTCCGACTGCAGTTCCACCCAAACGACGGCCAGGCAAGTTCGCACGAGCCACTGCTAAAAGGACGCGAGAAGAGTCCTTCTCCCCGCAAGGAGATAACAAAAAGCAGCGACTAGTGAGCCCCAGCCAACCGAAAGCGTCGTACGCACAAGCAGCGGCATCTGACCTGACGATCGTCATCACGGACGCAAAGTCGGGTAAGATCTCCGCTGAAACATCCCACGCCATTCTCCGCGGGTTGCACCAAGCAATCGTGGTGGAGGCGAGGAAGAACATCGTGGGAGCCCGGCCACCTAAATTCAAGGGTAAACCGGTTTTCGCTGAGGGGCAGCTGAGGGTCTTCGCAGAGGACGAATACTCGGCCGCCTGGTCTCAGCGATGCATCCAGTCCCTAACCTTGCCAGACATCTCCCTAACGGCAGTTCGCCAGTCGGAGATGGCAAGGAGAGTTAAGTGCGGGCTCCTTATACCCAACATCAACAACTCGTCCTGGGAAGACGTCCGTCAGGCAGCTGACGGACTGAAGTACCAGAATGAATGGGCCAAGGTCGGCACTTGGTCCATCATTGAGATACTGCGGCAAGACCAGGGGTGGTTTGTCGCCTTCACAATCCCCGAAGACCTCGTCCCCGCCTTTATGGAGAGGGGGAGATCCCTGAACTGTGGAGTGGGTAATGTCTACCTCAGGTTCAGGGGTCCCGGAGGCAAATACCTGGACCAGCCTCCCATCCTGCAGGACTCCACCCTAAGGGTAACGGGAGCACAGGTCCCTAGTCGACAGGCCCCGGGCACCCCCGGTCAGAGTAAATCTGCCTCCGGAGAGGAAGTTGCCCCCCCATCGATGCCCAAGCCAACGACAGCCGAACCCTCGGAGGATGAACTCCTTGGCACTGGTGACGAACCAGCCGGGACATCATCCGACGGTGAGTACCTGTCGGCTTGGATAGAGACGGGGCTGGCCGACATGTTGAAGGAGGGAGGGGAGATGCAAGACGGAGACCCCACCACCGACAACATGGACACCGGCTAGTGTCCTACAAGCAAACCTCCAGCACAGCGTGGCCGCTACGGCCCAACTGAGACGCTGCCTGGTAGGTTTGCCAACAGCCGTTGCCCTCCTACAAGAACCATGGGTGGGCAACGGTCACATACGCGGGCTCTCCGACACGAAAGGTAAGCTCTATTACTCCACGGTACACGCCGTCCCTAGGGCTTGTATCCTAACCACTAACAATATCATTGCACAACCGCTCACTGAGTTCTGTTCCAGAGACCTGTGTGCGATTAAACTACAAGTTCCACTGCCAACAGGCTGTCGCGACCTAGTCCTTGCCTCGGCGTACATGCCCGGAGAGGACGAGCCGCCGCCCGCCGAACTACAACGACTGGTCAGCCACTGCGAGAGAGCGGGCCTCGCATTAATCATCGGGGCCGACTCCAACGCACACCACCCGCTGTGGGGAATGGAGACCAGTAACAACAGAGGTAAGACACTTGTTGAATATCTTGTGACTACTAATCTAAACATTTTAAATGTAGGTGCCGAACCAACATTCGTAAACAAACGATGCAGGACGATTATTGACCTGACTCTGGCTTCGGAGGAGGTCAGTGAACTAGTCATGGGATGGCACGTCTCCCAGGAGGCCTCTTGCTCAGACCATAGATGGATTCGCTTCAATCTACTAGCATCTAGTGACACACCAACCGCCCGAAGGAATCCCAGGAAAACGGACCGAGCCACTTTCAGGAAGGTCCTAGGTGAAAGCCTCGACCTGCTTCCTCCGAGGGACGACTTCCGGGAACCGACTGAAATAGAACAGCAGGTAAACATCTTAACCGATGCCCTCGTAGACAGCTACCACAAGGCGTGTCCCTTAAAACCACCGGCAAGGACTGCCATAACGGGACACAAGTGGTGGGGTCCAGAACTGGAGAGACTCCGACGGAAAACCAGGAGACTCTTCAACAGGGCCATGAACACAATGGCCGAGGTAGACTGGGACAACTACTATGAAGCCAAGGCCAATTACAAAAAAAGACTGCGGTACTGGAGATCCTTATCATGGAGGAACTTCTGCAGCAGCATCGAAACACTAGACCACGCCAACCGTGTAAGGAAAACATTAGCGTACAAGACCACATCGCAATTGGGCTCACTCCGGAAACCCGATGGCACGTACACATCTTCCCCTGTAGAGACCCAACGCCTTCTCCTGGAAACTCACTTTCCAGGATGCGTAAGTCTCGCCGATGAAGATCAGCAGGATGAGGTATACAGTACAGCAGACAACAACTGGCAAATGGCGCACAGAGTCGTCACCGCTGAGAAACTCAGGTGGGCTATAAACAGTTTCCATCCCTTCAAGGCGGCTGGTCCGGATGGGATCTTCCCTGCTCTCCTACAGTGGGGTCTAGAGCCCATCCAGCAAACCCTGACCAGCATCATGGCAGCATGCCTAGCCTGGGGGTACGTGCCCAGGAGATGGAGGGATGTGAACGTGATATTCATACCAAAACCAGGTAAGAATGACTACACGGCGGCTAAATCCTTCAGGCCCATCAGTCTCACATCATTCCTGCTGAAAACACTGGAAAAACTGTGCGACAGGGATTTGAGGGATCGAACGCTAAAGAACACACCGATGCACAACAACCAGCACGCGTACAGCTCAGGTAAATCCACAGAATCGGCACTACACATGGTCGTCAGCCGCATTGAGAGAGCCATCCATGCCAAAGAACTGTGCCTTGGCACCTTCATTGACATCGAGGGCGCTTTCGACAAGACCCACTTTACCAGCATAGGGAATGCCTTGGATAGCCACGGCGCGGAACCCGGACTAACAAAGTGGATTATGAACATGCTAAACAAAAGAACTATAAGGTATGCAGGTGAACCGCAGGCCGTGGCGGCGGTGCGAGGATGCCCTCAAGGGGGAGTCCTGTCACCTCTGCTGTGGAACCTAGTAGTCAACAACCTTATAACCAAACTGAACGAGAAACACTTCTACACAATAGGCTACGCTGATGATCTGGCAATATTAATATCAGGTAAATTTGCCAGTACAGTCTGCGATCTCACCCAGGCTGCTCTTCGGATTGTAGAACGCTGGTGTAGAGAATTCGACCTATCAGTCAACCCCACCAAAACAGAAATGGTAATGTTCACCAATAAAAGAGCGCTTGGCAACTTTACCAGACCAACACTTTTCCAAACCGAGCTACAGCTGACCGATGAAGTTAAGTACTTAGGGCTAACTCTCGACAGTAAACTCAACTGGAACAATCACATCAACAAACGTATAGACAAGGCGGGAGTTGTCTTTTGGCAATGCAGAAGGATGATTGGTAAGAGGTGGGGACTCAACCCAAAAATTACTCTCTGGCTCTATAAGACCATAATCCGCCCCTTACTCTGTTACGGTGCTCTGGTTTGGTGGCCAAGAACAAACCTAGGCAACGTACGAGACAAGCTACAAAGACTCCAAAGGCTCGCATGCGCGGCCACCACTGGCTGTACGAGGTCCACACCGACTGCAGCCATGGAGGTCATGTTAAGCCTTCCACCGCTGCACCTACACATACAACAAGAGGCCAGTCTCTCAGCGGTAAGGCTGCGAGCCCTTAACATATGGTCCAACATCATAGGAGCTCTTCACACAACTTGCCTGGATAAGGTATATGACGAATTTCCAGTGCTCAATTCGGGCACGGATCGGATTCATAAACAAGCTATCTTCGACAAAAGGTACAAAATACAGTTATACGAGGACGACAATTACGAAGGACTCAATCCTCGGGAGCTCAGAATCTTCACTGATGGGTCCAAAACAGACAGCGGATCGGGCTCTGGAACCTTCTCAGAAGACCTGAACATGTCAATCACCACTCCGCTAGGAGCCCATAACTCGGTATTCCAGGCTGAGTGCATGGGCATCATAAACGCGGCGGCTGCCATTACTGCAAGGAAGGTAGTAGGATCCTCCATCCGCATACTCTCCGACAGTAGAGCAGTCTTGATGGCTCTAAAAAGCCATATAGTCACATCCAAACTTATACACGAATGCCACGAACGACTAATGGAGGTATGTCATAACAATAAGATCACCCTACAATGGATCAAAGGACACAGCGGATCCCGGGGTAACGATGCTGCGGACGAGCTTGCCAGGCAAGGATCGAGTGCGGGAGCGATTGGCCCAGAACCGATCCTCCCGATACCGTTTAGCAAGGTACGTTCAATGCTGCTGGCACGTACAGGGAAACTACACACAGAACATTGGCTAAACCAGACTGGATGCAGACAGGCCAAACAAGCCATGCCTGGCATCAACGGAAAGCTCACAAGGGTGCTCCTTCAATTAGGAAAGACCCGACTGAGCATGGTAACCAGTGTCATAACAGGTCATGGACTATTTAACAAACATCTTTTTATAACAGGTGTCACAGACAGTCCCCTATGCAGAGGATGCATGGAGACAGAAGAAACAGCCTCTCACGTGGTGCTGGAGTGCAGCGGAGTGGCCCCATACAGGGCAAAACATCTCGGATCCCCGAGAGACCTCCCCGAGGTCCTACTCAACATCAAAGGTTTGATAGGTTTCCTCGAGGAGCTGGGCTGGCAGGACTAGCCCACCCCCATGTCACGCAAAATAGGCGCCAGTCGTCGAGTTGCGGAAAATCGCCCGAACTACAATACAATACAAATACCTCCTTTAGATCCCACTACTACACTTCTAGTTGATAGGTACTCAGCCAAATACAGTGGTTAGTTTTTTTGCAAAAAAACTAACATGCCAGTTACAAATGTTCAAAATACAAAATAGATAACATCTTCGACCAGAGGTGCGGAACTCCTCGTGTATTCTCGGCTCCGTTCGCCTCAGTATTGCTCCGAGCAATTATTAGGGTTCACACAAATTGACGTCCCTTTGCGTGCACGACCACAGATAAAATAATGACTTGAATTTCGACAACTTTTGAGTCGAGAATAACGTTATTGGCATTTGGATAAAATTTACTTTTTAGCCTAGGTTGTAAACGTGGATGCAATACAACTACCTAACCATCATTAAATTTAGTGCTCACATGCTTTATGCTTTAAGGTCATGTGGGGGGAACATATATTATAAAATTGTTGGTTAGGGACCGTCATAGGGCAAGAAGTCTCGTATTTGTATACCTACATTGCTCAGTCACAGTCAGAAACGAAGACAGGTTTTGCTTTACCAACCTTCAGTAACGACGCAGCGTTACTGAAGCGTCTTACGTAAGCGAACAACTCGCGAACGCGAAGCGGCGGGCCCACGGCGTTCGCGTTCGCAACGAGATCGCCCACGTAGGACACTTCTATAAGTATAGAAGGATTGATTCACCTTAGTACGCTGCGTTACGTCCCGGCCACGACGGCAGCGGCGAGCGGTGCCCATAGATGGGAACGAAAGGTCCGATCGCTGTGTCTCGCTCCAACCTATGGCCGCCGCTCGCCGCCGCTCGCCGCCGCCGCCGCCGCGCGATGTCGTGGCCGGGCCGTTAGC
This sequence comes from Cydia strobilella, assembly GCF_947568885.1. Lineage (NCBI taxonomy): Eukaryota > Metazoa > Arthropoda > Insecta > Lepidoptera > Tortricidae > Cydia > Cydia strobilella. The sequence goes on from NC_086048.1 coordinate 3,284,037, forward strand.
GGCGTTAACCGTGTGTATGGGTACAGACGCAAAAGTTAGAAGCGATGGAAGATCTTGTAAATGGTATTTCTTGATAGATGGTCTTCTCTACATTTACAAAATAAACACAAATAGTCGAACTTGAATATCCTTATGCTTAATGCTTTATCTACTATGTAAGTGATGACCTGATGGGTGGGTACGGTGAACCACGGCGACAGACTGCGCTAATTCAAGTTTACAGTATTCGCCATAAATTGCGGGTGACTGTACAATGACGACTATTTGTAACGCGCGTTTGGTGAGAACGTTAATTCGTGTGGGGTTTTTGGTTTTACTCGGATTGAATCAATTTTAGTTGGAACATCAGACTGAGCTGTTTCTTTACAAATACAAATAATTTATTATGTTATGATAAAGGTTGTATACATGTGCAGAGAGGTATATACATCAGACTCCAAACTAGGCTGACCCTCAGGACAATCCGAACGTGCACCGATATTAAACCGATATTAGAATGATAATCAGTTAGCTGTCATTGGCGCAGGCATCTCGCTCGCGCTAATACTTGTGCGGACATCGGACTACTCTGAGCAAAATGAACGCGCGAATGGCAGCTAACTGATATGATTCCAAAATCATTAATTGGTAATCGCTTTGATGTCAGTGTCAGCTAGTTTACCCCTAAAGACAGAGAGTCTTCTCCACATAGACTTTAGGTATCCTTTCGTCACCATACTTTTACTGTTCCAAAGAAGCATTTTATTTATGTATTCTAGACTGAATTTATTCTTAAACATTTAACCCACTTCTTGATATTAGCATTAATCATTTCACTTATAACGTACCTGCAGACGTTAATAGCAGTCCATTTAATAAACATTGGATGTACGCTAATCCATAATCATCATCATCTTAATTTAAGAGCATGATGGCTCTTCTCGGTGGGTATGCGCCAGTTTTCTCGGTCCACGGCCAGGTTCTTTAGTATGTAAGACACGACATTTGTATTTGCTTTCAGTTGTTGTGTGTAGCTTGCTCGTGTTTTTCCTCTCCCTCTCCTCGCTTCGATCTATTATATTTCGTCAGAAGAAATCACGACGTAAAAATGTTCGCTCACCCGTATTTTTGCACCCAATTGCCATATTATCTACACAACACGGCCGCCGGCAGACAACCGGTGTGCGGTGGCTTGTTCGTCAGTATAGCCCGAAGATATATTATAACCTTGTAGTTGGTACTTTGTCGTGTATAGTTTAGTAACTAGAGGATTGTTAATACCGACCCCCGTTAAAACAAGCCCCGCTCCCCTGCAAGTGTGTATTGCGATAAAAAAAACGACGATATAAGGAGTCCGGTGTTTAAGCGCTGGATTTCTGTTCACATGGATCAGAACAGAAAATGACTGAACTAGATTTAGATTTATTTTTAACATGACTGGCACCTCTTTACAGTGTCAATTAGTTGTTAAGTAGTATTTAATTTTGTACGCAATATGGGTAGAAGCCTTTTATTTATTTATTTATTAATACAATACACATATTATCAAATAAAGTTATTAAAACATTTATTTTCACGTCACAATAAATAAGCATTCAAATAAATATGTCAAAAAAAAACCACTTTAAAGTAAATACCAAACAATGATACCCCCCAAACTAAGCACCCACCTTTGTCTGGATACCATATGCCATGTACAAGGTACATCCCTCATTACACATTTTGACAGCCTCCCCATATCACAACGTGAATATTTAAGCGTCTATACTAGAGGTGCCACGGATATTCGGTAACTGTTCAGTATTTGGTTTATTCGGCGACTTGAATACCGAATACCTAAATGTAATTAAATGCCCTTACCGGGATTCAAATCCGGGCTACGTCGGCAGGGTCACTACCGACCAGGCTAGTTCTTGTCAGAATGGTCGTGGTCGTCATATCAGGGGCGGTGGCAAGCTTCACAATCCGCCGCCATTCTTCCCGCTGTAGCCTTTCTTGTACATTCGTGGTGGTCCATTGATTGCATTTTTGAGTAAGTCTGACCAACGCATTGGTGACCTACCGCGCCTTTCGCCTTCGACTTTTCTTGCACTATAGGTCGTTCCACAGATGTATGGTCTCGATGTGAAAGAAAGTGAGAATACGACACTGGACGATGGAGGAAAGACGCTGTTTAATACCAAGCTCCTATATACATTAGAAGTTAATATATACATTGTACTATTCAGCAAAAAACGTTAAATCCTAACAAATATTGTCATTTGAAAGTGAACTAATATTTCTTAATAAATTTGACTGAAAATTGACACACTCTATGCCGAATATTCGGCGCTTCGGCGAGTCATCTTCATGCTCATGCTCATGGTCCGCTTGGCAACTAATACCAAGAATTGGCTTAGGCACTAGTTTATACTAAAGCGTCTGCCATGTGATCTTCCACCCCATCGTTTTCCTTCACCGAAAAGCGACTGGTAAATATCAGCTTATGTACATAAGCTCCGAAGAACTCATTCGTACGAGTCAGGGTTTGAAGTGTTTGAACTCGCTACATCCGGATTGAAATTCACACTTACCGTTAGGCTATCGACCGCGTCGGCCGAGAACGGCCAAATATTCGGTATTAAAAATTCTAACAGTGCCCTGCTGCCCTATTTATGCCTGAGGTAGCAAAATATGTATAGGCACAAAAGTGAATTTGTGATGCGACGACCTGATCAAAGGCAAACTGATCGTGATATTAAATTCGTCTTTGTCAGGATCGTAAAATCATCCAACTCGTTGGGGGTAGTTAGCATTAAGAGCCATCCCACACGAGCGTCTCCCGAGCGTCTAGTCAACTCTATGGCTGCTGCTCGACGCAACGTTGGCGCAACTGCGCAGTGACGCCATTTTCCATAGCGCTGACTAGACGCCAACGCTCAAAAGACGCTAGTATGGGGTGGCCCTAAAATATAACAGCCTGAGACGTGAAATATAAGAGGCTACTTCGTAATAGCTATTTGCTAAAAAGTTTAAAGCGATTTTGATCGACCCGGCAATCTTTACTTGTCCGGTTTTATTTTTAATTCTTGATAGAAATTGGTAGATAGATAGAGTTCACTATTCTGTACATAAGCAAAATTTCACAGTATGTCCTCAAACAATCTTCCACTGAGTTACGAAAACGTATGGTATTTTCATAGCTCAATGGAAAATTACATACATTAAAATTGTTTGAATTGAATATTCGGTATTCGGCTAAAACCGATACTCGTGGCACCTCCACTCTTCTGTCAAAACGGGTGCCGCGGGCGCGACCTAAATCTTCCCTTATTAATGAGATAAGTTTTAATTGTGAGCCTTTGTTCTGCGAAACGCTTTTTTGGTTGAAAGTGTGAATTGTTTTTGCGAATCATTACCCATATCGAAACAAAAGAGTGTGGGGAATACGTTAAAAAGAGATACGTCAAAACAAAAGGTCAATTCGGCTGAATGTTTTTTTTTGTTTTTGTGTGTATAAAGGTCATATGTTGTTTGTGGGTTGAAAATGAGATTTCTTTGTATCTCATATCAAAAAGAGGTTAATTCAAATATGTGGATAAAGTGGATTTGTGATATAAAACGATATAGGTTAATTTTGCCATTTTCAAACAAATACGTATTGTATTTTATGGATTATACTATAGCCTTGAAGTTCTGCAAGTGTGTAGTAATACGTCAATGTCTGTCTGTGTGTGTGTAGTCTGGAGGGGACTTAAAAGTTGTTCGGTATGACCTACTTAAGTATATAGAATAGGACCAAGCTGATACTCCCTCACTTTGTTCTGTTCAAAGTCGGTGCAAAGCTAGCTTAGACGGAATACAGGTTGGCAAAAAAATAAGTGCATTCCCGTTGCGAGGGAGGTTTTGGGATTATAGACCAACTTTTACTATGGGACCAACCACTAAATCGCGATTTTTTTTTACCCTGAATGCACTGATTTTTTTTAGGCACCGTGTATAACAAAATCACCCGTATAAATACATGCTAACAATCAGAATCAAGTCACCCTTAATGACCCAATCACCGACCCTCTTAGCTTAACAGAATTGATCGAACCACTTAAGGTTCGTCCAGCCTCTTCAATCTTTGACTAAGGATATCGAATGTTACCTTTTAATTTGGAAATTTTCCCTTTACATTGTCTTGGGTAAAGATACAAGAAGAATGTTAATTTTGGCATAGTATTTAATAAACAAAAAAAATAATTTGCAATTCTTTGATTGTTTACTGTCTCGTATATACCTACTCGTATGTATTTTTTGTTTTCAAAGAAAACTTTGATTTATTTTTGCGGTAGGCTTCTTTTGAGTAAAATTGTTAGCACTTTTTATTTTACTTTTATTTTATTTTATTATTACTTATTGCTATAAAATGCGCTAGGCTCTCCGAAACATGTAAGGGGGCCCACTGACTATCAGTCCGCCGGACGATATTGGCCTGTCAGTTGTTCGGAACTGTCAAATTTTTGTTCTAACTGACAGGCCGATATCATCCGGCGGACTGATAGTCAGTGGGCCGCTTTAGTGGCGTGGCCTTTTCTCGGAAAGTCTTCTAGAAATCGATTTTCGCTCATATGTCATCTCAGAGTGAGTTTAAAGTCAACTGTGTATTGTGAAAGTTTTGAACGTTTTCTAATAATTTGTTAAACCAAGTAGTGAAAATGTTACAGTACGTTATATATTTGTGATCTACTCACAAAGCCCATCCATTTGGTACCCCACGTAGTATGTTTAAAAAAAAATTAAACTTTGTACTGCCGGAATTATGACGTCACAGCAACTACCACTTTCGCGCTTATTATCTCATATATTTGTGTTCAGGATATCAAACTGAATGCATTGATATCATATCCACCCATATCTGAGATTACATGAACAAAAAGTAACCTAAAACTTGTAGCCGTACCATGAGTCACTGACAGTGTCAAAACTGACATAATTATACGCTAACATCTACGTAATTTACTTTCTATACATCTCGTTCGCACTAATATGCGAGTACGAGTGAGATACAAAGAAAGTAAGTAACTTTCTCGATAGCGTTAAGGCCGTTCCATTGGTTTGCCGCTGTCACTGTCACATTTCACAAGAAAGAACGGGAAAGATCATGCGCGCCAAGTGTCAATTTTGATCAAATTTTGTCGATTTTTATTTATTTCAAAAACGTTACCATGCAATATCGAAATTCGAAAGCTATGAAATTACTATTTAAGTTAAGACTGTTTTTTCTTCTTTTTTTGTTTATTCACATAATAAATAACCGAGTAAAGTTTAGATTAAAAGTCCGAGTAAGAGGTTACTTTGGGAATTAATTGTATCGAGTGAAGTGTCATAATTCGTGTATCGGAAGCTACGTTATTAAAGATAATATAGTCAAGAACTACATATATTTTTTCCACGTCTACGAATATCAACGCCTCTTAGAAAAATATGATCATATAAGGAGATTTTTCGCCTTCTGGCTCAGGGAACCGCCAAACTGGTGGGTAGCCACACTGTTCCGCCGCCCTGCTATGTGGCGCGTGTGATTAAAAATACCTACATGAGATAAACCGTAAAATTAGTTTCAATTATGGAATAGCTACCATCATCTTGCAAGGTCCTGGTTCAATGCAATAAACCCGTTTATTTTTCAATGATATCTCGCCACCGGATTGTCGCAACTATAACACAAAAGAACGCATTGCTACTTTATGAACCGTATGAAACATTGTATTAAAAATTCCCTTAATTTTCCATATAACTGCACCAAAAAACCATTCAACGTTCATTACCCTCCACTGGATTGGTTCCAAGTACTCACAATCAGCGGAATGGGGTTAAAACGACTGAAACACACTTGCCAATCGATCGTTCCCTATCGCAACCCTATATCTCAGCTAATTACCAACTCGCAATAACTACCTTAAGTTAAAGACTTTAGGTTTGAATTTGGAGTGTATATATGCATAAGATACGACTTGTGGAGAGTAATGTATAATGGCGTTGCTTTCATTAAGTGCTGCTATGTCAAACAAACGCATTATTTCGTATAAAGATGCTATCAGTCGCGGGATCTCGGCAGTAACGCAGATACGCACATTACGAAATACGGTTACACAGTGGGAGGGAATGTAGCGAACGAGAACATTCTGCGAAATAAGAAAGTAAGCGCTAAGGTAAAAAATGTTTACTTTATGGCAATAAAAGTATATAACAAGTTACCTGATGATCTAAAAAATAAACCAACTACATTGTTCAAACATTATTTCGATTCTTATTACCTACTTCCTTTAAATGCATATTGTTGCCAAATGTATACAAAGCAATAATTATGCATAAGTAATTAATTATAATACGCTTAATTAATAATTAATTAATTAATTATATTACATTAATTAATTTAATAATGCATATAAGGGGTATTTAATCTACGCAATATTTTTTATTTATAAAAATTACATTCGTTTTAAGACAAAATCTCGGAAAATTTGGAAAAATTCTGAATTTGATGATTTTTAGTATGTGATTTTGGACGTTTTTTTTCGGGGTTTGTAATTATTTTATATTTAAAAACTTTATCATAGGTGTATTACAAATAGTGTACCTTTCTGATGTCAGTAAGATTTTTCATATATCTCTTGCTGAAAATTATATATTTACATAAATATGATTTAGCCTGTGCAACTTCTAACACTGATTTTTCAGTGAAAATCGATGTTATAATATTTTTTAAATTTTTCCCATAATCAGCAAACAATTACCTGAAACATATATTAATATCGGGCAAAAGGAAAAAATCATGCATTTAAGGGTTAAGCATTGTTTTTATAGTGTTAAAGAGTTTCTGGAGCACACTAATTAGATTCATAATTTAACTGTTTGATAGTACCTAGTTATGTTTTAATATATTGTGTAAACCAGATAATAAATAATGTAATGTACTTACAGGTTACAATGCCACTTAAGCTATAAGCTACACTGCCAACCTAAACCAAGTTGTTCTTATATACAATGCATTATTATTAATACAATATACAGAACTCCAACCAACTTTGATTTGACAAGGTAGGGTTGTGGACTAAACAGTATAATTACAAAATTCAAAAGTTCATTTTTTCAAGTGGGCCTCATGACTTGGAAGTTTTTTATAAGAAAGGCAAGCAGGCAAGGTCACTAAACTTATACTTCTGTGTGAGTAAAAGAGGCCTTACAGGACTCCATTTACGCTAGCCACTTCTAGTTTTTATTCTCCTTTTTCTAACTGCATTGCGTTGTATGTAAGAAATAGATATAAGTAAAAATATTTGTACACCGACTTCACGGTAGAATATGATGGAACTTGCATTAATTCTAACTTCATTAAGATCACATCAATGTACCATTATTCTGACAAATAAATACATTTCATTTCATATCATTTCAAGGATACCTTTCCAAGCAATAAGCAGTGTAAGCTGAGTTATTGTTGAATTGCAAATGTAAACAGGATGTAAACTCTTGTACGATAATTCTTGGTTTAAAATGTAAAAGAATTATCTAAAATAGTTTTATGAAAAACTAAACTAGGGTTGTTTATGCGACAGTTCATCATGTTGTTAAATGCGATTACTTGAATATTTTCAAGGATTAGGATAGGAAAATTTTCATAATTTAACAGGATTGGTTATCATATGCTGTGGTTACGAGCATCCGTTTTACGTTGGATGCAATGGAAAATAATTTAAAGAGCGGAATAATCGTATTAATGAAAAGGGTATAATGTTCCTATTGTTAGGAAACTTAGGTATACTTGCAATTTACTTACTTACAGTAATGTTAAAAGTCAATATCTCTATCCTCTCAAGCCCTAGCTGTGTCCGTCATCTCACCGTCTCCCTTTACGAATGTTATAATAACTGGGGAGCTGGCGATGCTAAATGTGTAGTTACTCGAGCATCGTGGAGACCTATTGAAATAGAAAGATTGGATGATAGGAAGAAAAGAAGGTTATATAAAGTTTTCTTTTCCAGCGAGCAGGAAAAAGCGTCTACAGATTTTTTACAAATTCCACGGCGTAGCAAGATATGACTCATATCTTAATCTGACGAGCTCGAGTAACTACAAAAATCTCCTCTTAGGCTCGCCAGCCATAATGGCCGCTATTTATAAATAAATAATAAATAAATATTATATAACATTCTTACACAGATGGACTAAGTCCCACGGTAAGCCCAAGGAGGCTTGTGTTGTGGGTACTCAAACAACGATATATATATAATATATAAATACTTAAATACATAGAAAACACCCATGACTCAAGCACAAAATTTGTGCTCATCATACAAATAAATGCCCTAACTGGGATTCGAACCCAGGACCATCGGCTTCACAGGCAGGGTCACTACCCACTGGGCCAGACCGGTCGTCAAGACATTGACAAATACACACCTTTTCCCGCTACCTGGTTAACCCGTGATATCACAGTGATATCCTGTGACTAGCGTGTCCGTTGATTTGTTATCAAAAACGTCGCATTACTAGGAAAACATGACGTTTTTAATGGCAAATGCACACTGCCATGTCAAAGTCGACGTACTCTATCTGATAATCTGTAGTATCTCTCAATTATCAGGTTTCTAGACTGCCAGACTTATTTAAGAAGCGCCATGTGTTGTAAATCAGTCCGAATAAAAATAAAATCCTTCGTTGGAATATTAACTTTTTTGTGAAGTGTATTTTTCATTATTAAAATGAAAGCCTCTATCCTCCGAAGCCCTGTGTCCCACACAATCGTCTTACCTCCCTTTACGAATGTTAATGGTCGCTATTTGACGCCCGACATTGACAAATACGCGCCTTTCCCCGCTAACTGGTTAACCCGCGATATCACAGTGATATCCTGTGACTGGCGTATCCGCTGGCTTGTTATCTATTCTCGACTTCTATTTGAGTAAAGGGCCTGTTATGAAGGATTGCTAAGGATTTTGTTTTTAGAAAATAGCGTGGGTGTTTCAAGTGTATATCTGCAGATTTATACCGGCAGAAAAAATATGTACGTTATTGATTTAGGTAAGTTAAATCCAAATGTGGTACAATCGGGGATATTGCCGGTGAACCACTTAAGAAAATGTTTACCTCGATCCTTACGAGCGAGCTAAACTCAGCCTCCCATAGAGACAAACAGTAGTAAGGACAGGCCTCCCCATAAAGATAACCAGTTAGGATGCATTTTGGATTCCTTATCTTAGTTTACAAATGCCGGCCGTCACAAAACAATGGACTGCAATAAACTTTACCTGAGCTAAACTTTTTTTTCAACAGCCACATTCCATTTGTTCCACTTCGTTGTCCAATTCGTAAGTGTTCTAGAAATAGGCTTGACTTTTATCATTGAATATTCTATTTGAGAAAATCTCGGCGCAAATAAATATAATTTAACACACCGTTTACCTTAAGCAAGCCCCAATATTACGAATTTCCCAGTAATAAGTAAATACATCAAACAAAATGTACTTAACTTCCAAAGTTTAGTTCCCTCGTAAACCTAAATTCACTTAGTAAGTATACAAACGAATAGGCCTTTGATGACTTAGGCCTAATCTTTCCATGCTCTTATTCCATTTGCTTATAAAGACCGAGAGATAATATTACGAATAGTTTTTATACGTCGCGAAGTTGTATTCTTTGACATAGCCCCGCGCAGGTATGAGACCCGCAGCGCGGCGGCTGGTAAGCTACCTTGCCTGTCACACCGACTCGCAAAGTCAGGCACCGACTCGCAAAGTCAGAAAATTATAAAAGTTGCCTTTAGTCACACCGCTAATGAGCTCCCGCTCACAGAAAGAGAAAGAGACACGCTCATGTTTAACAACGAGTGTGACAAAGATGAATGGAATGCGAAAATTAATCAAATATAACAGATTTCTTCGTAGGTATATAAATAAATACGGACGTATTTTTTGTGCTCCTTATGTATGAGTATAACGTATCTATAGTTATATAATATCATTATATTGGATACGAATTATCGATTGGTGTATTTTAAATAAAAAAATCTTGCTATCAAGGAATGTTTTGGTTAATTACAAAAATTTATCGTACTAAAGAAAATGTTACTTCAAAATAGTTATTTACGATACAAGTGCGAAAAAGAGGAAATTCGAAACGAGTATTGAGTGGCGATAATGAAACGAAAATATTTCGTAACTATGTCAAAAATTAAAACTGCCATATGTACATGTACTGTCAAACGTTGTATACGATACACGTGCGAATAGGTAATTCGCAACTCGTGTCGATTTAAAACACTCCCTTCGGTCGTGTTTTAATTCATCGCCACTCGTTTCGAATTTCCTCTTTTTCGCACTTGTATCGTAAATAACTATTTCAGTGCTCGTTTCTTTTTAATTATACACACGGCCTACACTGTACCTATTACCCGTCTTTGAAATGGGTGGCTTAAATGTATGTAATGTGCTAAGTTGTTGTTCACTTAATTACTAAGCCTAACAATTTAATTACATGGAAAGTTAGTTATTACAGCCGACAGCAAATTGATATAATATTACATATTACACAAGATTACACAGTCTAACTGAATGAACTAGTCGTTTTGTCAATGTAAGTGGCTTAATCTACTAAAGTATTTTTCCTTCTACATTTTTACCAGATTTTGTATTCAGGTACTATACAGGTTGGCTATAAAATAAGTGCATTCCCGTTGCCAGGGAGGTTTTGGGGTTATACTGAGCAACTTTTATTTTATTTATTTATTATATTTGTTATTTATTTTTATTTTTGTATGTTTTTGACGTGTATTAAATTATTTAAATTGAATTGAATTGATGTGCGTGCTCGGGACTGCGGATATTTACGGATTTTTTTTAATTTAAAATTGTTGTAAATTTTAACAAAAAAATTAAACTGTTTCCTCAAAAATTAAATTGCACATGTTTAGACGCAGTTTTCATATTTTTAGGTTTTGTGCATAAATTGTTACTGTAAGTTTTACAAATTCATAAAAAAAAACATTATTTTATTAAAAAAAAAAAACAAAACTGCATTTAAAGATTTTTTTATCATTCGCTTGTCTCGGTCGGGAATCGAAACAACTAAAAATTCCAAAAAATAAACACGCTATTTTAATCTACTATTCGATACAGTTCGTGTTAATGATAGCATTTCTCCAAGAAACATTAGGACACTCGTCTGTCGTAAAAAATATCTATAAAATCGAATATTTAGTACTTAAGAATATTTTTAGACAAGCAAAATTTAAAAAAGAAATCTGAATGAACTTTTGTTTCATTTTAAAAATAAAAGAATGTTTCCTTTAAGTAAAATGAGCTAACTTAAGGTTTTAAGACACTTTCCCTCCAGGCCCATTAATTTTTTCCACCCCGTATATATAGATGATTATGTATTTGTAGGTAGGTACTTATTTAAACTTTCCGACTCGTAGTACACTTTATTATTACGTATTCACCTAAAAAGGGAAGTCTCGTTTTAGTGAATACTTAATTAAATTGTGTGCTGATGCCCCCCATGGCCTCACTTAATGTAGGTGAGGTCTCTCGAGAAGGAAACATGAGAGTTGGGGTTGTATTAAGGCTCAAGGGTGTCACCGGGGATTGGGATTACAAGTGAGGGTGTATGCGTTTAAGAGATTACCACGGTATGTTTTAGGTGTTAGTTGAGTTCTTGAGCGCTTGGGCCAAGTGACGAGCGTAAAGAAATAAGCAATGACATTTTTGGATTGGCAAGAGCGTTGGAAGCCTGCAGCGGTATCATGGTCGCATTTTTATCACCTGTCATGCCATGCGTCACTTTCGCACTTACATATTTGTTAGAACGTGACAAGCATGGTGACAAATAAAAGACAGCCGTCCATCTTAGCCCCGCTGGTTTCATCTTTAAGGTGACGTTCGGATGTCAATTGCAACTGCATGAGTGTTGCGGCGTCGTTGTTGTCTCCACTGTATCTGACAATTTCTTTGGGGTCAAAATTCTTTTCTTTGTCTTGTTTCTGACCACTGTTGTACTTGTATTCCCGTCTTGTATCAAATAAATAAAAAAAGTCGAGTGTTAGATATCGCATGTCTTTCTAACTGTAGATATTTTAAATTAAAAAAAAATTAAAAACTATTACACCTCATACAAAAACTCCACTCCGTCACATTTTTTGGGCACAAAAAAAAAGACAACGAAAAGAATTTTGACCCTTTGACAAAATGAGTGACGTTCACCGCCGCCTCACTTATGTAGAATAATCTCGTAAATGTTATTTCGTATTTTTGGGATGATGAATTACCATCGGACTTGACAGACGAGTGGATTCGCTATAGGGAAGAACTGATAAATTTACAAAACATCAAGGTTCAGCGTTGGTTAAACATGACACGAGAAGATGATCACATTGAGCTGCACGGATTTTCAGATGCATCCACTCAAGCTTATGCAGCCGTGACGTACTTGAAGGTTGTTAGACGTGGAGTAGTATACGTCTCTATGATCGCATCAAGGACTAAAGTCGCACCTCTGAAACAACTTTCTGTTCCAAAACTAGAGTTTTGTGCTGCAGCCTTATTAGCAGAATTGATCAGTGATGTCGCGGAACTTCTGGAAATTCCTAAAAATAAAATATTTGTTTGGACGGACTCAATGGTCGTACTGGCTTGGCTGCAATCTTAACCTAGTCGCTGGAAAACGTTTGTAGCGAATAGGACAGCAGATATTACACGATTGATAGATAATGATCGTTGGAGACATGTGCAATCTGCTGACAATCCAGCGGACATCGCGACAAGAGGAGTCAAAGCGCCAGAATTAGCTACACAAGATCTGTGGTGGAGTCGGCCAGAATGGCTTAAGAGAGACCAAGTAGAATATGAAAAAACAGAAAGTGCACAAACAGAATTAGAATCAAAAACGACATGTCATGTACTTGTAGATGAAAGGCCTATATGGGAGAGATTTTCAACAATGTCACGAATGAAGAGAGTGCTAGCTTATTGCAGAAGAATGTTAACATTGTTACCTGAAAGAAAAGGAGAACTAGAAGAGAGTAAACATTTAACAGTTAAAGAAATGGAAAAAGTGGAAGAAGAATGTATAAGGTTCTATCAAAATTTAGTATATGGAAAAGATATAGACGATTTGAAAAGAGATGGAAGAGTTAAGAAAAGAAGTACCCTAATCACACTTGCACCATTCTTAGACGAGAAAGGTTTGTTAAGAGTGGGAGGACGTCTTCAAAATGCCTCATTGTCTGAAGAGACAAAGCATCCAATTATTATTCCTTTCTCTTACTTATCCTTACTTTATCTTTACTTTTCCTTTGTTTAATGATAAATTCCTCAGGATTCGTCCACATAAATATTACGTCACAGCAACAGGGTGAGGGGGGGATCATGCCAAGTGTGACAATACATATTAAATAACTATCCCTTGCCTATGAAAAAGTGTGACAAGGCGGGAGGGGGGGCTAAAAGTCGAAATTTTGTGTGATGTGATTAATGGACGACACCTCACAAATATCGTTATATTTAGCTAAACTTCGCATACTTAGTTTCCTTCTAATTATTGTACGATACCAGACGCTCCCTGTCTTATCTTGCACCGCCGCCGATTTCTCTCGCTTTGATCTGCGCCATAGAGATTACAGCCCCATGATCCAGACCAGCCAGGCGAGAAATCTGTGCATCCACAATATCCACATACCATACCTCAAAGCCCACCTTCACAAAAATAAATATAAGCACTATAAACGAAAAACACGAAACGGGAGAAACGGGAGTTGGAAGGGGCAGACCTCGGCGGACTTTCTCTGATCAGATCGGGGAAATCCTGAAGAAAGGCCAGGTCAAGAGCACCCTAAACCGGCGAGCGTGTATGAAGAATGTTATGAAAGTGAAGGAAGCGAAAGAGGTATGTCATGATCGTAGCATTTGGAAATCCGTGGTCTCTGCCTACCCCTCCGGGTAATAGGCGTGATAATATGTATGTATGTATGGTAATATAAACACCTTAAGGTGCAAACTGAAATAGATGTCGTACACGAATAAAAAAGTGACCCAGTCTACCGGTGGTGGAGGCCGGAATCGAACCGGCGTCTTTAGCTTATGCAGCTAACATCCTGACCACTAGACTATGCTATCTTTGAAACGCCTTGAGGCTAGATAGAAGCCAGCTACGCATTCCCTATAAACATTTTTGTTTATAAACACGGTTTATAAACAATGTTTTGTAATAAATAAAATACATTTTCTGTGAGCTTTACTCATAATATTATTAAATAGATTAATTACCTACACTACCATATTTAATCACCCAATAGCATAATTCATTTCAGATTCCATCAACTTTCAATAGTCCTCTCTGGCGGCTGCTGCAATGTTGCCGCTGCGTGCGTCCCATGACATGGACAAGGGCGGCATCCGCTCAGTATACCGACACTATAATGAGATATAAGGACATCTCATTAAATTGTCAAAAGGGCCTTTACATGCTGGCTTCGACTCCGCGCACGCCTCCCAAATGTCCGGAATACCATGGTTCCGTGATGAGTAAAGATATATAAATAAGAATAGGCACCATTAACTAGCAGAGTTTCGTTACTATGGTTACTATTTAAATTGTACCTATTTCCCAGGCTCTTAAACCTTGAAGCTATTTCTCCAAAATACTCGTGGGAGCCATGCCCACACTGCCCTTAAAAGGATATAATCATATAACTACCTACTGTAGTTTGTTTGTGCTAAAAGCTGCCTACAATATGGAATTTAACCCTGCACATACTCGTATTATACAGCCATAAACTTCCTTGGGGAATATTAGGTAAACAGTTACCGATTAGCTTAGGTATTTATTTTAACTATGTCATAGTAAAAAAACACAATCGCTTGTTTCAAAATCAATGTTGACTTGGCATAGATGAAGAGCGAGCTAGGTACAGCGAGCTGCAAAATTGCATGGACATACTATGGATGAAATTAATTCCAAGTGCCCATGCAATTTGGCAACTGGGTGTAAACTGTACAACAGTGTTGATACTGTTTACTTTATTCATGAAATAGCCAAACCAGCCAAAAAGAGACTTGTTTTTATAGCCCCAAATAACTCTCCACCAACTTTGTAATGACAAAGTATGGGGTCGAAATTAAACTTTCGTGAGACATTTTAAAATATTTAGACTACAACGGTTACACTCACTTTAATTTTTGTTCGCTATTGGCGACATGTTTCGGGCCCGCATGCCTATTTAGTGTCAAGCGACACAATGACTGCAATGTGCTTGACTTCGGTCGATACAGCCGCCCTACCACCCTGACAACTTCGACTGCGGACTGCCCCGCG
The DNA here is from genome assembly GCF_947568885.1 of Cydia strobilella. Classification (NCBI taxonomy): domain Eukaryota; kingdom Metazoa; phylum Arthropoda; class Insecta; order Lepidoptera; family Tortricidae; genus Cydia; species Cydia strobilella. The sequence continues at coordinate 3,299,352 of NC_086048.1, forward strand.
CCCCCCGTCCACGCCCTGTCAGCGCGCGCTCAACGAACGACGAGGCGGGCGGCGCGCGCAGTGCACGGGGTGCCTGAGGATAGACCCCCGACGGGCCCGAAACATGTAACGTGGCCGATAGCGACAAAAAATTCAAGTGAGTGTAACCGTTGTAGTCTAAATATTTTAGTGTGGGGTGTGGTTTGGCATTCAGATTAAATTTGAGCTACAAATATAGCCAAATATACATTATTTAACCCCCAATTAATTAATTAATTAATAATACAAATATTTACATAAAATCCATCGTTAAAAATGCAAACCATTTTCAGACGGATACTTAACTGTCACCGCTTGAATATGGTATGAATTTTTAACGATGGATATTGTGTGTGAATAATTAATTGTGCCCACTTTCGTTTTACCGTTAAATCATTAAATCACATGAAACAAAAACGTTTGAATCACGCGATAACAAACAGAACGTACGCAGTAAATTATCGAATTAACCGCCCTTGCATAGTAACAGGTTAAATCCGTTATTTAAGTAATTGAATTTTGCTTTAACAGTTCATTACACGAAATAATCTGCTTCATGAAGTATTTTTCAGCCACGTCTTTAAATAATTAAATACGTTTTAGTTACTCCAAAAGAAAGTCCTAGCCTTTGAAGGGTAGCAGTATGAAATAAATTGGATTTAAGCTGCTAAAAAACGTAAAATTTGTTTCAATGTTGAAGACATTGATTCTCTTCTTCTACTTGTGCCATGTCCTCATCGGACGTCGGCGACCATCTCTCGGAACTTATTCCTATCCTGTGCCAATCTTCTCAGGTTGGCAGCCTCGTTAATATGAGTCCAGCTTTTAATATTATCTGTCCAGGCTAGCTTCCTTCTTCCTCTACCTCTTTTGCCCTCTACTTTGCCCTCTATTATTTTCATTACAATTTGATATTTATTGTTACGGTAAATATGAGAAATTGATTAAAAACAAAAAATGTTAATACATTTTTTTTTAGGTACAGTTTATTATTTCGCATAAGGTAAGATGACGAAGAATCTAAATACTGATATAGGTATCCTGGCAGTAACTTAATAGAAACAAGGCTCTAACTTTTTGTGTCAATGAACTCAATAAAACCATAAATAAGTAGGTATAATGATTTCAAATAGTGTTTTCGTAAACATTAGCACTAAATATAGTCAAGCAAGAGTCATGAAAACAAATAGACATTTATTTTTACGCTTCTAAGTATTTCTAATGTAAAAATATTCGTTTCCACTGTTTTATTGTTTTGCTTTATTGTTTATTCATAGTATTTATTACTTTTAAATGCAACAGTTAGTAGTGTTGCTCGCATTTCCATTTCATAGTCAATAAGGAATAAGTACTTACAAATTATTCGTAAGTTTCGTAACCCAGATAAGGAAACAAAGATATTCAAAGCCAAGACATATATTAATATTTATATCTTGTAGTTTTAATGGTCAATTCTGCAACAGCTTTACGTAAAATAATTGCTTTAATTTGTATAACAAACCGGCCAAGGGAAAGTCGGACTCACCTACGAAGGGTTCCGTACCATTACGAAAAAAAAACGGCAAAAAAATCACGTTTGTTATATGGGAGCCCCACTTATTTATTTTATTCTGTTTTTAGTATTTGTTCTTATAGCGGCAACAGAAATAAATCATCTGTAAAAATTTCAACTGTCTAGCTGTCACGGTTCATGAGATACAGCCTGGTGACAGATAGATGGACAGACAGACAGATAGACGGACGGACAGACGGATAGACGGACAGTGGTCTTAGTAACAGGGTCCCGTTTTTACCCTTTGGGTACGGAACCCTAAAAAGGAACGAAATTAAACTTTCGCTAGTCACATTTAAAAATATTTAACTTCGATGGGTTCGAAACATGTCGCCAATAGCGACGAATAATTGACGTGATTTTAACCGTTTGTCTTTTAATATTGTATTAAAATGTGTACTCTAAACATTTCTAATTGTCCATAAACATTTCACGTGCTACTTTAGCTGATACGCGTCCTGAACTCCTGAATGAAAACCATATTTTTTTAATGAATCTCATTCAAACTGTATTCGTAATATTTAACGCTTTATATTTGACATAATTATACATATACATTTTATATAATTTTATATTATTTTTGTCGGAAATGAACGCTTCTTTATTTTTGTGTATAGTCAGCAAAACTATTAACTTATCACTCCTGCCAAAGATAGATATAACTCCGTAATAGATGGATACAGTCTAAGGAAAAAACGTGCCTCGAAAATCAAGAAAATTTGATTCTCGTTCAGAGGGCGCTACTAGTTTTGGCCTACAGTCGTATAGATGGCGTTGACGGTTTCGTTTGTTATTTAACAATTTTAACGCATATCAGTGAAAGAACATGGGTCAAAATCATAAAAATAATTAATGCAAATAAAAAAAATCATTTATCTATATTTAAATACATTCTATCGTATTTTTATAAATCTTCATTTTTAGTTTCAAAGTGTGTCGACAGATGGCAGTGAATTTACTGGGGTTACAAAATTTACTATGACAGTACCGCTCTAGTATAAGTTACTCTATGCTCCTGCATACATTTTTACATGCAGGGGTAATAAGCTAATAATTTTGCTAATTGTACATAAAACGTTTTGTTTTAGTTAAACGATTAGGTAGTTTTAATTTATAATGATATTTTGTGAAATACGTAATAATAAAAATAAATTTTGCTACTACATATTTTTGGACCAAAAGCGCTGGAGCGACTTTCAATCCGGAGGTCGCGGGTTCAAAACCCGGCTCGCAATGAGTTTTTCGAAACTTATGTACGAAATATCATTTGATATTTACCAGTCGCTTTTCGGTGAAGGAAAACATCGTGAGGAAACCGGACTGATCCCAATAAGGCCTAGTTCCCCTCTGGGTTGGAAGGTCAAATGGCAGTCGCTATCGTAAAAAGTAGTGCCTACGTCAATTCCTGGGATTAGTTGCCAAGGATTAGGCTCCTATGAGCCGTGGCAAAATGTGGACAACGCAAGGAAGATTATGACATATTTCTGGCTCACACTGTATTATAATGTTATAATAATATATCTTCCTGGTATATATATTTATATATATACCTACAAGTACACAAGATATACTTACGGCCGCGCAGATCAGCGGTATTTTACATGTAAAAAGATCGGCTACGGAGAAAAGCAATACCGTGTCGGTGCCGCTGTTTTCGTATGGCTTAAATAACAAGCGATTTACAGTTAGAAATTTCCCAGGTAGCAAAGTGACGTCAGCGACGTCGTTATGACGTAATAATGACGTCATAAAGACGTCACTGACGTCATAATGACGTATAAATGCTACCTGGGTTATAAAGAAAGCGTTTTACAGCACATTTATGGAGATTTATCTCCTGATGAGCTATGCGCGTGCGTCCGTGAGGGACAGAACATACGCAATGCGACAAAATGATTGGTCGGGTTAGTTGTTGGTTCCCGAGATACAGGCTGCGCCTAGTTTGGGGCCGATGGATATTAGCTTAATTGTAAAATCTAATTTATTATTTTTTGTTCAACCTGTGATGTCAACTTGTAAAATATTTGGTAAATAAACGATTTGTATATTGTATATTGTTGCCCACCATAAGCCATACTAAATTTACGGTAGGGATTTAAAAAATGTGAGACTGTGACAAGGACAAATAATAATAGCGTTTTCTTTGCTACTCCTACTGAATATCCTACATTAGACTATCCCAATTTGTCAGTTCCTCCAACCACGACCTCCAAATACTAGATTAATGTTTGACTTCCTTTGTTCATCAAGTCACCAGTGTGTTCGCTTAAAATTATGCGTAATCGTTTGATTTAGTAAAATAAAAGAATAAAAACATGTAGAGCCTAAAAAAATATTACCATCATTGAGAAATTTCCCGAAATTAACCAGCGTCTTCATTCGCAGGTATAAATAGTTGATTATACAACAAGGGCATAAAGCGAGGGCCGATGTAAGTACAAAGGACGAAGATAACATGGCCATTTATGCCCGAGTTTACCTACTCTGCTTTTCACTTTGATTGCGAGGAAAATATACAGAAATATCAAATATTCAAGGTTATTATACTGTATCTATTCAAGACTGAAGGAATGATTACTCGGGCCGCGCACGGCTGCGTGGGGAGGGGAGCTTGCCAGTCACTAGCTGCCGCAGTGGTAGTTTGTATGGCAGGTTTTAAACTTTATTGCTAAGTCGATAAAGGTGGTAACAGATGACTTTACTTTATGTACTAGAGCATACTTTATGCCGCTTACATGCGACTTAACAAACTGAAAAAAACTTTTTGATAATTAGGAATGATAGCATGCAGCATTGATAACGATTTCAAGAACTTACTTATATTTAGGGTTCCGCACACAAATGGTAAAAACGGGACCCTATTACTATGGCCACTGTCCGTCTGTCTGTCTGTCACCAGGCTGTATCTCATGAACCGTGATAGCTAGACAGTTGAAGCTTTCACAGATGATGTATTTTTGTTGCCGCTATAACAACAAATACTAAAAAGTACGGAACCCTCGGTGGGCGAGTCCGACTCGCACTTGTCCGTTTTTTTATTAGACATGTTGTCAGATCAAATCACCTGAAAACCAGCGCCACGGATTACCGCGGCATTATGGTGAGTGGGGCCCTATTTTAGCGTCCAATGTTTTTTGTCTGTATGTTTCCTTTTCCATATATGTTATCTGTTGTGTAGTTAAATAAATATATTTTCTTTCTTTCGTTCTTTCTTTCTTTCTTTCAAATCGCTTCCTCCCATTTCTTGTACCAAATCGAACTCTACTGATAAAATGAGCGAGGCCATTGCAAAACTAAACACAGCAACGGTTTGCACTAAGGCTCCGTTTGTTGTTCTATGGCGAGCTTTATTTTTATTCTCGCTGCGATACCGCGACACTTACAAGTCTTACAACCGTGGAGAATGCTTTGGATAATTCTTAAAAAAGTAAAGGAACGTTTCGAGTTAAATTATGGTACAGGGTGGAAAAATAACAGGTATACACTTTAATCGAATTTAAACTGTTGTGAGACATACTAATATAAAGCCTGACCAGGAATATATGATCACGCGCCATGTTGCGGAATTTCATTGGAACTAAATTTTTCATACTAAACTGAACTGTCACCCTATGCATGAGAATAACAACGCCCTCTTGACAATGATCATATATTTCTGGTCGGGCTTTACATACTATTAGTGCTTGAGAAAGGAGACCTAGGCTCTGCGAAACATGTCGCGCGAGTGACTAAAACAAGTAAGTCTAAACCGTGAAATTATTTAAGGAATACAGTTTAGTTTAGTTTTGTAATTTTATTCTATGAAATATAAAAAAATATTAAGTATTCCTTGTTAAATATCGTATTTAGCCGATTATTTTCTACCTATCTTCTAAGCAAAATATATCTAGGTCCTACAAATATTCTCCCGTATTTAATCCGTTTGAATATTCTCCCGTATTAAATTTACACACTGTATAATTTATTATCCGCTAAAAAGACCCGCAGATTAAAAGACAATTTTAGGTCCATTAGTTTCTCTTGAATAGCTTTTCCGATCCTAATCTATTGCTTTTTGCCAACTAGTAAAACCAAGTGAGGTCGGAACTTTTTGTTGTAACCTAAATCACCATCGCTCTCGTAGATAATATATACTTTTATATTGCTATTGTCCTATAATAGTATTTTATACAATCGTGATATAATAGAGAGCTTTTCAGTCGAGTAGCGTGTTAAAGCAACGAAGCTTGCTGTTGAAGTTGTAATACACAGGTTATAGTCGACGAGTAGAAAAAATAATATATTGTAATGCAGTTTCATTAAGAAAAATGTAGTATTAGGAACCTACGTTGAATGTACTTGTATCATATTCGTCACACTGTTAATGCCCACCTTCCACTGTGAGCGGAAGTGCACTCTTAAACTCTTATTTAACACTGCACTGAATTTCACCATTGTGAGTTTGGTTACCTTCCCACTGAGGCGCAGATAAGAGGAGACGTGCAGGAGTCAACTAAGCATTGCTTGTAATTTTTATCTATATATCCCCGCGCCGCTGGATCACAACCAATATAAGTATTGGTTGATTCTCGCACGTCCATTCTCATTTCCACTCATCTCCGTCGCAGTGGAAAGGCAGGTGGAAGATGGGCATAACATAACTAAGAATTCATTAGCCGTATTACAAGGATATGGTACCTATACCTACGCTTACAATAAGGTCAACAATATGTCACTCGATAGCGAGAACGTTGAAGAAAATGTATGGAGAAATTGTACATATACAGTGCCTCCAGCGGTCACCTAAAGAACTAAAAATTTTTACTCGTATTATGAGCTACTTTACGTATGTAATTCATATATATTCATTTAAGAATGCTTCTACTGCTAGTATTACTTACAGCGACTTCAAAATTCCTTTGAATTTAGTGAGTTGCGCAGCTTGCGTTTTGACTCAGTTTGGTTGCTTTGCTGGTGTTCGTAAGTTAACAATGACAAACAGATTATAAAGAAAGAACAAAGCTTTGGAATATTACTAATGCGGTAATTATGATATTTATTCAAATTGTCTCTTTAATCGTTTATTACTTTGACTTTCGTTTTTCTCTTGTACATTAAGTTTTTACAAATTTTCGTTTATTTTTAATTGTGTAATTAAAATGAAGATAATGCGACGAGAAATTAAAATAGAGCAGATGATACGCCACCTTATTGTGCTCCAACAGTTTTTATGCATGAAAACTATATCACAACCATTAAGTGTAAATCATTAAGTGTTACAAAATAATAGAAGTGGTGGTTTACTGTAAACTGGCATGAATATCAACATACCTACCATACTATAACAATTCTATAATTTTAATCAAACTTAAAATGTTGGGGCAAAATAGGCATATTTTACGGCACTGATTTAATTTTACCACTTTTCAACCGCAATGCCGAAACGAATTTCGTATGGTTTAACCATTCATTTTCCAATCCACAAACGTAATTATCCGGAATTTTATAAAAGCCCGAATATTAGCGGCTCGCAGCGTACGTGGTGAGCCGCATCGTTTTGCAACGGAACCCTGATCATGACTCTGTTCCCGTCGCTATTGGTTCCGAAAGCGAGATCTCTGACCAAGGCCTAGATTTGTTGTTAGAAAACGCCAATCGAAATTTAAATAATGTATGGAATGTTTGGAACCGACCGGCCTCGCCCGCGATGACGGTAAGAGAACCGACGGTGCCATGAAAGATGGGACGGCCCTTGGTTTGTACAGCAACCTGTACCGATACTCTAGCGCTGTCCCATCTCCATGGTACAACAGTGAAGGCTGGTTCGGCTGCCAATTTGGCCGAGCTCCTCAAGAGGCGCAAGTATGCAACCATAAATAGTGGTTGCATATTTGAGCCGTTTGGACATGGGGCCTTTGGGGGACGCCCACAGGGTTTTCAATGAATGTAGCCTCAGGTTAGTGGAATTGACGCGGGACCAGAGAGTCATAATATCTAGCACAGCAGATCAGCATTGCCATACAACGTGGCAATGCTGCCAGCCTTCTGAGCACGCTGCCATTGTACGGCGATTTGGGGCAAATTTTCTATTTATAGTTTATTTAAGTTTGGTTTTTAACGTCTGCGATGGCGAGTCCTTTTTAAAGGATTGGCCAGAGACTGCACAGGATCGGGAAGACTGGTAAAAAGTGGGGGGAGGTCCCAGCAGTGGGACATTATAGGGTATATTTCAGTTTGTAATTTTTATTTTAAGGCATTTTATTGTTTGTTTCTACTTGTTCTTAGGTAAATATAAAAATGTGTGGAAATACTTCTGCCATCACGACATTTTTACTTTTTGTTTGGCGTTTTTCGATGTACGATTGTTATCTTGTAATCTATACAGCCCTGTGTGATGTGACCTCGAGATTTATAACAACTTAAGAGTCCCATGAACCTTGCCGCCTTGAACGTTTTATGTACAAAACTTCTACACGCTTTATTTTCTTTCAGGCCAATTCGAACGTACACTGACATCAGAATGATATCTGAATGATTAGTAACACTTATCGTGCGTCAATGAATGATGATGATGGTGATGAATGTGAAGGTGTTTTGAAGGATTGCTGGTACCTATACCGTTAAAATTAAGTCTCTTTTAACTGAAAATCATCATAAGCCCGTGCTCGGCTATCTATTGTAATTACTGCTTACGGCCGTTGAATCCCGATAATACTAATGTAACAGTGGACCGTGGTTCAATGTGGCCCATCCGGCCCGCGGTTAACTTTAGTTAGATTTACGCCAAACTAGGGAATATCCAATTATTTTAATAAACATTTTGATTTGTGTTTTTAAGTAGTCACACTATTAAATAAATTATAAACTCATAAAGATGTCCTAGACTCTGACCAGGCTAACTTTGCACAAACTTGGCAGTAAGAATGCATATAGGTATATCCCGATAAGCTCCATACCGTTATACTTTGCATTAAATTACCCTCGTCCTGCCCAATGTGATTTTTAAAGGACATATTCCAATTTTAGCAAGTTATAAATAAAAAGCCTGGACATGTTGAGGTTACACTGTAAATTCACAATTAATTAGATCTAAACCTATAATTGGCTTTCTAATTCTATTATAGTTTTTTGATATGTATAGCGCTGTTGGTTTTCCATGTACCAAAATAAAATAAAATATATTTTTTTTTTACTAGCCTATTATGGTGTCCCACTGCTGGGCAAAGGCCTCTCCCCTTGTCTTCCACGACTCTCGATATAGTGCCTCCTCCGGCCAGTTGTTGAGAAAGGTGTCTAGGTCGTCCCGCCGTCTCCGTCTGGGCCTGCCGGGTCCGCGCCCCTCTTCTGGCATCCATTTGGTGGTTATGCTAGCCCATCTGTCTAGATGCATGCGGCAGACGTGACCGGCCCGGTCCCATTTGAGCCTAGCAGTCTTCTCACCGACGTCAGCAATGCGGGTTTTTGCGCGCAGCGTGGTGTTCCGGATACGATCGGTCCTCTTCACACCTAAAATGCTGCGCTCAATAGCCCGTTGGCATACCTTCCACTTGGACTTCTGACTCTCTGTGAGTGACCATGTTTGAGCACTGTAGGTTAGGACGGGCAGGATACACATGTCGATACAATAAATAAAATAAAAAAAATATTTAAAAATTTAGAACATAATTACATCATAATATTTTTGCAATGTTCAAAGTTCAGAGTTCAAATATACTTTATTCATGTTGCCCTAGCAACAAGCACTTATGAATGGTGAATAATAATGGACATATATACCTATAATCTTAAGCTAATTATCAGAGCAATTTATTGATGTTAAAATGATTCCAAAACAATATTGAATTATACAGATCAAATTTAATACTATGAATGTAGTAATAAGTACGTAATAAAGACATTTTCATAATATTCCATGTATTTTGTTTTAAAACAAGCATTTCACGTATTATTAACGTCTCGCTAAATTAAATGGAGCGCATTATTCAATACGGGAGCACGTTCCCAATGATATATTTATTCCGGCATTTGTCGTTCGCACTTAATTTATACAAAGCTGCCTGACGGGCGGCCGAGTGCACACTTGTTGCTGCTATATACCGGATTAACCGATTTTTTCTAGTTTTTACCGGATTTTAATTTTCTAATCATAAATGCTGGATACAAAGACACATGCCGAGAATTTTTCAAAATCCTGAAAATCATGACGTCAGTTGCTCAATACATATATGAAACTATTATGCTTGTTCGGGAGAATATACACACGTTCCGTAGAAAAGGAGAATCTGAGCGCCCGAATCGTTATCCAAATGACCTCTGTTTAAACTCGCAATGTCGAAGAAAATGCCCGGAGCTATTGGTCGTAAACTATATAATAAATTACCTGAACATCTCAAAAAGGAATCAAGATTGACAGTGTTTCGTGCTCAAGTGAAAGACCTATTATTAAAAAAGACTGTATAAGATAAGTGAATTCAATGAAATGTAAATGTTACAAATTATGTCATGCATGCACCTTAGTCCAATAGTTTCCTGACTAGTCGCACTTGTTAGTAGTACAGATATTGTGTACATGATGTATATTTCAAATGTATCTATTACCATGTGTTGATGAATAAACTATTATCTATCTATCTATCTAAGGACAGTGTGTGTGCTTTGTCTCACCCACACACAAGCATAGCGTACGTCTATTTGAGTCATAATACATTTATACTTGGTTCGAGTATAAACGTATTATACTTGAACCAAGTTGTCTCATTCAACGCCCCGCGTCACATGACGACCCTGCCAGTGCGGCCTTGAAGAAGAGAAGAACGAGAAAGAAATTCCTGTTTAAAAATCTACTATATTTTTTGATGGACAATTGTGCTAAATATTTGCACATAGTGATGTTAACAGTGCTGCAAAGTAGAGATTTTTTATAAGTAATACTATTATGTATTTACAAACCGTTTAACGCATGACATGTTTCGTCAGCTATTTTTAATCTATAGTTATGGCATTAGACATACTAATATTTAATTTATTACGTTTTATTTTAAGTAGGTACTTGTGCAATTTTAACATAGGAATTCTCATTTAACACCTTCAGTGAGGTATTATCCAAGGAAAGCAAACGATGTCAATTGCAATACATACTTTTACACTTACTTAATTTTAATTTTACACACGTGTACACGTGTTAAAAATAATAATACCTCAATATTTAAAGGTATATGATTATATTTTTTTACAATTTATTCTACAGAAAAGAAAAACAAAACAGGAAAAAACACACATCATTAGTACCATGACGAACTAATATCCTTTTAAGGGGAAAATTATGAGTACCATATTTATTTTTGCTTACCTGAAGATTCATCTTACACATAAGTACCTACTCTAATATCATTTCCTGTGCTAATAATTGCAGAAAACTTTAATCATACTTCGAACCTAGACATTTCAAAAGAAAAAACCCTTTAACATAAAACATCAGCGTTTGAAATGTATATGACAACCCCAAAGCCAATATTTTCATTACCGTACTCCCCGTAGATGTAAGGATTCAGTATGGCGTTGCCTTTACACAAACAATAATAAAGTCGGGCTGTTAATCTTGCTTCGGCTGTGAGGCTGTGACCACTTTATTAGATACCGGGACACCCGTGTATAGAGAAATATACGCCTTCGGGGAAAAGTTGCCAAACAGAGCTAGAGTTCTAGAAGAGTCACTTTCAACATTGTCTCCAAAGTAAGGCTTGATGGTTGAGCGGCGGTGGTGGCCGGCGATGACTTCAAAACTGTCTCGTACCAATAAGTTTTAACGAAACGACAAAAAATCTATGTAACTATCGATCCTGTCAGAATGTGGTTTACCAAACGAAACGACAAAAAAATTCTATCTAACTATCGAACCTGCCGACAAATATCACGATAATCGAAAAAGAAATGCGACCTGTAGAGGAGAATATCCGGACATGTGAAAGGATTTTTGCCCGAGCTGACGGAGACCTTTGATAACAGAATCACGCGGCTATAATTATAGCATTTTTATTTATTTTGTAAACGCTTAAATTAAAAACTTATAAATAAAAAACTTGGCCTAAGTCGTATTCGCTCGGTGCAGGGTGCCCAGAAGGCTGGCCACATTGCCCCGCTGGATGGCAATGCTGATCCGCTGGGCAAAATACTGGCCAGCCCTCTGGTCACCCGAAACCTCTATAAGGCGCTTTGCTCCTCATAGAGGCAACGCGCGGTAGGTCCCCACAGGCCCAGGGTTTCCACCCCAAACGCCGCAAATATGTATACTACCTAGTGTAGCATATTTGCAACATTTGAGGCTTTCGGCCGAGGATGCGTACGTTGAAATCGGCAAAACGATCTACGCTGCGCCCAACTGTCTGAAAAAAATTACAGAAATGCCAGTTCCAGTGCATGTTATATCTGTTGTCGCTTAAACTTACCCGTGGTTATTTACGACGACACTTTACCCGCTCTGCATAGCGAGACGAATGGCGCAACTCGGTGCAAACTCCCGATTCCTGCACTATAGTACGTACGACACTAACTTGACGACGTCTGACCAAAAATTGTCATTTACGACACTATCTTCTCTGCAGCGTGAGACGAATCGTGCAACGAGTTGCACCGAGATGCAAAGTCCCAAATGTCCCGATTCCTGCACTTGAGTAGATACGTACTTAATGTACTACAGGAACTTGACCATTGTCAACTGACGAAGAATTGCAGATGTCGCTAGTGACGTTGTCACAGTTGCAATAGTTATATTCGCGGTGAATGACGGATGGTTAGCTGGCAAAATTGGTAATGGTGAGTTGGACCGGCACTTTTTAATGAGTCAGCAACACGCATTTGTACTCCCCTGGGGTTCCAGGCATCCATAGGCTACAGTAACCGCGTACCATCAGGTGGCCCGTATGCTTGTTTTTCACCGACTTGATATAAATAACTGAAGCCACGAAACTAAATTACTCGCATTTGTCAATTTTCTCTGCAATTTCCGGTACAGGGCTTTTACCGGAAATCGATTGCCTGTTTAGTTTATGCAGACAGTTTATGAGCCCAATGGCTCCGGAAGTATGCACTTTGCTCCCGCTACTTACGTCGGCAATGCATCAATCAAATGCACTTTGCGTGTTTTTTAAGAGATCCATTAAGTAAATGGCAATATTACGCAGCGTCTTACGTAAGCGAACAACTCGCGAACGCGAACGCGAAGCGACGCGGCGGGCCCACGGCGTTCGCGTTCGCATTCGCAACGAGATCGCCCACGTAGGACACTTCTATACGTATCAAAGGATTGATTCACCCCGCGCTGCATCGCTTCGCTTCGCGTTCGCGTGTTGTTCGCCTACGTAGTACGTAGTACGCTGCGTTTGCGAAAAACTCGCGAACGCGAAGCGAAGCGGCGAGGCGCGGCGCGGCGGGCCCACGGCGTTCGCTCGGCGACGGAGATCGCTCACGTAGGACACTTCTATAGGTATAGGTATTCATTCACCCCGCGCCGCTTCGCTTTTCGTTCGCAGCATGTTGTTCGCCTACGTAGTACGCTGCGTTAGAATCCTTATACCTAATGTTATTTTGCTCAAGCAGACGCTAATAGAATTAGTCAGCTAATTTTAAGGATACCTATAAGAAGACTTATAGGTATTTTAAGGATGTGAAGTAGTTTACTTATCAAAATATAATATAGGAATAGAAAACATTGATTCGTGGCACACAGGTATAACGTAACACAAATAAAAATAACAAAACATTCGTGGTCTCAACAAAATGGTCCCACCCCAGAGGGCTTACCGCGAACCACGATTGACGTGTTCCCTCTCTGTCACACTTATAAATTCGTACGTAAGTGTGATAGGGAGGCCACATGTCGAACGTGGTTCGCGGTAGGCCCCCAGCATAATGCTCGATTGTTGACCAAGCGGTCGATTCTAATTTTAAAAATTTGTTATGACTTTGAACTGGTTTTGATACGACCTTCGCGATCGTGCGTATCTCACGCACGACTTTCATTTCATTTCGCTTACACCAATCAGCGTGACCGATCTTCAAGGTCATATCAAAATAAAATCAAAATGGAATTAATATACCTAGTTTAATAGTTCAGTCCTGTCTGACCTAATGTTTAGTAAACTGAAATAGATATCATACACTAAAGAAAAAGTGACCAAATCCACCGGTGGCCGAGGCGGGAATCGAACCCGCGTCTTCAGCTTACGCGGCTACCGTCCTGACCACTGTCACACACACCCGGCCACGACGACGACGACGCGGTTCGATTCCTGCCTCGGCCACGTGGATTTGGTCACTTTTTCTTTAGTGTATGATATCTATTTCAGTATATATTTTACTCGTATATATAGCAGAGTGACTACTTAAAAAACACAAATTAAAAATATTTCATAAAATAATTTGGTTTGTTCCCTAGTTCTAATGTTTAGTAGTTAATTTGTAGACGCGTTTTTCACTCACTTCTAACCGAAGTCATATATATTTTTTTAAATATTGCATACTTTTTGAAAATATTCAGGTTTGAAAATATGCCCGCAAATATTCATAAAACTAACAATTTAAAACACAATAATAGGAAACCATGTTGAACTTAAAATTATCTTTCTACCAATTTTATTATATCTATGTGTTTACTTATAATTGATTATATCATCAAATAACATAAGACAGAAAGTTTTAACTTAATACGAAGATATATATCAGAAAACGATAGAAAAAACTTTCATTTCCGTAAAGGAAAAGAAGCATTTTTGCGCATCCATTTCGGCGAAGTAAAAAATGCGGCCGCGTCAGTGTAGCCTACCGCAAAAACGCGGAAATGTGGTTCACGGAGAAAGAAATGAGCAAATCGAAAAAGTAGTTGACCTGAATTCGTTTGTTTCATTGTTCACAGTGGATTTTTTACTTTGAAAAAAAAACCCGGCCAAGTGCGAGTCCGAAGAGGGTTCCGTACTTTTTAGTAGGTATTTGTTGTTATAGCGGCAACAGATGAAATACATCATCTGTGAAAATTTCAATTGTCTAGCTATAACGGATCATGAGATACAGCCTCGTGACAGACAGAAGGACGCGGACGCGAAGGAGAGCGGAGTCTTAGTAATAGGGTCCCGTTTTTACCCTATGGGTACGGAACCCTAAAAAAAAACAGCGAATGAAATATACAATTTCGAGATTAATTTCATTATGATTGGCGACTAATAACCCAGCATTCTTATGGTAACGGGAGGATATTACAGTTTTTTTTTGCGGTCCTTGAATGATATTAATTTATCTTTAGCACCTAAGATAGTTATTTAAGTTTATTTTTAAGTTAACCGTAGTTATAAGTTTTAATTAACAACTAACAAAATATTATGGACCATGTTTGTCTGAAATAAATGAATTTTATTATATTTTATTTTTTATTTTTTGTTCCTGTTCTATACATTTTTTCCTTTCATATCATAATCATAACGACAGTTATCAAGCCAAATCGTTTGAAATTCATAGTTTAGGCTAACAATTATAGGCCCATTTCAATAATAAAAAAAAAACATTAAAATGTCAATATCGCTTTTACCACTTTTCCATAGAAACAATTAACGATTAAAAAAAATTAATGCACCCTTGACGGAAATATGTAGTAAATATACAAATTGGAAACTTAAAAAATATATGGGAATAATAAAAAAATACCCGTTTCGAAAAAAACTTTTTTTTAACTTTCAAATAACGGTACCATTCGATTCCATACATTTTATTTAAAAAAATATGGTACCGCATCAATATACATAAACGCAACATTTCACCGACAAAATCGCAATTTCCTTGTTCTTCTTACATCGAAACGGCTTCTAAGCAAAGTGACACAGCGACGTCACGATTGTTGCCATTTTGTAATAGCGTTTGTTCAGTAAAGTGCGGGTGCCAGACTTATCATCATTTGTGACTTTTGTATTGCTTTTAAGACAATGGGTCCCATACAGACATTTGATCCTCAAAACAAACCTAAAAGACTGATACCATAAAAAAATTGTCAACTACCCAATTATCAATGTGGCTCAGTAAGGGGGCGGGGCGGACTGAAAATCAGCGCTCGCTGCGCGGTCAAGCCCGTTCCTTTTGTCGCGCGTGGCAATTGTTACCGTTATTTTTAATATATTCTGTAAAATCTCTTTTTTGTGTGGCAATAAATGTTTTGTTATTCTTACATTCTTCGAGACTTTCGGCCCAATTCGAACAATGCTTATAAGTCACAGCGATACGATACCGAGCTTTCAGTGTCAAAAGTTATGTTTTTGATTGAATAAATGTTCAGATCGGTATTGTACCGCTGTGACATCTTATAAGCATTGTTCGAATCGGGCCGACTATAACTTAGCCCCAATAAAAGGGAGGCGCACTTTCTAAAATTCACGCAGACTCCTAACGAAAACTTCACTGCAAAACATTCCATCTTTCATCTTTGAAAATTAGTTCCGCCACACCAAAATCCATTTGATGCTCAACTGTTAATAAATTAAAGGCATACCCAATTATCTATCTCCCGCAGTTCCATCAAAATTAGGCTTTCAACCGTAATTACACCACACGCTCAATTATGTAAAGGGATCCGTAGTTAGGGACGTCTAACAACGTCAGCCTGGCACTTAAAATTTTCACCAAGCAAGACGGAACTGTAATGTACCGCGGTCCCGGCGGCCCTTCGGATGTGCCCCAAGTTATGGAAAGTGGCGATGAATGTTCCCTTTCCTGACTACCCCCTTAATTTAATTTAATTATTTATTTCCCACATAGGTATACAAAATACAATTGTGTCCGTCGTGTACATTATATTATTGTTACATATCGGTTTTAATAATTACAATACAGACTTAGTATCTACTCTTTACGCTACAATACTGATATTTTATAGTAGGCTTTCTTAGTTAGTTCTAAGTCTCTTATTTATAAATCTTGACAAGCATATTTATAAGTGATTTCTTATGTTTAAATTAAGAGAATAATTCCCTTCCTAACAAACACAAAACGGTAAAGTCAAGATAAGGAAAAACAATTAATAGTTAATTAGACATTATTATTTTGTTTGTGTGAAATCGGTGCAGTAATACAATACTTGATTGTCCTCTTATGCATATAACTTGACAAGCTTGTTTATTGGTAATTTCTACTATCTCTTCCTAACCAACCCAAAATGATAACGCCATAGTTTTAGTTATTAGATCTTATTCCAATATGATACTGATATATGTGGTATTTTCTATAAAAAGGGACCTTATTGTCGATGGTGCTTACGCCTTTATAAACGATGCTCGGATAGTTCTGTTCGGAGAGCTCTGTGGTTGACAGAATAAATAATAGTACTACCGTACAGAAAGAAAACTTCCTACAAAACAGAAGTTTATCAGCGATTCAGGGACGAATCATGCTGTCCCTTTCTAATATATTCCACTATCCCTTTCGGCTATTTAGGGTTGTCAAAATTCAAGTCATTATCTTATCTGTCAGATCTGTGGTCGTGCACGCAAAGGGACGTCAAGTTGTGTCAACCCTAATAATTACTCGGAGCAATGCTGAGCCGAACGGAGCCGAGAACACCTGAAAGAAGGAGTTTCGCACCCCTGTCCCAACGTTATCTGTTCTATTTGACGGCGCAGCAACTAGCAATTAGTGTCACCTCTCTCCTGGCTATTGTAAAAATGCCATTTGTCAAAAAAGGAAAATCAAGTAGTAGCCGTTTTGGTGGTTACAGGGTTGTGTGCGTAAATACGAGTATGTGTGCGATTTTAGGGATGTGAAAAGTCGATTTCAATCATGTTATATATCGATAAGTGCTACACAGCCACACAGCGGAACGATAGCGATTAATTTAAGCTTCGGTATCTTCCTCCGAAAAGTGTTCTTATTCTGAAATGTTTAACCCGTATTTATCATTGTCACTTTCACTTTCAAATGTATTTGCAATATAAACACTAAACGCTCGCTTCTTAGACCATCCATCATACATGTTAGATACCTCAAAACTTTTGGACAGACGCACGCATTTTGGGATATGTCAATATCTCATTCCAAGTTTAATGTATGTTGGTTTGTTGAGTAAGGTATTTCGATTTCTAAGTTATCCTGGGATTCGTAACTTCATGTTTCAATTTGAATATTTCGGATGATGTTAATGGAAGAGTTATGTATCAGTTATACTTATTCCGAAAGTTTATCTGAATAGATAATTACCTACATACCTAAACTTTCTTACATCTGGATACCTAGGCACAGGGCGGACACGGTATACATCAAAAATCACTTGCGTTTCTATGTGTGAACGGCACGTCTGTACACGCGTCACGCGTCATTGTGTGAGTAGGTTGCTTAAAAACAGTACTGAGCGGTCGGCAAAAGGTCGTCAATCTGCTTTCGCGGGGCGAGGTAATTTGAATCGGGGCGGGGCGGTGCGTGGCCGATACTATTACTTATTCTGTGACCTAGGTATACCTAGCTTCATTCGACGTCAAGGATATGTTTACACTTTTGCATCATACTCCTTTGTTATAAGGCGAAAAGTATAAACATATATGTATTTGATGACGTGAACTATACCCACTAGCAAAGAGTTATTGATTATTATTCACAACAGCGGGACTTAATCGCGTAAAATAAGCAAGTTGAAGCGTTCAAGTCAATAAACAAGAACAAGCTTGGTAGTTCAGGAAACTCGCGCGCCTAGAAGATGCTGATGTCAACTTTAGCCAGACTTCTCCGAGACCACGGGGACAACGCCGTCCTCGGAACGTCGGAAGTAAATTTAAAACTTATTTAACGCGATTAAGTCCCGCCGTTGTTAATAATAATGAGTAAAAATCGTGAAAGTTTAAGTTATTGATTGAAAAAAGTCTAAGAAAATATTGTGCTGTCAAAAAATTACAATGTGATATCACAATAACATCATAAAGGTGACGTTCGGATGTCACCTTAAATGATGTCAGTCGTGCGTGTAATTCGCTCGTACGTGTCCGTCTTAGAGGATATATATAACCAAATGGAGTAGCCCTCTGGCTATGCATCCCTCGGCACGGGTCGGCTAACACCTTGGATTTGGGGGTTTTATATTGGAGTTTTCCTTCTCCTAGACGGGTTGCAGCCCAAAGCTAACGAGGCCCATCTCCCCGGGTTATATTTTGGAGTTTTCCTTCTCCTAGACGGGTTGCAGCACAATGCTAACGAGGCCCATCTCCCCGAATAAGAAAGGTAAGCATGATAAAGATATTGAAAGGAGAGTGAGTGCTGGAAATCGCGTGAATGGGGCACTTAATGCTTTTATGAGCAGCCAGAAGGTGTCGCAAAAGGCACGGTTGGCTGTGCATAGAGGGGTGCTGGTGCCTACACTTATGTATGGTAGCGAAAGTTGGGTATGGCAGAAGAGGCATCAGAGCCAAGTGAATGCAGTGGAAATGAGAGCGTTGAGAAGTGTGTGTGGTGTGAGATTACAAGATAGAATTAGGAACAGTGTGATAAGGGAAAAGTGTGGACTGAACGAAGATGTAGTGACAAAAATTGAGAAAGGTATGTTGAGATGGTTTGGACACGTGGAAAGAATGAGTGAAAGAAGGCTAACAAAGAGAGTGTATAAAGGAGAGGTAGAAACGGGAGTTGGAAGGGGCAGACCTCGGCGGACTTTCTCTGATCAGATCGGGGAAATCCTGAAGAAAGGCCAGGTTAAGAGCACCCTAAACCGGCGAGCGTGTATGAGGAATGTTATGAAAGTGAAGGAAGCGAAAGAGGTATGTCAGGATCGCAGCAAGTGGAAATCCGTGGTCTCTGCCTACCCCTCCGGGAAATAGGCGTGATTATATGTATGTATGTATGATTATATGTATGGAGTAGCCATTTAACAGGCGTTCCCGTCTGTCGAAAATAGTCGGTCAATGGTCATACACAATGTATGGATGGACTGACGTTTATCTGACATGGCTATTTTTACGTTACGTATACATTTGACGTTTCCCTTCCCCGCAAAAATCGGCACACTTTTTTGTACAGAAAATTACAGACAAGACGTCTCCGTTTGGTTATATCCTCTAAGTTGTCCGTACATGTATTGCGAGCGAGACGATATCATTTTGATGTCACAATGTAAGCTTAGCCCTTAACCAGGTAGTGTATCAATAGGTACCACTTAACAATTTTTTTTTTGAAGAGCAGTGTAAATATAACGACCACAAAATGTCATTGCCGTAAAGTTTGTAAAGTGGGTGGTGAAAAAATGGGAGGTGTCAAAACAAATTTCTTTGACATCTTAGTTGTCAAGATCAAATCGACAACAAATGGCAGTTTTTGTACGTTTCTCCCGCTATAAAAGTTCGCTACGCCGAAAAAAATACTGTAATGTATTTTGTGTTGTTGTACAATCTACAAAAAAAAATAGTCAGCTGCAGAAAAAAGGTACCCCACGTCCATACTAATTTACAGAACTTTGTATGCAGGGGGGTGCCTTTTCTCTGCAGCTGACTATTTTTTTGGTAGATTATTACATAATGTATATTGTGTAGTAAATCAATCTTCTGCTTGCTCGGGTTATATTAGCACGAGAGGAACATCTTTTCCCCCTGTAAATAAATAACTGAATACTTATCAACTTTATCCGATCTTATATAATCGATTTTCATTTATTTTATTACGCAACTAAGCAAATAAGAAACGCGCGTGCCTCTACCGTGACTAAGCAACATAATCTCGTTTTTATTTAGAATAGAATAGAATAAAATTTTATTCGTAAGCACAAACAAGCATTACATAATAGGAAAATATAAAATAAGATTAAAGTGCCACGAAATTGCCTCATCGCAGCATTTTGCTGGTGACTTCCAGCGCTAATCTTCCGATGAGACCATCAGGTGAGAAGAATCACGGTAAGTAACAGACACGGAGAAAAACTACATGAAAAACAAGAAATACAATGAACAAATAGTTAAATAAGAAAAAGTTACACAGTAAAAGATACAACATAACGATTAAATTAAAATGATTAAATTATTCCCAAACTAATAAGGCTGCAAAATATCCAAGCATCTTTACAAGTCAACACACGTACCTACCTGCACTGTAATGCACTTTACCAGCATCTTAATAGCGCATTTAAGCAACGTGCAGCCGTTAATAAATAAGTACGGAAGAAGTTACTACCAATTAGTACGGGTAGTGTGACGTCAGAGTTAGGGGCTAATGACGTCGTTGTCTCGTTGTTGCAACTTAGCTAATTAACTAACTCTCCAGATTGATACTAGCTCCGTTGCATCTTATAGGAGACATTAGAAATTGACATGCCAATTCAAACGTGCACCTGACATCAAACCGATACTTGAATGATATTGGATATTGGAATCATATCAGTTACTTCAGTTAGCTGTCTTCGTGCGAGCGTCTTGCTCTCACTACATGTATGAACAAGTCAGAGCGAAATTAACGCGCTAATTACAGCTAACTAATATAGTAACGGCACCAATCATGGAACATTTAAAAGAAAATTTGGAATATTTTATATTTTTCACCTATACCTGCAAAATTTCTACCGCTTTATGCGTTAAAAGTTGAATGTCCCATTCGTCCTTGTTTTTCATGTATTTAATTATAGATACTGCAGTTGGTTTGTATGTTATTAACGAATTAAAACCACTTAAAACTATGTGTTTATGCTTCAGTCATGGGATATAGGCGCCATTAAATTTAAAACTAACAAAAATCAATGAAAAATAAAACTTAAGTATCTCTATGGCTCCTGTTTATGGCACAATGTTTGAAAACTGATGATAAATACCAATAGGATATAATAAGATAGAGCGGTACTGTCATAGTAAATTTTGTAACCACTGTAAATTCACTGCCATCTATCGACATATTTTAAAACTAAAAATGAAGATTTATAAAAATACGTTAAAATGTATTTAAATATGGATAAATGATTTTTTTATTTGCATTAATTATTTTTATATGATTTTGACCCATGTTCTTTCACTGGTATGCGTTAAAATTATAAATAACAAACGAAACAGTCAACGCCCTCTATACGAGAGTAGGCCAAAACTAGTGGTGCCATCTGATCGAAAATCAAATTTTCGTGATTTTCGAGGCACGTTTTTTCCTTAGACTGTATCCATCTATTACGGAGTTATATTTATCTTTGTAAATACTTATATTACAGGATTTGTCTACACAATCCCATTACTGGTGCCAGTCCCATTATAGGGCCACGTCACTATATGATTTCAGTATCATTCAAATATCTGTTTGATGTCAGGTGCAAGATTGGCCAGTGAGTTGAAAGATAATACTTGCTCGTACTTATACTTACTTCTGATATTAACCGCGTCCAAATAATATCGCCATACTTCTCTCTGTCCAAAGCCGTTTCTGTCCAATCGGCGGCGACGAGTTCGCTAATGCAGCGTACTACGTAGGCGAATAACACGCGGACGCGAAGCGAATCGATGCCGCGCGGGACGGTTCAATCCTTTGATATCTACCTACCTATATAGAAGTGTCCTACGTGGCGATCTCGTTGCCAACGCGAACGCCGTGGGCCCGCCGCGCCGGTTCGCTTCGCGTTTGCGAGTTGTTCGCTTACGTATGACGTAAGACGTTGCGTAAGGTTTTTTGCAGCTGTACCCAGCTCTCACCAGCTGTACCCAGGACGTCCAGAACTGTGATCCAGAAGGATAAAACTTGCACGAGAGCACAGTTCAGGAATTCTGTTAAGACTTATGCGTGGTATGGCAGAATATATCATTGTTATATAAGTACAAGTGTAAAATCCAGAGTTGCCAGATTCAATTGGGAAATTTTCTAAATGGGAACAAACGTGTCCTTAATTCAGAACATTGGGCCAAATCCTGAAGTTCCTTATAACATGATTGGCTACGACGATAATAGTATTTTTTATCAAAATTTATGAACTTGTTAAAGCGGAACTTTTAAAATACCATAACATTACAATTTCATTGTTTCAATTTGTATTTAGGAAAATTCATACAGCTGGCCAAACTTTAAAAATATAACATAATGTTCTGAATTGGGATGTGTTAATGATATTCCAGAATCCCAAAAATTTATTAGATACATAATAAATTGTCAGCCTTTCCATAGAACACACTATCTCCCAGCGAACTGTATAGTAACTGCAAGTATCCCGGTGCAGCGTCCATTAAGGGAGTTATATCCTGTGAGGCGCGCCGTGTGTCAACCATTTTCTTTGTCGAGACGCTCCAGTTTCCCTTATAAAGCTGTAAACACACTGACAACTTTATTAATAATAATTCATTTATTGCAAGTAAGTTACACTCATAATGTGGTTAGTAAAACTTAATTCTAAATAAACATAACCATAAACATAAATAAACATAAACATAAACATCAACATAAACATAAACATAAACATCAACATCAACATAAACATAAACATAAACATAAACATAAACATAAACATAAACATAAACATGAACATGAACATGAACATGAACATCAACATCAACATAAACAAACATAAACATAAACATAAACATAAACATAAACATAAACATAAAAACTGTTTTTTGGAGTGACGTCATTCCTCAGATGCTTGGCTTGTACGTCGCTGTCTCCTAGTAGTTTTGGACCCCTTTAAAATGGCAACTTTTTTTTATATTACATCGGTGACAAACAAGCATACGGCCCGCCTGATTGAAAGCAGTCTCCGTAGCCTATGGACACCTGCAACTCCGAGAAAAATATGATAGGTATAGGTACTGTCTAAGCTCTTAAATCATTCTACAATAATTATTGACGCTATTTTGTTACAGGATGAAATATCCGCACATAATATAACTAGGTATTTCAAAAATAGAGACTACCTATGAAAATTACTAGTTTCCGAAAAGCATACCAATTTCTGGGTTTTATTCCGCAACATGCGCAATATTTGGTAGGTCAGCCACAAAATAATATACTCGTATTATTATAAAATGTTATATCTAGTTTGCAATGGATTCCAATCATCTAACTAGCTTAATTAAGGGGCTCTAGAGCCCTATAGGTATTTAATTAACTCTCGTTAGTTCACTCAACTTTATTGCCCTGTCCAATTAGTTCAGTTTGAAAACGCGGACATATTCCTATATAATATTATGATAAACAAACTAACTTTCTATATTGCTAGCAATTCTATCATTGATGATACAGAGATACAGGGATGACAATAACTAGGAAAATGTAACATCTAGTTCAAAAATGTAGTAAGTAGTTCGGAATGCTTAATAGTTAATTTAGTTGCGCACACGCACTCGAACACTGTTTAAAGTAGTCGTTGACAACGTATGAATTGTAACGATATTGTTGACATCCGATAGTAGTAGATGCCACTGTAAGAACATTAAAAAAAATATTCTAAGGGGCCTTGAAAAATATATGTAGGGTCAAGGGGGGAACAGTGACTCGAAAAAAATAACCGGGTACAGTGGCTCTCTCAACCTAATTCCAACATGAGAAGTTATTTGCTAATACAACAGAAACATTCAGTAATTGAACAAATTTAAATGGACGAGCAATGGTTATTTTAACACGTAAGGGTGATAGCGATATTTGAGCGACTGAGCCACTGTTTGCGTTGAGCCACTGTTCCCGCCTTGACCCTAGGGAATATCGTAACCACCAATTGCGATGCCACATGATTTGTCTTTCTTTGGTATTTTACGTTTATTCCAAAAGTAGCCCTTAGACCCATATAAAACATTTTCCTTTATTTAAATTTATGTTAGACCCCTAAGTCAGTTGAAATACACCCCAGTATGTGAACAGCATTACTCAAGATAGAAATATCTAAGTGCACTTTGCGATCATGTACCTTTTACGCCGACCTCATAATGCAGTTAAGTATCGTCCACACACTTGTTTTAAAAGCATTCCATGTAATATTAGTACGTTGTGTTACTTTATATGTCTTTTATTAGCTACGTGCTGTGGATCGACGGCATATTTGTGGCTGGAGATGAATTTTCTGTTTTTCCATGAATTTCCTTTTTATTGTGTCCGAAGCTCGGCCGAATTGCACCTTTTCATACAAACGTAGTTCCGCTCTCATTTTAAAACTACGTGTTGGATTGTAATAAAACTTTGCACATACAATGATATGAGGTATATATAAGGTCTGTAAATAGGTTATATAGCTCCAGTTTATAAAACAAACGAAATAGAGCAAAAACAAGTTTTGTATAAAAAACTTAAATTCGCTGTATTTTTTTAAATATGGTATCTGAAGCTACACAAACTAATTACAGACATAGATATACCTTATCCTATTGTAAGTACAAAGTTTCAGAGCAATGTAGCTACTCGTTTTAAAACGAGAGCGGAACTACGTTTGTATGGAGAACCGAGCTTGCCGGGGACCCTTAACGATGGAATATTAAATTGTCACTCCACATACTTTATGTACGTTCCTATGGAAGTGAAGCTAAAAGGACTATTCAAATTAGCAAACCTTACTTGAACCAAGACATTAAATATATTCCCACTAAACCTTTTCTAAACAATTACCCTTCAAAAATCAACTCACTGAAACCATTTATCATTCACAACTTCAACCTTCGAAGCCACAAATAAATGGGCCGCGACTATTAAATCCCGAAGGAAAAGGTTGTAGGACAAAAGTAATGGAGTTCCGTTGTACTGAACCTTTAAGCTGGAGTTTTGGGATATTTGAACCCCGTGGCGACGATATATAAAACACTTAGAACGGGAGCTGGAGATGCAAATAAACATACCAATTTTACGCAATGAAAAAAATAGTTTGCGGAAGTCATTGAGTAATTTAAAACAAATTTAAAAAAAGCGGCCAAGTGCGAGTCGGACTCGCCCATGAAGGGATCCGTAGCAGCAAGTAACATAATATAAAAGTTCTTGTAGTTCGTTGTTTTTATATTTGAGTTGATTGAATGAAAGGTAAATTGCGGTTTACGATTTATGACGTATTAAAAAAAACCTCTTACTAGATCTATCTCGTTCAAACCAATTTTTGGTGGAAGTTTGCATCATATATTTTTTTTAGTTTTATCATTCTCTTATTTTAGAAGTTACAGCGGGGGGGGGACACATTTTACCACTTTGAAAGTGTCTATTTTTGTGTGAAAATCTTATTGCGGTTCACAGAATAGATTTAGATTTTAGATTTATTTATTTCAGGTTAAAACTTACACTTTAAATTTACAAACATCACATTACATACTAAAAAATACAAAATAAATTAAAATAATTTTCTCTCCCAATAAGGATAGTCATATAAGTATGTATAAACAAAAACATGTCAATACATCTACTTACCAAGTTTCAACAGTGTAGTTCTTATAGTTTCGGAAAAAAGTGGCTGTGACATACGGACGGACAGACAGCCAGACAGACATGACGAATCCATAAGGGTTCCGTTTTTTGCCATTTGGGTACGGAACCCTTAAAACCGGATACGTGCAAGTCGGACTTACGCACGAAGGGTTCCGTACCATTACGCAAAAAAAGCAAAAAATCACGTTTGTTGTATGGGAGCCCCACTTAAAAGTTTATTTTGTTCTGTTTTTAGTATTTGTTGTTATAGCGGCAATAGAAATAAATCATCTGTAAAAATTTCAACTGTCTAGCAATCACGGTTCATGAGATACAGCCTGGTGACAGACGGACGGACAATGGAGTCTTAGTAATAGGGTCCCGTTTTTACCCTTTAGGTACGGAACCCTAATAGCTAAATACAAGAGAACATAAACCAACACCTTAGCTTGATAAAAACAATCAGAAAACGTCTAATTTTCATGTGCTTTCACTTGTATATCGTTACTCTGCATTCCATAGCAGTATAAGTTTAGTATAAAATAGCTAGTGATATTATAGCCCCAGGGCTATTTTAGATCCCAGGATCTGACAGTGACAACAAAATTTTATACAGAGCGTAAGTAATTTCCTGTATCTTAATCTCGTAAGACCCAACATAGAAAGTTTTCTAATTTTAAATTTGAACCTTATTCTATATGTAAATTGAAAAGAATTTCGTTTATTTTACAACGCAATGAAACAATAGAAATGCTAAATTTGTTTCACGAAAGGTTCAAATTAGATTGCCACGAATATGTACATTTTAATGTACACTTGGACTTACGAGGTTAAGTGAAATATATCTAACTAGCTCCCGCGCTAACCACTATCGAGAAGTTCCCAACTATGGTTCTTAGGTAAAAAGACGTGAAAGGATGCTCCCAACAGAACTGTAACGGGTATTGTTGCGGCAATTTGTGTTGGTGTGCCGTTTTATGAATATTTCATGTTAGTGTAAGTCTTACTATCTTAACGTCTGTTGGGTTTTGTAATATTTATTATGGCTTTTTGTTGACTACAAGACGGATAGATGTGGCAAGAGAATAGTTTAGGACGGCTTCTCCGTACAAATGTATAATCCCAATTTTCATTAAATAATTTTACGGTTTAGATTCACTTGTTTTAATCACTCGCGCGACATGTTTAAAAAAACTACAAAATGTAAATTATTTAATGTTAGTATGTCTCACAACAGTTTAAATTCGATCCCAATTTTCCTCTGGATTTTGGAAAATATTTCTACATAATGTAATTGCTATGCCCCTTCGTTTGATTTTTAGATTTTTTTAAATTACATAAACCAAGCTCGGCCGAATTTCACTTTTCCATGCAAACGGAGTTCCGTTCTCATTTTAAAACTACGAGTTGGATTGCAATGAAACTTTGCACATACAATGACATGAGGTATATCAAGGTCTGTAATTAGTTTATATAGTCCAGTTTATAAAACAAACGAAATAGAGTAAAAACGAGTTTTGTATGAAAAACTTAAATTCGCTGTATTTTTTTAAATATGGTATCTGAAGCTACACAAACTAATTACAGACATAGATATACCTTATCCTATTGTAAGTACAAAGTTTCAGAGCAATCTAGCTACTCGTTTTAAAACGAGAGCGGAACTACGTTTGTATGGAGAACCGAGCTTGCCGGGGACCCTTAACGATGGAATATTAAATTGTCACTCCACATACTTTATGTACGTTCCTATGGAAGTGAAGCTAAAAGGACTATGGTATCTGAAGCTACATAAACTAATTACAAACATAGATATACCTTTTCCTATTGTAAGGACACAGTTTCAGCGCAAACTACTCGTTTTAAAATGAGAGCGGAACTACGTTTGTATGCAGAACCGATCTTGCCGAAGAACCTTAAAAATTTGCAACTATTTCCTTAACTGTTGTATTTTTGTTGACTGTACTTAATTATTTTATTCCACTTAGCAAAACAGAAGCAGAAACTAATTAAAGTTTCCCACTATTAACAGCAGAATTTCATCGGGACTATTTTTCGAGATAACTTTTGCATTCGCCGCAGCTTTTCTAATTTCGTAGCGAACAAAGGGAGCCACTTAAAAGGAAAGGGGAAGGCCGTTTCTCCATACAAAAGTAGTCCCCATTTTCCTCTCTTGATATTGACATTATGGAAAATATTTTTTATAATTTAGTGTATATTAACCATAGCTATGCCCCTACATTTGACTTTTTAAGATTGTTTTATTATTGTAGAAATTAGGATAGAAAAACAGATTCCTCCCAGAACAAAACGTTCCTAACTCTTGTAAACGTAGAGGGCATAGCTGTGGTTGATATTACAACAAATTGTGTCAAAATATTTTCAATCATGTCAATATCCAGAGAGGAAAATGAGGACTACGTTTGCATTAAAAGGCGATTGTGCGCGGATCCTCCACTTTCGTCTTAATGATAGTTTTGCATAACTAGTTTTTTCTGTTCCTGGTTAAACATCGTCTGTCGCTATTGCTTTTTGTTACTTTGGGATTTGGTACTTATAAATTACAAATTCTCTCTCTTCCAAACAATGCCTTAGCGCGGAAAAATCCGTAGTAAATAAATCGTTTTAGTGTGTGCAAGATATGTCTATATGTATATATAGGTATACATTCTTGAATACAGGGTGCGTAGCCAACGTGGAATCACTGTCGCACTAGTATGGAAAAGTTATAGAGAGAGATGACTACGATACGCTACGGAGCGTTAACGATTGGCACCTTGGCTACGCGCCCTGAGGTGCAATGAATTCCATCTGTCGATCAAATGGCGTAACGTATCAAAAATCGCATTCAAGAAGCGACCACATGATTCGTGACCTTCCGTTGTAAATAATCGATTAAAGGGGCCCACTGACTATCAGTCCGCCGGACGATATCGGCCTGTCAGTTGTTCGGAACTATCAAATTTTTGCTCTGACAGGCCGCTATCGTCCGGCGGACTGATATTCAGTGGGCCCCTTATGTTAGGCAATGGGAATTCCGTACGGCTACCACGAGCTTGTCACTGACCTGACACTGACATGTTCGCTAACGTCTGCGTAACTTACTTTCTATACATCTCGCTCGCACTAATATGCCGGTACGAGCGAGACGCATATAAAATGAGTTACGCACACGCTAGCGAATATGCTCGTGGTAAGGCGACCGTTCGTAGTTCAAATACCTACACTGTAAAAAATTTACTTGTACAAAACCATGTCCATTTCACAGTGCAACAAAACAATCTCAGATAACATCTGAACAAAGATCATGAAATCCCCCACAGCCAAAACCAATGAACCGTCCGTTTTTAGGGTTCCGTACCTCGAAAGGAAAAAACGGAACCCTTATAGGATCACTTTGTTGTCCGTCCGTCTGTCTCTGTCAAGACCCTTTTTCTCAGGAACGCGTGGAGGTATCAAGCTGGAATTTATATCAAATACTAAGGTCTACTATCCCTTGGAGCTGTGAACAAATAAAACTTCTAAGCTAACGCAATCAAAGATACAACCGTGTATGCCGCAATTTCCGCAAATTTTCGACACTCGCAAGGGAATCAAAACCTACAAGGTACTTCCCGTGAACTCAGAATCTTGAAATTTGGTACGAAGCAACGTCTTATAGCACAGATAAAGGAAAAATTGCGAAAACCGTAAATTTTTAGTTACATCATATAATAAAAATATTTTTAATAATTCTAAACTTACTACCCCTTTCCTCATGAACGCGTAGAGGTATTAAATTGAAATTCATATCAAAAAACACTCGATTGTCGTGATGGGTGAACTTTTACTTATATACCTACAGGTTTTTTTTTATACCACGTCGTCGGTGGCAATCAAGCATACGGCCCGCCTGATGGTAAACAGTTACCGTAGCCTTAGGGACGCCTGCAACACCGGAGATATTACACGCGCGTTGCCGACCCTAACACTCCTCTCCCTCGTTGAGCTCTGGCAACCTTACTTACCGGCAGGAACACAACACTATGAGTAGGGTCTAGTGTTATTTGGCTGCGGTTTTCTGTAAGGTAGAGGTACTTCCCCAGTTGGGCTCTGCTCTAGATCTGGAATGACATCCGCTATCCTGTGCCCTACCACACAAAGCGAGATGTCATTCACAGTGCCCATACCTCTCTTTTAGACGTACTTTAAGGACGTATCCGGGTTCGTACGAGGTTTGTACGAAACCCTCGGTGCGCGAGTCCGACTCGCACTTGGCCGGTTTTTAACAATGTTAACCAGTGTCGAGTAACTCCTATAACCTACACAATGCGACAATGGCGCGGGTTGGATGGAGAATGTTAATTGCTGTCGTTTGTTGGCGAGACGGTGATAAATGTTGACGGTTGTCACTCGCACTGTGGTAAAACAGGTGCGGTTTTGACATACACGGACAAGCAGACAACAGAAGAAATGTTTAGTGAATGTTCATGCCGACTTTCATGTAATTTGAGCAAGTTGTTTTATAATTAGTTTTTGTATCTGGGTCATTCTACAAAAATCTCATTCCTCTGGCCCTAGGAAACACTTCTTGCCGAATCGTGTGGTAATTGTGTGGAACTCTCTACCAGAAACTGTTGTAAGTGCACCTTCTGTGAACACTTTCCAGAATAGATACACATTTTAGAACTTTGAAAAGTGCAAAATAAAATACAAGTGCTTCGATATACACGCATCAGCTCTAAGAACTTGCTAAAATATCAAAATAAATAATATTAAATAATATTTGTTCGCAAATTCCCATGAAATTCCACTTTATTATTTTAGGTGACTGTGTAACGTGCCAAGTTCCATCTATAACCAAAACAGCAAAGCAATCTCTTGAAAATTTGCGAATATGAATAGCCAGGGGAATGAGAGTAGAATGACCCATTTTCGATTGTATGGGGCTTTGTGGCAGCGGGTTCGTGTGACAGGGTAACTGAACAGGCTGATAATTCTGTCACTCCTACACCTACCGCGACAGAACGTTAAGTCAGGATATGAAACGTCATATTAGCGAGCAATAACATACATTGTTACGTTACCGATTGCTTACTACTCATGCTAGAAGAGCTCTATGAACAAATAGTTAATGGTACCACAGTAAAACCTGGCTAATTGGGACCTAGATAAATGCATAACGTCAATAATTGCAAACAAAGGTCCCGATTCCTTGGCACCAAATCATCATCAAATCATCATCAAATATATTATATAAGAGTTTCAGAGTCCGAAAATTAAAGATAAATGTAAATTAAAAGTAAAAATGTCCAAAAAGCAAATTTGTTGGATTTTTAATTTATTGTATTGTTTAAATTCACTTAACTATAATGATATAGCAAAAAATTTACCTAATACCCAATAGTCTTGTAAGTCGATATAACTCGGTACTTTCCCCAGTGCTTGTCAAACTTTAGTGGTTTCAGTTATACGTATATCCATATAAAACAGTTGTATAAATAAAAAACCGTCAGTAACACGCCATAAGTGCAAGCGTAGTGCGTAGCCACAGGTCTCACCCTGAATTTAATCTCGAGAATAGAGCAAGATTACTCGCAAATATTACACGAATTTGACCGTCGACTGATATTTTTAACGTAACAAGGGGCGAGAAATTTTATTAAGATTCTCAAGTTACGAGGGTAATATTTGTGTACATAATTAAAATTTCTTGCAACTTAATTAGATTAATTAGGGTGGGGCATGGCCTTTTTAGTTAAAGAATGTTGACAAAACTATTACGGAAACTGGGACAGATTTTATTTTCTACATTCATGGAAGCTTGCTCAAGCACTTAAATTAAATATGATACACAATTATAGTTTATAATATGCACATAAAAGAGTATAGGTACGTTCCAACCCTTGGAATGCAAATAAATAGGCATTTTATACACAAACACACAAACAAACAGCCAAGTAAAAATGATCTGGTTGTAATCGAACACCTACATAAATTAAAGGTAAAGGTACCTTATGGCGGTTGGCGCTTACGACGCGTAGCAGCGTATAATACGCTGCTACGCGTCGTAAGCGAGTGTATTCGTATTGGAGCGTAGTGAACAACAGCGTAAGTGCCTGCCGCCATAAGGTAACTTTTCCCATGGAACGTCACAATTATACCAAAAGCCTTTCATTGGCTCCGCAGGTAATCATGCGATTCGGCGAATCAATGGGTTTTGAAAGGCTCTCTTTGTCTTTGATGCGCAATTGCTCATTCGTCAACGCCATTTCGCAACAGATCTACCTTCAACAGGGCTGATGTCTATTTTCAGTCAAAGAAATAAAAATAAAGACGTTTATTTATGTATCAACCAGTAGACTTACCTATAAATTGGGTCAAAATTATTTTCGTTGTCTTGTTTCTGACCGCTCTGTCACTCTTCTAATTTTGCCTTTTATCAAATAAAAAAAAAGTTGAGTGCTATTGTCTTTCTAGCTGTAGATTATCTCTTGAGACAAAAACAAAAATAATTTTATTATTATTCACAACGACGGGACTTAATCGCGTAAAATAAGTTTTAAATTTACCTCCGACGTTTCGAGGACCCCCGGTCCCCGTGGTCTCGGAGAAGACTGGCTAAAGTTAACATCAACATCTTCTAGGCGCGCGAGTTTTTCGAACTACCCGCACTTGGTCTTATTTATTAACTTTAACGTTTTGCGCACTAGGGATGTCACCGGGTCGACACACAACACTCACAATATTCGATTTTTCAACTTTCGATATTTGTTTTCGCTTACACTTACTAATGAAATAATTTTGACCCAATTACCAAAATTGTTCTGCTGTAATGTAGTGCAAGTTAGTTTCGGACGGCGACTGCAGCAGCGATACTGGCAGCAAGAAAATACAATTTGCCAAATTGCGTTGGTGTCGTTCTTGATGCCTCACTGGTGTCACGATTAGAACGTTCAATCCGTCACTCATGTTATTAAGGACATAGTGATATAACCCGCCTTCGCGCTGCTGCAATGTTGGTGTCAGTCATCAGTATGAAACCATTATAAAATCCCTCAATTGCCCAAAGGTTAACTGGAAGAGATCCCTGAAAAGGATAAGTTCGCCTTTGTACAAATGATGCGTTTTTCTCTTGTTTTATGTTTCTTTTTGTACAATAAAGAGTTTTACTACTACTACTACTACCATTACAGTTGTTGTTGAACGGAATTTTTACTTTGAAGTAAGGTTTTCCCCACCATGTATCCGTGTAATTTTGCAACCGTACTCCATTATTTGGATTGGCCTTTTATCATACGACGAAAGTGGAGGACCCGCGCGAAATCGCTTTTTCATACAAACATAGTCCTTCCTTTCCTCTCTGGACATCATCCATGCATAGATCGTGATCGGCAACGCAGGCTTCGTCAAGTGGACACAAAAGCAAATCAGCAACAGGCTTCGTCATCGACTTACAAATGATGTAATCCGCAACAGGCTTTGTCTAGCTTAACCACTAAATTAAACTATTTAGGCTATGGTGCCACCCCGGACCGTAGCCGGCCCAAACGTCCCCATGACACTGGCAGCGTTGCCCCGTTATTGAAATATATTATTATATATAACCATACGTTATGCCCCTACGTTTACTTACTGTAGCTAATTTTTAATTACACCTAACTTAATTTTCCATTTTTTTGGGTCAGGTCAAGTTAATAACTTAATATTTGTCGTTACAAACGTCCATACAAACGTCGGGATGTATTATAAATTCAATATACGCGATATAATCCGTTTTCATAGTTTTATTTCATGAGTAACTATCGCGGTAACCGAAGACAATATTATTTGTCGTTAAATATAAAATATACTTGAATTGTGATTCGCTTGTAAATAAAAACCAATTCACGAGTTTTTTCATTAATATAAACGGATTTCACGTGGAAAATGTACTCGGTCCCCTGAGTGTGGTTGTGAAGGGTGTTAATATAAAGCCTCCACGTAAATTAATGCGTTTAAATTTAAATTAGTAATTTTGTAATGTACCTAACTGTAATACAAAGAACATGCGTTTCCAAATTATCTGAGGAGGAATGTTTGAAGTTGCTACATTAATACATTTTGAATTATGGATGTGTCGTAGTAGAATATATATATATATATATATATATATTATGTATGTATATGTATATGGCCATAGAGTAATAATAAGTAAGCTTAGATTGCTCACTTCATATATTAGTTTTCTTATTTAATAGATAATAGGTTGTATGGCCAATAAATAGGCACCTATGGCACATAGAAGCCTTTCGTACCGGAAGACGCAGCGTGGGCCTCCCCAGACTAGATGGACCGACTATCTGGTTAAAGTCGCGGGAAATCGTTGGTTAATGGCAGAATGACCGTTCGTTGTGGAGATCCTTGGGGGAAGCCTTTGTCCAGCAGTAGACCTCTTGCGGCTGAGATGATGAGGTTATATGGGAGGTATGTAATACTCGCTTAAAAGTTAATACTTATCAAGTTAAAACCCTATAACAAACATGTTTTCGCAAAACTCGCTTAAAACTTATTATAAATGGGTGTTTATTTTTATCTATGTATGGAGTGAGCAAGGGGCCCACTGACTATCAGCCCGCCGGACGATAACTGACGTCAGTTAGATAGATAGATAAATAATTTATTGCCACAACAAGGGTTTTTTACAATTATTTTTACACACTTATAACACAAAACAACAACAACACAACAAAAACAACAACACAAACAACAAAAAAAAACAAAAATTTAGAACAAAAATTTGACAGTTCCAAACAACTGACGGCCCGATGTCGTCCGACGGACTAATAGTCAGTGGGTCCCTTTAGCTTACTTATTTGTTTATGATATAACTAGGAAAGTTTAATATGGATGGAACAGAAAATTCAGTTTAAAGCCTTTCTAATTCTAACGCAGCGTTCTACTTAAGCGAACAACTCGCATACGCGAAGCGAAGCGGAGCGAAGGGGAGCGGCGCGGTGCGGCGGGCCCACGACATTCGCGTTCGCAACGAGATCGCCCATCAGGCCATCACGTAGGACACTTTTATATGTATCAAAGGATTGATTCACCCCGAGCCGCTTCGCTTCGCGTTCGAGTTTTGTTCGCCTATGTAGTACGCTGCGTAAGGAGGCTCGTTGGCATTATCATTTCGATAGTTTCCTTATCCATTGAATGCAAAACCACTTATTTAATCAGTGTGATATTACTGATATTGCATATGACTTAGTATCTTATGCGACAGTCGCCTTGGAACAACGCTACAAGACATCGGGGCCGTTTTAATCCGTTGGTTACATCTCGGCATTGGTTTAGCCCAAACAATAGTCAAACAGATAGCTCTCAGCGTGGTACGGACACAAAGCTCTTGAACATTCCTACCGCATACCACGTTGGCGAGTTAGTATAAACAAAGACCTATAACTCCGTATAAGATGAAGTCTATGGAAAAAACGTGACTCGGAAATCAAGAAAATTTCATTCTCGCATAGATGGTGCTACAACCTTAGGCCTATTCTGAGCTAGATGGCGTTGACGACCCCGTTTGATATTTAACAATTTTAGCACGTATCATATAAACATATTAAATAAATAAATCATTCATCCATATATAGATGGTAGTGGTCATCGCTTGAGATCGAGTGCAAACCTGACTCTCGCTGTGCCGTGTAATAAGACCCGGTCATATGCGAAGTCTTTCACAGTGCGCGCTGTACAGTTGTGGAACAGTTGCCATTATCCCTTAGACAGTCCCAGTCGGTAGCATCACTCAAGGGAAAATTACATAAGTTGTGGCTTTCTGATGACTTGTGTTGTACTTAGTTGAGTACTAAGATTATTTATTTAGTTGTGATAATATATATATATATATATATATATATATATATATATATATATATATATATATATATATATATATATATATATATATATATGTATATATATATATTTATGGGTATATATTTGTGTTTATATGGATATATATTGTATGTATATGTATATATATGTTTATTTTATATTCTAGATTACAGGTTTTAATTATTTACGTTTGTAATAATTGAACCATAATTTACTTTCTGTTCATAGTGTTCGTTTGTCTATCTTGATCTGTTTATTGTTTCATTCTCAATTGCTCAAAGGTTGACTGGAAGAGATCCCTTATAGGGATAAGTCCGCCTTTGTACATTGTATATATTTATGTTCTTTTATTGTGTTTGTAATCTGTCTGATGTACAATAAAGTGTTTACATACATACATATATATATATTATATATACTTTTATTTATATATATATATATATATATATTATATACTTTTTAGATACTTTTATACATTTTTATTTTTAGTTTTAATCGTGTGTCGATAGATGGCAGTAAATTTACTGTGACTACAAAATTTACCATGACAGTAACCCTATATCCTATCTATTCTATTTGGTATAAAAGTGTGAGTTAGTATATACAGTAATTAAATTCGAAGTATAAAATCTCAACTTCATTTTTTATTGATATAATACAAACCGTCATATATTATCATCATCATATTTGTGTAACTTATACAGCTACACTATTAATGCTGCATTCGACCAGTTCACACAGTTCTAACACTGGTTTTCTCAAGAACCCTTTTTGCCAGCACTCTGGCACCAGTGAGAAGAGTCGTAGTGGATTTATCGTCCGAGTTACCCCATTTATAGAGCTCGCTCCACTACCCATGCCGCATCACTTAGCCGTTGCAATGCAGACTTGATCGGCTCTGGCTGTAAGTCTAAATATACAATAAGATTTATCGATGCATTCAGTATAATAAATATATTAATAACGGGTCACTCACGTATTTTAAGTCGAAAACCGACTCGACTCAAAATACTGGCCCGTCTTTATATGTCTATGTCTCACGGAAGTTTTGTTAGCATTCATTATAATGTCCTGAACACAAATATATGAGATGACAACCGCGAAAATGGTGGGGGTAGTTACTGTGACGTCATAAAGTCGGCAGTACAAACTTTTTTTTCTTTTAAACATACCATGTGGGGTACCAAATGAAAGGGCTTTGTAAGTAGACCACCGATCCGATATTACAAACTGTAATATTATCACTATTTTTACTACTTGGTCTAACAAATTATTAGAAAACGATCAAAAATCTCACAATCCAGAGTTGACTGATAAACTGCTCTAAATTGAAAATGACTGAATGCATTATTCCAAATTGTATACCAAATGACTGTGAATGTCCTCTATATAATGTCTAAAAATAATTAGCCAGATATATCAAAAAATAAGAAAAGTACATCAAATTAAACAGTATAATTTTCTGTTAAGTACATTAAACTGAAACTATTATTAAACAAACAAAAAACCCGACTGTTAACATATATTTTTGATTATGGTCTTTTTACTAGGTTTGATTTGGTACCCATACGGCTAGGACTGTAGGGCGTGCCAAATAAATGGACATATTTACATACCCATGGTCGAAAAACATTACCCTCCTTCTGATGCTGTCGGGTAAAAATACTATTTTATACTATTTTTATTACTGGAAACGTAAACGCCCCGGTATGGGTGTAAAACGTCCGTCTGGGCGTCCCAGATACCGCTGGAGTGACGAAGCCCTAAACGACCTGTCCGGCCTCGGAATACCAAACTGGCGTGTAGTAGCGCAGAAGCAGAGTGGCACTCTCTTGTGGGCCAAGATCCTTTTTGGGTCACTGAGCCAGTGCAGTAAGTAATAAAACCTACATACATAGATTCACTTCTTTTCGATTAGACGTTATTATCTTACAGTCAAATAAATATTTAAAGATACTTACACTCTTAATCAGAAGTTTGAACTCCATAAAATTAACGTCATATTCTCCGGATACCTAATTGCCAAGTCATGAACATTGCTCTATTGTGCGTTCTAAGACATTCAAAGTTCCTTCAGCAACTGCTAAACTACGCTTACGCGATGCTTAGCTCTTCGTAATATGCCCGTAAGTAGCATAAAGCGCGCACTGAAGTTTTCAAGTCTCTAATAACTTTGGTTTTCGATGTGAGGTTCTAGTTACAGCGGATTTAATATAAAAATCCATAAGCAGGCATCTCGCTCGCTTCTTCTCCGCATAATGTGACATAAATTACCTGCTGGAGTATTTCCCTTGAGCTACGACATGGGGTTTTTCAAGAAGCGGGTATTCAGGTTTCTCAAGGATTGGCAACGCATAATTGGCTCTTCCGAGTGCATGGACATAAGTTATATCTGAAGAGATATAACTTATGTCCATGGTCAACTGTGACAGCTTCTCATCAGGTGGAACGTTTGCTGACAATCACATTAAAAATACTTTTTTTTCTACCGAGGTTCCGATTTCCACTTAGGGCTGAAAATTTCAGTGAGGTGCGAGGCCGTACTCAAACAGAACTATATCTGCATCCCTAATACAGTCTATTCGGTAGTACATCACGTCAGTCTACCTGTTCTTAAGTGGGTGTTCGCTAACGATTAAAGATAAAGATTAGTTTAGATTAAACTTAGTTTAGATTTATTTTAATCGTAGGTAGTAGAGGGTCGCACCGACCCGACCGATTAAAATCAGAACATATAAGATCGACCAGCGATCGACGGAACTCTCTTTGATACTTCAAGAGCAGACAAGTATTATTCTAGGCAGACAACCCACCCTTACGTTCGGTATATGATATAACAGCATGCAAGTAAAAAAAAAAATCTCTGTGCTATCAGATTACATATGGGGGAATAAGTATAAGGAGCCGTATGTTCAACAATAGATGTGCAATAGATGGACGGGAATTTGGATAAATCCGCCCACAGTGGGACCCCAAAAAGCTCACGCAATATTGCAGCTCAATAACTAGTCAACGAAACTTTATTTAGCTTTAATTTCAGCGCCGCAAACTTTCAGTTAATTTACCCGTTGCATATTTATTTGGAAATAGTTCAGATTGGAAACGTGGGAAGCGGAGCTTAACTTTTTAATATAAAGCGGTAACCAATGGAAAGGGGATTTCCTTATTACAACTTTTAAAGAAGTGTGTTAACTGATAGAACACTTCCTTCTTATTACGTTGCTACTCGTAAAATAGTAGATAATTAATAGGTAGTTGATTTTCTCATTAGGGTAATTTAGTTTACATTATTTTGTCAACATGTAAGTTAATTTTGACAGGGTATTAGGTCAAAAATAAAGGCTTTTCACTTTAAAAACAATTTGATACGTTGACATAAAATAGTTACACTTGTAGTTTAACAAAATCGCTTTAAAGGGAATTAAAGCATACTTTCAGAAAACGTAAAATCCCTTTAGAATTTGTCATTTATTTTAAGATAAAATAAAAAGGGAGGTTGAAAAGAAAAAGTTAATAAATACTAACCTCTTACGTAGCGCAGAAAAAGAACAACGGAGTCTAAACAATGGAACTAAGGCCGCTTGAAAAATGTATCGATTAATTTAAATGTAGATTCGATAAAAGAAAACAAAGTAATACGTCATTAGGTACAAAACAGAGTTAAAAATAATTGAGGGCAGGGTAGGGCAATTACTCTGGGTTGGAAGGTCAGATGGCAGTCGTTTTCGTAAAAACTAGTGATGGACCCCAGGCCCTTATGAGCCGTGGCAAAATGCCGGGATACCGCGAGAAAGATGATGAGTTCATTAACGAAATCTTAAGATATTCCGAGTTAATATTCAAAAAGCGCTAATATGAGAATCATGATCAGGTTCACCAAAATTATAATAATTTCAATTTAATTTCACATTAACCGCAGCAGGTACTTATATTTTGTACCATTATTAGCGCACTCGTATAAGAGACGCAATTGCATAAACAAAAGACATAAGGCGGTTCCCTGAGCCAGAAGGCGAAAAATCTCCTTATATGATCATGTTTTTCTAAGAGGCGTTGATATTCGTAGACGTGGAAAAAATATATTTAGTTCTTGACTATATTATCTTTAACAACATAGCTTCCGATACACGAATTATGACACTTCGCTCGATACAATTAATTCCCAAAGTAACCTCTAACTCGGACTTTTAATCCTACTTTACTCGGTTATTTATTATGTAATACTTATAAACAAAAAAAGAAGAAAAAACAATCTTAACATAAATAGTAATTTCATAGCTTTAGAATTTCGAAATTGTAAGGTAACGTTTTTAAAATAAATAAAAACCGACAAAATTCGATCAAAATTGACACTTCGCGCGTATGTTCTTTCCCGTTCTTTCTTGCGAAATGTGACAAAGACAGCGGCAAACCGATGGAACGGCCTAATGGGCTAATACGATAAAATTCATGAAAAAACTCCCGGAACCTACAAAAAGGGACTAGCAAAATGTAAATTATATATTTCAAACCTAAAAGAAACAAAGTGATATACGTCGTCAGGTGACGGGGTGGCCTGGCGTCAGCCACGATAGCTAAAATTTTGTTGTTTTTCTTGTTACCTGTCGTAATTATTTCACCGGATGGTCTCAACATTTAATTCAAAGTTTTCATATCTAAACTTACCACCATCATTGTAAGAAAACCAGTCCTTACTCCAATTAGGAGAGTATATAAAAGAAACAAGAGGCTGTACAACTTAAGCCATTATTAATAAGCCTCGGTTTACTTTATAGATTGTTTTACGATGTCAAATGTCTATTGACTGAGAAGGGAAAGGGTGAGTAGATTGGGGATTCCTTGTATATGTTATTTGGAAGTTTCTGGCGAATTCGATTAAATATAGTTTTTTTTATGAAATAGGAGGCAAACGAGCAGACGGATCACCTGATGGTAAGCGATTACCGCCGCCCATGGACACCCGCAACACCAGAGGGGTTGTAAGTGCGTTGCCGGCCTTTAAGATGGGAATACGCTCTTTTCTTGAAGGTTTGAAGGTAACATAATACCTATTTTACCGCATAAGAAGTTACTATAAATATGTAAAAAAAACTATGAAAACGGATTATATCGCGTATATTGAATTATTTTTAGTATGTGGGTATTTTTTGCACTTTGTAGTTTTTCTCAGTCACCCGTTGACCACGAACGCTGTAAAGGATTCGAAACGTCGGGATGTATTATAAATTCAATATACGCGATATAATCCGTTTTCATCGTTTTATTTCATGAGTAACTATCGCGGTAACCGAAGACAATAAGAAATAATAATATTTAAGCTGTTTATTTCTTATAAAGAATTGTACAATACATATTTTAGTCCTTAGCTTAATCTACCTATATTTATTTTGGATTCTTAGCTAAGACGAGTAGGTTTATATAATGATATTACAAAATTACCTACATTTAGAGTCATGCGAACCTAGCCACCGCCATACAATCAAAATTACGCTCTTATTTTTAAAATGATATTCTGATATAACATGAAAAAAATTTACATGTTCGAGTAACATATACATTTATATAAATAGACATTAAAAGTTTTAGTTAGTTACTTTGGGAATTAATTGTATCGAGCGAAGTGTCATAATTAAATATAATATAATCAAAAACTACAGATATTTTTCCACGTCTACGAATATCGACGTCTAGAAAAATATGATCATATAAGGAGATTTTTCGCCTTCTGACTCAGGGAACCGCCTTAAGGCCGTTCCATCGTTTTGCCGCTGTCTTTGTCACATTTCGCAAGAAAGAACGGGAAAGAACTTACGCGCCAAGTGTCAATTTTGATCGAATTTTGTCGGTTTTTATTTATTTTAATAACGTTACCTTACAATATCGAAATTCTAAAGCTGTGAAATTACTATTTATGTTAAGATTGTTTTTTCTTCTTTTTTTCTTTATAGTATCACATAATAAATAACCGAGTAAAGTAGGATTAAAAGTCTGAGTTAGAGCTGACTTTGGGAATTAATTGTATCGAGCGAAGTGTCATAATTCGTGTATCGGAAGCTATGTTGTTAAAGATAATATAGTCAAGAACTACATATATTTTTTCCACGTCTACGAATATCAACGCCTCTTAGAAAAACATGATCATATAAGGAGATTTTTCGCCTTCTGACTCAGGGAACCGCCTTAAATAAAAGCTTTTAATAAAAATATATGCAATAATGTTATCATATAATAGTTTCTATTTCCCACAAGTATGTTTGAAGCAGGTATGTTTCGCTCACCTGCGCAAGTAGCCAATTGCGATCGTGCATTTGCCGTTGCACGCGAGCGGAATTACAATACTTGTGTTTGAGCACTAGGACGTAAAGTTACAGTGAAAATTGTACCTATTTTTTTTTATATTTTGACAAAACACGAAACGGGACTAAATTGCGTACATCGGTGTGTTTATTTATCCGATGTAACATAACAAATGCAACGTAAGCATCAGGATAATTCAAATATAGCTTTAAGAATCGGTGTTACGTAGCTTTACCTAAAATATCATCAGAAATTACTCATACAAGTTTCCACTTAGAAAGTTACCATTCAGAATAGGGATTATTACTCAAAGGATTGTTTGAAGACAGACAGAAGACAGAAAGACATTTATTCCATAAAGCACACATACACAGGACAATACAATGAAAGAAAAAAGATGTTTAAAAAAGGGAATATAAAAATAATAGCAAAAACAAAAACAAAAAAAAAAAACAAAAAATTAAATTATTTACACATTAAAAACATAAAAATTACACACGGTTTCATTTAACATTAACGTTAATCATTGGCGTAACTGTAACTTTATGATGGTTTGGCAATAAATTTGCAATTTTTTAAAATTCTCTATGGCACAATGCTATTTACGTCCTAGGTCCGCTGTAAGAGTCCCATATTCCCACGCCTCATTTCTGCGCGTTATTCTCTAAAATGTTTGAATATTCCTTATTTCCGTGCCTTGTGTTTTATTTGTGAATTTCCAATTCAATTTATGCGATGTTCTACGTGCGAATAAATGTAGTTTATATTTAACGGTGATGGAAGTTTGAATAACAGTATTTCAAATATGCTTGCTTCTTATTTTACAACTTCTTTAGAGCAGATTATTTAATAGTACTTTATGTGACTGTGTGCATAAGGAAAGGTATTAAGATACGAGTGTGGGTTTATGAAACGAGCTAAAAGCGAGCGAGCGCAAAAAGAGGAGTGTTATACGTTTGACGTCAATGTTGTCTGTGTGTCTGGATGTGTCACTTGTGTCTCAAACGAATAGATTTTTTAAAGTAAAAGCGAGTTTCATTGCGGTGGTTTTTAGCTATGATTGGTAAAAATCGATACAGCAATTTGAAGAGTATCAGCACTTTTCCAAAATGATGTATCGCATAATTGCGTAGGTTATTTTTTTTGTTTAATAGTCATTTAAACTTTTTACTTCTGCCCTATAGTTTCGTAGTTGCCAGCTAAGACAAAGGTATGGCCGTTACTTTCCCTTCTATTACAAGAAACTGACAACGCCTGCAAGTAAAACAGAGTGCAATTAAGCAACGCCATTTGAGCTAAGTTTTAAGTAATTGTGTCGACAAATTACTCACTCCCAAGGTGTCCGTTATTGACAAAGATAAAATACCGAACGCGTAACTTTGTAACAACTCATTATTTTAAAACGTGCGTATTCGTCTAAGAGCCATTCCTGGAAAAGGTGTCGAGTGAGACTTCATATTTTACTGGTCATTTATTTCTAAGCTCTCTGGTATTGTTTGCAGATGTTTCTTCTTCTTTAATGCAAAATTAATTCAGGTTTGTTGCTGTATTATTTATCGAATAGCAAAAACCCCTCTATTTACTCGTAGCATAGAGTAAATTATATTAGAGCGGTACTGTCATAGTAAACTTTGTAACCCCAGTAAATTCACTGCCATCTGTCGACACACTTTAAAACTAAAATTGAAGATTTGTAAAAATACGATAAAATGTATTCAAATATAGATAAATGATTTTTTTTTTATTTGCATTAATTATTTTGATGATTTTGACCCATGTTCTTTCACTGATATGCGTTAAAATTGTTAAATAACAAACGAAACCGTCAACGCCATCTATACGACTGTAGGCTAAAACTAGTAGTGCCCTCTGAACGAGAATCAAATTTTCTTGATTTTCGAGGCACGTTTTTTCCTTAGACTGTATCCATTTATTACGGAGTTATATCTATCTTTGCTCGTAGTATGACACTAGACCGACAGAATGCTACTAGACCCGGGCACCTGGCAGCTGTTCAGCAGTGGAGAATTGGCGGCCAGTAAACGAGTCTAAAATGGTGTGGGCTCTCCAATATTTTTTACCTAACTACGGTAATTTCCAAAGGAGGGTTATGATTTTAGCAATCTGTGGGTGT
The DNA here is from genome assembly GCF_947568885.1 of Cydia strobilella. NCBI lineage: Eukaryota > Metazoa > Arthropoda > Insecta > Lepidoptera > Tortricidae > Cydia > Cydia strobilella. Next base: position 3,343,520 of record NC_086048.1, read on the forward strand.
TTATACATGAGGGTGTATGAGTTAGTCTTTCTTTTGTGTTCTACCGTAGCATCAAAATTACTAAGCCGATTATTATAAACGAGGGGTGGATTGATTTATCTTTGTGGCTCTGGTGATTTAAACTATAGTTTATTTCTATTGACTGCTCTTCTGACCATCGATGAACAGCTGACACTCGCTCGAATCACGTAATAATGAAAGTATACCAAACTTTCTAAAGTGCTTTCATTGTTACATAAATTGTACACTTATTCTGGCGCTAACTCTCCGTCTACATAGAATAGGGTACACCTGTTTTTGCGGTTTAACAGTTCCAAGCACACAACTTCTTAACAAACATACTAATTCTGCCTCTAAACACATAGCCTTATAGAAATAAAGTTTACTTTCGCGTGACAACAATGAAAGTTAAGATTGCTAATGACAATATGTATACTCGTAAGTTCGAAACTCTGTATTAACTAATCTACTAATGGACGAAGTTTACCGTGCAACTTTGAACTTTATGTCAATAATGGTAAAGTTGAGGACTTGTTGTTGTGCCAACGCTTGGTGAGTTTGCATGAGACATGTGTTGGATGAGATATGATGAAGAATATTAAGATAATTTCAAGTTTAGAAGATAAAATAATTCCGTTAATTTGAGAGGAAACTGTCATGTCCATGTACTTTATTTAATCTTAGCTACATAAACTTGCTAGAAACAAATATCTAGAAGTAGAGGGTTTAGTTGACGAAATATCATTTGAACCGATTGGTCATAAAAAACTTTTTACGAATACAAAAGGTCCAAAAAGCGGCAAAGCACGTCCCATCCATTAGTCCCGTCCCATCCCATAGTCCCAATAACTAGTAATGATACTTTGTGTTTCTGGAATAACATCGATACGTCAGTATAGGTTATAGGTTTTCGCGAGCTTGGTTTCCGCAACTCGACGTCATATATTGCGCCTATTTTGCGTGATGGGTTGCCGGCACTACTCTTGCCAACCCAACTCTTCCAAGAAGCCTAGCAGACCCTTGATGTTGTCGACGACTTCGTTGGTATGTAAACGAAACTTTTTTTCGACACAAATCGTATTTACTTTAAAAATTTTGAAATTAATGTTACTGTGTTTTAACCGAAGACAATAAGTATAATGTTACTTTACATTAAATCTTTTAATTGATTTAATTAACAATACACTATGAATTAAAAGGTTGGAATATTTAAAAAAATAAGAAATTAAAATATCGAAACATAAGGGATCAAGATTGTTTAGCTCAAATATACTTTAAGCAAAACCGGGTGCTAATTGTTTTGTTACCCTATTGTATAACTAAGAGCCATTAGCGCATTAGATTTGCATTGGTGCAAATAATCTTCAACTATAAGTAGGCTAGCAATCATTTTTCGTATAGCTCTTACATTTTAGTAACGCAGCGTACTACGTAGGCGAACAACACGCGAACACGAAGCGAAGCTATGCGGCGCGCGGTGAATCAATCCTTTGGTACCTATAGAAGTAGCCTACGTGGGCGATCACGTTGCGAAGGAGAACGCCGTGGGCCTGCCGCGGCGCGGCTTCGCTTCGCGTTTCCGAGTTGTTCGATTACGTAAGACGCAGCGTAATTCTATATGATCATAAAGTTCGAATCACTCTCCTTGTTACTTTAGACCACTTTCAGAGCATTTCGCTTGCACCAATCACCGTGAGCTATCGTTAAGGTCACGTCAAAACAAAATTAAATCCGTTACAAATTGTGAAATGAGAATCGGCCTCACGAAATAAAGTTTATTATTGAACATTTTGAAGCTACTAATTGTGAAATTTTCATCATATAACTTTAAACCCATCGATAGTTTATGTATTTAAACAACGAAATTGAACAGCACACGGTACGATATATTATTCAAATGACCTCAGTTCAGCTAATATTTGAACTTCAGTGTGAATACATCAATTATCAATACACAAAATTGTGATCAGGTCAAGCTAGGTATTTAGTTAGATTAAGTTAAATTGACTAGTCTGACTATTAAAAATCACACGAGTCGAACCATAATACAGGGTGGCCCAAAAATACGTTGACAGTTTTTTCTAACTAGTACAAAATAAGTTGAAGATTAAAACTACAGTCCTTTTCAACAACAAAAATTAATTGTCTTCAAAATAGCCTCTTTTCGCTTTGATACACAAACACAAACGGTTAAAATTTTCAACGATATGCCGCAGCTCCTCCAAGGATATTTTTTCCCATTCTTTGGTAAGTTTGCTTTTAGAGCGTTTACACTTTTGTGTTTAGTAGCACAGGCCCTTGTCTAAGATTGACCACAAACTATAATCCATTGGATCTAGATCAGGCGAGTAGGGTGGCCACTCTTTTGAACTTATAAATCCGGGAAAATTTTCTTTGCACCACGGCTCAGCTGCACAGTGTACACTACTGCAAATACCACCCCAAACTATTTGGCGATGAGGAATGACTGCGGCTTGTCCAAGGCGACTAGAAGAGTAAATTATGTCATTTTTGTGATTATGGGCCTGTTCAATACAAAAAAGTTTTTCATCGGTAATAAGTAGGTACATTTTCCCACTTTTCAGTAGCAGCACGTTTCTTAATCAACCGACATCTCACCAAGCGAACTTTTTTATCTTTATCCTCAAGGGTTTGTGCTTTACATAGCTAGTATTCTTTCAAAAAGACTGTAGTTTTCATTTGTAATTTATTTAGTACTAGTTACATAATAAAATAATTTGAAAAAACTTTGTCGACATATTTTTGGGCCACCCCATGTAATTTAAACATATCGTTTCAAAATAAGACCGTAACTTCGGTTTTAATGCGGCGGCTACGTTCGTGTGACTCTTAAACTATCATTAAGACTAACACGATCTTCACTCATTATTTAAACTAAACGCGACTTTATCGCATGCACTTTTATCATTAGTCCTGACGTTTCGACGTGACAGACAGACTGCCAGCGACCAAGAACGTAATGTCAAATTCCAATTTATAGAATTCCTGGAACCTTCAGTCTCACTCATCACTACTATCAGTAGATTTTTTTGGTGATGTCTATAGCTCATCATGTCCAAAATTGCTTAGGTGTGCTTATAATTTCTGCTAAATCGGAAGGCAGAAAATAGTTCATTGTGATGACAAACACTGAGACACTTGAAAAATGATAATTAGACTTATATCGACCACCGATCCGACCCGGTCGATATAAGTCTAGAGAAACTAACCGTGAATCATTCAAAACTGTTAAAAAACCGGCCAAGTGCGAGTCGGACTCGCGCACGAAGAGTTCCGAGTCCGACTCGCACTTGGCCGGTTTTTTTAGGTACATGCATAAAAGCACTCATAGGTACGACTAGTTCTGGAGAAGACATTACAGTTGCCGGTAGACACACTTAAATTCCCTATACTTATGCTCGTACACACGCGGAAAGCAAAATCAAAACCAAATGGAGTGTAAACCCGCAAAGTGCACGAAGTAAGCGTAGCTACTGAACAAGAACAGAACTAAAAAGTCCATTAAAACATATGAGTTTCATACAATATAATACCTTTTTGAATTGGATCGTATTGTGGGCAATTCTAATAACAGTATCACCGTCCAACGACGCTATAAAAACGAATTGTGCGCTGTGGTTTGCAGTGCGAATTAAATATTTCTGCACAGTCTAAAATCTAACACTTTCTCACTTTTTCAAACTGGGACTTTAAAGTACATTTTAGTATAGGTTAAAGTTAGTCTGTGGCAAAAGAACAGCAGCTATAATGCGATGACCACAATAATACGGTATAAAGAGAACTGGTTTGAAAATCGTTATTCTCCTAATGTTGAGATAGCGTATCGCGGCGTCCAGCTGTGCTACCGTCTGTCTGGTTTTAATTAAATGGCATATTATTGAATTTTGTGCCTTTTGTAAAGCAAAAACAAATATCCTTCAATTCTCAGAATGCATGTGTGATCTTATTGCATGCTGCTGTTTTTGTTTTCTATTTTCTTAGCTATGGAGCGCAGCATTATTATTATTATTATTAAGCCGTTTCGTTTCCCATCTCAGGTTATTTGCTTTACTGTTTATTTATTTCATTATCATTTTTTTGGATAGGAACCCCTGTCTGGGTATAGGCCTCCTCCAGTTTTATCCAGTTTTCTCTGTCTTTTGCTTGGTTTATCCACTCTTTTCCAGCTGTAGCTATGATTTCATCGCTCCATCGCTTAGCAGGTCGTGCTTGTCGTCTTTTTCCACTGGGACCTTTCCATCTAGTTACTTCTGCTGTCCATCGCTTATCGTTGTAGCGTGCTACATGGCCAGCCCATCGCCATTTTAAGCGTAGACAGTAGTGTAGGGCGTCAATTAATTTTGTCTTCTTCCGTATGGATTCGCTTCTTATTTTGTGAATTTTCCTTATTTTTAGAAGGCTTCTCTCCATCGCTTTCTGGCAGTTCACTAGTTTTGTTTTTATACTGTTGTTGTAGGTCAACGTTTGACAGCCATACGTAAGGGTCGGTAGATTAGAGGAGCGCAGCATATTAGGTGTAAAATTAAGAGATCGAGTCCGAAACACCACGCTGCGCTCTAAGACTCAAATAATAGACGTAGCTCGGAAAGCGGCCAAGTTGAAATGGGACTGGGCTGGTCATGTCTGCCGAATGCCGGATGACTTGTGGGCCAAGTTAACCACGGAGTGGGAGCCCCACGAGTCTAACCGGGGATCCGGCAGACCACGTCGGCGATGGCGGGATAACTTGGACTCCTTCTTCACAGGCTGGCCAGATATAGCATTAAACAGAGACGAGTGGAAAAGAGGGGGGAGGCCTTTGCCCAGCAGTGGGACACAGTGGGCTCTGAATAATAATAATAATAATTTTCTTAGAAGTATGAGCTTCTTTTCTATTACCTTGCATTTTTCAATTCTCTAAAACACTGAATCAACTAACATCTGTAACTTTGATACACACAAAGCAATTTTTTCCTTAATTTTTTTTTGTTACATGGGTGCCTCGTTTTCCTAACCTAATGTCTAACACCGTATATGTGAAAGATTATGTGAAAGTGAAAATCATGTTTTTACAGTCACAGGCAAAGGCGATTAAGAAATTAGTATGGGTAGTAATATTATAATAATAATTAAATATTATAGGAAATTATTACACAAATTGACTAAGCCCCACAGTAAACTCAAGAAGGCTTGTGTTATGGGTACGCAGACAACGATATAAATATACATTACATACAGGAATTGTTGAGGTTCTGTGAGAAGATGGATGAGCGTCCTTTAACAGTTTGAATGTGCTTATTGTATAATAATATTATTAGTTTAACTGTTTTTGTTTTTAATTTGTTTGTAGTTTTGCAGTGACTTTGTATATTTCATACTGTTATGCTGTACAACAATTTTTTTAAATAAATAAATACAAACGAACGCACTTATATACATAGAAAACACCCATGACTCAGGAACAAATATCCGTGCTCATCACAGAAATAAATGCACCCTTACCGGAACTTGAACCCAGAACCATCGGCTTCATAGGCAGGGTCACTACTCACTAGGCCAGACCGGTCGTAATTAATACCGGTAATATAGTAGTAAATACGTGATTCATCAACTTAACTAACTTAGCGGTTTCACTCACGTATTTTACGTAATACGTGAGTGAAACCGCTAAGCTAGTTAAGTTAATATGCCTCACGATAGTTTAAATTCGATTATTCATCAACTTATTGAACATAATATGCTACACTGACTACACTATTCAAATAAAACAATTAAAATAAAAAATTGCAATAAAGAACCAATGGTATAAGAACTTACACAAAATTGAATTTACGTCAAATCAAGATAAAATGTTTGAATTTCGAATGCCGTTCCTGCAGTTAGTAGAGATGACCAAGCTGTCAACGTAACGGATCGATCGATCTGATGCAGCGTGCAATGATGGATCACTGTATCCAATCACAGTCTTATTCATAACGCGTTTGTATCACGCTGACCGACGGCGCAGGCCACGCGCTGACAGACCAATATGTATGAAGTCCTGGAGTCGTAGCATGCCCGCGCAGCATGGTTCCCCTATCACTAAGTCCGTCACTTTCGCACTCACGTACTTGTTAGAACGTGACAGGCATGGTGATAAGCGTACCGTGCTACGACCCCGGGAGCCTTGCGACAGCGCTAACGCATACGCGGTCGTACGCGCCGCGCGTCGGCGGTCGGCGCCCCTGCCTTCAGTGAGCGTTTTAAGGGTCCCCGGCAAGCTTGGTTCTCCATACAAACATAGTTACACTCTTATTTTAAAAACAAGTACCTAGCATGCTCTGAAACTTTGTATTTACAATAGGATAAGGTATATCTATGTCTGTAATTAGTTTGTGTAGCGTCAGATACTATAATAAAAAAAAAACAGCTAATTTAAGTTTTTCATATAGTTGGTCAAAGCAAATTGGCAGTAAATAAGAACAAAAACAACTATACTCATCCTTTTCTTTTGGATGCTAGTACTAGTGTAAGACAAAGATAGTATGATTCCCTCTGTCTATGTTTGAAATGAGACAGTCCTTTGACAAACTATACAAAACTTGTTTTTGCTCTATTTCATTTGTCTTATAAACTGGAGCTATAAACTAATTACAGACCTAGATATACCTCATGTTATTGTATGCGCAAAGTTTCATTACAATCCAACACGTAGTTTTAAAATGAGAACGGAACTCCGTTTGTATGGGAAGGGGAAATTCGGCCGACTCCAAAAGAAGTTGATAGGTACATATTGCTAGGCTAATTAGGCTATTCTATTCTATTTTATTCCATTCCATTCCATTCCATTCCATTCCATTCCATTCCATTATATTCTATTCTAGCTCAATGAATACTGGATATGTGTTCACAGCTGAGATAAAATGGTCGTGAATCAGGAGGCAATGGGTGCCTCTGTTTGTACTTATGTACCGTACCTATCAGTTTAAAATGATAGTGATTGGTATCAAGCTCAACTGTCGTTATAACAATGTCTGACATTTTATTGAAATATTTTGTTATAGGCTAAATAACTTTTAACGGGCTTCTGACCGATATTAGAACCTAGCATATTATGCCGGCAAAAAGAAGATACAAATATTTAAAAAACGAGCCTAAGCTTTTTCTAAAAGACACGCGCACGCAATAGGTGACGCTATTTTAATAAAACATTGAGGACGTTCAAATCTGTTTTCAAATCGGACAGACTTCAAAATGTCACAAAACATTGGCTATTTTATACAGTTGAATCCATCAGATGATGACATTTTCTATACCTGTGGGGCAAAGAATTATATTTGAGATATCAGAATTGGCCCTATTGATAAAGGCATTCAGTATCCTCAGAGTATCATTCATCATTGAAAAAACACCAATTGAGCATATTGTATCGGAAATAAGCTAGGCGGAATATCCTTGCCGCTCGGGAACAGGCAGTGATTATTTACACCCCCTCTTAAAATTCAATTGCACGTCAACATTTCACGACAATCAGTCGGAATAGTGATTCCTTTCAACGGTCTGTCAGGGCAGGTGTTGTTCCAAGCGCTTGTTAAATAATATGCGAGTAGAGGACTCTGGAAAACCAGTGCAAGAGCGACTACAGTTCTTTAAAATGCATATTAATAACGCGGTAATTTAAATTTAATCGTGACTTAACATGTACTTTTATTATTTTGATCTGACGTGAAATTACTTTCTTGGTCGCCGTCGTACATACGGGGCGCACCGCGGGCGCTGTAATACCGGGCGCCTGCGGCGCCCTCATATTAAAAGAGTCAGGCGTAGACCGACGTAAGGGGTGCGCTGCACGCGCTCCAGTGCCTAATCTGGCGCCTTGGGTGCCCTCTTACTATAACGGTCGGGTGTAGCTCAACAACTGCAACATTGATAACGAGGTTTACATAATAACTCGCGCTTATTCACTGGTTCGTCCGGCAATACGACTCGAACAATCGCGGAGCCAATAGACCTGTACCGCTGGCTATATTTTGACCCCTAGGTTATAAAAATATTAAAGTCAATTCTGTTTTCGCTTATGAATACTTTGTTAAGATGTAAATCTTACATTTTGTTTTGTGTCATATATATAATTTGCTTTTCTAGTAATTTGTTATTTTGTGGTAATTATTTTTTATTTTGAATTATTTTGGAGAAAAAAATATTCGAGAGAAAAAATGTAACTGTGTTGCATTTAGGATAGTGTTTTTAGTGTGAAAACATAGTTTGTGTCAATTACGTCCACTGCAATCTGATACTATGTCATAATATTCTAAATGACACAAAAAAAAATTAGAGTTAAAAAAAATTACTTAGGTCGAATTTAATCGTTTAAATAGGTCCATTAAATGATTTTGTGTCTTATTAAGGCATAGCTTCATAAGATATTTGATGATTTTGTTGTAACAGGCTGTCACCGTTACAAAAGAATATTAAAGATATTAGAGTTTACATCTTATTAATTTGAAATGCGGGATAAATAAGATGTATGAATTTGTGTCACTTGCATCCACTGCATAAACAAATATTACAAAAATATTATTTGCGTTCAAACGAAGCTAGCGGGCGGTCTGAATGGGCAACGGAGGCCGTGCAGGGTGGGGCCGCGGCGTGACCTTGCCGTACGCAACGCATGTTTACTTCGCCTGTGCGCCAAATTAACGCAACTTATTCAAAGAAGTTACGCAAACAACACAACAACAAGCAACAAGCAAGCAAAGAATGCGTCGAATTATCTTTTACCTATTTAAAACTTATAGATATTGTACAATGTCACCATTATGCAAAAGAACTGTAAGTACATGTTTGATTTGCGAGCGAGCTGGCAACATTGCGCAGGGAAATCTTAAAAATATCGCGTTTACGTGAACGTCACATACATTTGTGACAGTGATAGGGAAAAGGTACCACTAAAGTAAAATTTGGTTATTAATACCGTGACTTTCTTTCATTCTTTGATAAAAAAAATTGCTATTTATGCAACAAGTGCGGAAATCATCTTTACGCACGTGTATCATACAATGTTTTACTATGCATTGTGCGAGTAAATAAAAAAACATATCATGGCAAATAAGTTTAGTTATTAAAAGGAGTGTTTTAAATCGACACGAGTTGCGAATTACCTATTCGCACGTGTATCGTACGTTTTACAGTACATATGGCCCTTTAAACTTTCGACATATGCACGGTAAGTGCTCTTTTCCGCACTAGTGCACCATAGCACCATATGTACTGTAAAAAAAAATTGAAAACAAAAAGCACTAGTGCGGAAAAGCAGTACTTTCCGCACGATATGGCTCCGTAGGAAACGCACTTTTCGAGCACATGCATTGTAAAAAAAATATATGACTGTATCTCCTAAACCATGCGTCGTAGCGCAAAAATAATAAAATTTTCGTTCCCCTTTATGTAACCCAAAAGTAATACATGAAAAATACAATGAAAAAAGAAACAAAATCTTTATAGGGCTGTATTAGCTGTATCTCCTAAATCGTGCATCGTAGCGCAAAAATAATCAAATTTTCGCTCCCCTTTAAGAAGCCCCTAATTAAGATTTAAAAACGCAAAAAAGAAAAAAAAGAGGAAAAAATCTTTATAGGGCTGTATCTTCTAAACCGTGCGTCGTAGCGCAAAAATAAACGTTTCGGTCCCGTTTATGTAACCATTAATTTATATTTAAAAAAAACGCAATAAAAAAAAACAAAAAAAAAACTTTTTAGGACTGTATGTCCTAAACCGTCGTAGCGCAAAAATAATCAAATTTTCGTTCCCCTTTATGGAACCCCTAACTAATATACAAAAAACACAATGAAAAAAAAACAATAAAAAATCTTTATAGGGCTGCATTTCCTAAATCGTGCATCGTAGCGCAAAAATAATCAATTTTTCGTTCCCCTTTAAGAAACCCTTAATTAATACTTAAAAAAAAAAAAACAAAAAAAAACAGGAAAAAATCTTTATAGAGCTATATCTCCTAAACCGTGCGTGGTAGCGCAAAAATAACAAAATTTTCGTTCCCCTATACGAAACCCCAAAGTAATATACAAAAAAACACAATGAAAAAAAAAACAACAAAAAAATCTTTATAGGGCTGCATCTCCTAAACCGTGCATCGTAGCACAAAAATAATCAAATTTTCGTTCCCCTTAAGAAACCCTTAATTAAAACTTAAAAAAAAAACCAGGAAAAAAACTTTATAGAGCTATTATAGCTATATATATATAGATATAATATCTCCTAAACCGTGCGTGGTGGCGCAAAAATAATAAAAGTTTCGTTCCCCTTTATGCAACCCATAATTTATATTTAAAAAAAAAACGCAAAAAAAAAATTAAAAAAATCATTATAGGGCTGTATCTCTTAAACCATGCGTCGTAGCGCAAAAATAATAAAAATTTCGTTCCCCTTTATGAAGCCCCAAAGTAATATACTAAAAACACAATGAAAAAAAAGAAAAAAAATAACAAAAAAACTTTATAGGGCTGTATCTCCAACACCGTGCATCGTAGCGCAAAAATAATTTAAAAAACCCCTTTAAGAAACCCCTAATTAAGATTGAAAAACGCAAAAAAGAAAAAGAGGAAAAAAATCATTTTAGGGCTGTATCTCCTAAACCGTGCGTCGTAGCGCAAAAATAATAAAATTTTCGTTCCCCTTTACGGAACCCCAAAGTAATATACAAAAAACACAATGAAAAAAAAAAAAAAAAAACTTTATATGGCTGTATCTCCTAAACCGTCGTAGCGCAAAAATAATCAAATTTTCGTTCCCCTTTGTCGAACCCCAAACTAATATACAAAAACACAATGAAAAAAAAAACAAAAAAAAATATTTATAGGGCTGCATCTCCTAAATCGTGCATCGTAGATCGTAGCGCAAAAATAATCAATTTTTCGTTCCCCTTTAAGAAACCCTTAATTAATACTTAAAAAAAACAAAAAAAAAACAGGAAAAAATCTTTATAGAGCTATATCTCCTAAACCGTGTGTGGTAGCGCAAAAATAACAAAATTTTCGTTCCCCTATACGGAACCCCAAAGTAATAAAAAAAACACAATGAAAAAAAAAACAACAAAAAAATCATTATAGGGCTGCATCTCTTAAACCGTGCATCGTAGCACAAAAATAATCAAATTTTCGTTCCCCTTAAGAAACCCTTAATTAAAACTTTAAAAAAACAGGAAAAAAACTTTATAGAGCTATTATAGCTATATATATATATATAGATATAATATCTCCTAAACCGTGCGTGGTGGCGCAAAAATAATAAAAGTTTCGTTCCCCTTTATGCAACCCATAATTTATATTTAAAAAAAACGCAAAAAAAAATTAAAAAAATCATTATAGGGCTGTATCTCTTAAACCATGCGTCGTAGCGCAAAAACAATAAAATTTTCGTTCCCCTTTATGCAACCCATAATTTATATTTAAAAAAACGCAAAATTAAAAAAAAAAATCTTTATAGGGCTGTATCTCCTAAACCATGCGTCATAGCGCAAAAATAATAAAATTTTCGTTCCCCTTTATGAAGCCCCAAAATAATATACAAAAACACAAGAAAAAAAAAGAAAAAAATAATAACAAAAAAACTTTATAGGGCTGTATCTCCTAAACCGTGCATGGTAGCGAAAAATAATCAAATTTTCGTTCCCCTTAAGAAGCCCTTAATTAAGATTTAAAAACGTAAAAAAGAAAAAGAAAAAAATCGATATAGGGCTGTATCTCCTAAACCGTGCGTCGTAGCGCAAAAATAATCAACTTTTCGGTCCCCTTTATGTAACCATTAATTTATACAAAAAAAAATTGTTTTATAGGGCTTGATTTCCTAAACCATGCGTCGTAGCGCAAAAATAATAAAATTTTCGTTCCCCTTTATGAAACCCCAAAGTAATCACAAAAAACACAATGTAAGAAAGAAAAAAAGAAAAAAAAACAATAAAAAAACTTTTAAGGGCTGTATCTCCTAAACCGTGCGTCGCAGCGCAAAAATAGTCAAATTTTCTTTCCTCTTTATTCAACCCTTAATTTATGTTTAAAAAAAAAACGCTTTCACTAAACTGCTGTAATTCGGAAACTTAGAATCCACAAAGGGGACTTTACTAAATTATGAGTATTATGACACATATTAAAGCCTGACCAGTAATATATGATCATTGTCAAGAGGGCGCTGTTCATTCTCATGTATAGGGTGACAGTTCAGTATAGTATGAAAAAATATTGTATTTAAGGAACATCATCATCATTGTAATTAATGTTGCTTGCCACGCTTAAAAAAACATTACAAAAATCACAATAAATTGCGTCTTAAAATAAACTTAAAAAGTCTACTAAAAATCGAAACAAAAGTAATTTTTAAGTCGCTGATGTGACATTCTCAATCAAAAGGTAGGTACCACTTTGTCGTTTACCATAAAGCAAAAATTTGATTATATCTTTATACAAATAACCTGTCAGAGAAAGTGGTACCTTTTGATTAGGAACGTCACAAATGTTGGTCAGTATGAGGAGTGCAGCCTACAGTTTATTTTTAATTATATTTATATACCTACTACGGTAAGATTGATAAGACAATGTAATTATGCCTCCGAATGAAATAAATACACTGTATCGCAAAACTAAGTGGCGAGACAGCTCATAATGCCATCTCTTTCACTCTTGGTTGGTCTTAACAAGGGTAAAGGAGATAGTATTAAGATCTCAGTCGCAAGCTGATATTGCGGCAAGTATAATAAGCACCCCACCCGCGTAGGTACCCTTCCCCGCGCACGCCCTTCTTGCTCAATTGAGTTTTATTTTGCCAGATAGTAAAAAAACCGTGGATCAAAATGACCCAAATTATGAATGATGTCTCAATGTGGTATTATAATATTGTAGACGTAAACTTAATAATATGAATTTTTTTTTTGTGGCAGATACAGGGTGTTAATTAGAAAAAATTTTTTTTTAAATAAAAGCGGTGGATGAATTTGACACAGATTTGTTTGAATAACATATAACAATGTTCTGTAAAGTACAACACTTCACTTACCGACTCTAATATTTTTTTAGGCGTTTTAGGATCAATATTAGGTATTTATTAAATGCCATTATACCCGTGGATGAAAATGACACAAAATGCGTGTGTACGTCGGAAGCCACTTTGCCTTTACAGGGAAACAAAGAATTTCGTCTCTAATATTTTTTTTACAGAATGCTGATTGAAAAAAGAAATACCTAAATTTCTACCTAAGCAAATACCTAGGATGACACAAAATATTATTTTTAGGTTTAGTATATGGTCTGGAAACTATATATAAAAAATAAGCAACATTAATATTCTTATAACCTCAGAAGTTATTGGTACAGGTCTACAATCAGAAGATACGAGCTCGCACTTGGCACTCGGCAATAGGCATTGATAAATTCATGCATTGCTATCACGACGTTAGTTGACGATACAGATTCTGACCAGACACATCAAAACACCGGAACTTTTTGGTATTTTATTTTATAATAATTTTCAAATAACACTGGCTCGACTCAACTAGATTCGTCCGTACCCGTTCAGCCAATTACGCACGAGCTCGCACTTGGCGCTCTGCAATAGGCGGTGATAAATTCATGCATTGCTAATTTCGAGACGAGACCGAGCCTAACGAAATGTGAAGTTTTGAGGAACGATATTATTGCGATAGGATTGACTGTTCTGGAAAGTTCGAGGATGCCCTTTGCATGTTACGGTGTCCACCAAATATTTTGCAAGTACATAGCGCCACTTGCAACATCCACTAACCCGGAGTTAAGCGGTTTAGTACAATTTGACCTGTATTTACAATACAATTTGACCTGGTGTTACCATGGTTACCAGTACAATTTGTAATTTGTTGTGGCGTTAAATAAATGTATTTTCTTTCTTTCTTTCTTCATCTCCGCCTCAGTAGAAAGGCAGTCTTATGTCCTTGTAATTTATTTCCTTGAACTTAAGTGAACTTCAAAAATAGGCTTTCCCTAACAAATTACTTTATCACAGAATTTTCGGTACTCCAGATAACCGTTCCAGTTCACACAGTTCCACAAATCAATTGAGCGTTGCTCGCAGCTGTTAATTGAATCTGTATTGATGAATATCAATTGATTGTTGACAAGCGGTCGGGCCTAGTGGGTAGTGACACTAGTGACCCTGCCTGTGAAGCTGATGGTCCTGGGTTCGAATCCCGGTAAGGGCATTTATTTGTGTGATGAGCACAGATATTTGTTCCTGAGTCATGGGTGTTTTCTATGTATTTAAGTATTTATATATATCGTTGTCTGAGTACCCATAACACAAGCCTCCTTGGGCTTACCGTGGGACTTAGTCAATCTGTGTAAGAATGTCCTATAATAATGTAATGTAAATGTAAAATGCTTTATTGTGCACACTACATGAAAAAAGATACAGACATTGAGAAAAGATATAAATTGGTAGGTAACAACAGGCGGACTTATCGCTAAACAGCGATCTCTTCCAGACAACCTTCAGAAAGAGAGATGGCGACCGAAGAGGTAGTTATCGGGTGGTGCAAAATAAAGAAAACAATAAAAACATAATATAATACATATACTACACATATATAGTTAAATTAGACTACATGTAATACTATATACAAATATATATATTGCATTGGATATATTATTGTTTTTTTTATAAACAATCAGACAAGAACTGTTTAGTCTTATTTAAATACGCTCAAAATTAGCCTCATGCATGAAGTTTATATTTGAACGAAATATGTTTTATTCGGATGTTTGTTACCGTTATATCATGTTACAAATGCATTTCCGTTTTTAAATTACCATTTAATTACTTAAAATTATAAATAAAAAGTACAAAAATTTGCCCGCGAAAAGCTAGTGAGCGAAACGCTCGAAACGCCACGTGACGTCACGCGTTCGACAGATTAGTGTCATTAGTAGCAAACGTCAGTTGGACCGCCCAACGTGTGACGTCATCACGCTCTGTCGAATTCGCGCCAAAAATTATGAGTGTTTCAAGCGCTCAAAAATTTTCAACATTTTAAATATTTTTTAATAAAATAATGTTAAGGTTTAAAAAAGTATTTTTATCATTTCCGGTGTTCCAACGATATAAATTATGAATCCAAAAATAAAAATAAATTCATGCATGGAGCTAATTATGTAATTCATCTAAACTTGACTTGAGTGTTATGTCGAACATTCCCAGCGAAAAGTCGAGAACCAAAGCAATGTGGATATCCAATGCAAAATGTTTCTGTTTGAATTGAAATAATTAATGACATCCTAATAATTACTCTGTCGTAATGTACTTATTGTTGGAAATAGCTGCGGTATTATTGATGACCAAGTGACAATCGATCGTTGATAGAAACAGAACTGCCAATCGAAAGATTCGAAAGTAAGATAATGTAGGGTACTGGGTACGGTTGTGCCAGGGTACGGTAGTGACAGTCGTTATAACATCAAAACTATACGGATTGTGGGGTAGACTTAAAGGGGAGAGAGAAGCGTAGCCTACTCGCCAATATCTCGACTAGTGAATAACGAATATAAACCTTATCTATCAGCAGGACAATTGCTTTTACAGCGTCCGCCATGACCACTTTAGTGGTCGCTGCCGTGGCAGGCACGACAGCACACGACCTAGCTCTTGGCGTCCAAGGAGCCCACATTGCTTTTCAACAGTCAAACAAAAGTAAGTTTTTTTGTTTGATTTTTTTTGATAATTACCGGTAAATGGATACAGATAGATTACCTACTATTTTTATCGTTATAAGCTGAGAATTGGTAGTTTATTACGAGTGATTAGTTTTTACGTAGATTATGGTGATTTTTTTGTTTTTAGAAGTGTGGGTTGGGTACGCTTGTGACAAATTTTATGGTTACGCCCCCTGATGTTACAATTTGTAATTCCTGAACTATGTAGTGTACGATTGTAGGTATTAATTACAGATTATTGACACGTAACTTAAGTGCTGATCTATAATTAATTACTTGCGATTATGCTAATTGCATTGAGATGATTTCTACTTGAGAGCAATTAATATTAAGCTAATATTAAAGGCCGCGATAGCAGGACTCGCAGGCGAAGACGTTTCATACACAGATTTAAAAAGAAAAGTTGAAAGCTGGAAGAAAACTGAGGGCTGGCGGTTTCAGCTTTCAGATGGAGCAGACGTGGATAAAAGAATGGGAGGACGCGAAGACGGTTCCATAAAAGTATCCAAAATCCTACTCAAACTCCAAAGGGCTTCTCACTGTAGAGAAGAATTACTGGTACTGCATCAACAGAATCCGCCCAGGTGGTGGCAGGTGCAAAGAGTAACGTTCTCTGCGGCATTAGGTACTGTCACAAATCGAACGTTCAATGCGTCACTCATTTTATCTAGACAATAGGGCTGTTGACATGTTGAATTTTATGACTAAATGTAGATAAATAGAAAATGAGCAATTTATCACAATAAATTGGAAACTTCAAAAATATTTTATATGGAAATAAAAAAAATACATAGACCTCAGTTTCAAAAAATATTTTTTTTAGCCTCCAAATAGGAAAAAAATAATGGTACCATTCGATTCCTTACATTTTATTTTAAAAAATATTGTACGTCAACATTATACATAAACGCAATATTTCACTGACAAAATCGCAATCTCCTTGTTTTCCATACATCGAACGGATTCTAAGCAATAGCGCCGTTACATGGTGACGCTGACGTCACGATGTATTGCCATTTTGTTAAAATCGTTTCGTCAGTAAAGTGCGAGTGCCAGACTGACCATCATTTGTGACTGTTGTATTGCTTTAAGACAATGGGTCCCATACAGACATTTGATCCTCAAAACAAACCTGATCGACTGATATTATTAATAAAAATTTGTCAAATACCCTATTGACAGTGACAGCGGCCTCGTCATTGCCGCAGTTGTAATGTACAACATACAGCTGAATAGCCATTGAAACCTTCATAAATACAAAAACAATTATTTTCAAGCGTTATCAAGCAAGCGCCAGAAGTGTGAAAATAATTGGGAAAACAGCAGCCATAAGTGGTCTTACTCGTACGTTCACTTATCTTAGCAATTAACAGAAGGATTAGTAAGAATTTCGCACCTCAAAGGACAGGGTTGGGCTGCACTAAAGGCGTCACATGTACCGTCGCCCATGGAAACCTGCAGAGAGGTTGCGAGTGCGCTGCCGGCATTTAAGATGGGAGTACGCTCTTATCTTGTAAGTTTGAATATCGTATCGGTCTGAAAATACGCGGTAGACGGTTTTTTGTAGAAGTGGCAGAAGATTTTTATAGCGTTTTCAGTTCTCTAATACCTAATCTAGATTACTATACAGTGAAATCTTTGTCCAGAAGTAGTCTTACGCAGCGTAATACGTAGGCGAACAACGCGCGAATGCGAAGCGGAGTGATGCGGTGCGGCGTGAATACCTATAGAAGTGTCCAACGTGGGCGATCTTGTTACGAACGCGAACGCCTTGGGCCCGCCGCGCCGCTTCGCTTCGCGTTCGCGAGTTGTTCGCATACGTAACGCAGCGTACTACGTAGGCGAACAACACGCGAACGCGAAGCGAAGCGATGCGGCGCGGAGTGAATCAATCCTTTAATACCTATAGATAGAAGTGTCCTACGTGGGCGATCTCGTTGCGAACGCGAACGCCGTGGGCCCGGCGCGCCGCGACGTACCGCTTCGCGTTCGCGAGTTGTTCGCTTACGTAAAACGCAGCGCAAAAAGCCGCTCCCAATCGAAGTTACGCACTGTTAAAAATTGTTATACATACGAAGAAAATAAAGCCATTTAAACCTTCTACATGCTCTTATTTATTTGTAATACGATATTTAATAACGAAAACTAGTACCAGACAGAGTAGATATAAGTACAATTAAACATATTTTATCGAATGTTCATGTCAAATTTCATGTTACTTATTTCAGAATGTCTTTTTAAAATGAGCTTCAATTGTATTGCGGCGGCTAGGTTCGTCTGGTTAGGTGTGATAAAAGCAACCAAACAGTTATTGTTCGAAATTTACCGCCAGCACTGCGCCCACGCCCCTCCTTTTCTTTCACCTCGTCGGTAATAGCTGTCAGTATCGCAGAAACTAATGAGAAAAATAATGGCGGAGCGTTATCTGACCCGGCGCCTGCTGGTTGGCGGTTGCCGCTGGTTCTTACAATTATTTACTTGGCATGATCATGAACTGATCTGATGCCCCTGGTTCTGCAACAGTGAGACTAGGCGCGGACTTGGGTTGTTGCTACGCTGCCACTGATTCGCACTAATCGCTTGGATGCATTGCAGGCACAATCGGTTGCGTCGCTCAACCGGAAGTTAAAGAAGCTATGGTTATCCGACTAACAGCCCGGCCACGATATCGCGCGGCGGCGGCAGCGGCGAGCGGCGGCCATAGGTTGAGCGAGACACAGCGATCGGACCTTTCGTTCCCACCTATGGCCGCCGCTCGCCGTTGCCGCCGCCGCGCGTTTTCGTAGCCGGGCCGTAATGAAGTCAATTTATTGAATCAGAATAATAATAGGTACATCTGACTCATCAGAACCATTATCATACAAATACCTTAGCCTATTTGTATGGCAGTCGCTATTAGACGAAACTCTGAAGACGTTATCTATCTGAACACCTCTTCATTATGAGGCTTGCTAATGAGTTTCTATTGCCCTCGGTATTTTCCCGCGTTCTTACTAAAAAAATATAGTTACGAAAGCAAATATGATATAAACTAGTGTACCTACATCATCGAAAATAAGATTAGAATGTCTGTAATAAGTAATAGTTAGGATTATATGATTTAACTACAATAAAACCTACATTACGTGTCGAATATAAATTGTATCAATCTCAAGGCATTTTTTTTAAATCTGTTATTTAAATTGCAGCGCATCTTGCTCGCATGTATAATGTATCGTATAAGTACGAGCGATATGCACGAGCGAGTAAAGTCAAAATGATATTTAATTGAGATTAATTCGTAAGTTTATTACCGACAGACCTGAACTACAAAAAAATAATTAGTTAGGTACAAGACCTCCTTAATGAGGTCTTGTACCTAACTAATACTAATATTCTTGACTTAATAAAAAATACTTTTCCCCTCACTAGCTCGGAAAGTTGTCGTTTATCCTTCAATACAAGCGGGGAAAAACGCGTTTTATCCACTAGTGGAGAAAGTAATTTGACCTTGGATGGAGCGTGTTTAAGTAGCTTGACAGATAACAAAACGTAAAACGCTCATGATAATGGTTCGTTCGATATTAATTATCATTAAATAAATGGTTTGAGAATCTAATCAAAAATACCAAATTTAGCTTTATTTAATGATTTTAAGTCATAAACCTTAAAATTCCATAAGAAACATGCGTATGAATGATGATGATGGTAATGATTGTGTGGCAATGATGTGTTGCCGGAATAAATATTATTCTAGTCTATTCTACAATGTCCCAAGTAAGCAATAACAAATAAGGATAAGGAAAACGTTCTACATATTGTTTTTTCGGTATTTCTGATCCAAAAAAAACACCAACGAGAAACTATAGATCGGACCAAACAGTTAATGATGTCACAAAACCCAAAACTAACCTGAAAATTTCTCATTTACGATTACGACGGTTATATTTTTATCGACTATACAGTCATGCGCAACTCTTGCACTTCCATACTTGTTAAAAAGTGACGAGTGTCAAATCAATCAGATTTTTCAAATACGAATGCCGCTTCTGGCTATAGTGATTTACCTATCCACTTACCCTGTACGTAAACCATCTATTACTAATATCACGTGTATGCGACTGAGGAAATTCAAATGCGAGCTCACAAAGAAGGGCTATCCGAAGAATGTTGGCTAAAGCGGTTGATTCTAGTCGCTTAGTGAATGTAGGGAGTCGAGTGCCGAGGAGGACCAGTATGCAACTGTACCAACGAACTAGAATAACTGTTATATGTGTATGTGTTTGTGTATGTATGTGTATGTGTAATATAAAATAAACAAAATAAAAATACATATTAAAAAGGTAAAAAGATAAAAGATAAAAAAAGTTTATTGCCATAACTAGAAATCTTACATTCCTTAAACCTTAATTAAGTAATAACAATTACGTATTACGTAAACAAATTATGTATTTTTATTTTAAATTATTTTAAAGCGGGTCACTCACGTATTATTAAGTCGAATAGCTCGGCATGTTTCGATCCAATTGTCCAACATATCGAGATATTCGACTTAATAATACATGAGTGACCCGCTTTAAAATAATTTAATATGTTTGAGTCTCACGGGAGTTTAATTTTTATTTTGTTTATTTTTATTTACACGGTAAAGTGTCTGTTATAAAAATTGGTTTCTTCCATTACATTAGTAACACCTACTGACATGTCATAATGTAAATTTATTAATTTCCGCTACCCAAAGATTGTCTGGAAGAGATCGCTTTTTAGCGATAAGACTGCTTTCTGTTTCTGTTTTCTTTTTGTGTTGTTTTTTATTGAGGTGTGCAATAAAGAGTATTTGTATTGTATCTATAGAAGTTTGACTAGAGCTCATAATTAAAAAATTAAAAAACACGACTGCTTCCTTAAAATGAACTGAAAAGTTAAAAATAATTTTTAAATAAGCCAACAAGATCTAGGTAGGTTTATCACCTTGACTGTACCTACACATTCTCGTCTGCATTTTTAATATTTCACTTCAATTGCAGTCGGGGGACCTTTCAAATCAACAGAATATCCTACAAAAAGGTATCCGACTGCAATTGAAGTGAAATATTAAAAATGCAGACGAGAACGTGTAGGTACAGTCAAGGTGATAAACCTACCTAGATCTTGTTGGCTTATTTAAAAATTATTTTTAACTTTTCAGTTCATTTTAAGGAAGCAGTCGTGTTTTTTAATTTTTTAATTATTTTATTTATTTAATACCTTTTAGTTACACACAGATGAACAACCTTAATAAATTTAGAAGTTATGAAGATTCCTCAGGCGATTTAGTTCTTCGAGAGACTTTTTATCATGTGGATCCTTGATAAGTTTTCGAGGATCCATGACGCTAATTGCCAGACCTTCTAATTGCCTAACGCGACTTAGCGCGACGTACGCCTGACCTTTGGCAAAGATTTTGCTGCCAAGATCGACGACAGCTCGGTCCAGCGTAGTCCCTTGCAGCTTGTGCACTGTTACAGCCCAGCACAATATCAGTGGCAGCATACGTCGCTCTACTTTACCCTGCCCTCTTAACGCATCAAACTCTGTTGTGCTTGTCTCAAGTTTGACACCCAAACCCACAATATTGTTAGGTATAGTTTTGTCGTCAAACTCTACGAAGACAGCTTGAGGCAGCTCCCCGGGCTCGAGCTGGTCACGGCGCAGCGCGGGCCATTCGATTTTCTTAACGACGCCCATGGCTCCGTTGACTAAGCCGTGACCAACATTTAAATTCTTCCGCAGCATTACTCTTGAACCTACAGCGAGCTTTATGGCTTTGGGAATTCCTCCTGTTTTGTTTGGGTCGGAAGATACAAATTCCGCCTTCGGTGTCTGTCCATAGGTTTTAGCTTCTAAAGACACGTCTACTGCCACAATATCATACATCAAACAAGACTGAGCCAGCTTGTTGGTCATCTTGTTGTTATAATCATCGACCTGTTGGGTCGTGGGGAATATGCGTACGCACTCACCGTCTGCAAATGGACCGGCAAGTGGGACTCGACGACGATCCAGCACTTCCAGTTGCTGCATTGTAAGCTGACCGACCCGTAAGCTATTCAAGATGTCCACAAAAGATGTGTCATCTGCTTGCCTCATATTCTGAGGCAGCTCGCAAAAACTAAACAGCGCCCACAAGTTCACCTCCGATTCCAAATGCTGAGGTTGCTTGAAGCAGTACGCACCGCCAGCCGATTTAGACACGGGTGGCAACTGCATCAGGTCTCCAAACAGTAGAATATTAACACCGCCGAAGAAATCATCAGTCATCTTCAGCTGCTGTAACCTGAGATGTACGTTACGCAGTGTAGTGTACGGAACCATAGAAATCTCATCTACGATGAGCCATTGCACTCCACTCCATCTTTGCCTTTACCTTTGGAGGCGTTCACCGGTTAAAAGACGCATCGTTTCGTTTCTGCCCTTTTCGATGGGAAGAGCAAATGTGGAGTGCAATGTAGCGCCCCCAATTAGCCTTGCAGCTACTCCAGTTGGCGCTGTAACCTTTACAGTTTTGCTAATTGAGTTATTGGTGAGGCGATAAATCTGCTCTACTATGAGTTTGAGGGTGAAAGTTTTCCCTGTACCTGCACCACCAGTGACGAAGATCCGCAAAGGCTCATGGTTGTGTTCAGTACGCAGCAGCTGATCAGAAACTTTTTTGAACAACTCTCGTTGTTTTATGTTCATGGAGTTAACAGCTGCTGCATACTGTTGGTCTGGCATGGAACGCACCTCAGCCTCATCGACTTCTTCTAATGCAAACCCTTCATTGTCATGCATTTGATTCAAGTCAATAATTTCACCAACATTTGCGTCACTCGAAACTGCGTTTGCGTCAGCCGCCAAGTTTTCAGCAACGACGCGTGAGATTGCTTGCTGAATTTCTTGCTCCCATCTTGCCATGTCTTCTGCACTATTACCCTCTTGCAGGGGTCGAAGTTATTCTTTTTTTGCGAAAAATGCCTCTTTGGCCGTATTATGTCCCTCTTTCAATTCTCTTTCAGAACGGAATGGAACATGCGCCGCCAGAAGAGTGTAGTAATAGCCTTCAGGGTCTGAATTTGGTGTATAGTACCTAGTACGCAACACAGCGGGTCGATTTCGCTTTTTCATCTTTCCCCGGTTATCGAGCAACGTGATTGTTCGCTGTGGTTCGTTATCCTCTGCAGCTTCCTCGTAAGCGTCAGCATCCTGATCATCCTCGGTGTAGTTGTTGCGCGTCACAGGCTCATACCATACTGCAAATTCTCCTAAGCTTAATTGCTCCAATATAAGCGGTCTAGACATATAGCGGTCAAAAATATTTTGGTATGGTTCATTGGCACCATCATCCATCCTCAACATCCGATACCGTTCTTCCGGGACGCAAGTATTTACGAAAACCACTTTTCGAGAGGAATCACGCATTTTTATGTGACATAACCGCACTGCTGCCTCACATGCTGAAACTTCCCTGTGTGTCAATATTGCGTTTTGCATAGCAAACACTTGCTTGGCCATACTGCCGCCCTTCTCCTGTACTCGCTTCATGGCTTCGCGAATACTTTTAGAAACTTCTGCCGGCTCGGACTTCGATATGTACTTGGTAATATAGTACGCAATACCCGTTGCGGTGCCGCAAGGTTGAATATCTATATTACCTTTCCACATGCGCAGCATACGTGGGTTGTAATTATTGATGTCCTCTTCACCTTCTTCTCTCTTCAGAACATAAAAACGGCCGCCGTTGCGTATTGCCTCATCTTCGTCCAATATTCGAGATCTAGGTGCAGTCGGCCTCGAAAACCCAAACCGACAGAAATTTGCACCGTTTTTGTAGCAGGTGTGAGTGTGCTTATGCATCTGCACCCGCAGTACTAGTTCACGCATTTCTGGGTTTGTGTTGATATCGGGTAGAGCGCAAGACACAACTTGATCCAGAAGCGCAATCCCTTCCTCAGTATCGAATGACGGCATGTCGGCACACCACACTACCATGTGCACGTGAGGACTCCCACGCAGCTGGAATTCGATGCGCCACCAAAAATCAACAACGGGCCGACACAGTAGAGGGTCATCTCGTCGTTTCAGTTGGGTAAAAAAGGTGTTCAATCGTAGCATAAATTGTCTGCACAATGTAACCGGATACGATTCAACGAGACGAAGTTTCTCCGGGAAAGAAAGCTCTGACATTGGAAAGCCGGGACGTCCATCTGCCACCAAGAGCGCCGTCAATATGTCTGGCCAGTGCAAATCATTACATGACAAAGTTATGTAAAAATGAGGAGCCC
Organism: Cydia strobilella; assembly: GCF_947568885.1. Taxonomy (NCBI): domain Eukaryota; kingdom Metazoa; phylum Arthropoda; class Insecta; order Lepidoptera; family Tortricidae; genus Cydia; species Cydia strobilella. The sequence goes on from NC_086048.1 coordinate 3,367,530, forward strand.
CTAAATTTCGCACCATGGCCATTAGATCAGTAAACGCCTTATGCCAGTAAGATTGCGTTCCACGGATATTACGCATTACGAGATGAACATTTTGAACAACATTAGCAGGTTCTGCTCCATTTTGACGCAACCGACCGCACACTGAGACATTTTGCTGGGCTTTGTAAAGCTCAACCATTGAGAGAGCGAAGAACAGGTACTCATTTGCTTGGAATCTCTTGTCATGGCTCATAACGCGAGACTGAAAATAGTCTAGAGGCGTTATAGGTACTTGTCGGTGTTCCCTAAACCCATTTTTACCATCTGGAAATAGTTTTACCCAAGCTAACTCTTCGGCTCTCTGTTCCCTGAGAATACTTATTGGAGGAGCTGTTTTGCGCTGCAACTCTCGTACGGGAATGCAGCGGCCCACGTCAACGTTAGGTAAGACGGTGTTTATTTCCGGTACGTCAGTATCAATGGGCATCAGGCTGGTGGTTATGATTTCTCCGTCATTTAAACTTTCCAGAATGTCGACACCAACCTGAACACTCTCATTATTGTCGCAATTAACTGCAATTATCGACGCAGGTGCGAGAGATATTTCCGTGGGAGTCATAGCGTTTTCAGTAGATGATATTGCAGTTATAGAAAACTGCAAATTTCTTGCGCTGCGTACGTCCAATACGACCAACAGATGTCGACACAGTGGTTGCTCTAATGCAAACTGCATAACAATTGCAGCTCCTCTATCGCCAGCTACAAAACCTTTAGGCCCGCGCGAGTGTGAATCAAAGAGATAGTATTCTGCGCCCCGTTTCATCACAGCTACAGCATATCCGGTCTGACAAGTAACAATTCCTGATTCTGAGCTCCGAAAAAAATGATGTACGGCATCATCTAAGCTACTGAAAGTTTCTGGTGGCATTGTTTCTGTGGCAGCTGGTCTGATAAGTCCAATTACAACATCCGGCTCTATGCGCACATTAATAGTTAACCCACCAATTGTCAAATACGGCAACAGCTCCTCAGTGTTTAGATAGTTGGGTCTATGGGGCAAACGTGCCATGCACTGTATGAAGTACCCATCGCCGGCCAACAACACTCGATCTACGTCTGAGGGCGTCCACTCACGTAATGGTTTTACAGCCGAGTATGCGATTGCGGTAGCCGCGTTGGCAGTGCACTGCCGCCCTCGTGACTCCATCCCAAACCGATCACTACCCTGATGGAAGTGCCCCCTCAAGATGGATTTATCATCATTTATTGGTTTGAAGTGGCATGGTTCATTTCTTGCGGAGGACTGCAAAGGTTGGGTGGAGGGAATGGACACAGCCTCCATTATTTGTTCGTTAATACCGACCTCATCCATTGCGAATATTACCTGCACGTTAGTATAGAGATGATTATTAAAAACGAGCCATTCAAGTGCTTTTTTTATTTTACCTATATCTACATAGTATCGTCGGGAACTAGTAACATTCTCCAAAGACTCAGCAACGATGGTAAGACCAGAGTCAGAGGCTGAAATCGGTAGCTGTTCCGATAACTCCTCCACCTGTTGCGCGAAAAGTGTAGCCTGGCCCTTAAACCCTTGCTGACCAAATCTACCGCCTAAACGCACTATTTTCATGAATGGCCGTACACGAGAAATGAGCCTCACCTCCATTTCATTTAGACACTCTAGCTCAGAAGGGATAGGAGCCACACGCATGTTATTCCAAAATGCAATTGGTGGTGTTTTATTTTTTAATATAGCATTGGCACACCTATTGCAGCACATAAGGATGTCCGGGTGATCTTGTGGTAAAGGTATAGCAGTGCTAGCAGCAAAAATACGGCGCGTCTGCTTTTCGTAAAATGTTTTTTCACAGCAGTAGCATATGTGCTCCGGGATTTGCAAAATTTGTCTTTCAAAATTCGAATCGTCACAAAAGAGCTGCCTTCTGCAGTCATGGTAATAGCGTCGCATACCTGAGAGTCTTTCTTCACGAGAAGAAGGTGTCTCTTGTGCACGTGCTGACGCCGAGTACTCGCGGCTTTGCGTCAACCTAGTATCACGTGCAGTTGGAGACTCGAGCTCACGCAATAGTGATGCATGTTCGCGCATCTGAGTCAGTCTTGTCTCACGTGCAGCGGGAGACTCAGAATCTCGCACCAGTGATGCGTGTGTACTCAACTGACTCAGCCTCGCCAAGCGAGTAGGCGAGGTCTCATCTTGCCGTATTTGGGACATATGAGAGCGATGCTTAGCAAGCCTTGCTTCTCTCTCTTTTTTTGTTTCTCGCCTTATTATCGAAGACTTATTTAAAGCAGATCTTTTAGAAAGCGATTGCTTTTCCTCATTAGAAAGACAATAGTAATTTTCGGTCATTCTATCTCTCACATTTTTTATTCGCTGTTCGCGAGAACGCGGGGACTCATTTCTAAGTTTATCGGCTGATTGACGTGCCTTCTTCGTTTTTTTGGATAGAGCCATTTTCCCTAAGAATCTTTATTTTGACGTCCAAATTTATTAATTACATAGCCAGTAATCCTATTAACAATGTAAAATCCGCCAGTGCAAATCAGTCCGTTACCATAAAGCCAGAAGTCAATCGATTCTTATTTATTTGTTGAAGTAGCCTTGCTCAACCTTGTAAATCGAAAAGATCGTAAGTGCCGAACATGACCTGTCAAATCAACGTGACATTATATAGCTGCCAAGAAAAATGTTAATAGCGCGATGTAGAACATTCCGAATTTTCTCTCCATTTATACAATAAAATTTATAACTTCTATATATTTGTATAATCGCCCTTAAAAATCCTTTCTTTTAATACCAAACTCAATATGTTTAGATAATGTTTATTACCTTTATGTTTAGATTATACTTTGAAAAATCTCGTCTAACCAAAATATAACTTACACGCCCAAGCTTCATATATATTTTGAATCGTCTCTCAAAGCTCTTCATTTTGATACCCCACTCGATAAGTTTGCGAGAATTTTTTTTTCAAATGTCGCGCGATATTGTGTATTACGTCCGCCATGTTGTTTTTATAATGACGTCACATAGCCTATGTCACCCGGGATGACGTAAGGATTCCAATGATATATCATACATCTAAATCGGTTAAGGCATTCAGAAGTTATGGTGGAATAAAGAAACTCACATACATACAAACATGAACGCTGAAAACAATACACTCCTTTTTTGGGCAGTCGTGTAAAAAAACCAGACGAGTCGGACTCGCCCACCGAGAGTTCCGTACTTTTTAGTATTTGTTGTTATAGCGGCAATAGAAATACATCATCTGTGAAAATTTCACCTGTCTTGCTGTCACGGTTCATGAGATACAGCCTGGTGACAGACAGACAGACGGACAGAGGAGGTCCTGTTGTTACCCTTTGGGTACCTACGCAATCCTAAAAATGACGCCACACGTGTATTGTTGCATCAGCCGGGCTAGCACATGATTGGCGCGAGAGTATCTCGCCGCGACATAGACTACCCGTTCCTCTTTAATTCATACAGTTAGTAAAAGACGGGTAGTCTATCTCGCGGCGAGATACTGTCGCGCCAATCATGTGCTCGGCCTACAGGGGGAGTTGCGTTGCGTCAGGGGGAGGAGGAAGGACGGCAATATGCGTAAAGCACCATACCCAAGGATATCATACTGCATTATTTTCAAAACGGTTTTTTTTTTCTTCAAAAAACATAATTTGACCGAATCAAGACTCGAACTGTGCTCGACTCCCGCGCTCTATACAAGCATTAAGAATACAGTAGAAAATTCCTTGGAAAAGATATTAAATAGTTGGCTTGTTGCCCTGCCGCAAGCAGCGCCGGGCGCTTAGCTTATCTTACTTCATTTTAGCACATTGTTTGAACACCGCTGAGAACGGTGCATTTGTCTACTTTAAAATAATAGAGGGAATGGACGGAGAAGAAAATTTCGGCGTCATAAATTCTAAAATAATAGGAGAAAATCATGTTACTTTCCTAACCTTTTCACAATTTTTGGTGTTTTTTTTAACTTATTGTGCTGTTAAAACACATATTTGCTGACATAATTATGGCGATAGTCAAACCATTACGAGAGCCGTTTTATATGTATGTATGTATAGTAAACACCCCTATAAATGGGCGTGGCACCAATAATAAAATCAAATTAAATAAATTAATGCCTAGGTTCTGTAGTGCGTCAGGGATGTTCTCGGAGGCGCGGGTAGGCACTTAAATTAGCACGCTTATATGCTAAAAGGAAAGCCCTTTATAAGGCTAACCCTTATAAGCAATATGCAAGGTGTTGGTGAGCGGATTATAAGGGTTTTGTAAGGGTATTTGGGCTACCGATTACTCAAATGTGGTAGCTTTATATAAGGGTTTTTAAAAGCAAAACAAAGGGTTTTGTCTGGCAAAGGGTATGGTGAGTTAAGCCTTATGCAATACCCTTATAAAACCCCGATAAGGGATAGCGGGCCGGTCCCTGGGGTAGACTGCTTCTACACCACTATGCGCAAGAGAGCAACCTCCCTGGTGTGCAGAGTCCGGGCTAGCTCCAACAGCATCCTGACCATGATTGCAGACAGGCTTTACGGTGTTTATTTGAACCACTGCTGCCACATTCATGTGCGGAGGAACTTATAAATATTTAAATCTGTATATAAATATGTAATACGGAATACGGAATTGATAATAACAATATAATAAATTCTGGTGTTGTCCACCGTAGTATAAGATTACCCATAAGCATTACTAACACCAAAGATAGTCAACTCCGTAATAGATGGATACAGTCTAAGGAAAAAACGTGCCTCGAAAATCACGAAAATTTGATTCTCGATCAGATGGCGCCACTAGTTTTGACCTACACTCGTATAGAGGGCGTTGACTGTTTCGTTTGTTATTTATAATTTTAACGCATACCAGTGAAAGAACATGGGTCAAAATCATATAAAAATAATTAATGCAAATAATAAAATCATTTATCCATATTTAAATACATTTTATCGTATTTTTATAAATATTTATTTTTAGTTTTAAAGTGTGTCGACAAATGGCAGTGAATTTACTGGGGTTACAAAATTTACTATGACAGTACCGCTCTAGTATAAGTTACTTTATGCTAACACTGATTGATCCTAGTTGGTCGTTGAATAAAGAATTTAATTTAATTTAATTTAATAATAAGACGTAAAACACAAATCCTGTAGAATAAGTAATTATGTTTTGTATTAGTGTTAATGTAGAATCAGTGTGTCAGGACGACGCTTGTGCGGATTACGTTTGTGTTTTGACAAAGCATGTGGCGAATTACCTTTTTGTATGATTTAATTATGTTTGAATGAAATAAAATAGTTTAAAATGGTTTAACATCTGCTTTTAAGTACTGGCAACATTTTTCCATTAACAAGTCATAGAGCTGCTTAAGTTTGATGTTCCATTAAACTCTGTCTGTTTAAATGGCGCCATACTGTAAATTGCAGCAGTTTGTTTATCACTAAGTAAACGAACTTTATACTAGCCCCGATGCAGTGGGGGCTAGTGTTAAACAGCCATTTGAAGTTTCTAATTTCAGTAGGGACTAGGTACCGTAAAATGGGGTTAGTAGGAGCAAAACTGACATTCAAACCTCGATAACATTTTATTTTTACATATGCAAACTGAATGGTGTATATAATAAGTGTTGCGGACGTTTGTATTTTAGTTTTTATTTTATTTTGGGTAGTTCCATTTCACAACTTTGACGATAAACAGGAAATCCCACCTCACCCCGTAGTCCCTCGTAATTACGGTGAGATGGGTTTTCATACAAAGGTGATTCTGGAAGATTGTTGGAACAATTTTTTTTATTATGAGTATTACTATAGCTCCATTTTAAATTGGAATACATTATTTTTGTAACAGTAGCCTTAAAACCCCATCTCACCCCCCTTTCATCCCTTCTCTCCCCATTCATAACCTACCTCTCCCCGCGAACCATACTCAGCTACTCACCCCATTTTACGGTAGGTAGTAACTGTACCCCCAGTGTAAATTTCATTTGATAGTGTGACGGACGTACGCATTTGCGTTAAGTGTCATTTTGTATGGGATTTTGATTTTCCAAAACGTCCCGCTTGGCGCGCTGTTCAAAATCCCATAGGCATAAAGGCAAAAACCTATATGAACCGCCAATTGCTAGATATCGGCACTATTTTGAAAAAACTCGTTCTGTTGTTCTGTCAATCAAAAGAAAAATGTGGTATCTATGTATGGGATGCATACAGAGTTACTGCGTTTTAACTTAAAGTAGTAGTGTGAGACGAGATTTTTTCAAAGTAGTGCCGATATTAATAGAATAGAATAGAATAGAATAGGAATAGAATAGGAATAGAATAGGAATAGAAAAGGAATAGAATAGGAATAGAATAGGAATAGAATAGGAATAGAATAGGAATAGAATAGGAATAGAATAGGAATAGAATAGGAATAGAATAGGAATAGAATAGGAATAGAATAGGAATAGAATATGAATAGAATAGGAATAGAATAGGAATAGAATAGGAATTGAATAGGATTTGAATAGGAATAGAATAGGAATAGAATAGGAATAGAATAGGAATAGAATAGGAATAGAATAGGAATAGAATAGGAATAGAATAGGAATAGAATAGGAATAGAATAGGAATAGAATAGGAATAGAATAGGAATAGAATAGGAATAGAATAGGAATAGAATAGGAATAGAATAGGAATAGAATAGGAATAGAATAGGAATAGAATAGGAATAGAATAGGAATAGAATAGGAATAGAATAGCAATAGAATAGGAATGGAATAGGAATGGAATAGGAATAGAATAGGAATGGAATAGGAATGGAATGGAATGGAATAGAATAGAATAGAATAGAATAGAATAGAATAGAAAAAAAAATTTCGTTAGCACACACAAATAGAAAATTATACAAAACAGAGAAACATAAATAAAAAGAAAAAGTGCCACGAAATGGTCTTACCTCAGCATGTTGCTGGCGACTTCCAGCGCTGATCTTCCGGTGAGACCATCCGGTGAAACAATCACGACAGGTAACAAGAAAAACAACAAAATTAATATATAATATAACATACAAAAGACAGAGACAGAGATAAGTTAAAAATACATATTACAATAAACGCTATCACCACGTACAGCTGTTATATCCGGCCGAACTCAGCTTGGCCGTACATTATAACTAGCGCCATGCGGCAGATACGCAAACTAAACTAAAATGACAGCTAAGATATTATATTTTTAAGTCCCCGGCAAGCTCGGTTCTCTATTATAATTTTAAAACGACTAGCTAGATTGCTCTGAAACTATGTACTTACAATAGGATAAGGTATATCTTGGTCTATAGTTAGTGTAGCTTCAAATACCATCATAGTTAAAAAATACAGCGAATCTAAGTGTTTCATACAAAACTTGTTTTTGCTCTATTTCGTTGTTTTATATACTGTGCTGACGTGATTTAAATCCTTTACACACACCACATCTGCCTTTTCTATGAAGCTAGGTAAAGCCTTTCGATCAAACTAACTCGAAAGCCGCTAAACCGAGACACGAGAAACGTTTTTCGGCGCCACCACGAAACCTTGATCCGGGACATCCGGGTGCGACGGGCTAATGCCACTTCATTCTTCTGCAAACCTAGTACTTTATTTAACTGTATTTTTATAATCTCAGCCTTATTTAGCACAGCATAAGGTTCGCTTTTAATGAATATGCCAAGAGGAGGTAGGACGTTGCGAAAGTAATGGATACCATCCTTATATTCTCATGAACTAGTACCTACTTTACTCAATGCTGTTCTATTAAAATCAACCTAAATACGCATCACATAGAACTCATTTTCCAAATAAACACCAAAACGAGATAAGAGGTTGTAAAAATTAATCGATGGCGACCATTTGTATTTTGTACCGTCAACTTTTGAATAATTTAAAACGCGCTTAGGTATTTTTGTTAGGTTTCCAGAGTTGATCTAATCATAATAATAATCTATTAATGATAATAGATTTAAGGCTGTTTTTTTTTTACTTTTGATAGATTGGACGTTCATAAGCGCATTGTAATATGCCTACATGAATAATAAACTATTTTATCTTGCACCAATGTCAGTACGAAGGAGATGCATTTTTAGATAGTTTACGCGGTCGCTAGCGAATGTTTCAGTATCAAACTCGTGGTAAGGATAAAAGGTGCCGACATGTCCTTCTACGTCTAAAGGCTACACTAAACCATTTTAACACCAACACTAAAAAACCGGCCAAGTGCAAATCGGACTCGCGCACGAAGACTTCCGTACTATTACGCAAAAAATCACGTTTGTTGTATGGGAGCCCCACTTAAATATTTATTTTATTCTGTATTTTATGTTAGTATTTGTTGTTATAGCGGCAACAGAAATACATCATCTGTGAAAATGTCAACTGTCTAGCTATCACGGTTCATGAGATACAGCCTGGTGACAGACGGACAGCGGAGTCTTAGTAATAGGGTCCCGTTTTTACCCTTTGGGTACGGAATCCTAAAAAGTCGATACTTACATATTTCACCAGAATATGACGCGTTTCCAAAATAAGCACCACATTTACGAGTACAACCCTTTGAGTTATTTACTACCGCCATAGTTCACTGTTAAACACTTTTCTTCTCAAATCTAAAAGGTGGTAAGTTAAATTCAAGAGTATTTAAGTTAGGCTGTTTTAGCGATGCGTGGTTCACTTTCTCTCATCTTTATGATTTATACGCAGACTGTAAAGCCTGACCAGAAATATATGATCATTGTCAAGAGGGCGCTGTTATTCTCACGTATAGAGTGACAGTTCATAGTATGAAAAAATTAGTTCCAGTGAAATTCCGCAACATGGCGCGTGATCATATATTCCTGATCAGGCTTTACAGAATTGGGGTTTGGGTAAAACTGGACTGTCAGCCAGATGATATTAGTATCTGAATATATGAGTATCATTAATTGATTGGTAATAATACTAATATTGTTAGTGTGATATCGGAGATCGGAGAGTCCCAAATGAGTTAAAAAAAATCTGCTACGAAATTCAAATTAATATTAAGCTTATCTTACAGTTTCACTCACGTGTTAATTAGCTTAATGTTAGTATGTCTCACGACAGTATAAATTAGATAAATTAAATATTATTTATTTACCTTACAAACTAACATACATACAATAATAAAAAAAAAGGTAAATAAAAATCATTTTGGCGACACAGTTTTCTATTACGTCGCCTGTTCTGTCTGTATTTCGTCCGCACACAATGGCCCAGCGTAGGCCAGTCCAAGGGACGCAGCTATGCGGTGGAATGAGATAGCAATATCATTTGCTCCCTCTAAAGGATAAATGCGTCCCTTGGACTGGCCTACGCTGGGCCATCGTGTATGGAACCAGTAGGATTCGGTAGATTCCCACTGAATCGACGAAATACCCCATTCTTTGGCCAGAATGTTACATCTTACATCCCATTCTTAGGCTAGGTGACAAAGAGTAATCCATACTAATATTATAAATGCGAAAGTATGTCTGTCTGTCTGTCTGTGTGTTACCTCTTCACGCTTAAACTGCTGAAGCGACTTAGTTGAAATTTGGCATAGAGATAGTTTGGCATAGAGTCCCGGGGAAGGACATAGGATAGTTTTTATGTCGGAAATCATCCCTAAAGAGTGTAAAGGGGGGTGTAATTGAGAGATTTAATGAATTTCCTGATAATTGATGTCAAGCAATTAAGCTTATGCTCAAACTGAATGATTGCTATTACACTTTATCCAGGCGCTAAACTATCTAGCTGCTGTTACTGATTCCACGCAGACGAAGTCGCGGGCAAAAGCTAGTCTTAAATAACGCTTACGCTTAAAAAAAATATTGATGCGTGCAAAAGAGAAGCCATCAAGTACGAACATTTTACGAGTACGAAAGACGACTACATATGATAAAACGTGACCACTTTTGAGCTTCATAGCGACCGCTTGAATATATTATAATACGTGAGTTTAGCCAACTGGCAAATACGAAAAGCTATATCCAGGAGATAACTAGGATGGGATATGATAGATATCTTGGAACATATTCGAATTTAAACTGTTATGAGACATACTAACAATAAATAATTTAATTATAACACTGCTCGCACTATTAGTGCTTAAGAAAGGAGACCTAGGCTCTCCGAAACATGTCGCGCGAGTGACTAAAACAAGTGAGTCTAAACCGTGAAATAATTTATTGGAACATATTGTTACGAGGCAACTAATTTACGCAATCATATAGGTATTATTACTAAATTCATTACTTGTATTGACTTCTGACATCATTCCGATTTTCGTTGCACTTATGATATTTGACAGGCAATATCGTACATAATAGATGCAGCTGTGGGCAATGCGTAATGTCACTGTCGAGTTATTTTACATTTTGTGTTGCTGTCGTTAGGTGAGTTGACATTCTGATGGCAACTATATGTGGTATTTTCTATAAAAAGGGACCTTGTCGATGGCGCTTACGCCATTATTAACGGTGCTCCGATATAAATACAATGCCGCGCGACGCTGTGCGGCGTAAGCGCCATCGACAATACGGTCCCTTTTCATAGAAAATGCCCCATATCTGCATTGTTACGGTATTACTGCTTGTCAATGTCCATGATAAAATGAGTGACGTTCGTAGCCGCCTTACTGTCGCTATTACAACATACATCCGTCAATTGTATCCAGAAAGGCTAAGATGGCCGGCTTTTTATCATTTGTCACCATGCCTGTCACGTTCTAACAAGTATGTAAGTGCGAAAGTGACGCATGACATGACAGTTGATAAAAACGCGACCACGATACCGCTGCAGAAGATTGACTGTGACATCGCCCACGTCGACGTCAAAATATCTTCTAACTACCCCATGGTCTTAAAGTCCCAACTTACAAACATGAAATGTGCATCCTTAGGTTGACCCTAAGACCTCACCTCCTGAGTCGACTATTCACAGGGTTCTTTTAAAACAAGTATTCATCAATCTTTATTAATTTAAATTATCCATTAGTCTAGATATGCGCTGCGGGAACGTCTAGGAACGGAAAGTTAAGGGCAAGTTTATATTAATTAAATAATGATTTAACTTTCATAAGTTAAATTGGAAAAGTTATCGTTATGACGTTGAAATGCTGACATACGCGGGAATTGATGTTTTCCTTGTTTTTAGCATCAGAAATAATAGAAGATAATAAAATTTCAACTTTTTCTATGATTATAGTAACATTCTCATTATTTACTTCAGTGTTACTGCATAAAAAGCTTGATTTGGTACCTATTACATACGTCACACTCACTTTTATTATTACTTCCACCAACTATCTAATATATCATTTAATATATAGATTGTAAATAATAATGATATGCCACCAAGGCAAATTAAGCGAAAATCATCCTCCATAAAACATTGCAAGCATTTCACGTACTTTTCCACCGTCGGCTTCGAAACCTTGCGCTGTTAATGAGAAATATAACGAGGCCGAGCTCAAAGCCGGTTGGTAATCAACGGCACTAGTGACTAATAAGAGCCGAGGACAAATTGAAACCTTACAAACTAAATATTTTTACAGGTGAAAGTCTTACCAAAGGTATACTGAAACCTTAATAACAAATAACTTTCTTGAACCACATAGAGCTTCTCATTCTGGACGCGATTACAACTTGTCCCGAAAAAAATATATGTGTTACGGTTCAAAATCGTAACTTGGAACCAGTCTCGTTTCGACACTCCTGGCGACATCTAGCGGCGAGATTAGGAATAGTGTTGAGTATATTGAAACGATAGTCGGGTCGAAGGCGTTTAACGCCATCTGTCGGGGTCTGATAACACCTTTGCATAAACCTGGCAACATTTACTGCAAGGCGTGTTCTCAGATGCTTCGATACACTATTTTAGGGTCTTGTTCTGGGAGTATGATTGAAAATAGCGCACACGGATTATTTTCCCATATATTCCATCGTCTTTCTCAAATTGTTTTAGACTCATAGTTTGTCAATTGTTTGTTGTTGGTTTTAGTCTGTCTCATTTCAAACATAGACAGAGAGAATCATGCCGTCTTTGTCTTGCACTAGTACCGGCACCCGAAAGAAAGGGATGAATGATTTTTCCAGTTGTCACTGACTGACAGATTGGTTTGACCGACTATAAAGATAATTTCGATGGCTGAGTGTGAGTTTTTTTTGTCCTCTTGATATGGCAACTGAAATACGTGGGGACGTGGAGGGGACGGTGCTTCGTGACTTTTCGATTCGGCATGGCGTGAAGAGGGAAACATCGTCGATGGAGAGTCAATTCTGGTCGAGCGAGCAGCTCTAAAATGCAAATACACTTTGCAGCTTATAACCCGTAGCGGGCTTGAAAGCCGGTCCTTTCCCCGGGTCCTTCCTTTCGCCCCTGCACACCTGGCTTTGTCTTCTGGAACGTGCTGGCGCAGCCTGCCCTTGCAGTATTGTTCTTGTGACTCCATGCTGTTCATCGCGGCTGTGGCGTACCGGTTAGAACGGCTGGCTGGATACGCAACGACGGTTTCGCTGCGTGTCATCGCGACTCCTGCCGTCTGCTGCGCGCCACTGGAGCGGCATGTAGCCGCAGTTCTGCTGCCTCTGTAGCAACACGTGTCTCAGGTGTGGTCAACTCTAATTTCTCTTAGTGATCTCTTAAGACTTAAATTAACCTAGCAAGGAACATATAATAGTGGCCTCTTAGATTTGATTTCAAGTGCAAAGTGCTAAGTGTGAAAACAGGACTTCATAGACTTTCTAACGTTTAACGTCTCATTATAGCATAGTTCACCCTAGCATAATTACCATAAGTATATAAATTCTGTAACAGGCCTACTGCCCGTCATCCATTTATATAAGGATTGTAATTAAATGTGTAACTGAGCTCAAACAATAGTTTATTTTATCTCATATTAATCCTCTTTTCTTTTGCACGCTTTATGCGTGCTGGCGCCCAATCTTTCTTTAGCTTCATATACTTTATCTACTAGGAGATATCTTGGAAACTGCCAGACGTGTATTGTGATAGCAGCGTCGAGACCCACAACCCTGAGAGAACCCAAATAGAGTCTATAGCTTAATATACTGGTTACATATGTAGGTACCGTTGAGTTACCAAAATACCATACATTTTCGTAGCTTAGAGGAAGATTGTTTAGGATATGTTACGGTAAAATTGGGATTATATTGTACAGAACAGGGAACTGTCTATCCACCACTTTTTTTCGAATTCTGACAAAATATTGGGGCCTTTCCTTAGCCTTACGAGAATTTTATGATTAGAAGTCGCCTGTGTAACGAGATATGTGACTCGTCGTCTGACAGGCGTTAGTCAAAACTAAACTTTCTTATATTTTTTTTAGGTAATTTTCCTTTGAATATCATACTTTTTCGCAACTAACATAAGTAGAGGAATAGTTTTAGGAGATACGGTGAAATTGCGAATATAATATGGTACAGAATAGGGAACTCTGTCTATCCACCACTTTTTTTTTTCAAAATCTGACAAAAAGAATTAAAATAAATTATTAACCGCGGCTGGTGCTGCGACGATCAGCTAACGCGCGCTCCAGTTCAAGCTCCTAGTTATAGAAAGTAACCTATATCAAAAGTATTGAAACGGCTCACTTACGTTTTTAAGGTGAAAATGGCTCGACATATTTCGTTCTATGGCGTATGGCACAAACGTATTCTCACCCAGCGATAATTGTTACAATTTGCTGTGACTTGTTTTTCAAAAGCATTTTTCAATAAAAAGACACATCAAGATTGTTTACCATTTGTCTAATGATAAAAAAACGAGGTACAATCACGAGGTTGATAAAAAAACTGTACTCATTTATAGATTTTCTAATAAGCCTTTCTAAGAACTTTAACAACTATCAAGCCAATTCAAACGTACACTAACTCAGAATGATGTCATTTAGATATCAGTGTACGATCGAATTTGCCCAACCCAAGTTATTCGAGACGCTACAACTATTTAGTAAGACGTTTCTTGTTCATGCTCCACAAATTATACTTAAGCATCAAGTAGAAAGCTTTAGTGAACAATATAAGTCTAGAAGTAACTCACGTCGTATACCGTAATGCGGTGACGTAAGGCGCTTATGCAAACATTTGTTTATAGTACGAGATCCGCCGGCCTAGCCAAGGTGACAATCGCTATCACTTCGCCATCGAAACGCTTTGTCTCTCTGTCACTCTTCCATATTAGTGTGACAATGAGAGTTACGTTTCGATCGCTACGGAGCGTGCTTACGCTGTCATGTGTCGGAGGCCAAGTAAGTACGTATGACATACGGTATAAAACAGGGATTGACTCGTTGGTGAATATAGTTTTACGGTGACAAGATTGCTTAATGCAAAACGCTAGTTCATCACTTCAGATAGTTTTTGTTGTTATTAATTAACTTTATTTCTAAACAGCGCAATGAAGTAAATTGTTAGTGTGAATTGATCAATACTTATCATAAACTTCATGATACTTTCTGTCGGGATAAATACCTACCTTCCAACATTTTTAAGGCTTTTAGGTCAAAATAAAAAAGAAACAAAACTGATAGGCACATTAGGTTTTGCGAGATTATCTCTTTGTTCTTGTATCCCAAACTGGGTCCAAACCTGGGTCCAAGCACTCGGTAAAATTTAAATAAATGTTCAGAGATATAGAAAGTTAGAAAAAAAAAATTATTTACTTCTCATTTTAACAGATAAATTTATACATCGCTGTATCTGGATCTCAGCCTATATGATGCTAATGCCTTTAAGTATGCGAACTTAAACAAAAGCAGTTCTGAATGTATTTAACATGCTCTCTTGTGAAAATATACAGGATATTTGAGTACATTACTTATTACTTTGTTATAAGACTTTAACCATCTTTAGATTTTATCAAGAATATGTAGATTTTTCTCCATGCATAGAACAACTACTTACTTTTCTTTGAGGGACGACCTTAAGGACGACTCACGGTACAACTACAGGGCAGACATGCTATACATCAAAAATCACTTGCGTTTCTATGTGTGAATGGCCACGTCTGTACACGCGGCATGCGTCATTGTGTGAGTAAGTTGCTTAAAAGCAGTACTGAGCGGTCGGCAATAGGTCGTCATCGTCAATATGCTGTCGCGGGGAGAGGTAATTCGAATCCCCTTTAATTGTGCTATTTTTAACCAAAAGGGTACTTATACTTATTGTCGTTTGTCAATACGGCGCTATTTCATTTCCATAAAGCTTCAATTTTAAAACAACCTTATTGACAACCGACAATGTGCTTTTAGTTGAAAACGTCACAATTTGGCACAAAGAAAATCAAGTCAAGGCAGTAGGTTAAGCCTCCTTAACCCTTAGTAACCCTTAATGGTTCTGGTTAGGAAAAAATACAAAAAGAGGGTCAAAGATAATGTTCGTAAGTACGAACTTTGCCAAATGAAGGGATAAAATAATACAATTTTAATCGATTTAATAATCATAATCCATATTAAATCACATTTACAATCGGGTCTATCGCGAATATATTTTGTTACTTACCTTTATTTGACGGACGTCTCGACACAGGTTTCACTGGTCGTGGTAGCAGCTTACTCAGTTAGCCGCGACCACAACCAGTGAAACCTATGTCGAAACGTCGGTAAATAAAGGTATCAAAATAAATTCGCGATAGACCCGATTGTAAATGTGATTTAATATGTGTTCAAAACGCGAATGTTGTAAATGTTTAATCATAATCCATAGCAAAAATCTCGTGTCATGTCGTGCACTTGTGTGTGTAGGAATATTCTAACGTTTTGTCTGAATTAACCATATCCATCACAAACTAGTAATGACGAAACATGCGTGTGTCAACTCGTTACCATAAATCCTGGGTCCGAACTATCCCGGCGGTAAATCTCGGAGGATTTAGCCCCTTGCCCACCGATTTATACCACCATGTACCCATAATTTTTCATCCGACTTAGGGTATCGGGTTAAGTTTTGGTGTGCATATTGTTTTAGAGTAGGAAGAATCTTGCTAACCGTTACGTCACTGGAAAAAAAGGAAAAAATATTCGTCAAACTCCTGCGTCTAAACACACTACAAACACTATAATGTTTTACTGTTCGAACTTATGTTTTTTTGTTTCGGTTCGATATTCAAAAAAAATATTTAAATAGGTATGTTACTAGTATACTTATCATTTTTGTTTTTTCTGAAAATTCATTTTAAAAATTGTTGGTATACCTGGAAAGTCTATCGTCATAAAAATAGGTAAAAAACAAATTAGTGGTTGTGTATATAATAGTATTAATTTTTTTTGTTTTTTTTTTTTTACATTTTAGCAAACATAATTGCCCTTTTATGAGTACTAATTTAACCGCTTCTAATTAAGTCCAGCTTTTCAGTTTATACTAACATTTCTAAACAAACAGAATAAAAAATGCTTCTATATACACAGCACAGCACAGCACAGTTAAGCAAACCATGCGCTTGTTTGCCACTATTGTAGTAAAAAAACCTTTACTGACTCACAATTTATGCATCCAATGCACCACAAACTGCTAACCAAATAAGCGAAAAGCAAACTTGGCGCTAACTTTCCTACGTAAATTTAAATCTGTCCACACCGAATCGAAATTTCAAAACTTTCCCAACGCAGTCTTGTAAAAGTACAACTTTTATTTCATTACTCACGTAGAAAATCGCGGGACTATTCCGAAGGCAAAACTAGAAAGAAACTTTCAAGAACTGATGTTTATTGCGCTTAACCCTTAAATGCATAATGATGTATATATGCATCGTAAAAAATATATGTTTTTTTAAATACTATGATTTTTTTCTTTATTTTTCCCTCAATCTATACAACATGACACATCTATTTCAATTTATTAAAAAGTTATACAAAAAATCATGCATTTAAGGGTTAAGCTTACCTCTTCGTGTGTCAGACGCCATTTTGAACACGTCTGGACGTAAGCCGCATGACAATTTTGATTTGAATGAACTGCTCTAAATTTACATATAAAAACATATGTTGTTTTGTTCAGCTTCGATATGATAATGGTACAGATGCGAATATGCTTTTGACGCGTAGTCTGATCCGCTACTTTTGATGCTGACTGTACGTGGATCCAAAAGTTTTTAAATATAAACTAAATTTCGCACCTCAGTTGTTGAGTTCATAGACAGCACTGCGCGTCGTCCGTAACTATTAGAAAAAGAAAGAAACACGACAGCTCCCGTGGTTTTTCTAGTACCAGATAATTTTGTAAAACCTCTATCTAGTGACCTTTACCGGGTCCCGATCAATCAATCCATGCAACGCCCACTGCCACTTAAGCTTATTGGCTACAAATCAGAATCGACACGTACAGTTTCAAATGAATTCAGGTAAATCTAAGAGATAGTGGTGTGATCGTTCACCGAGCACGTACGAGGTAAAGACTTGACAACACCGCGTAAAGTCTTCGTCAATAGAACTTGCAAATAATTTAAACAAACCCGTTTTTCCTTCATTACTTTGTAATCTCGCTCTTTAAAAGGACAACCATGACCTTATCAACAGTCTATTACCTAAATATTTTATTTATATAAATTTTTAGTTAAATATCAATGTTAATTATTAATATTTCAGGGAAAATAACCTTCGTAAAAATGTTAGGTTACGTGTCAAACTCTAACAAAATCTGTCATGTTTGTTTACATTATTTGCAAGTTCTATTCCCGACGACTAGAAGTTTTTTTATTAATTCATGATGGTACGAAAAAACACATTACATACCTGTATCTTCACTGCACTTATATCATTAAAGGAATTGTATTAGAAGGAAGTTAATTATTATTTAAATGGTTTATTTATTTAATATTTTGAACATGGCATAAAAGTTAGAGCCCTAATTATTCTTTAGGTACCTAACGTAAAACCACCCAATTATGGAATATGGACCCAAGTCTATACCTATGGTCCAAAATTAACTCGCTCGAATATCTTCGTAATAAATGAAAATACTTTCAACTTAAACAGAAAGAAAAAAGTTAGACAAAACTGAAAAGAACATTATCGTTGATATTTAATATTAATAGTATATAAGGTTCGTATCCTTTGGATACAATGACATAGTTACTGTATTGGATAATGGGTGATATTACGGGTACCTACTTCCTCAATCAAAAATCAAGAATATTTGCTGATAAAAAACATTCAGGTACATCCAGCTGGAAACATGCATGACTAATTTATAAAGGAATTTAATTCATAATGTCCATGCCATTTTTGCAGGTCGCTTTACAGATTGTGTGCACCGCTATAATATCTTCTAGTTTCCGAGTAAGTCGGCTGTGACATACAAAGCGAACGGATGGAAAGGCACACAAAGCGACAGACTTGTAGTCTTTCACTGTTTCTGGCATTTTACGTTACGAATCCCTAAAAACTGAGCCAAGAATACGAGGACTTCGAAGGCGCATTAGCAAATGCTAACACAGCCAAGAACACAATATGATCAAAGCTGAAACTTAGCCCACTAAATCGCGTATCGTTTCGCTAGTTTCGACGCGCCACCGAACCATACCTAATTTAACTATGCCAGTTTCTAAGTTCTGTTTAGGTATTACTTCAACTTAGTTCCTAAGTTAGAACATCTTTGTTCAGTTTGATTGGGGACGGTTTGAAGGAGTTAGGAGGTTGAGAATTGCATGTACGAAACTTCACTTTAATAAGCCTGTTACGATTGTATGTGATACTTATTTAAATTTGTATGGCAACGGTTTGTTTATATTTTTTCATTTCTCATGTTCTGACACAGGGTCATTGTTGTTCTAAAGGATTTTAATTTACGAAAAGCAATTGAAATTTTGTTTGAAATGGATTTTTTATACAATTTCCATTCTGATAACGATACTTTTACCTAAAAAACACGTGTATTTTACTTTCCTCGTATTCGAAATGAAAAGTAGTGTTTGACTCGGGTGAAAGGCATCATCCCTTGGTTAACAATCTACTATTGTACAGCTGTCTGTTTTCACTTGCAATATATTTATTATTCACGACGTAAACTTGTGTTTCAACTAACAGACTTCAGTTGCTAAATACCCAAGTTCTTTTAATAATTAATAATAGTACTAGGTACAGAAGACTCACTCTCTAACAAAACGCATCTATTACGACAGATAATGACCGCTAGGTGGCGCAAGCGCGAACAGGTGTCCGTTCCGTAGCGGTGCGCGGCAACTATTATGGCTAGACACCAAAATTGGTGTGCGCCGCATGTACTTGTAGCGACGCGACAAAATCGCGAAGTGAGCCACGCCTGATACTACATAAAATCAAATAATCAAGCTGTTGGCTTGTAGCATCTCATACCTGGGTCCTAACTCCCAGTTCTTACTCCCACGGGCTGATGCTCTGGATTCTCCAATCGGCTATAATTCCTTAACGCTTTTGCCTTGTCTTCCTGTCTGATTCTCGTCTTCCAAATTACTCTCTGAAACTTTTGATTTAAAATGTTTTACTTTCTGGCTACCATTTCCAATTCTCCCTAAACTCCTTCTACCCTAATACGGCCCTGACCCGTCCGGTTACTTACCTTGCTGTTTTTCTAATCACTTCATGTTTTTATAATGATTTCAAAGCTAATCGACCTAAAATTCACTATAAATTTTCCATTGACATATTTGTTTCTTTGTTTTGACATTATCCGTCAAACTAATAATTTACTCAAAATTCTTTAGCATGAAGTTTAGGTCGTATAGTTTTCAAGTAGTTTGTTCTAAATTTTATCTAAAAATTGTTACTGGTGAACAAATATTTTCAAATATTTTCAAAATTAATAATAAGGTAAACAATAATTCTAGAAAATGTTGTCGCTAGCTATATAAGCGGCCCAGCGGACATCTGAATTCAGTTTGCTTCTAGTTCCCAATAAAGGAACGTCAGTTGTAAGGGTCCGTGCGGGGCCAAGCCAGGCCCCGCACCATCAAGAAACCCTCGCTCGCGCTCCTTAAAAAGTTACCTGTGTTCCTGGCGAAGTCTGGCGCTCTCTGCACGCGCCCAAGTCCGGTGGTGCTTTGCGGTTGCTCTAGCGGAGCGCCTCGTCTCCTAGGCGCGCGCTATCGGCGCGCCTCGCCTCAACAGGCGCGTGCTGTCACCGCGCCTCGCCCGCTATCGGCGCGACTCGCCTCAACAGGCGCGTGTTGTCACCGCGCCTCGCCTCTTCGAAGAGCGTGCTTATCAGCGCGCCTTACCCAGCGCGCCTTACCGTGCGCGCGCTATCAGCGCGCCTTACCCAGCGAGCCTTACCGTGCGCGTGCTACCAGCGCGCCTTACTGTGCGCGTGCTGCCAGCACGCCTCACCTTTGCGCGTGCTATCTGCGCGCCTTACCTTTGCGCGTGCTATCTGCGCGCCTTACCTTTGCGCGTGCTATCTGCGTGCCTTACCCTTGCGCGTGCTATCTGCGCGCCTTACTGTGTGCGTGCTACCAGCGCGCCTCACCTTGCGCGTGCTATCTGCGCGCCTTACCTTTGCGCGTGCTATCTGCGCGCCTTACCTTTGCGCGTGCTATCTGCGCGCCTTACTGTGCGCGTGCTACCAGCGCGCCTCACCTTGCGCGTGCTATCAGCGCGCCTATCCGTGTGCGTGCTCCTGCCTTGCGCGTGCTACTAGCGCAACTATAAACGTATTTTTATTCTTTTTGTAATTTAAACCATCTGTTAGCGTGTCATATTTAGACTATAGCCGATAAATAAAGAACCTACCCCTGTTATATCTATCCTTTCCTTTCTACCTCCTCACTCCCAGCTCCGTTACCCACTCCTCCAATATACGTGGAGGAGGGAGTAACGTGACAGTTTTGGCGCCCAACTTTTAAATTTACCGGCTTTCTTAACCCACTAAATTCTAAATTATAGACAGCATCCTTGTCTTTAAATCTTAAATAACTTTTCGGCCTTTTTCTGTTTAATTTTCTATTTCCTTAGTCAATATGGCACGTCTCTTAGATTATCAGCTAAATTAGACTAGTAGCTAAACTTTTTTTTATCACTTTTATTGCTAAAAATGTATTTTTCATAGGTCTTTAACTTTATAATAATTGTACTTCTTTTACTCTTCAGCTCAGCCCGTCCTCCTTCTCCCCTTTTTCCTTCTTCAAGCTCGTTTTCATTCTTCATTAACTGTCATTTTCCATTTCTTTCATTTTGTGTGATTGTGTCATCTGTAAATATTTCTTCATTCTCGGGTGGCTTAATAAGCCAGGTGCCCTTCTTTTTCTTTTCTTCACCTTGCAGAGCGGTAGTCCAACTCTGAAGAAAAAAATAAGCCTTATGGTCAAACACTACTTTTCTTTTTACTCTACTGTGGTAGGTCTACCCCTACCACAATCTAAGTAGGCTCTACCCCTACTCTCTATTCTCGTCGGCTCTAAACCGACTAGAACTTGTACATAAACTTATCTTCGCGGAGCGGCTGACTACTCCCTTAAAATAAGCCTTAGGTCGTTCATTATTATCTTATTATCTTTTCCAGTGGAGCGGCTGACTACTCCCTTCTATAAAGAAGCCTCAGGTCATAGCGAGGACTTCCTAGGAGTGTGCGTCATAGAGCGTGAACCACATCCCCTTCCTTTGCCAGAGACTTATGAATGCGTGATTATGACAGGCGATGTATGAGTGCAGGGAAGTTCCTCGATCTATTCATCTTCTTCTCCATTATATCACTCATCCTCTCATTCCATTTATTCATCCCCATTAACGAGCTTGCTCTTTCTTTCTTCTGACTTACCTACCTACTTAATTACTTACCTACCTACTTACTTACTTACTTACTTACCTACTTACCTTACTTCCTTTACTTTCCCCTAAACTTAACTCTTCACAAAAAAAAAAAAAACTTTTCCGTTTAAGATTACGACAAAGTTTTTTTTCCGTGGTTTTTGGGGTAATGTAGCATCTCATACCTGGGTCCTAACTCCCAGTTCTTACTCCCACGGGCTGATGCTCTGGATTCTCCAATCGGCTATAATTCCTTAACGCTTTTGCCTTGTCTTCCTGTCTGATTCTCGTCTTCCAAATTACTCTCTGAAACTTTTGATTTAAAATGTTTTACTTTCTGGCTACCATTTCCAATTCTCCCTAAACTCCTTCTACCCTAATACGGCCCTGACCCGTCCGGTTACTTACCTTGCTGTTTTTCTAATCACTTCATGTTTTTATAATGATTTCAAAGCTAATCGACCTAAAATTCACTATAAATTTTCCATTGACATATTTGTTTCTTTGTTTTGACATTATCCGTCAAACTAATAATTTACTCAAAATTCTTTAGCATGAAGTTTAGGTCGTATAGTTTTCAAGTAGTTTGTTCTAAATTTTATCTAAAAATTGTTACTGGTGAACAAATATTTTCAAATATTTTCAAAATTAATAATAAGGTAAACAATAATTCTAGAAAATGTTGTCGCTAGCTATATAAGCGGCCCAGCGGACATCTGAATTCAGTTTGCTTCTAGTTCCCAATAAAGGAACGTCAGTTGTAAGGGTCCGTGCGGGGCCAAGCCAGGCCCCGCACCATCAAGAAACCCTCGCTCGCGCTCCTTAAAAAGTTACCTGTGTTCCTGGCGAAGTCTGGCGCTCTCTGCACGCGCCCAAGTCCGGTGGTGCTTTGCGGTTGCTCTAGCGGAGCGCCTCGTCTCCTAGGCGCGCGCTATCGGCGCGCCTCGCCTCAACAGGCGCGTGCTGTCACCGCGCCTCGCCCGCTATCGGCGCGACTCGCCTCAACAGGCGCGTGTTGTCACCGCGCCTCGCCTCTTCGAAGAGCGTGCTTATCAGCGCGCCTTACCCAGCGCGCCTTACCGTGCGCGCGCTATCAGCGCGCCTTACCCAGCGAGCCTTACCGTGCGCGTGCTACCAGCGCGCCTTACTGTGCGCGTGCTGCCAGCACGCCTCACCTTTGCGCGTGCTATCTGCGCGCCTTACCTTTGCGCGTGCTATCTGCGCGCCTTACCTTTGCGCGTGCTATCTGCGTGCCTTACCCTTGCGCGTGCTATCTGCGCGCCTTACTGTGTGCGTGCTACCAGCGCGCCTCACCTTGCGCGTGCTATCTGCGCGCCTTACCTTTGCGCGTGCTATCTGCGCGCCTTACCTTTGCGCGTGCTATCTGCGCGCCTTACTGTGCGCGTGCTACCAGCGCGCCTCACCTTGCGCGTGCTATCAGCGCGCCTATCCGTGTGCGTGCTCCTGCCTTGCGCGTGCTACTAGCGCAACTATAAACGTATTTTTATTCTTTTTGTAATTTAAACCATCTGTTAGCGTGTCATATTTAGACTATAGCCGATAAATAAAGAACCTACCCCTGTTATATCTATCCTTTCCTTTCTACCTCCTCACTCCCAGCTCCGTTACCCACTCCTCCAATATACGTGGAGGAGGGAGTAACGTGACAGGCTATACTGGGAAAAAGTTACAGGGGTGGAAATAAAGACTCGAAGGGGTTCATGTTAATACACAATCCAGCGACGCACGATTTTTACTTTGAACTGGACAACAGCTACACGTGTGGAAATATAGGCTCAAAATGGTACGTGTAAGTACTTGTAATACCTACACACTACAGTGGTTTTTTCTTCGAACTTGGCCGAACACACTGCCGTTTCCTTAGGTAAAAAGTTTTAAAACGATTTACTATCGCGATTTTGAAGCCTCAGTAAAAGATTAGTGGTTAGTATGTATATCCTACACAATCACCTACAGGCAAACTGTAAATACAGTCTTTCAGAAACCTGTCTAGTTATAAGCTCTGTAATGTGTATTAATAATAATAAAATAAAAAACCACCAGTGAAACCTGTGCCGAAACGTCGGTAAATAAAGGTAACAAAATAAATTCGCGACAGACCGATTGTAAATGTGATTTAATATGTGTTCAAAACGCGAAAGTTTTAAATGTTATAAAATAAACAACCTTCAGAATTCCTTCAACACACTGTATTTAAAAATTGAAGCGGAAGTTTCACAGTACAAGCCATTATTGCTCGAACCTAATTTCCGTAGCAACAACGAAGAAAAACAAAACAAAACTCCATCACGTGTTCAGGTAATGCATCGCGCGCGATCTATCATTTATCCGACGTCGGGAATCCATTACTGTACTGTACAACACTATCGGAGTACGACTATCGATAGACGATTCGACTTATCGATACATTTTATTATGCAATGCTTACTTGTTTAAATGTATTAGAATCTAAATTACAATTGTATGTTAATAATACATATACACATACATACATGCATACATACATACATACATACATATAATCACGCCTATTTCCCGGAGGGGTAGGCAGAGACCACTGATTTCCACTTGCTACGATCCTGACATTCCTCTTTCGCTTCCTTCACTTTCATAACATTCCTCATACACGCTCGCCGGTTTAGGGTGCTCTTGACCTGGCCTTTCTTCAGGATTTCCCCGATCTGATCAGAGATATTCCGCCGAGGTCTGCCCCTTCCAACTCCCGTTTCTGCCTCTCCCTTCTTTCACTCATTCTTTCTACGTGTCCAAACCATCTCAACATACCTTTCTCAATTTTTGTCACTACATCTTCGTTCAGTCCACACTAACAACACCACACACAACAATTAATAATAATAAAATCATCGCATAACGGGGAATTTTTAAACATTAGGACTTTAGGACTATTAAGGGTACTAACTTATGGGTATACGAGTTAGATACGATTTTTTTTTACAGAAGATCGTTCTACATATTTTAGGCATCGGGCATCTTGAAAAATTCTCACTGTGACTGAAAAAGATTTCAGTATAAGAATACGTCCCAGTTCCAAATTCAGGACTTAATTTATTTCAGGCCCCACTCGATAAACGTATCTAGTCACTTATATATTTTATGACATTAAATGTTATATTTTACCCAAAAGAGAAATAAAATTTTAACTAGTTCCGCCAAGCTTTATATCAGTAATAATAAAATCTATTATTCATGTCATAAAATACAATTTGAAAATCACAAAAACAACAAACATCAATCTACTTACAAAAATTATAAAAATCTTAACCTAAAGTAAAAACGAATAAACACAGCCCCAGCGCCCCTCCAGATGTAAAGGGGCGCTGGGGCTTGCCGCGTTTGCCTAAGGAAAAACATTATTGGTTTAATGGTAAGAATTTTTCATATCTGTGATTTTTATAACTTGATTCTTTCAAATTTAAAAACGCTGGAATAATAAATGCATATCGATGTCGATGAAATATAAAATGTAAGTGCAACATTAAGTTGATTATTCGACATTGCACCATTTTAACAATATAATATATTCATGTTTGTGTAGCATGTTATTTCAAACGTTGTAGATATGAATGAATATACATAGACACAGATTAACTTGATTTTATACATTAAAGAAAAAGTGACGAAACCCTCCAGTGGTGAAGGCCGGATTAGGAGGTGCAAGCGCGCACTGCTTGCCCTTAGAGCTGGTCAAAGACGCCTAGTCTTACTAAGATGGCATATAGTCGAGAAATTCGGACGGGCACCGCCGTGGCGGGGTAGCCTAGGGGTTCATTGATTCTATACGTTTTTAGGTTATAAACTGTGAAGGTATGAATCCTTTCATTGTGTATTTTAGTTTCCTTTCAACAGATCTCTAATCACTACCGATAAGGGATATTTATTTGTGTGTTTATCACGAATATTTGTTTCTGAGTTATGGATGTCAGCTAACTATGTATTTATCTATACAAGATGGGGCTAGATCGATCGATCTGTGTAAGATTGTCCCCGATATGTATTTAATTTACACTACACCAGACAAGCTTTATCGACACCACTACAACCCTAATCTAAGCAAATACAGACATAATGGAGACCGGTTGATAAAATTATCGACGAAGAGCGATATAAATCGACCGAGCCGTGACAGTAATACAGAGCTCCCATGCCAAGTGATTGAGACACAATGTTGATACTTAATGGTTTAATGGTAAAACCATTCATTTACGACTAATGCGGGTAATTACTGTACGAGTATTTGTAGTGCTAAATTTTGATCAAGAGATTGTTTTTTCGTATTTTTGCTTGATTGCTTCTACATTTTGGTGGTTCGAATGCTCATTATTGTAAGAAAAAGTTATCCACTATATACTAGGAACTACATATAGTTTTTTTCGTGGTGGCGAGAGAGCTACATATATAATGACACTTATTGGAATTAATACAGTCTCCTTGCTCCATCATTTTCTTTGTTAAACTGAGATCACCATTCAGTTGCCTAGATAATACGAGTCACGGATTGAACGTTCAAATCGTGGCAGTAAAGATGATATTCGGATAGTAACTGCGACTGCATTACTGTTGCGACATGATTGCTTCGGCATTGACGTGGGCGCTGTCAATTTCCTTGATATACTGAGTGACGGATTGAACATCTTAATCGGCAGCGAACGTCACTTATTTTATCACGGAAATTGACAGATGCCGCAGCCGCGTCCTCGCCGCGGCAGTAATGCCGCCAAAGTAATTATGTTGCAGTCGCCTTCTGAATGTCACCTTAAAAAATAAACGTCTTGTACTTAGCACTGAAATTACAAGAATGTTATGTTTTGCATTTTTATTACGATAACGCAACTTACCGGTAAAAGCGCGTAATAAAAACATAAAGATTAAATTTTTTAATGCACTTAAAAGTCACGTAATAAAGTTCATTTTGTTGCTCACTAAAGTGGTGTCATAACAGCGGACTTTAGACGAGTGATTAATATTTTATGACGTCACGACGATATATTTTTAATTAAAAATACTGTGACACCCCGGGGTGCTAACATGCTTCCTTAAGGGGCCGTAGTCGATTTTGGAGCAAAAATTTTAAATTGATAGATTTAGTCGTTGAAATTATACACGTTTTGTTACGTAATATCTAAATAACAAGTATTGGTTTCTATTAGCACGTCTTCTCATCTTGCCTTTTAATAATGAGGTCGCGAGCGTGCGTCACCGGTAATATATGAAAAGAAGGGGTAGTTTTTAAAAATTCATAAAAAATGTATGGTGGTAAATTATACAAATTGATGTATAAGAATAGTTTCAGCAAATGTTGTAGATTGTTTAAGTATCAAAATTATGTTGAAATTAAGTCGATTTTCAGAGAAACTGTCACTTGTTTTGAAGTAATTTCTGGAGAAAATTGATTTCGTCTAACTTTCATTTACACTACTTCAAAGTCATAATAATAAAAATGTAGTCTGATAAACGTCAAGTACAGGATATGTGTAATACAAAATTACCATGTTTAGCCGTCCAAACTTTACGAAATTTACAAATAAGAGCGACAAAATCAATGCTTTACGCGCGTTTACCTAAACGTCCATCAGAAAAGCCAACATTACTAATTTAGTAAGTCTGTTTTCAAAAAATTTATCTGATAAAAGGTAAGATAAGAAGACGTGCTAATAGAAACCAGTACTTGTTATTTCAATTAGGCAACAAAAGGTGTACAATTTCACCGACTAAATCTATCAATTTTACATTTTTGCGACTAAAATCGACACCGGCCTCTTAAGCATTAGCGCCCCAGTGGCTTTTGTGCTTATACCCAACGAAGATGAAAATGTATGATATAAAAATAGTTATTTGTTATACAAGGGTGCAAAGTTGTATTTTACCCGCGAGTGTGGAATTGAAACACGAGCTAGCGAAAGGATTCTATAGTTGAACCACGAGCGAAGCGAGTGGTTCTAAAATAAAATCCTGAGCGTAGCGAGTCTTTCAAAATACGAGAAGTAAAATACATTTGCACCCGTGTTAACACAAAACTTTTCCCCTCACTATAGCGAGGAAAGTGCAACATCCACAGGCGTTAAATCATCTTCATCACTGGAATCACTTATTTTTTTACGATATTATAACAGAAAACACTGGAAATTCTGATTTTACGTGAGTCGGTGATCGGTGAGAAGTGTTTTTAAGTAAAAAATTTGTTGACAATGTTGACATTTCTGTTCTGACGTATGAAATGTCAACGATGCGTTTTGAAATTGCATCGACTCAACTTGTGCCTTCAGAATTATATTTATATAAATAAAAAATCTAACGTTTCCTATGGAAATTTAAGGTTTATGACTTAAAATTATTAAATAAAGCTAAATTTGGTCTTTTTTATTAGATTCTCAAACCATTTATTTAATGATAATTAATATCGAACGAACCATTATTATGAGCGTTTTACGTTTTGTTATCTGTCAAGCTACTTAAACACGCTCCATCCAAGGTCAAATTACTTTCCCCACTAGTGGACAAAATGCGTTTTTCCCCGCTTGTTTTAAAGGATAAAAGACGGCTTTCCGAGCTAGTGAGGGGAAAAAACCCTTTTACCATATTGTCGTAATTGTCCAATTAAAGAGTGCTTAAAGCATTGGGCATATAACTAATCCACAAGCAATAAAATGGATCATTTTGCTTAGACTCGTCTATACAAATATACCTGTTATCATTATTCACAAGTGTAAGTGTAGTGTCGGTTGCTTGTCGACCGCCATCGAGGCATTGTCGGGTGATATCGAGTTGTGATATTTTTTTGTTTTTGCTATATTAAAGGTTCCCAACGCGAACGCGGCGCGTAAGACAAGTTCTTATGTAGGTAATTGGAATGAGCTTTCTCAAATTGTTCCTGGTAAATAATCAAGTTATGCTTGAATGTAGTAATTTGCATTTTCAATTAAATTCAGTCTATTCTAGTGAGGGGTCTGAGTAAATTTTAATTAAATAAATTTCTATGTAAAACATTTTTGAACTAACTTCACGTGACATTTAACACAACAGATAAATCGGGCTTCATACTGTAACATTTATTCATATTTTAAACTGCTCAGAATCGAGACGATACGATTTTTATTGCGATACACGCACCATGCTAGCGCTCGGCGACATAAAACAATGTTTAAGTGCCGTCATCTTGGTTCTTGACGTTATCGTAAAATAATGTCATTTAAAAAAATGTGTGTTTTGATATTTGATGACAAACATACTGGCATTTTGAAGTTATATCTCTAAAATATTCCCAGTAAAATATCAATAAATTGCATGTCTTCGTTGTCTGATATTATATGAAGAATAAAGTTATCTACCAATATTTGTTTACCCAGGTAATTGGCTGTTGTATTTATAAATGTTTCTATGTATTTTTCATATCTCTATTATGATGTCGCTGTAAATGTTGTTGTTGTTGTTGTTGCTTGGTATTCGTGAAAGAGCCCTTGAGGTAAATGTTGTATTGATTCGTGAAAGAGCCCTTGAGGCCTACTTACACAAAAAAAAATCAATAAGTATAAAAATAAGATCACTCAAGAATGCTCCGGCTCCATGCGAAGAGGCGCACGTGCACGCTGTTATGGGTGCCGGTGTCTTATTACCTAGTTCTTTCACTCTGGCTACGACCATGCAAGTGTTAATAAAAAGTTTTAAATAAAAATAAATACATTTATGTATACCGTTTACAATATATTACAACCACAGACATTATGCGAAAGAATTAGAACTTGCACATTGATGTCAATTACCTTTTTGTTATCATCAGCCCGTATATCTCGCTCGTATTTCTAAAGTGTGCACAAAGCACTCACACTCAAACAAGAAATTAATTAAACTAAAATGTAAAAATACGAACAATACCTTCCCTCTTCCCAAGAACATTTTTGCCACAATTCCACATTTAACAGAAATTACTTCCACTACACAATATCCTTTACAAGATGGAATAAAATTAAGCGTTCTTTGAATTTAAACAGAATTAAAATTAACACAGATATGCAGATCTAGAATGACGCTTACGCTTAAAGACAATTAATGTATGCAAATAGGAAGGTAGGTATCGTGCATATGAACATTTAATGAGTGCGAAAGGTACAGGTAACAAATTAAAAAAACGTGACCACTTTTGTATTTCTGTAGCGGCCTAGGGGCTCGTTCGAATGTAGGTTGGTACACTAAAGGTTAAAGGACTGGGAAATTCGAAAAGTTACATTTAGGAGATATGGTGGGTGGTTATATGTATGTATATTGGACTATACTGTTGCAAAAGCTCAAATAAAAACATTTTTAAACAAGAACCAACCAGATATGTTTCAACTGATATACCTTGATCTTGATCTTTTTATTCGATAATTTGTCATTTGATATAAGAACTTTTTCTATGTCCATTATCTAATACAAGACAATTTATTTCTTTGGACGAAGACATTTACGAGTTTAATTATATCGAAATTCGAAAAGATCTTGAAACTAATAATATTCCTTCGTTCAAGATCTTTTTTTCCGTGTAGCCGCGAAATGACATGACCACCTAATGAATGAAATTATTTTAGACAGTCTAGCGAGATTCTACATCTGTGGAAATTACATGAGTACCATTAATTCTAGGACAATGTCTCAGTCGGACAGACTTAAGGGGCACTTGCATACCTTAATTGAATTTGAGATTGCAAATGGTAAAATAACGTGAGTTATGGCGACGACATCTTAAAAAGCTTTTGTACTTTATTCTGACTGTCAACTGGGGGACTGTCAAAGATTCTAGGAGCGCTTTACAATATTTGGCTCGATGCACCTCGAATTTTCGACGAGCACCGATAGCCTACACTATTCTTAACAGTTTAAATGAATTGTCGGGATCAAGTATCAAAATACAGTTGCAATGGGTGCCATCTCATATAGGTCTAACGAGAAACGAATCTGTTGATAGATTTGCTAGGGAAGCTATCACAGAGGGAATAGTATGTAATTGTTTACCATACCATACTGACTGTCTAAACATGGTACGTTCTAAATGCCGGGACTTATGAAAGGAGCACTTCGACGGGAGGTCTCTGAACAAAGGAATATGGTACAGAACAATTCAACCTAATCTGTGTCAAGTGCCATGGTTAAGAGGATCTGGTATGAGTAGGTTAGATATCATAATAGCCCTCAGACTTCGATCTGGACACATTCCACTTAATAGCTTTGCTTTCTTGATGCGCAAGTGATACTCAAAACTGTACGGAATGTGGGACGAGAGAAGACGCCACTCACATTGTAATGGAATGTATCCGAAACGAAGCAGAAAGGCATCAAGCTTTTGTAATTAAACATAAAATTAACATATTGAATGTGGGTACATGTAGTGATATTTTAGCACACCCTTTGTCTAAAACAGCTAAAGATTTATATAAATTAGTTAATTTAGGAATTAAGCGACGGTGAATTTGTGATTTTGATTTGTAACAATGGGGGTGCCATCATCAAATATGATAAAACCCCTTTATTAAATAGATAAAAAAAAAACAAAAATGGGTGTGTTTTTACTGGCACAGTTTTTTTAGTTATTGCTACTTTTACTTATATTAATAAGATATTTAAACAAAGAAGTACATTTTCACACAAACATTTCCTATTTTAAAGTAATTATTGGTTATACACCTGACGTAAATACTAAACATATTAGGATTTTACTAATGGATGTGGACAACTCATAAATTATTAAAAATAAAATATATAAATACGTTAAGGCCCCATTGGCACCATTTTCAATGTAAAAATGTCCAAATTTCAAAGTAGCATAAAGTAAAAGTGCCCAAATAAATTTTTGCTCGAAACGAAGCCTTAACAGAACAAAGGCACGGTGTAGGCGGTGCAAAAAGAAAAACATGCTGCAGAAATTAACTCTTTCGTGAAATACGAGTACTAGCTATTCATGACAGCTTTCTACTTACGTACTTGTATAAGTACGAGTAAATACTAATACACAACTTTGGGAACGAATTAAATTATTTTATTAAATATTTTGATTTGTGTTTTTTATAGTCACACTACTATATATAAATTATAAACTGAAATAGATGTCATATATTAAAGAAAAAGTGACGAAGCCCTCCAGTGGTGAAGGCCGGATTCGAACCGGGAATTGCTTTAGCAATCCGGGTTAACGCCTTGAATTGAACCCCTTGGCCATCCCGCCGCCAAGGGCCGCCAATATATGACATCTATTTCAGTTTATAGATACTAATAGGTTGACCTATGTATTAATTAACTATGTGCAAGCACGTTTGATTTCAATTTAACAACTTGTAACTTGTTTGGACCTGATGATTGTCTTGGTGATTGGCACGCATCTCATACACTACATTCACTTTATTTTTATTGCGCGCACAAGTTTTGTGAGCAAAGATCTCGCGAAGGTTACGGGCGAGCCTTAATTGCTCATATGCATAGATATGCAGATGCCGCCAGTCCTTAGTGTACCTAAGGCCTGAGTGGACGCTCGAGTTGAGCGTGCAGCGGGGCGTGGCGTGCGGCGCGCATGTTAAACAAATGCAAACGTATAGGAGTGGCCTTAGTGCACGCTGCTCAAATCACTTGTGAGCCCGACGCCACGCTGCACGCCCGGCCGAACGCTCCGCTTTGAGCGTCCACTTCAGGCCTTACACTTAGTCGCCTTATACGACACCCACGGGACGAGATGGAGTGCGGTTGCTATTCTTTACTGATACCGGCACCACAGGACCTTTCACTTCGTTTCGCATGCACCAGCGTTTGCAATCTTCAAAATCGTATCAAAATAAGATCAAAAACGTAACAAATTGTTAAATCTGAGTGTAGCAGTGACACTTTGCGAATTAACGGGCAAAATTTGTCGGCCAAACCGACCTTAATGAGCGGCTGCAAACGGCTTGTGGGCAAAGCTGAAGGTATTTAGATGACTTTTTGAGATTGCCTTTTTTGCACAAAATTTGCGGTAAAAAATTGGGACAATATTTGGAATATTTGGATGATTTCCACCTAAAAACATAATATATTGTTTGGCACAAACTTATTTACCTAACCTAATTTCACAATCCAAAGCACTTTTTGACGACCTGTCTGGCCTATAGTGGGTACTGGGTAGAGACCCTGCCTATGAAGCCGATGGTCCCGGGTTCAAATCCTGGTATTTATTTGTGTGATGAGTACGGATATTTGTTCTGGAGTCATGGGTGTTTTCTATGTATTTAAGTATTTGTATATTGCGTATATGGTTGTCTAAGTACCCACAACACAAGCCTTATTGAGCTTACTGTGGGACTTAGTTAATTTGCGTCCTCTACATATAATATTAAATTAGCGAATATTTTTGAAGCCGTCTATATCTCTAGAAAGGTATTTAAATATTTCAAGAATGAATTATGTCTGTCTTCTTATTTTCACAAAACCCAAATACATACCTACCTATTTAATAAGACTAATTACTTAGTACAAAATGCTACGTCTCTTTATAATCTATATAAACTGTTACGTACGTATCCCTTTTTAATAAAGTTAAATGTGAAACAATACATAATTTTTAAGTAGATAGTTTTATTTATTCTTATTTTACTTTTATGTATTATGTGTTAATAAAAGCACTTTCATGCAACAATATAATATATTCATTGTTGAATACATTGAATAACAGTATAAAATATTTAGCCTTAAAATTACAACGACTGAAAAATAAAATCACTATTTTATACAATTTTTATCGCTATAATCATTATAAGAACCGGCCAAGTGCTAGTCGGACTCGCGCACGAAGGGTTCCGTACCATTACGCAAAAAACGTTTGTTGTATGGGAGCCCCACTTAAATATACAACATTTATAGGTATATCATTATCGGCAACAGAAATATATCATCTGTAAAATTTCAACTGTCTAGCTATCACGGTTCATGAGATACAGCCTGGTGACAGACAGACGGACAGACAGACAGACAGACAGACAGACAGACAGACAGACGGAAAGCGGAGTCTTAGTAATAGGGTCCCGTTGTTTCCCTTGGGGTACGGAACCCTAAAAAGCAATTACTTTTTATAGATCTGAACGTATTTAATATATCTTCGAGGTTTTATGGATTCAATTTCTTAATGCTTTAGGGATTCGGAAAATATTCCTACTACGATTTATTAATAGATTAAAAGGTTCCTTTGTGAGAATTGATCTTGATGTATGTAAGTTTCACATGGTATTATGACGTACATAAAATAATATATAGGGTTTGATTGGACATTGAAAAGTATTAAGCGAGAGAGTTGTAGGTAGTAGATAGCATATTGTCAGCAGCAATGTCGCACCGTAAAACTTCAGCAGCAATGCTGGTGTATACTGAATCCGAACGGTTATATATTTACCTTAACGCTGCTGCAGTCATCTTCCGATTGATTTAGTATTCAAGTCAAAATATGTTCAAAAAAATCATAGCTTACATCCCCTTGAAGCTTTGCACCTAGCTAGCAAACACCCGTATAATTTTTAGGGTTCCTATTACTGTCCATCTGTCTGTCCGTCTGTCCGTCTGTCCATCTGTCTCAAAACGCTTTTTTTATCTAATTTCATTTCCCTAGGAACGGGAGACCTTAGGCCTCAGGGTGCGTAGCCAAGATGCCAATTGTTCGCTCCGCGGCGAACCATACGGTAGTGTCTCTATCACTCTTCCATATTAGTACGACAGATACATTGGCGTTTCGTTCGGTACGGAGCGTAAGCGATTGGCAACTTGGCTAGGCACCCTGGGTGGCTAGAGGGTAAAGCAAATAAATAGCAGTATGCTAGAATCTAAAACTACTTCAACTATTTTATTCTCGCGCAATAACAAATTCAAATCGGTATTCCAATGTCACATACGGCTGTTACGTTTGGTGGGGCATAAATACTTTCATGCTCACACAAAACCGGGGCTGCTCGCTAGGTAAATTATAATTTTTAATATTCATTAATTTTTTCATTGTGATTGACATCTGTATATACAATTTATAGAATTTTTAATATCTTTAAGCGTACTATTAAACGAACCCGCAGGCGATCATAAACACCCGCGTATTTTAACATTCGCCTATAAAATATCCTAATTTACCATCCATATTTATTCTACAATGTACTCCAACTCGTAAGATATAAGGTATATTTTCGAATGGGTATGAAAATGGAGTTATCACACTTTGTAATGTCGTAATGTTACTTGGCGTGCTCCTCCTTCCTCATTATTGCCTTTACAATGTCGTTAAACAGTAAAATGAGTATATCATTCGTTTCTATATAAAAATAAGTGTGTAAATCAGTTTGTACATTATCTCTTGCCTACAGGAAATCTTCCAGAAGCTGGCGACCAAGTGGGAAACAATGGGCATTGACGTTGCCGAAAAAAGGTTGACAAACCTGCGTTTCGCCGACGACATTGTCTTATTCTCTCACACTGCACCCATCTAGAGAAAATGCTACAAGATCTTGGCACGGCAAGTTGGCACCCAACGTGGGGTTATAATACAAATGGCACCCAACGTGGGGCTTTAATACATATGGCACCCAACGTGGGGCTTTAATAAAAATGGCACCCAACGTGGGGCTTTAACACAAATGGCACCCAACGTGGGGCTTTAATATAAATAGTAACTGACAGCTTCAGAAATTTAAAAGAGCCACTTTTAGTATTTTTATTAGCATTTTGGAAATTTAAAAATTAATTTTTTGCCTGTTAGGTACTTGTGATATGGCTATTAAGTTATTAACCCTTAAGTGCATGTCTTTTTAGGTTTCCGTACCCAACGCGACAACGCACCCCGCTGTCCGTCTGTCCGTCAAAAAGTACGGAACCCTCGGTGGGAAAGTCAGACTCGCACTTGTCCAGTTTTTTTCTTTTTCCCTGAAATTAATATACCTAGGTATATGTTACATAATTGTTTTCTGATTCTGGGAAAAAAACTAAAACATCGCTTTTCACTACTAAATCAGTGTTAGAATTGACATAGGGTAAATCATAATTTATGTAAACATACAATTTATTTAAATATTGGTAAAACATATTAACATATATAAAAAATCTTACTACCATTAGAAATTTATATTATTTTGTAATATACCTATAATAAAGATTTTAAATATAAAATAAATGGAAACCCCGAAAAGTACCATCTGAATTACATATAAAAATCAACTTTTCCAATTTTTAGAAATTTCCCGCCATTTTAAAGAAATGTATTTTTTTTTACAAATATTGGCAACTTTGAATAGAACATCGAAAGGTGTATTAACTTACGATCAAAATAATTATACAGGACCAAATCAATTTTATCTAATTGTGCATAAAATTATATGTTTTTTATTGTGTAGGCTGCATCCATCACTATGCATTTAAGGTTAAATAGGGCCTAACCGATAGCGTTATTTTTTAAATACTTAGCTGCTTGTAGCGCCCGGCTTTACTTTTTTCTTTTTGCTAAAAACTTCTGCCTACCTAACTTTAAGGAAAAAAGAGGACTTGTTAGTTTCAGGAATTTAAAAGCTTTCTTTGTCTAAATGTTATTGTTTTTGGAAAAGCCCCACGTTGTGTGCCATTTGTATTAAAGCCCCACGTTGGGTGCCATTTGTATTAAAGCCCCACTTGGGTCCCATTTTAATTAAAGCCCCACGTTGGGTGCCACTTTTATTAAAGCCCCACGTTGGGTGCCATTTGTATTATAACCCCACGTTGGATGCCATTTTTATCAAAGCCCCACGTTGGGTGCCATTTGTATTAAAGCCCCACGTTGGGTGCCATTTGTATTATAACCCCACGTTGGGTGCCATTTTTATTATAGCCCCACGTTGGGTGCCATTTGTATTATAACCCCACGTTGGGTGCCATTTTTATTAAAGCCCCACGTTGGGTGCAATTTGTATTAAAGCCCCGCGTTGGGTGCCATTTGTATTAAAGCCCCACGTTGGGTGCGATTTTTATTAAAGCCCCACGTTGGGTGCCATTTGCATTATAACCCCACGTTGGGTGCCATTTTTATTAAAGCCCCACGTTGGGTGTCATTTGCATTAAGACGAAAGGGGACGAAGTCACGTGACCACTTCTCCATACAAACGTAGGCCTTATTTTCCTCTGGATATTAACAGTATAGAAAATGTTTTACGTACTTTTGATGTATATTAACAGTATCCCTCCAAGTTAAGCTTCTTTTAAGTAAAGCCGCGTGCTAAAAGCAGCTAAGGAATAAAAAAACAAAACGCCAGTATCGTTCAGGCCCTGTTTATGGGAGCCATATACTTAATCACTTCTTTGATTAAAACGGAACGTTGCATTTTGTGGCCGTTATAAAAACGTTTAAGGTTGCGGCTTAGATGGATTACCGGTTTGCTATTGTAAAATGTAATTTTAGGATTTATTTGAAATACTTTCTTCCTTCAATTGGCTGACAACTAAACCAATCTACTATATTTTTTACTAATTATATGTAATAAAATTATTAAGTTTTTATCCATAAATCTACCTATTATCTTGTCGTCTAGTATCCACAACATAAGCCTTATGTTAAGAAATAATTATAAAAGTAGTGAATGTGAACGGGACATTACCGCCTGAAATCATTTTTATTTAGAAAAATACATAAAAATAACGAAAATATAACAAAGCAAATTACACACGCTATTTATTTTTACCCTACGAAAGGTGGAGTAGAAAATGTTTTAACTTGTATTACAGAAACAGTCTTAAGTATTTCTATAAGAACTGCCTACTATTGACGCGTAGTCTGATTCGCTACTTTTAATGCTGACTACAAAGACGTGCATTTACTATCCCAAAGGTTATAGGTTCAATCTCCGCCTCGTGTAATACCAGTCGTTTATGGTCTCGGGTCAGCTGCAGATATTGAATTGAATTGAATACATTTATTTCAGATTTACATTCATATTTTGTTAGTATAACTTAAGAACTAATGTTAAATTTGTACATGATACTACAACTATATACATAACCTATTTTCTAAATTTACGAAAACCTATAACTTGGCGAATCCAATGCGCCAGTATAGGATTCTCAATCCTCTCTATAATGACCTCCAGAATGCTGTTGGTACCGCCCCTAAGCCTGCCCATCATCGAGACGATTTTCTTTCGCATAACCGCGTGAAAATCGTCTGTTTGGGCCTCGGCGAACATGAGTGATGCACTGCACCATGTGGGCAGCCCCAACAACATTCTGAGTGCATTATTATATTGGACGAGCAGGGCATTAAAGGCTTTTTTCGTGATACTGTCCGCGCGCCAATTCCGTGCATTCGGAGGTCGAGAAAGTGGGAGGTTGTGCGCCGCGCCCCTACGTACAAAATGACACTACTCTGTCATGACGCCCAACATTCCTAACATTCCTCAGCCGTGCACGGAATTCGCGCGCGGACAGTAGGCCGCAAATAAACTTCTATACCCCTGTATAGAAGATTATTTGGACCCGACCATACGAAATACCGTTTGACATTACCAGTAGCATTTCAGTCAAGAAAAACTTCGTGTGTGTTTCATCGAAACCGAACTTATTAAACTATGCAATATCTTACAACACGTGTGACTTACATTAAGCATAGACGGTTCAGAAAATCCACAGAAATGAAGCAAGAAAACCAATTATGTTTTAAGAACTTAATTAGGTTTTGATCTTTTTTTGATACGACCTTGAGTGATGCCATCAGGCGTCTCACGCGCACCGAGCAAGAGCGAGATGCCTTACGATTCGACTTCGGGGTGCATTTGGGCACCAATAAAAGAGCGAGATGCCTATATAGATATACCTATATTTATATACCGGGTGTTTTCTGTAACAGGAGCATTAAATTAAACTGTAGGCTGTACTCCTCCAACTGACCAACATTTGTTCAGCAACTTTTAAAAATAACTTGTGGTTTGATTTTCATTACACAAAAATTTATTCTAAGACGCAATGTATTGCAAAGTTTGTTATGTTTAAAGGGTGACAAGCAACGTCAAACACGCAGATGTCAGCGTACATTGAAAATAATATTTAATTAGTATGAAAAAGTTATAATCTAAAAATTTCATAATTTTAAAAAGTTGCTGAACAAATATTGGTCAGTTTGAGGCGTACAGCCTCCAGTTTAATTTATTGCTCCTGTTACAGGAAACACCCTGTATAGATATGAGACGACTTCTGATTGCATTTCGTCATGACCAATCACCATTAAGGTCACGTTCGGGTGGCAACTTTTTGCAGTTGCATTAGGTCCTGTTGCGACATTACTTCCCAGGTAGCAAAATGACGTCAGCGACGTCATAATGACGGCATTATTACGTCATAATGAAGTCGCTGACGTCATAATGACGTATAAATGCTACTGGGGTTGGGAAAGGTGCTAACACACGTTGCGGTTCATAAGTGGCATCAAAGTTTCCAATATATATATACATATATATTATATTAAATTGGCAAAGCAGAATCTGCTCCACGTTGTGTTATTGGCGCTGCACCCAACAACCTTCTCACTTTAATAAAAACTTTAATTTCGCTTCGTTACATGACCGTAAACGCTAGAATATTGCGATGTGTTTTTTTACTGGAAGAAGTTAATAAAATGTTATTAGAAAAATTCGTTTAAGAAATGTATGTAGGTCTTTACGTAGAGAATATGAAAAATAAGTATGTATGTATGTATGTAAACACTTTATTGTACATAAGACAGGTTAAGATATACAATTAAACAGAAAGTATACAATGTATAAGTATATTGTATTTAATAGAATGTTATAATGTAAGAGAGAAAGGCACAAACGACAAAGCAAAGCAAAGCAAAGGGATAAACAACTATCCTCCCTCTTGTTACTTCATGGCGCGTATAAGTTGAAAATAGCTTACTAGGAATTAGATTTCCATGGCCCTTACAATATTAAAAATAAGTTCTTTAATGGAGCTTTGGATCTTTATATTTTATAAATATATGTTACAATTTTTATGGTCCTACAGTCGCTTTGTACGTTTTCGGTCAGTATTTATATAACGGAAGTATAATGTATTTATTTTGGCGAAACGTGTATATATTGACGAAGCCTGCGTGATGTATTTTGCCTCCGTCTTAGTGATAATATCATAATTGTGAAACAGACAGTTTGCTGTTTAAAGTAGGTATTTAAATGGAATATGAACTATATACGTACGAGCTCAATTCTCAGCTCAACTGATAGTTTTACAACGAAGTCAACTTTAGAACTAACATTACTTACGGAGCCCACTGATTACCAGTCCGCCGGACGATATCGGCTTGTCAGTTGTTCGGAACTGTCAAACTGACAGGCTGATATCGTCCGGCGGACTAATAATCAGTGGGCCCCTGTAAGCCTCCATAATTCGACCTTTGAGATAAGTATTAGTCACTTATTAAGTTTCTGTTTTCAACTAACATATTTCCTGCAATACACACCCATTTACCAGCACGACTTAAAACTCTTTAAGCCAAAACAAATCCTAACCACAAAAAAGAGGAGTTATGTAACCCCCTTAACGAGCGCCACGTGACGCGACAAGTGACAAACGCGCGTAGATTTGATCCCCTTAATGACCCGACGTTTAGGCGAGGGTCTGGGTTCCGTGTTTTAAGTAATGAAACCCTTGAAATCAAATTGTTTTTGTTATTGTATTTACACTTGTTTGGCCTCTTGTCTGTGTTAGGAAATGGATCCTGGAAAAGTATTTATCATATTTTTGAATTGTAATTGTAATTGTGACCTCCACACATATAAGTCCCACAAATTGTAAGGCGTCACGGTAGACCTCTGCCCTGTTTATCAAAAGCTTGTAGCTTGTAATACAAGCGGAACTCACTTTTTGACAGCTTTTGTTCAGCTTTTAGTTAGAAAATAAATAGATAGGGATACGTGGAGGAATAATAGAAAGGCCTTTGCCCAGCAGTGGGACAATATGGGCTCATAATAATAA
This sequence comes from Cydia strobilella, assembly GCF_947568885.1. Lineage (NCBI taxonomy): Eukaryota > Metazoa > Arthropoda > Insecta > Lepidoptera > Tortricidae > Cydia > Cydia strobilella. The sequence goes on from NC_086048.1 coordinate 3,408,294, forward strand.
TAAATATTTTAGATATGAGCTCTGTTTTGCATCCTGTCATGGCAATATCATACAAAAACCCAATTAAAACTATGTTTGATTAGTATTGTCTGTTTATTGTGTTTAGGTCCTGTTTTTCTGTAACTAATCTAATCGCCGACTACAAATGTGGCCGACTAATCGGCCTTTTTTGCCGACTAATCGCCGACTACAAATGTGGCCGAGTAGTCGGCTTTCCCGACTTGTACATCGCTCCTTTATTTTGTAAATAACTGTAAAAATAACTGTTTTAAATCCAATCTAACACGTTAAAAGCGATATTATAGAGCTAGTACAAAACCCTTTACGCGCTAGCCCGATTCGCTTTTCACCGTTTTTTTATGGGAGCGACATACTTTGCAAGCGTGCGCCACTCGTATTAAATATCGTTTTTGGATGGTTTTTGTACGTCTGTTGCAAAGTGACGTTTGAATGTATTGACATGTACATACCTATATCCACCAAATATATTGCAATAAGCGTCTCATTTTAACATATTTTTTTTACTATTTACTTAATTATATTTTTGTTTATTCTATTCTCACTTCCTATCCTTGGTAAGAAAGATCATTTTTGTTTGAGATTATGGGTAGAACATTTAATGTACACTTTTTGTAACATTTGTTCTTATTTATGTACGCTTCGGAAAGTTTCCAAAATTGCGAAAATTCCACATGAAAAAAATCGGAAACAAAAAATGAGCGGCTATCGTGAACGCTGCTCATGCCCTTTTAGTGCTTGGAAATGGAGACCTAGGCTCTCCGTAACATGTCGCACGAGTGACTAAAAATGCGTAAATTATTTATACTGTAAAATTAGCGGCATAAATATGATTTCCGGATATTCGTTATGCGGCAACCTGGAGGGGCGGATAAGACACAAGCGAGGTAGAGGAAAACGCAGACGCAGTTACTTCGTATAGTATCAAAAAGTCAAAGAGCTGACGCAAGATAGGAAAAACTGGAAGATAACCCACCAAGAGAATAACTTAAGAGTTTAGATCAGTACGGTTTCACTCACTATTGTTCCCACAACAAACCCCCCCCCCCTCACCCCGCCACGGCGGAACCCGTCCCAATTTCTCGACTATGTGCCATCTTACTAAGACTAGGCGTCTTTAACCAACTCTAAGGGCAAGCAATACCTACGGCCTAGGGCCTACGGGTTCAAGGCGTCAGCCCAGATTGCTAAAGACGCCGGTTCGAATCCGGCCTTCACCACTGGAGGGCTTCGTCACTTTTTCTTTAATATATGACATCTATTTCAGTTTATAATTTATATATAGTAGTGTGACTATAAAAAACACAAATTAAAATATTTTGTAAAATAATTTGATTTGTTCCCAAAGTTGTGTATATGTTACTTGTGTTAATGGAATCGAATTTGACTTCATCACACATAAGTCTACAAAGGAAGGAAACAAAGGTAATAAATATTTATCAATAAAATGTATCAAAATAATATTTAATACTTACCTACAATTCTGGTTACACGTGCCATAAAAGACAACAGGAAAATCGGCTGCTGCATCTTGGGACCGAAATATTATTAGTGGTAACCCGATACGACACACTCTGGAAAGTTTTGCACCGTAAATGTACGATACAACCAAAATATTAATAAACTAGCGACACACGGATTAAACCTTAAGAAATTATACAACTTTAGATTGATTCATTCACGTCATGAAGACGTGTGCTTTAGTTCATTTTGACGTTATTAAAGTTTAGTTTTTAACAAATCTGTACGTCATCATGAATGACACTATCTATAGATAAACCTCCATCAAGAATCACTCTATTGATAGGTTAAAACTGCATGAAAATTTGTTCAGCAGTTTATGAGTTTATCGCGAACATACAGACAGACAGACGCGGTGGCGGACTTTGTTTTATAACACGTAATGATAGTATATACTTATACCAAAGATAGATATAACTCCGTAATAGATGGACACAGTCTAAGGAAAAAACGTGCCTCGAAAATCAAGAAAATTTGATTCTCGTTCAGAGGGCGCTACTAGTTTTGGCCAACTGTCGTATAGATGGCATTGACGGTTTCGTTTGTTATTTAACAATTTTAACGCATATCAGTGACAGAACATGGGTCAAAATCATAAAAATAATTAATGCAAATAAAAAAATCATTTATCTATATTTAAATACATTTTATCGTATTTTTATAAATCTTCATTTTTAGTTTTAAAGTGTGTCGACAGATGGCAGTGAATTTACTGGGGTTACAAAATTTACTATGACAGTACCGCTCTAGTATAAGTTACTTTATGCTTATAGCTAATACCGGCAGCAGAGTTGAAGCCACGCACATAAAAACATGTCGTGTAATGAAAGTTCTTACCGGTACCAAGGTGACCAGCCTCTGCAAGATTGACTAGATAAGGTGAACATGGATAAGTATGGTTGCGGGTTAAGTGTATCTGGCCTTTACATTGGGCTTGTTACACAATGATTAGTGTTTATTGCGAGTTCATACATTTGCCGGAACACATACACACAGGTGGCGGAACTTGAATATGTATGTTATGTTACGAAATTCTTCGTTCTTAGCGTCCTTACGCAACACGCGAAGCGGCGCGGGGTGAATCAATCCTTTGATACCTATAGAAGTGTTCTACGTGGGCGATCTCTTTGCGAACGCGAACGCCTTAGGCTCGCCGCGCCGCGCCGCATCGCTTCGCGTTCGCGAGTGTTCGCCTACATAAGACGCAGTGTTACTTTAAACACATTTGTATGTGTGCATTACAAATTGGACATCATTTATTTTTTGTATGAGTTAATAGTATGTGTCTTTCCTGTATACATCATAAGGGAAACGGAATTTACAGACTAATTTTCTTGCTGAACGTTTAAAGACATGTTCAAAACTACCATTATACTATAATGAAAGCCTACAGGGCACTGACTATCAGTCCGCCGGACGATATCGGCCTATAAGTTGTTCGGAACTATCAAATTTTTGTTCTAACTGGCAGGCCGATATCGTCCGGCGGACTGTTAATCAGTGGGCCCCTTAAGACCCACTTGCACCATCCCACTAACCCTGGGTTAAGGGACACAGTTTACCAAGTGTCAAATTGTACTGGTAACCATGGTATCTCCAGGTTTAACCGGTTAACCCCGGGTTAGAGGAATGATGCAAAAGGGCCCAAGTAAACAATGTATATTTTAAAACCCGTATAAAACTATAAAGAGTAGGTAATTTGATTGTGACGTCACATGTTAGTGTATCATATAAATTCCATAGTAGCAAAATCGTTTTGACTGTTCGACTAGTAGTCAAATACCCTATAGTTTATTAAAGCAAAAAATTCAATCAATTGAGCATAATAATAACATTAATTAACAATAAATAAAGCCTTACAGTAAAAATTAAACTACAATTGACTAAACTAAAACTACTATAAAACTAAAAATCTAAATCTAAAATTGGCCCCCGTGACATGGTGCCGAGGATCCTGGCAGCATTTCCTCGCTGGATCGCTATGCTCAACCGTCGGGCGAGGAAGCTGCCAGCTCCCCGGTCCCATCCACCAGCCGTTTCGCCAATTGCCGGTATAGGCCCTGTGCTGCGGGGCCCCTATAGTAATTTACAACAAGTATTTCTGCCTTATTCCAAATGTTTATTTTACCCTTCCAGTGTATATATTATCACGTGTGGTAAGATAAGTCCCCTGTCACCCACGCGATATACTGTCACTGCTAAATACACTTTGTTCCGAGGTCTTTGTACAGTCAACAGAAATAGCTACGACGTTTATATTCAGTAGGTATATTTAAAAGATGGCATCGCTTGTGAACAGAATACGTGACAGCCCAAACAGCCTCCTGAAGAAAATAGCTGTAAGGAATGAGTGCTCAATGCAACACTTAATTAAAAATACGTTGTCATTAGTGAGTTACGAATACAAACATAGTATTTAGGTTTTAGTTTGTAGAATGCTAACAAAATGGATCTTGTTATCTAAATAAATAAACGTAAAAAAAAAAAAAAAAAAAAAAAAACAAAAAGCTAGTGTAAAGTGAGGGCTACGGGAGATCAAGACTGATGGGGACAAGGTCCATTTTCAACCAAAAGGTACCACATTGTCGCTTGTTGATAAGGTTGATTTCTAATTGAAGCTATATGGAAATAGCGCCTTACTGACAAGCGACAATAAGTACCCTTTTGGTCGAAAATGGCACATATAGTGAAAAGAGTGTAATCCCTTTTACCTCGCATAGAAAACATAGTTTTGAAAAACCACCCTGTATATCCACACTTCAACTTATGCAGATTTCCGTGATGATACTTTTCACTGAAATGCACTACGTGACCTCTCATTAAAATTAATCGGGAGTAGTTAGCGGCGGAAACAAACCAGACGGGTTATGGCTCACCCGGGAATCGTACTTTGTACCGCAGACATTATTAAAAGTTAAAGGGATATTTTGGGAATGTTTTGGTGGGTGTTTCCTATTTGAGTTGGCTATGTTGAATAATTTTAATTGTGTTATATGAAGTGCTAGCTGGCTACGGTGGCTACAAAATGCATTCCCGTTGCCAGGGAGGTTTTGGGATTATACTGAGAAACTTTTACTATGGGACCAACTCCAAAATCGCGATAATAAAGTCTGTTTTATACATATTGGCTGGTCTATTTTCTATGGGAGGGTAAAAATTTTTTTCACGATTTCGTGGTTGGCCCCATAGTAAAAGTTGCTCAGTATAGTCCCAAAATCTCCCTGGCAAAGGGAATTAAATTAAATTAAATTAAATTCTTTATTCAACGACCAACTAGGATCAATCAGTGTTAGTAATGCTTATGGGTAATCTTATACTACGGTTAGTAACAGCAAAAATGCACTTATTTTTTAGCCACCCTGTATAAGTCATTAAATACAACATCTAACCATTAATTAATTTAATTTAATTAATTACTAATTATTAATTGTAACAAACACAAAAAATTAACCGATTCAGATGAAATTTGATATACATTAGTAGGATAGTTTTTATCAATATGGTGCGCTGGTGTAAGATTGAACGGGTTTTTCATGAGCGGAAGGCAAAAAATCGTCCTTATGCCGACGCATTAATTGCCGACTTTTCATCTTACCTCGCATGAAAAACCCGTTCAACCTTACCCCAGCGCACCCTATTCAAAATTATCCCACGCAGACAGTCGCTGGCAGATGCTAGTAAACAATAAATAGTGATGGCCAAATTACCTAAATATTTGCAAGACACACCTTGTTACCAGGAATACAAATGAAATAAATAAATAAATATGGCACAATCTTACACAAATCAACCTAGTCCCACAGCACAGAATAAGTAATGATATTTTCATACAGAACGGTCACGCACCGCCCCGCCCCGATTCAAATTACCTCGCCCCGCGACAGCAGATTGACGACCTTTTGCCGAACGCTCAGTACTGTTTTTAAGCAACTTACACAATGCCGCATGCCGCGTGATTTTTGATGTATAGTGCGTCTGCCCTGTGACCACAGTAAGCTCAATATGGCTTCGGTTGCGGGTACTAGACGACGATATATATAATATATATAAATATAGATAAATACTTAAATATATAGAAAACATTCAAAAATCGGGAACAAATCATTTTGATGAACAAACAAATAAATGCTCTCAACAGGATTTGAACCCGGGACCTCCAGCTTCGTAGGCAGACAAATAATAGTGACAAATAGTGTGATATAATAGCCATAATGATTCTCACTATCTATTCAATGCTGACTGTACAGTTGTTATAACTTTATCACTGTCGTAGCTCCAGTCGTAGCGGAGGCTACGGATTACGGTACGGCGTAGAGATCATGGAAGTGGCTACGAGATTTGTTGTCTACATTCTGCCAGATTCGAAGTCCCCGGCAAGCTCGGTTCTCCATACAAACGTAGTTACGCTTTCATTTTAAAACGACTTGCTAGATTGCTCTGAAACTTTGTACTTACAATAGAAATTATCCTTAGAGATGTATAGGGTCTCCAAGAGTCAAAATAACATAACTGAGAGAAAAGAAACAAACGGGAACCGAAATCAAGCGTCTCACTGTAATTATACTCAGAAATAAAGTTACTAAATATTATAGCTCGAATAAGAAATAGTTTGGTCCTTCTAACCGGATTAAAGTAACCAACAAAACATATTGAAATGAACAAATGCAACTGCAAACCTGTGGTCATAATTTACCAGAATCACAAAACGTATTATTGACCAATTGATCCTACGAACCGGATTAAAGTAAATAAATGTCCTTACAAACAAAGCCACGTAAACAAATGCAACTGAACCAGCAGTATGAAGCCCTCGGGCAGCTCGTAAACACAGCGATAAAGAATATCCATGACGTCACGAGTGCTGCCATAATTTCCGGCAACAATGTGGGTAGTTTACATCTGCATGGGCCATCGCTGTGTGCAGGAGGATAGCTAATATTGAGTTTTTATTTTTATCTAACAGTTTAAATCGGGACGCGATGACTTTTTTTAGACGTTTGGTTAGATGCCGTTCCTCAACCAACCAACGGAGCGGCAGCTGCTTTACAGGGCTTCATTATACATCTTCCTTAAGCCTTTTGATGTTGAAATAGAGACCTTATAGAGAGGCATTTGAATATGTGATAGATGCTCCCGTCGTCCCGTCCGGCTTCTGCATTATAAATCCATATTATTATTATAGATTTGCTTGTTAGACTCCATATACTACATAAACTGTCAAAGATTGAATTCAGCAAGGAGCTAGTACCAGGGCCTCATGAGTTACGAGAAGGTATCGTTGACCAACCCGCCGGGCCCCGGCGACGGGGACGCGTACAACTACGAAGGTATCGCGGCTACTCTCGTGTCTTAGCTGTATACTTTTGGTTTGTTTACCGATATGATTCTACTAGTTTAAAGTATAATTTTTGTTGACTCGTAGAAAAAGTATTGTATATAATAGTGATATAATCAAGCTTTTTAATTTCGTATTGTACCCAAGCAAGCTACACCGTACGCGACTAAAAAGCTCTCCATTATATTACATACATACATACATATAATCACGCCTATTTCCCGAAGGGGTAGGCAGATACCACTGATTTCCACCCACTTGCAACGATCCTGACATACCTCTTTCACTTCCTTTACTTTCATAACATTCTTCATACACGCTCACCGGTCTAGGGTGCTCTTGACCTGGCCTTTCTTCAGGATTCTTCAGTATTATCACGATTGTATAAAATACTATTTTCAACACACGCCTATTTCCCTTACACTCGCAATCCGAACACGATATTTGTGACATGCACAAAACAAATGAAGACAGAAGACTCACTGTCCACCACAGCCCTATCTTTGAAGCAAGGAAAGTTTTTGTGCACTACCATCCATTCCAACTCGAACGTACACTGACATCAGAATGAAATCTAAATGATGTCATTCGTTATCGTGCATTTCTCTCGTACTTGTATGTACGTCTATTGGCGCGAGCGGAACGCACGATAACTAAATGACATCATACAGATACTGATGTACGTTTAAATTGGCCTGATTGTTATAAACTGAACATCAGTGGACCTTATGTCTTTGTGATAAGATTGACGAATTGTCATAAAAACCGGACAAGTGAGAGTCGGACGCCCACCGAGGGTTCCGTACTTTTTAGTATTTGTTGTTATAGCGGCAACAGAAATACATTTGTGAAAATTTTAACTGTCTAGCTATCACGGTACATGAGATACAGCCTGGTGACAGACATACAGACGGACTAATAGTGGAGTCTTAGTAATAGGGTGCCGTTTTTACCCTATGGGTACGGAACCCAAAAAATGGACGATGAATACTATTCGTAGTTATAGTAGGTATTTTTGTTTTAATCTGTAACGTGACTGAATTTATTGTGGTACCTATTTTGTCGTTTATAGTAAATAATTTTATATTTATTTATTTAAATTTTATTGCACAAACAAAGAAAAATTTACAATTGGCGGACATAATGCCAAAAGGCATTCTCTACCAGTTAACCATTGGGTCAAATAGAGACATATTGTATGTTGGTGCAGGAGAGATTCAGAAATTATATTTAAAGAGAAAAAGCGAAAGGTCAAATATTAATTATATACTTATAAACATTATAAAATAAATCTACAAAATTATGAATAAATACATTTAATTTATACATTAAATAAATACATACATTAAATACAATACATTTAATACTTATATGTATGTATTTTTTTTAATATCATAATATGATATTAAACAAAATACATACATATAAGTATTTACTATCACTTCATAATACTACGTGCTTATACAAAATGGAGAATTTATTATTATTAGAGAACATTATTAAAATTCTACTCAACATTAACAACAACAGTATTATGTAAGAAGATGCAAAGAGTTGTTAAATTTTCTTGACCACATGTTAACCAAACGAAATAAGGTCTTAAGGTTAAACTAGGGATGAATTTTTCATGTTTGTACCATGGTTGTTTGGTAAATGCAGGGCTTTGCAAGCAAACTTCATTTTACTTACTAACAAAACCGCTATTTAATTGTCTGGGCCCCAATCGCGTATACATGTATGTTCGAAATCAGAACAAAAATGAAAAAGATTGACTATATAGGTAGGTAGTACTACTAGTTAGGTATTTTTAATAGTTGCTGTTTTCCTAGTTCAACTGAACTAGTGATAAAGAAATACTTTTTTCCCCTCACTAGCTCGGAAAGTTGTCTTTTATCCTTTAAAACAAGCGGGGAAAAACGCATTTTATCCACTAGTGGGGAAAGTAATTTGACCTTGGATGGAGCGTGTTTAAGTAGCTTGACAGATAACAAAACGTAAAACGCTCATAATAATGATTCGTTTGATATTAATTATCATTAAACAAATGATTTGAGAATCTAATAAAAAATACCACATTTAGTTTTTTTAATGATTTTATGTCATAAACCTTAAAGTTCCAAAAGAAACGTTTGTTTTTTAATAATGATGTTAAATATAATTCTGAACGCACAAGTTGAGTCGATGCAATTTCAAAACGCATCATAGACATTTCATACGTCAGAAATGTCAACATTGTCAACAAAATTTTTACTTAAAAACTTCTCACGTAAAAATACAGAATTTCCAAAGTTTTTTGTTATAATATCGTAAAAAAATGAGTGATTTCAGTGATGAAGATGATCTAACGCCTGTGGATGTTGCACTTTCCTCGCTATAGTGAGGTGAAAAGTTTTGTGTTACACACGGGTGCAAATGTATTTTACTTCTCGTGTGTTGAAACACTTGCTACGCTCAGGATTCTATTTTAGAACCACTCGCTTCGCTCGTGGTTCAACTATAGAATCCTTTCGCTTGCTCGTGTTTCAATTCCACACTCGCGGGTAAAATACAACTTTGCACCCTTGTATATCAAATAACTATTTTATCAATATCCAAAAACCGATTTGTTACAAACCGACCTGTTTGCCGGTGTATCACGTAGTTCGCAAGTCCCTATTTTTGTGTAAGCAGTAGGCAATTTTTGTCTAACAAAATATTATGTAACTGTTAAGCAAACATTTCTATTTATCTGCATTTTAAAAGCTGTAATCCTTAAAATACATAACAGATGTCGCTTCTGACCTTGTTCACAGTTGCAACTAAATTCGCGTTGATTGGCGGAATTGGTAACGCATTGGACCGGCAATTCAAGGATGTGGGTTCAAGTCCACCGTTGGCCAGAGTTGATCATCATTTCATTTCATTTCATTTATTTTGTTAAACATAGGTTACATGAAAGATGGTAGATACATAAATATACGTTAGATCTCTATGTTTTACCCGCTATGCAGGTGTACAAAATTGTCTCGTGCGGTTATCAAATAAATGCATGCTTATGTTTAACCTAATTGAAAACATTAATATTATTGGTAATACTACTACAAATTTACAACAAGTTACAAATACAATGTCAATGGAAAAAAAAATATTAATAGTCTTACAATTCTGATACAAAATTTAAATACACTGTCAATAAAATAAAAATAAAAATATATTTAGGTAGCGATAATCGAATCGTTGATTTTTTTATAGTGATTGACATCTGTATTTACAATTTATAGATTTCTATCAGTGACACCGCTGAATATTTCTACGCTATACCATCCTGTACTGCTCGCCGTTCACAGGATGGCAATTCCAAATTTATTTCCTTGTGACCTCGTCATGGTGATTTTAAATCTTTTCGGCGTTCCGCTGAGGTGGGATTGGAATTTTGATGGACAAATTGTAGCGGACGGTGGAGACAGGAATATAAATACGATACTTTGTTCTGTTATATAGGTATCGCATTGGATTTTGGTTTGTATGTTTTGTATTTAGTGCAAGTCGGACTCGCGTTCCAAGGGTTCCGTACATTACACAATTTAAACAATGTATTTTTTATGTAAAATGTCTTTAAAAGACCCGTAGGGGTCGGATCAAAAACTAAGTAATTAAGTCCGACTCACGCTTGACTGCACATTTCTAATAGGTTTTCCGGTAATCTATAGGTAAAGATCTATTTTGTGTATTTTTTTCAAAATTTTTGACCCAGTAGTTTCGGGGATAAAGGGGGGGAATGGTTATTTTTTGCCTATTTTCTTGAATAACTTCTAAACTATTTATCTTAAAATTATAAAAAAAATTATTTAAGATTCTCACAATGAGCTCTTTCATTTGATATGTAACACGATATACTAGTTTGACAAACTTTATTTTTTAATTTTCTCATTTACCCCCCAAAAGTGGCCCCCGTGTCTAAAATTAATTTGTTTACGTTACATGTCCATCTTTGGGTCACAAGTTTACATATGTGTACCAAATTTCAACTTAATTGGTCCAGTAGTTGCGGAGAAAATAGGCTGTAACAGACGGACAGACAGACAGACAGACAGACAGACGCACGAGTGATCCTATAAGGGTTCCGTTTTTTCCTTTTGAGGTACGGAACCCTAAAAATTGTGCCGGTGGGGATTTTTCTGGGAATCTTCATACTAATTCTTAATAATTATATACTAGTTATTTTGTAACGTGTTTTGTATTGACACAATATAGCAAATTTAATAGCATGAAACTGGACAATTAAATTTTAGGTTTAGGTAGCTGGACAGTTAACATTAAAAAACGGTCGTCTTTACGATTAAATATAACATACACAAAATTATTGCTTTCAACTTTAAAACATTAGTGGCAAGTTTACAATCAAGTCTCACAGCCAAACTGTGGAATGGTGTCACCCGCGATGTTTCCGAACCGATACGGCCTCAAACCAAGACAAGAGCGTACTTCCCATCTCAAATTCTTAAATTCAAGAATTTAAAAAAAAAAATTAAATGGATGCAATACAAATTTATATCTACTGTTGGTGATACTATTGTAAGTCTTAAGTTGCGTAGAGAACATCGAGATCAGATATTTCTGTTTAAATTAATATCTTATTTTTTGTTAAATTCTTAAATTTTCAAATTTTATTGTTTATTATTTTATTACTTTTCAAATTTTGTTGCAGACGCATGATGTACTCTTATTTTTCTTTTTTTCTTTTTTTCTGTTTCCTAGAACGATTGAAATGATATGTTATAATGTATTTTTACTCTAGTTCCCTTTGAGCATTTATGTTTTATTCCATTAGTGGAAACTGTTTTGGCTCATGTATTAGTCATAATATCTATATCCTGTATTATTGTAAGCTGTTTGTTTCCCAATAAAATAAAATAAATAAATAAATAAAATAAATATTCACATTAAAAAAAAACCGGCAACGCACTTGCTAGTGTTGCAGGTGTCCATGGGCGACGGAAATTACTTACCATCAAGCGATTCGTCTGCTCGTTTGCCTATCATAAAAAAACATCATCTACATTCATATTTTTTTTAAGAAGTGACTAAACACGAAATAATCCAAGTAAAAAAGCACGTCTAAATTTAATAAGCCGTTAAGACAATGTCGACATTAGACTCTCATATACTTATGGCGTTATTCATAAACGCGTTACTGGCCTGAATTAGTTATGAATCGTTTGTCTTTATCTATCATTTTGACTTATGTATTTGTAAGAAAGGGATAAAACATAATTTAACTAAATCAGGCCCATCCGTCGACGCACCAAGGTGCAAGACGTTGGTTTCGCCATTACCAAACTAAAATGGAGTTGGGCGGGACATGTTGCTAGGCAGAGTGATGGCAGGTGGACTAAAATGTTAACGGAATGGTGGCCGCTTTCGAATGAAAGAAGCCCCTGGCGTCCATCGGCTCGTTGGGTGGACGACATCCGGAAGGTTGCAGGTCACTTCTGGATGAGATTAGCTCAGGACCGGGACAAGTGGCGTACTGGAAGAGAGGCCTATGCTCAGCAGTGGGCGATAAAGGGCTGATATGATGATGATGATGATGAGGCCCATAAAGTTTTATGCATAGGGGGTTAGTCTAGAAATATGACACCTACGTCTAATTTTCTGCGAATAAAGGTACCGGTCGGATTCAGACTACACCACAGCATTAAGTACTGCTGCAGTATTGCAGCGACATTACTGATGAAACATCGATTTTGACGTTTGCGGCACCAATGCAGCCGACTTACTGCAGGAAACGTCAGAAAGGTTATTTTTATCGAGACATTTGCGGCACTAATACTGTCGACTGCATTACTGTCATTGTCAAAATCGATGATGCTACCTGGATTTTTGACATAAAGTCTTAATAAATAACTCTTTATGACAAAGTGACTGAACACAAAATAAATCGAGTAAAGCAAACATGTCTAAATAAGCCATTAAGGCTATGTGGACATTGGGCCGTCTCATATACTTAGTTCTGTCTAGAAATATGACAGTTTAGCCGCGGGGAGATTAATTAATACGGCTTTAAGGAAAGCCTGGACACTTCTAATTTCAGCGAGTAATGAACTGATAATACTATAATGCCGACTTGACTAGGGAGGATGAGCGAAAATGGACCAAACCTGTGACACTTTGGAAAGGGCCACAAGGAAAAAGAAAATCTGGCAGACCAACCACAAGATGGGTTGATGACGTCACCGTACCTAAAGACACCATATCAACATTTAAGCATTTATTTAAAAACTTGCTGGTCAGATCCCTCGAATATCACAAGGTTTTTTTAGGGTTTCGTAATCACCTAGATACCCTTATAGTTTCGCCATGTCTGTCTGTCCGAGGCTTTGATCCGTGATACGTGCTAGAAAGCTGCCATTTGGCATAGATACATAAATCATGCATTTCGACAGCGCGGTAAACTATTAAAAAAATTTTTTTTAGGGTAGGTACCTCCCATACAATTTTTTTTTGCTTCGTTCCAGTAGTGTGGGGTGTCTTTAAATAGGTTTCAAAACGAATACGAGTTTCCAAAAACAATTTTTTAATATATTTTCGGAAATAATCGCTCCGAAAAAAAATGTGTTACTTTTGAACCATGGGTCCAAAAATATGAAAACAATCGTGAAACAAAAGCTTAGTAAATACTTTCAATTTCGTTTTGGTTGTAGGCTGCCCTGGCCTTGCAAATATAGGTAGTTTAGTCTCCGTGTGATTTTTTTATGGCATTAGCCCTTGACTTGCTTGAATAGTGTAAATATTCAATATATATTACAAGGTTTGGGTTTTAAAAGTCGGAAAGATTGGACAGTTTTCAAAATTTTGGAGCAGAAGCATGTAACCTTAAAACTAAGACCCTAAAAAAACAAAGAGCGCCATTCGGAAAACAATTGCTTACTAATAAAATTCATTTGTATTATAAAATTCCCATTAAAAGCTAAATGGAATTATGAAAAACTCCGTTACAGCGGTGATTAAAAAACATTTACGGCGCTTTTATGAAATCCGAAAACGATTAAAAACTGCCATCTTTACGATTCTCCTTTTAAAGAAAATACCAATTTACTACGAAATGTATAGGATTCAATTTAATTAATGTTTTTATAATTCCTTAAGTGAATTGCATTTGAATGTCGTTACCACACCTTTATGGGCTCAATTATAGAACGGAATACGTTAAATATAGGTAGCATTTATATTCAGACTACACCTGCCAGCGTTAGTGCTGCAATTATGCGGCGCTACATTGCTGCTGCATATGTCATAAATGCGGGCATTTTGATATTTTGCAGGTACCAGTATGCTGCTGTGACATAGTGTGGGGAAGATGTGGTAGATATTTAAACGCACTTCTTTAATCTATGTATATATTCTTTTCATACTGGTTAGCTAAATAACAATTAAGTATGACTAGCCTAGATGGCTGCCTCTTCAGGAATGGCGAACACGCACTCCCGTTCCATTTGACAGGGCGATACGATTTTAACTTCAAAATGTGGATGTTGCCAGTTACTGATAGAAAGGCTGTACAGGTTACAAACCTTTACAGTTGGAACCTCGTCCGTGGCAGTTAATATTTTAATTTTTTAGGATTCCGTACCCAAAGGACCTATTACTAAGACTTCTCTGTCTGTCTGTCACCAGGCTGTATCTCATGAACCGTGATAGCTAGACAGTTGAAATTTTCACAGATGTATTTCTGTTGCCGCTATAACAACAAATACTAAAAAGTAGATCCCTCGGTGGGCGAGTCCGACTCGCACTTGTCCGGTTTTTATGACAGTTCGTCAACCTTATTACAAAGACATAAGGTCCACCGATATTCAGTTTAAAACAATCAGGCCAATTCGAACGTACACTGATATCAAAATGATATCTGTATGATTTCATTTAGATATCGTGCGTTCCGCTTGTTTGTCCGGTTTTTTCTTTATTTCCAACATTTTGATTTTAATATACTGTGCGCCTCTTCCAGGCAGGAGTGAAATTATTTCGGCAAAACAATGTTGCTAATAGTTAAGCAAAACCGCGAGCGAAAGTAGTTCATATTAATCCTAATATTTGTCAAGTAAACTAATATTATGCAACTCTACTGAAAATCTACTTTTCGCAGTTCACTTCGATTTATGACCACGATTTTTCACGAAACTATGAAGTATTTCTGCTAATGACAAAAGGTAATAAGTGTGTACGGACTTCATACAAATATACGACTTTTTGTTTAAGGAAGTATTAGTCGGTAGTCACATTTCTTCGCGCCAGCCGTTGGAAATAAAATGGCGTTCCAAAGCAATCGGTTTATTGAAGTTAAAGCGGACTTCGACGCACGGTTGGCCAAGTTTGCTCATTAGCTTGATCGGTCGTCAAACAACATAACATTATTGGCCAGCAGTCCAGGCCCGCAACAAGTCACTTCCGGGCCTCAGTAATCACGGTCGTGATGCTTTCCATGGAAATACAGGGCGTCTAGCGGCAGATTTCCGATTTCAAAAAATAATTTTCGAACGCGAAGTGCGAGGGAGACGCGGGAGTTTTAAGCGTTTCGTGATAGACAATGCCAAGATTAAAATAATGTCAATTTATGACAACACTGTAATTAGTGCGAGTGAGACACAGTCCTTTGGTTTGATCCTCTCTTTCGGACCATTTTCTCTAGTCTTCTGTAATCAATTCTCTTGCTCGGTGATAAGGGTCAATTCTGATTAGCAAAAAAGGGACAATACTATTCGGTTCTATGTTAATCCGTGTTTAAATTCATTCAGTCAATCAATATGGTCATAATTTTTCTTGAGTAGAAACTATAAAGTAAAATGCTATTTCAAATAGGTGACTTAAAAATACCTTTTCAAAATTGAAGAAGACGAATTCATAAATGAATTTAAAATTCTGTTAATAGCATTTTAAATTAATGGACATTTACTGTACAGTACTATTTTATTTTCATTTGAGCCTTCAACACTTGACATTTTTCCACGTTGAAGGAGCAAACTATACATTAAATTTTGTTTACAACCCCTTGTATTTTATTACAAGGGGATAGAGTTGATATTTCGTTAAGAAAAAACTTGCCTCGCTTGTAAAATAAACATTGAAAAGGCGATCGTATCTTTCTTTTACAATTTAGGCTGAATTTTGCATCGTTGTGATTTTTACTCATAAACTACAAGGGTATTTAGAGCAAAGAGAATTGATTGTTAAAGGTCCCTTTTTGTAGTTATTCGCGGGTTATTCGTAAATGGGGCATTTTCTATGACAAGGGACCTTATTCGCGATGGTGCCTACTCTGCACAGCGTCGCGCGGCATTGTATTTATATCGGAGCATTGTTAATAATGGCGTAAGCGCCATCGACAATAAGGTCCCTTTTTATAGAAATTACCACAAATAATTCTTAAACGGTGGCCCGTAGCAAAAAATGTTTTGTTACATAAATAATCTACATAAAAATTTCTACAAAAGAGGTTCAGTACACTTTTTCGCTAGGATCAATATTTCAAAATATATTAAAGTGGGAAAGTTACTTATAATTTGTTCTAAGATCGTTTGATGTGGTATTTTTGCGACACTCTGTGTATATCTATTTTGTAGGAAATTTTATGTAGATTATTTATACACAAGACTATTTTTAGGGTTCCGTACCCAAAGGGTAAAAACGGGACCCTATTACTAAGACTCCGCTGTCCGTCTGTCCGTCTGTCTGTCACCAGGCTGTATCTCATGAACCGTGATAGCTAGACAGTTGAAATTTTCACAGACGATGTATTTCTGTTGCCGCTATAACAACAAATACTAAAAAGTACGGAACCCTCGGTGCGCGAGTCCGACTCGCACTTGGCCGGTTTTTTGCTATGGGCTGCAGTTTACAGTTACTGACGAAAAACTAAAAAAAATACGACCTTAGAGCAAATAGTTTCAACCTCTTTTATCTCGTGACATTTGTCTATCTGTCTAGTTCTTTACAAACCCGGCTCATATCATACTACCCCTGCATACAATCAAGCATATAATACTTTAGTTAATAGTGTCAAAGGACATTTATGTGAATATACTTGCTTTCTCAACCAGCCCAGTCCATGAAAAGGCATCCCTTTATGCAATTACGAGTAATGTCCCTAACTTTGACACTATGAACTAAGACAGAGGACATCCGTCTCGTTTCATTATTCTGGTTATTGTAGGTTATTTTTATTTGTTATACCTTTAGAAATAAGTCTAAATAGAATCATCATCATTCAATTTAAGAGCTGTGGGCTCTTGTCGGTGCAGCGTGATGAAGTTGTCTTCACCTTGGTCGATCCGAAGCCAGCCCTTTAGTATCCTGGTACGACACGGCCCCTGCATGCTCCTTTGCTTGGCTCATATAACTTTTTCTTGGCCTTCCCCTACCTCTCCTTCCGTTTATTTTCCCTTCTATGATGTTCCTGATGAATTGGTCGTGTCGTAGCAGGATCTAAATAGAATAAGTATTTAAAATAACCATCAATATCAGAATAAGAACGTTATTTAAATGCGACGTCTCCACGATTTAGCCATCGGACACGGGTGGTCCGCTGGGAGAGCTGTTGAATTACTTCACGAGTTATTCTGGCCCGTACTAAGAATAACAGGCCAGTAATAGTTCGAACGTACACTGATATCAGAATAACATCACAAAATGATGTTATTCAGTTATCGTGCAATTCGCTCGTACTTATCCGTACGTTTATTGGCGCGAGCGAGACGCACTATAAATAAATAATATTATTCTGATGTCCTGGCTTGTACGTTATGTTAAAAAGCATACAGCATGCGGTTAAAACACGAAGGACGCGAGTTCAACCCATGGCTCGTACCATTCAGTTTTTCAGAACGTTTTTTAAACAATTTGATACCTAAAATTTCATGGTTCAATGTGCATTGCGTCTCACTCTCTCACTAAGCAAAATGTGAGACGCAAATACACATTGGACAAAGAAATTGGAATTGTAATACCACCCTAAGCTTCATCTTGTCTGAACCGACCTTGAGTCTGCCATAAGGTATCCCATGCGCATCAAAAAGTGCGAGCGATATGCCTTATGTGAAGATACCTGGCCCCTAATTCACCACGGTGACAGGTGCGACAATTGTCGACATCCCTGTTGATGACGTCACAGGCCTCCATAGGCTACGGTTACCGCTTACCATATAGAAGATGCTTTATTCAAAAACGCTTAATTTAAACTTAACTAATGACACTAACATAGATTGCTGGTTATAAAGCGTTCCTGAAATGGTCTCCACTCAGCTTTATGTCAAAGAACCTTTGAGGTCCCCGACGCTGGTC
The DNA here is from genome assembly GCF_947568885.1 of Cydia strobilella. Lineage (NCBI taxonomy): Eukaryota > Metazoa > Arthropoda > Insecta > Lepidoptera > Tortricidae > Cydia > Cydia strobilella. Next base: position 3,426,484 of record NC_086048.1, read on the forward strand.
TTCCGTGAAAACCTTTCCAAGAGAGCGCAACAAATACAACTTAAATATAATATAACAGCTATACAAATACTAAAACTATTGATCCACACCAAAAATGTAAAAACTATTGACCACTACAGCAACAGTCCCCCCCCAATTTGTAAAACTAGTTCCACAAAGCAGCCAGAAACACAGTACACAAACAGAATTAGCACAGACTTCTAACCACGATTTTTCTGTACACACATATCGCGATCATGTATCAGCAGCGGCTCAAACTAACCTTGAAAGTTAAAATCTGTTCTAACTGTTGAAACAGAATCAACCTCAGGTTTTAAATCCACTCATGATATTAGTTTTCCCATGTATCATAGAACTATTCGATAAGACCGCCTGTTGTCTGCCTCTATCTTTAATCAATTATTTTTCTTTAAGCTGTATCTTTTACTGAGGTGTGCTAATAAAGAGTATTCTATTTATCTAACTCACCAAATTTTCATTCGTCCATAACAATAAATGTTTTTGTTCTAGGTTCCCAACACAATTACTTTTATCCAATCAAAATTAATTATTCACTGAACACTCTTCGTGCGTTGTACGTCATAAAACGTCCTCATTGGCAAAATCCCTCCTGCCAAAACCCACAAGAGGGGAAAGCCATAAAAAATAATAAAAAATAAAAAACATTCTCGTAAAAGATTCACGAGTAACTATGGTACTAATAACCAGGTGAGTAAGTAACATTCTAAGGCGAGAATTTCAAACTTGCAGTAAACGCGTGGCAGCAATGACCATAAAGCATTTCACGGTATCGCCCCAGCGCGGCCAGATTGAACCGGTCTAAACCGGTTTTAAACCGCTTTCGGGCGGATACCGGTTTTAAATCGACCGGGAAACGCTAGCGGGTTTCACGTAGTATTGGATTTTTATATTAGCTCGGTGAGGTGTGAAGACTTTGTAAGGATTGGAGGTATTTTATGTATTAAATTTAAAACGATGGAAACAGGTTATACTATTTCTTGTGAATCTTGTGATCCAAAAGGAAAATTTTAGTCAGCAACGTTTTGTACCAAGATGTTTAATGTGGGTGTATATTCAATTTGAAAAGACAGGTAGGTAATTAATAAACTATGATCATTTATGGTCACATGATTTTCCAGATTATTTCGACTTTATCGAAAAATTATTCATTTTGATCCAGAGTACCTTCCCCCTTCAATTCCCTTCCCTTTTTTTCCTTTGATTAAGAGTAGGTACAACTATGATTCTAACAAGATAATCGGGCTACTAAAATATGTCATTACTAGGTATTTACATATTATTAACCCTTAACCTAATTTATTTATGTTATTAAATAAATCTTGACAGTAAAAAGTAATAAAGATATGTAAAAAAACCGGTCAAGTGCGAGTCGGACTCGCGCACGACGGGTTCCGTACCATTACGCAAAAAACGGCAAAAAAATCACGTTTGTTCTATAGGAGCCTCACTTAAATAATTATTTTGTGTTTAGTATTTGATTTGCTGTTATAAATAGCGGCCACAAAAATACATCATCTGTGAAAATGTCAACTATCTAGCTGTCACGGTTCATGAGATACAGCCTGATGACAGACAGACAGACGGACAGTGGAGTCTTAGAAATAGGGTCCCGTTTTTACCATTTGGGTACGGAACCCTAAAAATGTACAAGTCTTACTCAAGAACAATACCCAAAAAATACAAATTATATTAATCTCGTTTAACGCCTATTCAAATGCCAGATAACCTTTAAACTCACAAATATTAATTCAACAAAACGAATCAGAACAATAGCGGAATCCTTTCGAGCGTTTAAAAAACATTTGAAGCACGAATCATTCATCATGCGCCCACTTAACTTTCCACTGGTTACACACGGCCATAACTCAGGTTTGCACTATCTAGAGATCGGGCTGTCACAAAACCGGGATAACTGGAATTTCTAGTTGAAACGATGGTTCCGTAAAAATTGTAGTTGAATTGTGTATGTGGCATGAAACATTGGACCTTATCCTCCTAAGTTTCACAGTCCTATCTATAGGACTTATTAAGTTGGATGAAATTTAAATCATGTTCAATTAAAATAGTTGCATTTGTTTTGTTTTATTCATCATCATATACTTAAGAGTTAAACTCTTGTCGGTGGAGCGATTTCCATGTGTGTCGGTCCTCTGCCTTCTCCTTGACAGCCTGATACGACACGACGTTGAGTTTTTCCTTTACTTGATCTATGTATGTTCTTCTTGGTCTCCCCCTCCGTCTCCTTGCCTCAACTCTCCCTTCAATTATGTTTTTGACAAATTCGTCGTGTCGTAGCAGGTGCCCAAGCATCTTTCCTCTTCTACTTTCTATGGTTCTCAAAACTCCTCTCCTCTCCTACCATGCGTAAAACCTCTTTATTTGTTTTCCTCTCCGTCCAACTGTTCCTATATTATATGAATAGATTTAAATCACTGGCAAATGAACTTTTTGCTTGTATGAATGCCTTAGGATGTTATAGTGTAAAAACTATTAAATTCACTTAACTTTCCGGTCGGTTCCACTTAACACGGCCATAACTCAGGTTTGCACTATCTAGAGCTCGGGCTGTTACAAAACAGGAAAAAATTGAAATCAACTGAGGCTGAGCTGCTAGTTAAAATGATGTTTCTGTAAAAGTTGTAGTTGAATTCTGTATGTGACATGAAACATTGGACCTTATAGTGTAAAAACTGTCTTTTAACTTAACTTAATCTGAAGACTTTGCCTCCTTGTGTGTGTTTTACCGCTTGTACAATGGGCTGCGCTCTGAAGAATTGTTTGACATGATGCCAACGGCCGCTTTCTATCACCGCACCGCTCGCCGTCGGCAGGGTGTTCATCCTCACACCCTAGAACCTAAATGGTCGCGTACTGTGCGGTTTAAGAGGAATTTCCTCCCGCGGACGCTTCGGCTGTGGAATGAGCTCCCTGCCGAGGTTTTCCCGAGGGGCTACAGTATGGGGTTCTTCAAAAAAGGAATGTACATGTTTTTAAAGGGTCGGCAACGCGCATGTAATATCTCTGGTGTTGTAGGCGTCTATAGGCTACGGTGACTGCATGTATGTGAATTCCCCAACCCACACTGGGCCAGCGTGGGGACTACAGCACAAGCCCTCTTGCGTATGAGAGGAGGCCTGCCCAGCAGTGGGTCGTATATAGGTTGAATTATATTATTATTATGCGGCCCACATTCATTGCGCCCTTCGATCATGGGCTCTAGGCTGAGCCTAGAATTTGACCATGCCACCCCCCATGCGACATAAAATAATTAGAAATTGACCATGTCACAGAATAATAGTACTTGGTACAGAAGGTTCAGGACAGATATGACCGCTAGGTGGCACAAGCGCGAGCAGGCGACGTACTAAAATTCCAAAATTTCCAAAATTGGTGTTGGCCGCATGTACTTGTAGCGACGCGACGAAATCGCAGAGTGAGCCACGCCTGACTGTGTGACATGACTATTAGAGCTAGATCCTTGGGCCCAATTGCGGTTATTCGAGACGTTACCCCTTGACTTCCATAGTATTGAGACAAGAATTTCTTTTAGAGTGAGACAGTGTCCTATAAGTTCTAACAACCCTTCCGCTACCTCGTTACTTCCAATTTCACCGCTTCTCACTTGACAGCTCGAGCATTATTATAATGAGGTCGCTGGTAAAACGGTTTGTGACGTTAACCTATAGCAAAGATATAAAGATTTATATAATTCCGTATGAGATGGATACAGTCTAAGGAAAAATCGTGCCTCGGAAATCAAGAAAATTTTATTCTCGAACAGATGGCGCCACCACGTTTTACCACCTTTGGCCTATTCTCGACTAGGTGGCGTCGATGGTTTCGTTTGTGATTTAAGGATTTTAACGCATATCAGTGAAAGAACATGGGTCAAGATCATATAAAAATAATTAATGCAATCATTTATCCATATATAAATACATTTTATGGTATTTTTAACCATCTTCGTTTTTAGTTTTATTCGTTGGCAGTGAATTTACTGTGGCTACAAAATTTACTATGACAGTACTCCTCTATCCTATATATCCTCTTTGCCTATAGAAAAGTGTTAAGGCGTGCTTGTTATCCATGTTAATGTTATAAATGGGAATGTAACTATGTCTGTCTGTCACTAAATCCATTTTCGGAAATCCTAATCCTTGTACCCTAGTAAAGGTACGTACCTACGTATATCACGTTTGATATACACGGTGTTACTTGAGCCACCCCAACAGTTTTTTTTTTTAAACTCATCGAGTATTTATTCTTTAATTTAAAAAAATATTCGTTGTTTAGTTTTCTTAACAATTCTATTCGACTGGTATTTCTACACAAGATACTTCGTCGTTTTAGTGACATCAAACAATTTCTAGTTACCATCTTAAACACTGTTAATTGACCATTTGCATACCTTACTGCAACGAGATAAAGTTTACCAATGGCCAGTTAAGGGTGTTGCTCATTGACAAATAACGTGTCAAATGCTAGTTATTGATATTGTTGCATTACACACTTGTAGACTGAGCATTTAAAAAAAAAAATATACCCCCATTAAAATATAGCGCAATCGATTCTCCTATCGATTCTGAACAAACTGTTTTTAGGTTTTCAGTGGGTCATGAAACACCGTGTATATTTCCCGCGTTAAACAACATTTTTTATTTTATTTTCTTTATTGGGGAAAAAACAGATACAGGCCAGTGACAATACACAGATACAGATACAGATAGATTTTACGCTGGTCCCAGCAACTTGCTGTGATACATTTTATTTTCACGTTTAATATGCTATTTCGCTCAAAAAGCGTATTTTGCGTGATCCTTCAGAATCTCCTTAAGTGGATTATAATGTACTAGTATTTTCACGTTATTCTAGGATGAAAGAAATGCTTTTAGCTAAATAAAACCGATCAAAAACCCAAGAAGCAGAAGTTTAAGCACCTGCTTAATTTAATACAAAAGTTTGAAAAGAAAACACAATTACCTTCATACGAAATTATATTAATGAAACTTTTTACTACCTTATAAACTTACAAAATCTCTTAAGTTAGCAACCCTGAGGTTTGAAACTCGACCTTTTGGCGTTGAATTAAAGTTGAAAATAGGGGTGTCGTTAAAAGCGAGGGTGAGCTCGGGAGAGTTGCCCCCTTAATAACTCCGTCCAAAGTTTCCTGTCGTCGCAGTGAAATTGTCGTGTCGGATATTTTAGACGACGCTAATTTGGAGTGGACGCAACGAGGGCCCCACAAACAGTCGTGTATTTTTAATAATAGTCTTAATTGAAAGACGTAAGGATGTGAATACCCCATCGCCCATTTTGCCAGTGCAATCAGACAACACATGGCAGCTTGTGGTGAACTGTTGGGGAGTAGTGACTTTGGGTACACGAGAGCTCCTAGGGGAACTATGTGACAGCTGAGTGGATGAAATGAAATGAAAAGCTTTATTTCCGGCAACTCCCAGCGTTGGGAGGTAGGTTATTAAAGCCCGTGATAATGATAAATACCAGGGGGAAGTATTATCATATCGCGGAAAGAAACCGCCAAAAATCCCCCGCCAAAATTGCCAAAAAGCAACGATGATGATATCATATCGCTCTTCATACGAGATCAATATTTGTTTGATACGTGTGGAAAAATATGGATAATTAACTGTCAAACTTCGACGCAGTTTGCCACTTTTGTCACTTCAGTTGGAATAATTATATTTTTTAAAACGCTGTATGTGTTAAACTAGCTGTTGCCCGCGACTTCGTACGCGTGGATTTGTATGTTGGTGGTTATATATTCTACACGAGCATAATAGGTATAGAACATTATGCAGCAAAAGATATCAGTAGGGACGGTTAATCATTTTTTAATAATTATACAACGCATGAAATTTGTCTTTCACAAACTACGAAGTTTCAAGACCCTAATTGAAAAAAATTGTTCCCGATATAATCCCTCGACCCTCTTAGAAGATTTACAAGTCCACTATTTAAAAAAAATATTCGCTCCCGAAACTATTAATACAAACTTTTCAAAAACGGTGTAAGTAATCAGTTTTTGACTATTTTAATATAATGCCCTTTTTACCAAGTTTCAAGTTCCTAGCTTAAAAGAAAATTTGTACCACATATAAACTTACATCCCCTTTTTAACCCCTTTAGGGGTTGAATTTTTAAGAACGTTGAAATCACTTTTCTTGTATTTTAATAATATGCCTTTTTACGAAGTTTCAAGTCCCGCACTCAAAAAAATTTATGATCTCCATACAAACTTTCAACCCCTTTTTCACCACCTTAGGGGATGAATTTTGAAAAACCCCTTCTTAGTGGATACTAACGTCATAAAAGCTACCAATTGTGAAAAATTCAGCTCTCTAGGTCCTGGTTTGGGCTGGGCGTTGATTTAAGTGAGTCAGTCGGTCAGTCAGTCAGTCAGGACTTTTACGTTTATATATATATATGGCAGATGGTTCGAGTATTATAACGAACTACTCAATGAGGAGTTCCCGAGTCAGGAGTTTAATCCCTTACCACCAGTTCAAGGCCCAATTCACGAGATTACTGTACACGAAGTTAAGCAAGCCGTCAATAAAATGAAAAATCGAAAAGCGCTAGGCCCTGATGAAATTCCGGCCGACCTTTGGAAGGCTGTGGGACCATCAGCAATAGAGTGGCTCACTAAACTTTTTAACATAATACTGGAAAACAAATCTATTCCTGAGGCCTGGCGGCAAAGCTACCTTATTCCATTTTACAAGAACAAAGGGGACATAACTCACTGCTGCAACTACAGGGGGATAAAACTAACCTCACATACTCTTAAACTGTGGGAGCGCATACTAAACAAACGCCTTATGGACATCTGCGTAATTACACCGAATCAATTTGGCTTCACCCCATCAAAATCGACCACAGACGCAATACAGACCATGAGAATACTGACCGAAAAACATCGCGTAAATAAGGAAGACTTGCACTTTATATTCATAGACCTAGAAAAGGCGTTTGATCGGGTACCAAGAAGACTTGTGTGGCAATCAATGAGGGAACATCTAATACCCGAGGATTACATACGCTTGGTTCAGGACACATATTCCAACATCCGCACGAAAGTCAAAAGCCCTACCGGATTAAGCAAAGATTTCGCGGTCGAAGTGGGAGTCCACCAGGGATCAGCGCTAAGCCCCCAATTATTTAATATAGTTATGGATTATATCACAAAACCCATTCAGCAGGAACTGCCTTGGAACCCCCTATATGCCGACGACATTGCGCTTGTTTCTAAATGTGCCGAAGACTTGCAAATAACCCTAACCAAATGGATCACTACTTTAGAAAACGCGGGACTCCGAGTAAGTAGATCGAAAACCGAACACCTTGAATGCAACTATAGCAATGTGGCAAACAGATGCAATCTCTACTACCCGGATGGAACACAAGTACCAAAAGTTAGCCAATTTAAATATCTGGGTTCGGTTATAACAAATGACGCGAAGGTAGAAGTAGACGTTTCCCATAGAATCAATGTCGCATGGCAAAAATGGCGGACACTCACCGGAGTTCTTTGTGATCCACGAATGCCCATACGTACAAAGGGTTAGGTGTACAAAACAGCGGTGAGACCAGCAATGCTGTATGGTGCTGAGTGCTGGCCGGTTAAGGAAACTCACGTCAAAAAGCTACATGTGGCCGAAATGAAAATGCTTAGATGGTCAGGTGGAGTTACAAGAATAGATAAGATACGAAACGAACTTATCAGAGGCAGCTTCAAAGTCACTCCCATCTCCGAAAAACTTACGGAAACGCGACTAAGGTGGTACGGCCATGTTATGCGGAGAGACGACGGCCATGTCGTGCAAAAAGCTCTTGCTCTGCCAGAAGGCAAAACAGGTAGAGGAAGGCCCCCTCTGACGTGGTGGACGAGTATGGCCAAACTATTGGAAAAAGCCCAACTACCCAACCCGACAACTCAAGACAGATCGTCTTGGCGCCGAAGGATAAGGAGAGCCGAACCCACCTAATGTGGGATAAGGCAAAGGAAAAGAAGAAGATATATAGATTAAGGCACGCCTCAGGTACCAATTATGATCAAAGACAGAATTTGTATATAAAGCTATTTACATTAAATACAACGGGGAGCGTTTTTTAAACCGCTCGTATGAGGGGTTTTTATTAGGTCAGCAGGTGCGTCTGACACTCCCGCCTGTGACGTAAGACGCAGCGATCGAGCTCTTCGATAATATTAGTTTATGTTCTCGTGAATATCTTTAAAGTTTTAAGTGTTTTAGCGCCCTTATTGCTCTTCTTACTTTTCTTGCACGGAAATCTGATTTAGGATAAGTAATCAAGTACGGACGCTTATTGAGAAAGACGCATATGTTAAAATTTTGCTCGTCGAGTGAGGTAAATTTATAAAATTACTTTTTAGGGTTTCGTACCCAAACGGGACCCTATTAGGCTATTACTAAGACTTTGCTGTCCGTCTGTCTGTCCGTCTGTCACCAGGCTGTATCTCATGAACCGTGATACCTAGACAGTTGAAATTTTCACAGATGATGTATTTCTGTTGCTGCTATAACAACAAATACTAAAAAGTACGGAACCCTCGGTGGGCGAGTCCGACTCGCACTTGTCCGGTTTTTTATTATACATGTTGTCAAATCAAATCGCTTCCTCCCATTTCTACTGCCACTGATATGGACAATATACAGGATGGCTAAAAAATAAGTGCATTCCCGTTGCCAGGGAGGTTTTGGGATTATACTGGACAACTTTTACTATGGAACCAACCACGAAATTGCAAAAAAAATTACCCTCATAGAAAATGGACCAGCCAAAATATATGAAAGAGCCAAATTTTTTTTGGAACCTACCTATGTACGGTACCTACTATGTAGTTCTCGTTGCTATAAAAAAAAAGAAAAAAAAAAAAAAAGAATAAAATTGAGCGAGTAGAAGTTAGATATGTAAAACTTCTAGAGAGATCGATGTGAGTGGTGATAGCGGAGAGTTGTGATATCGTCGATTTTTTGGAATTTATTAACTAATAACGAGCTCGCAATAGCGAGCGTTTGTTAGTTCAAGTTACCTACTAGCTAACAAACGCGCACTGTTGCAAGCATGTCACAACTCTCCTCTGTCACAACTCACCTCGGCCTCCCCTACTCGCTCTGATTTCTGCGCTTTCGTACTTCTTTTCTGTGGTTGCAAAATTTTGCCCCTTTGTATTCCTTTACCTATGGCCACAGAATAAGTAATAAATAGTATTTACTAACGTACAGAAAAGAAACTTTCTACAAAACCAAAGTTTGACAGCGATCCAGGGACAAATGATGTTGTCCCTTTCTAATGTATGGCGTTATCCCTTTCAGGCCCTTTGGCTATTTAGGGTTATCTGAGGTTGTGCACGCAAAGGGACGTCAAGTTGTGCCAACCCTTGTAATTGCTCGTAGCAATGCTGAGCCGAACGGAGCCGAGAATGCCCGAAAGGATCAGTGTCGCCCCACTGCTAGCTATTGTGGCATGCTTGCGATATATGCCATGTGATCCTTTTATACACGCATAGAGTAACTTATACTAGAGCGGTACTGTCATAGTAACTTTTGTAACCCCAGTAAATTCACTGCCATCTGTCGACACACTTTAAAACTAAAAATTAAGATTTATAAAAATACGATAAAATGTATTTAAATATACCTATAGATAAATGATTTTTTTTATTTGCATTAACTATTTTTATGATTTTGACCCATGTTCTTTCACTGATATGCGTTAAAATTGTTAAATAACAAACGAAACAGTCAACGCCATCTATACGACAGTGGGCCAAAACTAGTGGCGCCCTCTGAACGAGAATCAAATTTTCTTGATTTTCGAGGCACGTTTTTTCCTTAGACTGTAAACATCTATTACGGAGTTATATCTATCTTTGATACACGTATTTATTAAACTTTCACTAGTGCGGTGATATTACATGGTTCACATCAGAGGGAAGGTATAAAGGATAAGGAATTTATATTTTCTTAAAATATAGGTACATACACAAGTTATTGTAGATACTTACGATGAATTTTTATATCAAATTCTTTACAAATAAAAATCTAACATCAAAAGGGGTTATTTTAGGTGTACCACTTAACTCAGGTGCTCAGTAAAGTAGTTGTGAGATGGTTATCTACAATTTAAATGGCTTAATTTGTAACTAAATAACACAGTTTTTATTTTTCTTATTTACTTATTTAACATAATAAATATCAGTCCTACAGCCAGCGAAGCCAAAATCCATAGTTAAAAACATTACACTCTCTTTTTTGGGCAGTCGTGTAAAAATATTAATAGTAGGCAATTATGATTATTGTTTTTTTGACTATCTGAAACTGCAAATACCTTAATCTTTTGATGACAAAAAACGGCACAAAAATGGCTTCTAAAACTGCAAAATCTAAAGCTTCTTATTCTATGTAAAATAGTGTACCTACAATTCCTTTTCTCTCCCAGAGTGATTAGGGTACGAAGCGTCCAGGCATACCGTGAATAAGTGATGGCTAATCTTACTTTCCTCTTTTTAGAAAAACTCCTTTGTGGTATAGCGTGTAATTAAGGTACGGCAGGGGATTAAAAAGGTTTATCAATGTTTCGTACAGATAATGTGTTTAGCTTGTTCGAGGAAATGTTAGTTTTTGTTTTATTTGAGACTATGTTTAGTTCAGTTTAGTTACAATATAACGCGCGCACCAATTAGCCTCATGCATGAAGTTTATAGTTGAACGAAATATGTTTTATTCGGAGGTTTGTTACCGTTATATCATGTTACAAATGCATTTCCGTTTTTAAATTACCATTTAATTACTTAAAATTATAAATAAAAAGTACAAAAATTTGCCCGCGAAAAGCTAGTGAGCGAAACGCTCGAAAAGCCACGTGACGTCAAGCGTTCGACAGATTAGTGTCATTAGTAGCAAATGTCAGTTGGGCCGCCCAACGTGTGACGTCATCACGCTCTGTCGAATTCGCGCCAAAAATTATGAGCGTTTCAAACGCTCAAAGAACTCAACATTTTAAATATTTTTTAATAAAATAATGTTAAGGTTTACAAAAGTATTTTCATCATTTCCGGTGTTCCAACGATATAAATTATGAATCCAAAAATAAAAATAAATTCATACATGGAGCTAATTCCACGGTACCGTAACTAAGTTTGGTTTCTCTAAATAGTTGGTACCTAGTTGATATTTATAGAATCAACACACAACAGTCACACTGCCCTTGTAGCGTTCATTTTTAACAACAAAGACTGTGTAAAGAAACTTAATTGCCATATTTTCAACTCTTATTAAACTCGAAAACAGCCATCCAAGTCAACTCCCGTTTGAGATTCGTATAAAAAGCAATAAATCTAATTTGTCCCTGGTCACACTAATACAAACGAATGGTCCAAACAGTAGACTCAGCGAAATTAAACCGGATAATGAAGTGGCGGCATTTGTCTCAATTTGCGGATAAAACTCAGTGTATTAGATACGTATTAAGTTGTTTGGAAAGTTTGGGGACGGCTGTTGTTAGTTGCGGATTGTTTGACAGTTTGGGAATCGGTTTTGGAGAGTTAAATATTTGGGGCGGTATGGCTAATATCTTTCGGAACAACATACAGGCAAATTTCTCGATGGGCTAAATTAAAAAGTTACTTTGCCTTAGATACGATACAAAATACGATTTTGCCGACAGTAGGTACTCGTATTCTAACAGCAAAGGATGTTTTTTATAAAATTTTAACATACCTAAGTTTTTTTTTTAAATATATATTACATTTTGATAGAAGCTTATAAGTACCTGGTATCAGTAGCAGTACTGCATGAGTCTGGGACCGTTGATCACGACATCCGGGTCCGAATCAGTGCGGCTTGGTCTAAATGGTGGGAGGTCACAGGAGTCATCGCAGAATACCGCTTAGACTCAAAGGTCAGGGCTAGTGTATAAGTTCATTATCCGTCCAGTCCTACCTTATGGCGCCGATTCGCCGAACCGTGGCCGGTTTTAGAAAGGCACGTTCAGGAGCTTCGTGTTACAGAGATGAAGATGCTGCGGTGGATGTGCGGTGTAACGCGCATCCGTGACAGTCTCGCAGTGCGTGACGTATAGCGATAGATATACCTACAGGGTGGCCAAAAAATATGTGCAATCCCGTTGCCAGGGAGATTTTGGGTTTATACTGAGCAACTTTTACTATGGGACCAACCCCGAAATCGCGAAAAAAAATTTGGCTGTTTCATACATTTAGGCTGGTCCATTTTCTATGGGAGGGCAAATTTTTTTTACGCGATTTCGTGGTTGGTCCCATATTAAAAGTTGCTCAGTATAATCCTAAAACCTCCCTGGCAATGGAAATGCACATATTTTTGGCCACCCTGTATACATAGCGGCAACAGAAATACCTACATCATCTGTGAAAATTTCAACTGTCTAGCTATTACGGTTCATGAGATACAGTCTGGTGACAGACAGACAGATAGACGGACAGACTTTGGGTACGGAACCCTAAATATTACATAAACCTTGCACGGATATGGGAATACAGTATAATTGGGAAGGTAGGCGGGAATTAAAAATGATTAATTTAATGAGCGCATTATTTAAAATTCAACAGATGGCTCATTATGGTAGCGGTTTCTGAAATTTATGCTTTTTGCTCTGTGTTCGCACTTCCAATTTATATTTTTACCCATTCGTTACTTTTAGGGTCGGTTCGGTTGCACCACTCTGTTTGTCATCGTTAAAGAGTTCGCTAAATTTTATTGTATGGAAAGTTTCATAGTAAACTGCCGCGGCCCGGGTGACGTTGATCAGTCCGTCAAGTGCGGACGGTGCAACTGGCACAGATGTATAAACAGCTTTACAGGAATACTGTACCTAGATTTCAATTTAACGACGTGTACCCAGACGGAATCTCAGGAAAAACTAAGATGATGACTCCTGTAGCAATCCCGGCCAAATTTCAACTTCCCATACAAACGGAGGTTCTCACTTTAAAACTACGTGTTGTATGAAACTTTGCACATATAATTAGTTAATATAGCGCCAGCTTATATAAGAACTACTATAAACAGGTTTACCTAGTTTAGGGCTCAGGACACTATTTCTAGGCTGTCTAACAATAGAATAGAATACTCCTAAAAATGTAATTCTACTATGTAATAAGCTGCATTTTTGATACACAAATAAATCATTTTTAATTTTCAAAAAAACAAAAAAAAAACGAAATAGAGCAAAAACAAGTTTTGTATGAAAACTTAAATTAACTGTATTTTTTTAACTATGGCATCAGAAACTACATAAACTAATTACAGGCATAGATATACCTTATCCTACTTTAAGTACAAAGTTTCAGAACAATCTGGCTAGTCGTACGGAGAACCGAGCTTGCTGCGGACTCTTAATTATTTTTACTTTCATTTGAGTAATCATATAAATAAATGATGATAGTAGGAAGCTATCGGTGAATGGGCGTGAAACATTTATTTTATTTTTATTGATAAATATGTTTACTTTACATTATACAGCAAGGAACCCAATACGTCATTAAACTAACACTAAACATAACAACATATAATTATTATCCGAAGGGAAGTAGTACCTAATGTGTCTGACTCTTTGAGAGCTGTACTTTTTTCACTTTTTTTCTTACTTAAATGACTTGTTCTGGCATGTTCGTGGTAGTCGAATGCCCAACCACTTAATATAAACCGATAAAATAAAAAATTATATTGAATACCTAAGTATTTTATTGAATCACGAGTGACAAGTATAAAATAAACAGTCTTTTTATAAATTATATATTTTTTTTATATTGCTCCGATCAAAGATAGATATAACTCCGTAATAGATGGATACAGTCTATGGAAAAAACGTGCCTCGAAAATCAAGAAAATTTGATTCTCGTTCAGAGGGTACTAGTTTTGGCCTACTGTCGTATAGATGGCGTTGACGGTTACGTTTGTTATTTAACAATTTTAACGCATATCAGTGAATGTCATATCATAAGGCACATGGGTCAAAATCATAAAAATAATTAATGCAAATAAAAAAAATCATTTATCTATATTAAAATACATATTAAAATATTTTTATAAATCTTCATTTTTAGTTTTAAAGTGTGTACAGATGGCAGTGAATTTACTGGGGTTACAAAATTTACTATGACAGTACCGCTCTAGTATAAGTTATTCTATGGCTCCGATAATATCATTTACAAAAGATCTTGCGAGATTCACTGCACATCCAAGTATTACATTTCGTAGGTATTTAATTATAAATAAATTTGAACAAAATAATTAACAAATATTGCCTCGGTGAAATAGAATATGGAAGAGGAATCATTGTTTGATTCTGAAGCCACTTATTCCAAAAATCTCTATAGTTATTTATAGACATTGTTCAACAAAAACAAATGACGGCTCAACAAACGGACGCCATGTTATAATCGCCCATGTGATATGATTCCAAAATGGCGGATTTTGATTTACACCCCACCGGTTCTTTGTTCGTTCCGTTATCTTTCCAATAAACGTGAAATATTGTCGGCCAGTGCTCAGGAAGCTATTCGATGGTATATATCAAAAAGATTGTCTAATTTAAAATCGTTCGTACAGTTTTAATTTTATTCCTTTTCATCTGCGCTCTAGTATAGTGGGAGTTCGGGAGAATTCCGCTCGGTGGCTACGTGCTTTATCGGGTTTTAGATGTCGGAAATAACTTGAGAACAGGTAAATGTGCGCTTTGGTAAATAAAACAAAAAACTTTGACTTCTCCTTGAAATTTTAAAGCAATTAAAATTTCCTTATTAGGTATTTTGTCTTCCGTACATACATAATTTATTAATAAAATAACAATAGATTTAAAGCCAAATTAATCTATCCTTAACATGGCTAACGTGACTTATTATTGTAAACATAGTCACTAACAAATACTTTTTAAAGTATAACTTTGTAAAAAAACAGTCTAAATATTCCTCATCAGTCAGGCATAACTTAAAACTAGGTACTAAAAATAGTTTAGCGAATTTTGATCTTAAAATTGCTACCCAAAAGAAACTACAGACTAGACTACAGACTAGAGATTACCCGTACTTATACAATAATAATTTCTACCTAACGTATAATTTAAAAAATATTTTTTTAGAATACCTTAAACCTAATGAATAAAATCAGTCTCAGTTTAGAAACCAGCGGCATTACCATCAGATCTCTGATCCCCGGCTCCCTCCAACATTCCATTAGAGTGCCTCACTAGTGCTCCAGCTTGCCCCACATCTTCACTAAACGACGGCAAAATAACAACGTCATGACCTCTTTTCTTCAAGTACTCCACGGTATCATTACTGAATCTATCTTCCAGAAGCAGTCGGTTGTGCATATCTCCAACTGTTCTGCCGTACACCCAACGGGGACTGGACACAGATTTCTGCAGATTAAGACCTTGAACAACGTATCTATGAAAGATAGCGGCTTGGGTTTGAGGTTGGCCGTCCCCTCCACGTGTTCCATAAATCATCACTCTTCCATCATGAAGCTTAGCTGCAGCAGGGTTCAAAGTATGGTACGGCTTCTTGCCAGGCTTTAAAGATCTTAAGTGATCTTGATTTAAAACGAAGGCCGTGCCCCGATTATGCAAAGTGACCCCAGTTTGAGGCAAAACTATACCACTACCAAAGTGATGATAGATACTTTGGATAAATGAAACTGAGAAACCTCTGTTGTCCATTACGCCCATCCAGATTGTGTCTCCAGCAACTTTTACAGATCCAGAAGAGGACGCTATATCTGGGTTAATGTTCTTTACCATATTCTTAAGTATATTGTCAGACAACAAACTTTGCGGATTGGAAACATTCATATATTTCGGATCGGTTAAGTATTGGTCTCTCAGTTTGAAAGCTTGTTTGGTGGCCTCAACTGTTGCATGTATAAACTGTCCGTCATCTTTACCATCAATATTTAACTTGTCCAACATTCCTAATATGGCCAAAGATACAGTACCTTGAGTTGGGGGTGGAAGATTATACAAGTCACCTTTCTTATGTGGCATTCGTAATGGAGTCCTCCTAACAGCAGTATAATTTGCAAGATCATCTCTTGTTATAGCCATGTTTAAAGCCGCCATGTCCTCTCCTATTAAATCTGCCACTTTCCCACGGTAAAAACTGTTCAATCCTTGGTCAGACAAGTTTCTCAAAGTACCCGCGAGTTTTCTCTGGTACAATTTTTCACCTTCCTTCAGTATTATACCATTAGGTAGAAATATTTCTTTAAACGTCTCCGAGTTGTCTTCAAAGTTCTTTGCTTTTATCAAAGCATGAATCAGAGATCCGGAAACAGGAAATCCATCTTCTGCGTACCTAATAGCATCAACTAAAAGTCGAGATACTGACATGTTTTGGTATCCACATTCTCTTACGTAATTTAAAGCTTCTTGCCAGCCTCCTATAGTTCCTGGGACAGTGAGGGCTGATTTAACGCCTCTAAAGGGTATAGTCTTCTCTCCTGCTAAGTAATATACATTTGCCAAGCTTCCAGCAGCACCACAAGCTTCTATAACCACCGGGTCACTATGTGGTGGTACAATCAGCCAGAAGCCATCTCCACCAATGCTGTTCATGTGTGGATAGACCACGGCGATGGTCGCAGCAGCAGCCACCATGGCTTCCATAGCTGTACCTCCTTCTCTGAGGATGGCGAGGGCAGTTTGGGTGGCGAGGTGGTGAGGCGTTACCACCATTCCTTGAGGTGCCATGATACTTCTTTCCATGATGTAATGGATTTCTGAAACAAGTAAATTAAAATATTTATATACTCATGACATATATATACCTGTCTGGGGTGGGGCGGCTAAAACGCGACTTATTAACCTGGAAAGAGCTCAGCGTGCACTCTTAAAAACAATGTATTTTAAAAAGATCCGTTCCCCCACAGAATCATTATACCATCTAAGCGACCTATAATCAATAAGGAAACTATATATTTTACAATGACTTTAAAAAAAACAATCAAACAAATCAACAATTACAAAATGGTTAAAATCAAAAAGCTACGAGGAAATAGAAGACTTACAAAAATAAAATACAAAATACTATATGTTACTAGAGATTCACACATCAACTTACTAAATACATACTTACATACACACACACACACACACACACACACACACACACACACACACACACACACACACACACACACACACACACACACACACACACACACACACACACACACACACACACACACACACACACACACACACACACACACACACACACACACACACACACACACACACACACACACACACACACACACACACACACACACACACACACACACACACACACACACACACACACACACACACACACACACACACACACACACACACACACACACACACACACACACACACACACACACACACACACACACACACACACACACACACACACACACACACACACACACACACACACACACACACACACACACACACACACACACACACACACACACACACACACACACACACACACACACACACACACACACACACACACACACACACACACACACACACACACACACACACACACACACACACACACACACACACACACACACACACACACACACACACACACACACACACACACACACACACACACACACACACACACACACACACACACACACACACACACACACACACACACACACACACACACACACACACACACACACACACACACACACACACACACACACACACACACACACACACACACACACACACACACACACACACACACACACACACACACACACACACACACACACACACACACACACACACACACACACACACACACACACACACACACACACACACACACACACACACACACACACACACACACACACACACACACACACACACACACACACACACACACACACACACACACACACACACACACACACACACACACACACACACACACACACACACACACACACACACACACACACACACACACACACACACACACACACACACACACACACACACACACACACACACACACACACACACACACACACACACACACACACACACACACACACACACACACACACACACACACACACACACACACACACACACACACACACACACCAGTTATTCACTTAGTTCTATAAACAAATGTTATATATAATTTTAATTGTTTACATGTTATATTACTTAAACTAGTACTTAAAAAAATGTTTCGTGTAACAATCTGTTAATTAAGGAAGAGCGGTGTTGCCCAACACAGGCAAATTTCCCCTACTTATAAACACCTGTATATTTTACGAAAAAAAAAAACTATATATATATATATATATATATATACACATTATACTCGTACACCGCAAAAAACCACCACCGTAATAAAGAATATTTACTTACTTACTTACCGTAGTGCTGTGTGAGATTAAATAACCCCTAATTAAGAACTGCATATAAAGGACTCTTCGATATAGCTACTACGACTATGAAATACATGTCCCTACTTTCATCAGATATATAAAAGGTTTCTCAGTAGACTATATGGGCCACTTCAAAAGTCAGGAGTGTATCTGCTGATTTACAGAGGGTCGACTACGAACAATGTAACGCACCTAGAGTTACAAGCGTCCATACTATAGTAACTGCTTACCATCGGGCGGGCTATATGTGGGGCATTTTCTATGAAAAGTTACCTTATTATCGATGGCGCTTATGCCGCACAGCGTCGCGCGGCATTGTATTTATATCGGAGCATCGTTTATAATGGCGTAAGCGCCATCGACAATAAGGTCCCTTTTTATAGAAAATACCACATGTAACTATGCTTGCTGTTCTATGGCTTATCCAGGTTATCCTCAAAACCAGTGAGTGCGTGCTTTTTTACTAAAAGTTCTGAGATAAAACCCGTGTAAAATAGGTACTAGGTTCCTCGGAAATTCTCAACACAAGAGCTGAAATCTCCGGGTGCATGCATGTTTCATAATATAAATTTTAACGTTCCGATAGCTTATAAGCCGGTCCATCATAAATATGGCTAGAGGGTTGTAACAAAAATTACACTCGGGAGGGTTCCGCCAAAATGTATGGGACAATACGTTTCACTTAGATTAAAATGTTGGCGTACTTAAAGTGCCTTGACGTGTGAGCTTGTTGGGAGAATTATGAAGATTTTATAAGGAAATGGGTTAGTAAACTGTTTGTCTATCTATCTAATTCGAATTTTCCACTCATTAATAAGGTTAGCAGCTGGAAGAGATCCCTTATAGGGATAAGTTCACCTTTGTACCTAAATTTATATAAATTTCATGTTAAACCATTTTAAATAATAAAGTGATTTACTACTGCTAAACTGTTTGCTTTTGCAATAAAAAGGAATGAGGCGAAAATTCTATAATTTAGATATTCATGTTCGATAGACTTCATCAAACAGGAATACTTACGAACGTTTAGGGTCAAAGGTTTTTTTTTTTCACCTTTATAGGGCTGTATCTCCTAAACCGTACGCACTGAATAACCTATCACATTAGGACATGAAACAATCATCATCATCATCCTCATATTAGTATTATAATTTCATTGCATATTTGAGAAAAGTACTATACATACCTCGGCGTGAAAAGGGGTTGGCGGCCTCATGACTATCGGTCTCATTACGTTCGGCCGTCTATTCTATTCGGTCAGCAACCCCTTACTTCACGGCCTCTGTACTAATGTACTATTAAAACAACCAATAACCACAAATTAGTACAACTAACGCTATTTCTGAAACTCGTATTTAACAACCCTAAACTATTATCTCATAATATATCTCAGCAACAACTTTACTTTTCAAAAAGGACATATTTCCAATGCCAAGCTAGTTCAAAAACCAATCTAATTTGAAACAATATAAGGTCTACTTTTGAAATAAAATTAAGAAATGAATATTTTGCTCATCCTCACGTACAAATATTTATTTATAAAGGGATAGTTAAATCAATATCAATATCTGGCCACATATAAACTTGTTTACGAGTCCATTTTAAGGGAATTATACTGTAGGGCTGTCCCTTCCTAAATTGATTAAGGGCCAAAGGGCAGGGGCTAGTAATCAATCATGGGGTAATTTTATTATGAGTGTAACTTTTTAATGTTTTTATACGGAGTTCCTGACGATTCGACGAATTGTGGCGATAAAACCATTTGATGTTTTTGTTTACGGGTCATGTATGTGTATTGATGGCCCAGTTAAATTAAGGTTTCCACCTCGGAATGAGAGATAATAAACTAGATATATAGCTGGAAACTCGTATACACCTTCGTTATGACGTATTAAAGGTTCTCTTAAAAGTCGACGCATATGTCGTGTGCGCGTTAGTAGTTATTCAAGGTTAAAAGTCGGTTTTTATCAAAATTTCTATAGCTCCCATGTTATTTACATGTAGGTAAGAGTCCGCGAAAAACCAATTTGTATGACATTTGACCTTGAATAACTTCTGACGCGCACACGATATATGCGTCGACTTTTAAGAGAACATTTAATACGTCATAACTAAGGTGTATACGAGTTTTCAGCTTATTATCTCTCATTCCGAGGTTGACTCCCTTTTTAGGCTTAAGATACTGGCCCATGAAGTAAGTTTAGAACCGGAATGTCTAGTGAATAAAAGAACTTTACCAAGACGTTTTGATAAGCGTCACAGAGGCGCAACCGTGGCAAATCTATGCATAATATGAATCCTAGCTAGAGCTAACGAGCTATCTGTATAGTACACGGCAAAAAAAAATTGAAAACTGATCATACGAGTAAAGGATGACTAACGCCAGGACGGTCCGAGTCCGGGCCGAGGCTTCCAGCACCTCTTTTTCTATAAAAAGTGATCGGTGATCACGTGATGCTTTCTATAGATAACTGAAGTGTCGGACGCCTTGAGCCGGACCCAGATCGTTCTAACATAAGTCCTAATAACATCCTATAACTGTTTTATAAGCCAAGCATTCAATATTTTTAGATATTCTTCAACGTTTCATACATTATCAGTAATGAGTGAAACATGCCGATGTTTTTAAAGTTACTTCTTTAGGCGCTACTAGAGGGTAACTCAGATTTTTTTTCTGACGGAAGTAACGCTCAGTAGTGACACACGCACAATAGGAAACACGTCAAAGTGCCAACATAGCGATAAACGTCGTCAAAGAAGTTTTGCTTCAATCGCGCGTAAAGATTACATGCACACTCTTTTTTTCTCGTGATAATTATCAGGGTTGGTCACGTAGTGAATCTTATTCAGTATGACCATATTCACCTGTCAAAATACGGCTAAGGGTAAAAAAATGCATACCTAAACACATCTTAATCCAGCAATCTATAGTTCAATTTATCCCGGGAAATCTTAATGGATCGCATTAGGGGTTCATAAGATTTAGGGTTGAGGGTTAATAAATGTATTAACCCTCTAAATATCGCACCCGATTCGTCCCGAACGAATTAGGCCATAGACTTGTGACGCGATAGTCACCCCGTAAACTACCCTATGATACGGACGGGGAGTACAGCCAGAACAAATGAGATAAACGCGCGTTCTTTTTTATAATAAGCTCCTGGCGAATTTCCACGCATCCAAGTCAACTGTCTATTGATTGCAAGTATAACATAGACGGACGGAGAGGGACAGAATTTTTATGTCGATTGTAAGACAAGCTAAAGCACTTCAATTTTTTTTTTTTTTTTGGGATCACCAACAGACATCATGAAAAAATAATCTGTAGCTGTTAAGACCTATCTTAACAAGTAGCAGATAAGTAGGTATTAGCATACCTAAGTACCTACTTACCTAATCTAGACAGATTAAGTCTCTCAATCGTCCTATGATATGTAAAGGTGACATCTACCGAAACTATTGTGTACTAGTTTAAGTGCTCAATAAGCTGTTAGCTATGTCAATGTATGTAATAGTTCCTAACCAATCCGTAGTGTCATAGTGTGGCGCTGTACTTTACTATATAAGCTTCTACATGTATGTAGATAAGCCCACTTTTTCTAACCAGCCTTCTGTAAAACATTAAATTAAGATATCAGATTTTCTGCTTTCATTTGGTCGCCATTACCTCCAACGCTGAACATAATGGTGACCCCTAGTTTAAATCGCGGTTAATCTCAGTACTTTAAAGCGAATCGCTAGTAAATTTAGTAAAATTTGCGAGCCGGTACGTCGAGGAATCGCCGCGTATCCTGATTTAGGCCGGGAGAGCAACGTTACCACGTAGGCAGCAACCGCGTGGGGCTCCGCCGACCTGAAGAAGCTGAAGAGGTGACTAGGAGGCGACCACACCACTCGATCGAGCGGCCTGAGCCAACGCGACAGGCGCCGACCGAGCCACCAAAGCGGGACCACGTGCGTGGCACCGCAGCCGCAGCAGGGAACGGCTACCGCAAGTACCAAAGGGACCACGTGGGTGGTACCACACCAGAGGCAGAAGGAGCGCCCAAGCGAGGGCAATCACCAAGCTACGCCACGCGCACGAGCATCAATCGAGAAGGCAAGTGAGCTGGCATTCCCTAACCTATCTACCAAATCTCCCTACCAAATTTAATTGTAATCGATTTATTTCCTACAAATTGTAAATTGTAATCGTTCTTAATCATGTTAGAAACTTCCAAAAACACTCTAGAAGAGTTAGAAATTAGGCAGTTAAAAAATAGACGAGGTGTCTGTAAGCGAAAATTAACTGTATTTAATAAATTTATAGAAAGAATCGACTCAAGTGCATTGACGGCCGAAATAATTGTAGACATAAGCTTAAGACTAGAACAATTACCAAAGTTATACAATGATTTCTCTGAGATACAGGACCGGATCGAGACACTGTGCAGCGACGAAGGGGACATCGAAGCCCACGAGGCCGAGCGTATGTCATTTGAGGACACATTTTACCGACTTAGCGCTAAGGGCAAGCTGCTGGCGAAGGTAGATACCGATTCAACACCAAATGACCATAGTCCGCAAGCCCCGCCGCAGCAACCCCTCGGTGAGTCGATAAAATATCCCGAAATTAGCCTCCCTAGCTTCGACGGAGACCTAACACAGTGGCTGCAATTTCGAGACACATTTGATGCCCTAGTCAACCAAGCTAGCTTAGCACCGATCGTAAAATATAAGTACCTACGCAGTTGTTTACAAGACGGCGCACTTGAGGTAATTAGTTCGCTCGATTTCTCCGAGGACGCGTACATGCTCGCGTGGCAGATGCTTTGTGAACGTTATAATAATCCTAAACGTTTAGTCACCAACCACATGCGAGCCTTGTTCGACGTGGAACCGGTACCGTCAACTCCTTCGGGTCTAAGAGGTCTGTGCGATAATATTTCCAAACATTTGAGATCTTTGCGCTCATTAAATGTACCTACCGAAAATTGGGATCTCGCAATTATTCACATGTTAGTTAAAAAGTTAGACAGTCGATTGCAATCAAAGTGGGAAAACAGTGTTGATTTGAGAAAATTGCCTTCGTTGCAGGATTTCAAAACCTTCCTAAAGAACCGAGCTGACCGGCTGGAAGCGACCAGCCCAGCAGTACCATCGGACGCACCCAGCACTTCCAAGAAGGCCATGGTAACCACGTCCGAACCTATCAAGGTAACCTCCAAACAGTTTAAATGTAACCAGTGTCCGTATTGTTCGAGTACGCATTATATTAATCAGTGTCCAAAGTTTAGTGCATTAAACGTTATCGCGCGCATCCGAGCCGTGAATAAATTACGATTATGCTTTAATTGTTTGTCCGGAACGCATGTCTTAACAAACTGCAGGGCCAGTACATGTCGAGTATGTAAGGGCAAGCATCATACGTTACTACACAAACCAAATACCAACACTCATGTAGGTAGTAACCCCGTACCAACGCGATTACCAATATCAACGTTAATCGACGAACAACCGAGTTCTAGTCAAATCGAGACTACCTTGTCGAATAACACTTTAATCGAAAAACAAATAAACAATGCGCGAAATAGGTCAGTTTTCCTTACAACAGCCCAAGTGCTCGTTAGGGATAAGCATAACAATGTGCATAAAATGAAGGCATTTTTAGACAATGGCTCGCAAGAAAATTTCATTACCGAAAACGCGGCCAAAAAGTTACAATTAAACAAGGAACAACTTGCCTTAAATGTCATAGGTTTCAATGAAAAAGTGTCTAGCCTTTTAGAATCGTGTGACGTAACATTGCATTCCTTAGACGGAACCTTTACAACGAATTTGTCCTGTTTTATTACGCCTATAATTTGTACTACCAACATTTTAATACCAAACGTGCAACGTTGGCACATTCCGTCGCGTTATAAATTAGCTGATGACGAGTTTAACTTAGCTCAAGATGTAGATTTGCTTATCGGTGGGGAGATATTCTTTGATTTACTTCTTACCGGTAAATACAAGCTCGGGCCCGGATTACCGGTTCTGAGACGCTCGCGATTAGGATGGATAGTCACGGGTTCCGTACAAAAAAAAACCGAGTCTGCCATTCAATGTAAAGTTACAGTAGAAACTCAATTAAAAAAGTTTTGGGAAATAGAGGAGGGTTCCGCACCAAATTTACCCTATGATGAAAAACAATGTGAGGATATATTTCTGAAAACTCACACTCACAACTCTGAGGGTAATTTCGAAATAGAACTTCCATTAAAGCAGCCACCTACCAAGTTAGGTCAATCTAGGCACATAGCATATCGGAGGTTCAAAACATTAGAATCCAAGTTCGAGCGGAACCCCGAATTTAAAGATAAATATGTGAATTTCATGCGCGAGTTCGAACAAGCTGGCCATATGATTCAATTACAAGATAATTATGATGGCCCATGTAATTTTCTGCCCCACCAAGCTGTTTTTCGCGACTCCCCCTCAACCCCTATTCGAATTGTTTTCGACTGCTCATGCAGAACTGATAACGGCATTTCTTTGAATGATATCCAATACAAAGGCTCAATAATACAGGACGAACTCATAAATATACTTCTACGATTCCGAAAATACCAATATGTTATTAACGCTGACATACAAAAAATGTACAGATGTATTTATGTTAAACCAAATCAACAATACCTACAATGCATATTTTGGCGGGAAAATACTCACCAACGACTCCAAATTTATATGCTGACCACATTAAGTTTCGGCTTAAAGTCAGCACCACATATTGCAACCAGATGTTTGTTACAATTGTCAAACGAAAACCAACACACATTTCCAGCAGCTGCAGAGGCCATAGCGAACCAGTTCTACATGGACGATTTTATCGCCGGCGGCGACGACGAGAATCAGGTAGCTGAAACTGCATCACAGGTGAACGAGATCCTGCGGGGAGCCAACTTCACGCTGCGGAAATGGAAGTCCAATTCCGAAGTCATCATAAAACGGGTGAGCGAAACACACACACACCAAAACACACACACAACCGAATTTGGAGATAAAACACATAAGGTCCTGGGTTTAGCGTGGTCTAGTGACTCAGATGAGCTTATGTATACCATTAAAGAAAACCAAATTTCACACCCAATCACCAAAAGAAAGGTA
The DNA here is from genome assembly GCF_947568885.1 of Cydia strobilella. Taxonomy (NCBI): domain Eukaryota; kingdom Metazoa; phylum Arthropoda; class Insecta; order Lepidoptera; family Tortricidae; genus Cydia; species Cydia strobilella. The sequence goes on from NC_086048.1 coordinate 3,452,136, forward strand.
CTAGGGGTAATTTCGTCCATTTTCGACCCCCTAGGCTTGACGGGACCAGTAATTGTAGTAGCCAAAATATTTATTCAAAAATTATTTAAGGCTCAATTAGATTGGGATACCGAATTAACACAAGACTTGATCCAAGAATGGAACACATTCTATCGAGACTTGTTTTTATTAAACCAATTGAAAATTTCGAGATGTACAGTCATACCCAATTATGTAACGATACAAATTCATGGGTTCTGTGACAGTAGTATTAAAGCCTATGGCGCTGCCATCTATATACGATCAAGCGATAGAGTAGGAAACGTACAAGTTCACCTACTTTACTCAAAATCAAAAATAAGTCCAATACAACCCCAAACTATTCCAAATTTGGAACTTTGTTCCAGTTTACTGCTCGCGACACATGTCGACAAAATAAAACGAGCATTAAAATGTGACGTTTCCGGAATCAACCTGTGGTCAGATTCAAAAATAACATTATGTTGGATAAAAAATAGTAACCCTAAATTAACTTGTTTTGTTAGTAACAGAGTCACAAAAGTATTATCACTTACAAACAAGCACGAGTGGTCATGGGTCCGCTCGGAGGATAACCCCGCCGACCTTTTGTCCCGAGGGGTAGCACCAGGCAAGCTGGAAACCAACCAGTTATGGTGGTCTGGGCCGGCGTGGTTGACCCAAAGTCCGGACACATGGCCGACCCACGATTCTGAGTCACTAAATCATGCACCCGAGGCCGAGAGCGACGTAAACATAACTCTCACCTTGGCTATTAGCACAGAATCTAACGACACGATACAATATCTTTTCCACAGGTGGTCAAGCGATAAAACACTTATTCATGTATTAGCATACATACTTCGATTTATATATAATACAAAAAATAAAACTCGAACAATTAATCCAAATAATAAATTATCAGGACCATTGTCCGTAGAAGAATTAAAAAAATCGGATCACGCATTAATTAGACATGCACAAATGGAATCATTCCCACACGAATATAAATTATTGCAAAACAATAAACCGGTTCTTAACAAATCAAAAATATTATCTTTACACCCATTCATGAAGGACGGACTCGTTCGCGTAGGCGGACGAATCGGTCTTTCGCATTATGCATATGAAAAAAAACATCCTTTAATATTAAGTCACGAGCACGCGCTTACCAAACTACTGATGGCAAACGCACATATACGTACTCTGCACGCTGGCCCTCAGTTATTACTTTCAACTATTCGCGAGCGCATCTGGCCAACAAAAGGTAGGATGTTAGCCTCGAAAATTGTAAATAAATGCGTTCCGTGTTTTAGAGCAAATCCAAAGACTACTAACCCTATAATGGGAAACTTACCCCCCTCAAGGGTAAATCCTTCCCCCCCCTTTGCTATCACGGGTATCGATTATGGAGGACCTTATAACATTAGAGATAGGACAGGGCGTGGTTACAAGGTCTCTAAGTGCTATATAGCAGTGTTTATTTGTTTTGCAACAAAGGCAATTCATCTCGAATTAATTACAGGGCTCGAGTCAGCCAATTTCCTGGCGGCGCTGCGACGATTCATCGCCAGGAGAGGTAAACCGAAGGAGTTGGTGAGTGACAATTCAACAACCTTTCATGGGGCTAGTAACGAGCTAAAAGATTTACAAAAATACCTACAGGACAGCTCGAGCGAGCTAGTATCTCATTGCGCAGACGAGGGCATAAAATGGAGTTTTATTCCTGTCTATACACCTCATATGGGGTCCCTATGGGAATCTAGTATAAAACTTACCAAATATCATTTAAAAAGAGTGTTAGGGTTATCTTTGTTAACTTACGAACAATTTGTATCAATCCTATATCAGGTAGAATCTATGGTAAATTCTAGGCCACTATGTCCCTTACCTAGTTCAAATCCTGACTATCCTGTCCTTACGCCAGCTCACTTTTTAATTGGAAAAGCACCAAATTCACTTCCGGACGAAGATTATAACCATGTACCAAAGAACCGATTAACTCACTATCAACTTTTGCAACAAATCACGCAGGACTTCTGGCGGCGCTGGTCACGTGACTACATCGGAACGCTGCAGGAACGCACGAAGTGGAGGAGCGCGCGCGGCCCAAGCCTCGCAGTCGACACCGTCGTCCTGGTACGAGACGAGCGTCTGCCGCCCTGCCGGTGGAGGCTGGGCAAGATCGTCGCGACGCAGCCGGGCCGGGATGGCGTCACCAGGGTGGCCGTCATCCGAACCGCCAGAGGGGACATCCAACGCGCGTTCAATAACATTTGTCCATTACCTACTTCGGGTGAAGTCATATAAGTAGTAAATACCTACCAACAGTACCAACCTAATGTAAAGTTCAAATAATTATAACTAAGTGTCTAATAAGTATAATTAAGTACCTAAATTACCTTACTTACCTAGTACCTATGTACATAATTAGAATACCTACTCCCTATTTAAAATAAAAATCATTTCCTATTGTTGTTTCATTTATAAGAATGGGCACAGATCTAATTAAAATTTAAGTAATTACCTAACTATAACTCGTAACAAAGAACTCTGCCCATCCTTACTGATAGGTAAAATGTATAAAGCCTATTCTTTGAAATACCTAATGTTACTCATAAAACATTAACTATTTCAAGGGGTGGCAAAATGTTAAGACCTATCTTAACAAGTAGCAGATAAGTAGGTATTAGCATACCTAAGTACCTACTTACCTAATCTAGACAGATTAAGTCTCTCAATCGTCCTATGATATGTAAAGGTGACATCTACCGAAACTATTGTGTACTAGTTTAAGTGCTCAATAAGCTGTTAGCTATGTCAATGTATGTAATAGTTCCTAACCAATCCGTAGTGTCATAGTGTGGCGCTGTACTTTACTATATAAGCTTCTACATGTATGTAGATAAGCCCACTTTTTCTAACCAGCCTTCTGTAAAACATTAAATTAAGATATCAGATTCTCTGCTTTCATTTGGTCGCCATTACCTCCAACGCTGAACAGTAGCTTACATAACATTGAGGTTAGATGTTTGTCCAATTATAGGTAACCACAGCTTATACCAGTATCTTAGGACATACAATATAGGTACAGTAGGACATTTAGACTTAAGCTATTAATAAATAAAATTTTACAATTATTAAAATATTAAGAAAATAAGAGCAATTTGCACTTTAATCGAACTTAAACTATCGTGAAACATATTTCAAAATATTTACAATACAAGTGAGTGAAATCGTTCTCATCTAAATAATTTGAACTTTGCAATAGAAAAGTGATGAACCAACATATTACTTAATTAATATTAGTTATAAGCCGTAGTTTCTGCTGTTCTCAGAGCGTAATAAGCGTGGCAGAATAAATAGTGTTTTAATATCATATTCATATATATCTATATCAGAAGTATTATTCACATCACATCATCAAGAACCTTCACCACTCTAGGTTGTCTGAGTTAAATTATTTAGTTTATCTATAAAAAAAAATTCAATATTGCAAACAATTATTGTTTCACAATGATCATGTTTTTTTATTGCAGTTTCTAATTTCGTTAGTAGCCGGTTAGATTTGTTTACTACAGTGCTCTGCCACTTTAGAAATAGATATTTGATTCCTTTCAGGACTAACTTGGATGATCTCAGGATACCGAGTAGGTAGCTGCGTTACGCGTCTATTGCACAGTGTGTCCTCTCTGGCCCCACATGACCCGATCGCGGGCCCCGCCGTAAAATATGTTTTAGAGCCAACCCCGAAGGACATATTGGCGATCGACCGACCGTGGTATATTGAAAATGAAGTTTTTTGTATGCATTGAAGGTTTTATGACGGTGACGAAGGAATAACGGGGCTTATGGCTTCTTTCCTTGAAGGTTAGAGTATAAAACGGGTTACTCACGTAATTCAAATCGAATTGGTAATTATCGATAAGTTTAGATCCGTTTCGAGGATCGTCAACTGGAGTAAGACCTGCAAACAGCGCTCGCCTTACCACGCATGACCGCCAAATGGAAAATGTGCTCAAAATTGAAATTTATTGCGCCGACCTTAGATAAGTAAAACATTCAGGATTTCCGATGCTGTTAGTTTTTAGGTTAGGAGTATGCGTGGTAGGGCCGCATAGGTTTGATAATCTAGGCACAGTGTAAAAAGTATACAGTGGACCGATGACTTTGACGTGTACCGAGCTACTAACAATGGCGACTGTATGCAGCTCGGGTGCGCGCGGTACACCCCTCGCCCCTCGCACCCCGCATGATTGCCCTGTCGAGACGGCTTCGTCGAATGACTGTATTGTTTTATAGACTGTGATCTGGTTCTCTGCCTTTTTGCCGAAAATTGTATTGCAGAATTTCACTTAGCAACCAACTTTTCGCCAAAGTTTCATTTGGCCGAATTTCATTTCCCAACCTTGTACGCCCCCCTTCCTATCCAACCCAACCTAACCCTACCTAGTACGTCATTTTCATTATCCAACTATGGGGTTGGGAAATGAAATGGTTGTGAGACAATTATTTGGTAACGATTGGTTTGTCAAATGAAACTTTGGCGAAAAGTTGGTTGCCAAGTGAAATTCGACAATACAATTTTCGCCAAAAAGGGAGTACAGCCTGTGATCTAGGTAGTCTAGGTACCCACGACTGGTGGGTCTACTTTACTTATACCTGGGCGACTTTCAATTTCTTGGTTAGGACATGTCACTAACACAAGGTGGCAGAATCTATTGTTTAATATATGTGGTATTTTCTAAAAAAGGGACCTTATTGTCGATGGCGCTTACGCCATTATTAACGATGCTCTGATATAAATACAATGCCGCGCGACGCTGTGCGGCGTAAGCGCCATTGACAATAAGGTCCCTTTTTATAGAAAATGCCCCATATACACTCTATCAGAAATATCTAAATATATACACAAAAGGATACATAAAAAATGCAATCCCCTATAGAATCCGATTCTTGGCTTGCCTGTTTTGTGAGTATCCTGCCGGGCTATGATGCTTTGTCACCATTTCATTTATCATTGTATAAGTGAAAAGACGGCATATCTGATAAGTGATTTAATTCGGTATAAAGTCGCGAGGATAACGTATAAGTGACAAATGATAGCGATGAGGTTTTGAAAAATCAATTTTAAGCTCGATGACTTAAGGTGTATTATAAAGAATAGATTGTTAAATCACATTCTACCACTTATCCATGTACAAATGACATAGACAGTTATAAATTATCCATGGTTTGAGCTTTTGAAAAATCAATTCTAAACAAGTTTACTTAAAGTGTATTTTAATGAATATTTGGCTAAATGACATCCTATCACTTATCTATGTACATGTGATATTGATAGTTAAAAATTATCCATGGTGTAAGCTTTTGAAAAATAAACTCTAATTGAGTTTATTTAAGGCGTTTATTAAAGTAAAACTTTTATACCGTCGCCTCAAATTTAACCGTCTTTAGCATGTCGCATTACAGCAGTAGTACAATTCTACTTTAATCATATAATATATATATGTAAAAAGGTTCTTTTAAAATGGAAATATGCAATGTAAGAATTTTGTGCTACGGTTTGAAATTGTGTTACGATTACGACCCTATCGAATTCATTGTTTACCGATGTCCCCGAAGGCGCCTGTAAAAAACTAGGCCTACCCATTGGAGTGCCGGCTTTCGCCTGCCGTAAGGCCCCTTTCGTTTCGACGCCCTGTCTGAGGCCTAGCGCTCCGGCTCCGACCAAGTCCCCGCTGCCGCCGCTAGTCGCGACGGTGCACCGTGCACCACACATCGAGAGAGTATCGACTCTGCAGTATCGTGCCAGACGTTAATTGTGAATTGTATAGTTAGACATAATTATATACTGTGGTTTGTGTTTGTTATTTGATATAAGTTTCTCATTTACTATGTTACTATTTTATGGTGTTAGATGCAATGAGTTCTCTGTCTGAGTCGTCGTGCCCCTTACTGTCTTGACTCGTCGCGAGTGTTCACATCCCGAGGTCTTAAGTCGCATATTACTCGTAAACACAAAGATGTTCCCCACCTTATGCCTCCGCAACCCGCCAGCGAGGCCTCTATTCGCTTTAATATCACACCACCAGCTCCAGCTTCACAAACACATAGCTGTAGCCTAGACCAACTTGTTTCATTAAGGGTCAGTGCGAGTTTTCCCCACATTCCAAATGGGGCGAGGAGTATCGCCGCTAGTAACTGATGTAGTATCATTGATAATTGCATTACAATTAATGGATTGAACGAATGGTTCGCCCTCCTATCTTTTTCCTACAGAGCCCTACGAACGCCTGTATCAGAAGAAGCAGGATTTCTTACCGCCATGCCATTTTAAATGCGTCTATCTTTCTCAAACATGCATGAATTAGGTATTTTATTTAGTAACTAGCTTTTCCATGTGACTCTGATCCTATTAGCAGATGCTTTTAGGGGTAAAAGCTATCCTATATGTTCATCTTATGAATGATACTTTTTGTTCCGCCATGTAAACAGTAATCTTCATTTAAGAGTCCCGGGCAAGCTCGGCCGAATTTCACCTTCCCATACAAGCGGAGTTTCGTTCTCATTTTAAAACTACGTGTTGGATTTTAATGAAACCTTGCATATACGATAACATGAGGTATATCTAGGTCTGTAATTAGTTTATATAGCTCTCGTAAACGTAAACGAAATAGAGCAAAAACAAGTTTTCTATAAAAAACTTATATTCGCTGTATTTTTTTTACTATGGTATCTGAAGCTACATAAACTAATTACAGCCGGGCTAGCACATGTTTGGCGCGAGAGTATCTCGTCACGACATAAAATACCCGACCCCCTTTAATTCATACAGAAAGACGGGTAGTCTAGCTATCTCGCGGCGAGATACTGTCGCGTCAATCATAAGGTAAGGGAAATTAGCTAAAATTACGGCATAATTAATGGAAGACTTTTTTAAATTGGAATATGTACGTTATGGACCGAAGTTATTTTTCATCAACCCTGCCCATCCCTCCCCCCTCTGCGTCACCCCCCCACCGGGCCCGGGCCCGTAACCCGGTTTTTCTCAATTTTTAAGGAAACCGTTCAAGATACAGAAAAAGTGTGTAGGAACGAAGTGATCCTTAATAAATTTGCTATTAATCTCTTATACACACCACAGTGCTATCACTTACAGTTTTTGTGCAATCTGTCACCAAAGATGCAAATTTTTTAGCATTTAACGTTTTTTTCTTTTTTAAGATAACTTTTCTCAAAAAATACTCACGATACCGCCTAATTTTGTTTTATTTAAGTAAATATGTTCTTTAAAACGAAGTATTATTTATTATTAAACTCCTTCATTTGACGATTTTATGCCATTTTGAAAATACATCCTCGTCAAACATATTCAAAGTCAGCGAATATCCTTATTAACCACTTGTCTGTATGAAACGGACCCTAACCGAAATTCATACCTAAAGCACAAGCCGAGGGCGAACCCACAATTTTCGACCACCACATACATATGAAAAGTAATGAGCGAAAAAGATATAGATAGTTGGATTTTGCTGTTAGGACACTCTTTACGAATGGGAAACGTAAACATTTCAAAAGTTCCCTACGTGTGTCCAATGTATATGGTTCCGTGGTTACTTTTTAGGTTTCCGTACCCAAAGTGTAAAAACGGGACTCTATTACTAAGAATCTACTGTCCGTCTGTCTGTCACCAGGCTGTATCTCATAAACCATGATGACAACACGTGCGTTTGTTTTTTAAGAAATTCAGCACCTGAATAGATATTCAGGTCAATTTGGTATAAATTCAGATATTCTTTGTCAAATAAACTGGTCGGAATGTCTATCCTATCTATTCATAAACTTTGTCTTAAACTGAAACTGAAAAGTCCAGACTCAAGGTTTGTCAGAGAGCAATGGAACGCAGCATGCTGGATGTTCGTAGAACCGACTAACCGAGCATATTACATATAAACACCGCACTGCGATCCAAAACCGGTATTGTGGATGTGGGCATGAAGGTCGCAAAGCTATAAGTGGGCTAAATGGATCTGGCCAGGGCACGTTGGCCGAATTAACGAACTAGCCACATACTGGATCCCACAGGATGGACCTCGGAGCAGAGGAAGACCAAAATAGAGATGGCAGGATACTTATTTAGAAAAGAAGTGGGAGTGTGCATTGGACAATTTGGATAGGACTAAATAGCGGTGAGAGGGAAGGCCTTTGCCGAGCAGTGGAACACTCTTATATATGTATAGGCTAGTAAAAAACACACAAAATAGGTGACATAGACAATAAAATAAGTCCGATTGGTCTAAATTAATTCCGTGACCATAAGTGCTGAATATCTGAAAAAAAGGCATAGAGCATGTCGGGCCATGCTCATTGTAGTTCTCCGTAGTTACCCGTCCGTCACAATAGGCTGCCTTGAATGGAGCCTATTAGTAAGTAACAACATAACATAACAGGCAAAAGGGAGTAGGTGCATACCTTCGCAACGCTTTGTACATAGGTACGTCTTTTTACTAAGAAGGGAAGTTTTAGCGATAAGTCAAAAACGACTTTTCATTGAATGTCTTTCTACAGCTCTACATTCACGATATTTTTTTTTTGTTTTGAACCCATGGTTCAAATGATACATAAGTCTAGATATTTAACTCCAAAAACTGGTATATTTCACAATTTATATTCCACAAGTCTTTTTCGCTAATCTTAGCAGAACAAACGAAAGATGTACTATCCTCACAAAAAGACCTTAAACCAAACTTCACGGTAGAATATGATGGAACTTGCATTAATTCTAACTTAAGATCACATCAATGTACTTCTGACAAATAAATACTTTTCATTTCATTTCATTTCAAATCCCCTTCTAGTATTCAAGTCCATGTGTTTCCACTTATCGTGCCCAGTGAGCACTACGATAAATTAATCAAAGGCTAGCCGTCAAAAATCGACTATATGTCTAATTATCCAACAATCGTAGCCATTTACCGGCTATTGCTGTCAAAGTGGACAAAAGTGTATAAAAATGTATAAATTTGGACAAGTGTCATATATATCATTTAACTTATCCACTTATCATCAAATTTTAAGGTGGAAATTTAGACAAATGACATATTATCCAACGATCATGTTATGCAGTATATCATTTACCGGCTATCGTTGTCAAAAGTGGATAAGACGTCAAAACTGGATAAAATGTCAGTTTTATCATCATTTATACAGCTATATCATTTATACAGTCGAGCATCATAGCCCGGCAGATCCGACAAATCCTAGCCAAATGAGTTTCGGCTTTTTCTCTGGATTTATGTTTGATACTACGCCCACTGCATGAATAATCAGCTACACGTGGTGTGTTTTTCATCACAATGTGTGTTTTTACACAAATTATACTGTATGTCAAACACTGCTGTACTGTATGTACTGTGTGTCTGTGTAATGGCTAGTTACGATGCGCCTATTCTAAAAGAGCTATTCATATAAAGCAAGATTTAAATGGTATACATCAAAATAAAGATAGAAAAGGGTATTCTAGAACCTAAATGGTCGTAAACTGTTTTAAGAGAAATTCCTTCCTCGAAAGCCCCGGCTGTAAAAATTTTGGCTTGGCATTTGGTTTCAGTTTCAGGGTTATATTTGTCTTTTTAAAACTACCCCAGCCTGGTTCAAATACAAAAGAGCTCTTTTTTTATTTTCTCTAGATACGCCTAGCTGTTTAGTTGGAACATCTAGACACGCGGCAGCGTGTCCAGCCAAGTTAAAAGAAAAAGCAGTAACCGTGTGTAATATTACACGAACCATTTCGAGCTACTTTTGACCTAGAATAGGTTTCTAAAGAGTCGGTCGGTAATACTGCAGTGTCATATCAACTTGTTTTAAATATATCAATCTGACAGTATTCAACTAATTTCAACCAAAAAATAAAACCAAAGCCTAAGTTAGATGCTTGGTTTTCACATTGTGTGCCTCATTATTTCCTTAATCACCATGCAAGAGCAGTAAGAGCAGATAATATATGCCTACAGAGTGATTTAGTTATTAATGACAATCATACTCTGAGGGGTAATATGTAGGTCATATACTGAACAACTTACAATGAGCCCAACCCAGGAAATGCAAAAATAAAACCGTACAAGTGCGAGTCGGACTCGCCCACCGAGGGTTCCGTACTTTTAGTATTTGTTGTTATAGCGGCAACAGAAATACATCATCTGTGAAAATTTCAACTGTCTAGCTATCACGGTTTATGAGATACAGCCTGGTGACAGACAGACGGACAGACGGACAGACGGCCAGATGAGAGGAGTCTTAATAGGGTCCCGTTTTTACCCTTTGGGCACGGCACGAAACCCAAAAAACTGAAAGTTGTCCTGTATGACCTACATAGTATTCATCCCTTCCTTATAGTATATGGTCCGACATAACATAACCATAACTAAATCAGTACCTTTTTAAGCAAAGATAGATATAACTCCGTAATAGATGGATACAGTCTAAGGAAAAAACGTGCCTCGAAAATCACGAGAATTTGATTCTCGTTCAGATGGCGCTACTAGCTTTGGCCTACTCTCGTATAGAGGGCGTTGACGGTTTCGTTTGTTATTTATAATTTTAACGCATATCCGTTAAAGAACATGAGTCAAAATCATATACAAATAATTAATGCAAATAAAAAAATCAGTTATTCATATTTAAATACATTTTAACGTATTTTTATAAATCTTCATTTTTAGTTTTAAAGTATGTCGATAGGTGGCAGTAAATTTACAGTGGTTACAAATTTTACTATGACAGTACCGTTGTATAGTACCTTTAGCCATTGTAGTAGGAGGATTTATTTTATACCCTGAAAAATTGCACGATGGCCGAGGAAAGCTTTTCTCGTTGCTACAGGAAAGCCACAAATAATAAATACTTCGGACGAAGCTACTTTAGATCCACTTACGATGCAGACAAACAGAACTGACCTTACTATAAATACAGAACCCCCAGTGTAAATTTCATTTGCCAAGATGGGACACGCTGACAACACCGATTGTCGTATGTCGTATGTGTGGCAAAGAGGAAGAGACAGTAGAACACCTGATGTGTGAATGTCACGCCCTCGCCAGACAAAGAATGAAGGACTTTGGAACAGGCCGAACAGGCTATCTGGAACCAAATGAATTCATAACGCTGCCCATGAGCTCCATCATCCGGCACATGGAGATGGTGGGAATAGCTCTTGAGTAGCGGACGGATCTTTCCTAGGGGGTAACTGCACAAAAGATGCCTATGGGTCGAAGTGTAATCCGCAAGGGCCCCCGAAAAAACCATAAGATAAGATACTCAGATGCTTGGTACAATACTGATTGATTTATTGAGTATGCATAGGGTTTATATACTAGTCATCTACGTGCTTGGCATTTAGATGACATTTAACAATTGAACAGATAATTAATATTTAAATTCTATAAGCAGAACGTAACCTTTTCATACGTAGCAACGCTACGTCATGCCTACAATACACGCGTTTGTGTTATGTATATTTTTGTATGAGATTTTGAACAGCGCGCCAAGCTGGACGTTTTGGAAACTCAAAATCCCATACAAACTGACAACGCAAACGTGGGTCTTGGCCTCCTCCACTATCTTCCTCCAGTTGTCGCGATCCTTGGCAACCTTTCTCCAGTTGGTATATTTGCTCATCCTAATAAGATCTTAATTTTCTTTATAGTACCTATATAATATGTTGATAAGATCATGGTTGTCCACAAAAAGTGCGAGTTTAACGAAGGTAAATTTGTTTTTGCCACTTCTATTGGACCCCACTTTATTAAACTTGTGGACGATATTTTTAGTATTGGACTAGAGTGCTTTTACGGTCGGTACTTCGGTAGCTATTTCTGTCTCGTCTAGAAAAGCATTAGTCATAGTTCCTCTTATTCCCCACAGTAGTGTAATACAACAATAAACTCGGCGCGAAAGAAGGAAGCCCGAACTGGAAACATGTTTTTGCTTTCGTCTCCTGTAGGTATATCTAGAACAGGGTTCGTTCAAAGTTTGTTTTTATCCGATTACGAGCTGGACTACGGGGAGCTATGTGTTTGACTAAACTGCCTTTGTCCTTTAGGCACCTAGCTATGAGTTCCGATTTACTTTTCATTTTTTTATAGTACACTGACAATGTACCCAAAGAATCCGAAACACGTCGCCAAAAGCGACTAAAAATAATAGTGAGTAAAAACCGTACTGATAAATATACTGACAATGTATTTGCAATAATATGCATACTTATAAAGTACGACATGAAACTAAAGAAAATTATTGAGGGCGCCACTTCCTACGTAATTTAGCACTCAAGACATTCAGTGATTTAAGTATTTTGCAGCTGACAATGGAGTGGAATTGCTAATGAAGACCATTAAATAATGACATTGTTAACTGTGTGCATTAATTTATCTCCACGGGACTTAATCGCGTAAAATAGTTTTAAAATGTACCTCCGACGTTTCGAGGACGGCGTTGTCCCCGTGGTCTCGGAGAAGACTGGCTAAAGTTGACATCAACATCTTCTAGGCGCGCGAGTTTTTCGAACTACCAGCACTTGGTCTTGTTTATTAAATTGAACGTTTTGCGCACTAGGGATGCTACCGGGTCGACACACAACACTCACAATATTCGATTTTTCAACTTTCGATATTTATAATAATGAGTAAAAATCGTGAAAGTTTAAATCAGTGTTGAGTGCATTAAAGTATACAGTGAAGTTAGTTATTTTTTGGCAAAGTTTTTTATGAATCAGACTGCAATATAGTCTTAGTTTCAGTTCAAAATAGACTTGTCTGTCTATTTCAGTTTAGTTAGTCTTGTTTGTTCCGCAGCGGAGACAACTTTAGGTCGTAAAGGTGGCTAGTTTCGCCTATAGTGTTGGTCCTTTGAGTCCTCTGGTCTGTATATAATACTCGACTCAATTTTCAGATTAATAATTAAGTCGAAACTCGAGTTATTTTCAACTTGTTAGAGACCGGACCGTCTTTTGTAGAGACTTATCTTGAGTCCTTATTTTCAGAGGAATCTCATTTATTTTACGACAAATTTCAAAACGCGTTTTTACTTTTTAAATTCATGAGTTAGACCAGGTACCTACACAAGTCTTAACGGTAACGCATAGTTTCTTTACTGTTCATTTAGATAAAATCTATAAAATGATTGACGAAGTTTTTATTCGGAGGCTCAAGTCCTTTTGAGTTGAGTTTAAAAAAGACTCAACAAACGACTCGACTCAAGACTTAACAGGCTGGTTTTACGGAGGTCAGTCAGAGCAAAATGAACGCGCGAATGACAGCTAACTGATATGATTCAAATATCGGTTTGATGTCAGATGCACGTTCGAATTGGCGGAAATGAGCTGATAGACTCGATCAAAAGACTCAAGTTCCCACCAACACTAGTTCCGCCCACATACTGTTTACGGCTGTGGGTTAGCACTCTCGGGCCTACCGCGAACCACTTTCGACGTGTTGCCTCCCTGTCACACTTAAGTATGAATTTACAAGTGCGGCAGAGTGGCAACACGTCGAACGTGGTTCACAGTAGGCCCTCTGGCACTCTCAAATGACATATTTTAACTGAAAAAAGTTTAATGACCGCATCTCGTTATATGTGACAAGATGTGTTCTATCATGTGTTTGTTTAAGGCTGCGTTTCCACCAGAGATGTGCAAGGACCCGTAGCAAGGGATGTTTGATAAGAACTAATAGAATATTATCCACTAGGGCTGCGCCGAGCGAGGATACGGAGGATAGGTAAATGAAGTGATATTATTGGTTCTTAACAGGGTCATTCTCTGAAAATATGTCTGCTGCGGTTGCGTCTAATTCCACGACTCTTTATACATTTTGTATAAAAATATATGGATCGCGGCAATGAGGGCTAACGCGTATGAATTCGCCGCTAGGGGCACTAGTGTAGATCTGGTGGTCTTCGCAAAGTTCGAAATGTCAAATGTCACTTGTCACTTCAATGGCTGACAGCTGTTCTTTAATCTTTTGGACCACCATCAACAGAGGCGCCTTCTAGCTATCGATTTACAAGAGCTAACAAATCACCGTACACTGTCTTGTACAACCGTACAATTTTTGTCGTTTGTAAACCTCTCAATACCTTGATACTGGCGAAATAGTCCCACTGGGCTGAAGCCATAATTTTAAAAGAAGAAGAAGAAGAACAGAGGCGCCATCTGGTGAGCAAAAAAACGATAGCCCTCATTAGACCGCAGACATATTTATTGAGAATGACCCAACAAACACATCCCTCGCACATCTCTGGTCAAAACACAACCTTAAGGTGACATTGAGATTACGACTGCAACAGCATCGCATCGCTGACGCGGGTGACGTCCCTGTCAATCTTATACCTTTAAACGAGCAATTCTTGTATATATGTGTATATATGTATAATTATATATTTCGAGGATCTCGGAAACGGCTCTAACGATTTCGATGAAATTTGCTATATGGGGGTTTTCGGGGGCGAAAAATCGATCTAGCTAAGTCTTATCTCTGAGAAAACGCGCATTTTTCAGTTTTTATATGTTTTCCGAGCAAGCAAGCTCGGTCTTCCAGATATTGATACCTAATGCAAGCAAACATGCTTTGTAGAACAGGATCGACAAATTGTAAAACTTTAACATGTATTTATCAAAACACTCAGGCGCCCTGGAAACAATTGAACAACGCATTAAAACTTAACCCGTTTGCTGCTAGTTCCCAACTTTCCCTCAGGTTTTCGGGCCGTGTATTCCCTTGGTTGTGCTACTTGTGCTAGCGCGAGAAAGTCGATTTTTCAGAAAATCCAGTGTAACCCTTTCCGAGAAAATATAATTTCTAAAAAATATACAAAAGACACAAAAGCATACAGTCTGGCAAAAAAGAGTTGAAATTAAAAAGTGGCAACACTGTAGTGTCGTCCCTTTCAAATCAATCTAAGAAAAACGGGACGATACTACAGTGTTGCCACTTTTTAATTTCTACTCTTTTTTGCCAGACTGTAGAGTTCCAAACACAATTCCGAACCAAGTATTATGCGTTTAAAAGTTATACGTGATTGGATACTGTACTTAGAGCGTTTCACATTATCCGATCCGATATCGGATGTAGGATCCTACATCCGCGTAGTCAGGACGCGGTGGCGCGCCCGCGGGTGCTGTCTTTAGCGGTCATGCACACTACAACAAACATTATGCCTACACATACGCACACAAACAAATATTATCAGGTCAGGTCAGGGGTTGGTCAGTGTCGACGAATTCGTTCCCTGCTACAAGTCACTGACCCATCTACAAAATTGTTAATCTGTGATATACCTACTCGTATTTTAATTGTATAATATTACCTGATGTACCTAATAATTAATTTAATAATAATGTATAGTATAAAATAGGAATAAGCAAAATTGACATGTAATTTTTTTAAATATTTTTATCAATAAATGATCTATCTATCTATCGGTCCGACAGTTGACGGGAGGCTCCGACATGGCTAAATTTATCGGAAGCGCCTTTCCGATATCGGATGTCGGAAGGCGCCTATGACAAAAACAGCTGCAGGAGAGTGCCAATGGCATTAAGTGCACCCCTTTCGAGTAATAATGATTCAATAAATAAATAAATAAATGCTTAAATAAATACAGAGAATCACATATATCTTACATTTTACTTCCTTCCGATATCCGATATCGGATCGGACAATGTGAAAACGCTCTAAATGCTGATTCTCCGCATGTAACCCTCCTGTGTGCGTTAGAGCGTTTTCACATTGTCCGAAGCGATATAAAAAGCAGTGTGCGTTTTTGAATACCTAACTAAAACTTTATTAAATTGTAAAACGGGACTTAATCGCGTAATAAGTAAGAGCGAGAAAGCGATATCTCTTTCTCGCTCTTACTTATGGTTGCGTCACACACGCAACGCTTTTTAAGCTCTCGTGTGATTGGAGCCTTAATGAGTGGGAATGTGTGTAATATGTAGGGGTAATGTTTGTTTGTAGTGTTCCGCTGAAGCAGGCGCGGCGCGCTATTGCACGTACACCCCGAGGCACGACATTGTGGATGTGGATCTTTCATCATAATATATATCGGATCGGACAATGTGAAAGCGCTCTTATGCGATTGGAACGCCACCAGTTCCATGTTTAAAATTGTCTGATACATTTTTCATATTCCAGTAGCGAAATCTAGTTTGACTTGTTCTTTTTCGATTGTAACTCGGAAAGCAAATGTGACTGCAGATAACTTTATTTTTAGTTCGTATCAGTTGGAATTGCATTTGATAGGGTTCGGGGGAAATTGTAATAGGATTTTGATTGGAATTTACGGTTTCCAACATAGTAAATAGACGTAATTAAGTCCAACATATTATGTTACATTTAATTTTATGAATGTGATTATTTGAAAATATTATTTAAAAAACCGGCCAAGTGCGAGTCGGACTCGCGCACCGAGGGTTCCGTACTTTTCAGTACCTATTTGGTGTTATAGCGGCAACAGAAATACATCATCTGTGAAAGTTTCAACTGTCTAGCTATCACGGTTCATGAGATACAGCAAAGATAGATATAACTCCGTAATAGATGGATACAGTCTAAGGAAAAAACGTGCCTCGAAAATCACGAAAATTTGATTCTCGATCAGATGGCGCCACTAGTTTTGGTCTACACTCGTATAGAGGGCGTTGACTGTTTCGTTTGTTATTTATAATTTTAACGCATACCAGTGAAAGAACATGGGTCAAAATCATATAAAAATAATTAATGCAAATAAAAAAATCATTTATCCATATTTAAATACATTTTATCGTATTTTTATAAATATTTATTTATAGTTTTAAAGTGTGTCGACAGATGGCAGTGAATTTACTGGGGTTACAAAATTTAATATGACAGTACCGCTCTAGTATAAGTTACTCTATGGATACAGCCTGGTCCCGTTTTTACCCTTTGGGTACGGAACCCTAAAAACAAAGGTGAGATGGGGTAAGACAAACATTGGGGAAAATAGAAACCCTTCTAAGGAATTCTCATATTTACTATTTCTCTTGACACGAGCAAAATTAACTATGTTTATCTTACCTTATCCCGCATAACATATTTTAAAGGAACCGTAAATTTTGACAAGCGATCTATTAAATGTCAGAAATAGAAACTACGAGTATTACATTTACTTCGAAACATGATCACATCTTGTTTTTCGTAATCACGTGTTCTATACCGGGTCTCTATTGTTTGACATAATTATTGAAAGTCATATAATGCAATTGATTGTCATATTATCATTAGTCATAACTTGGTTTTTCTCAGAAACGCGTAACTTTTCAGGATTGCCATAAAACAAACCTAACCTAACCTATCTATAGGATAACCCGAGAAAAATTCTGAAAAGTTAACGTTTTCAGAATTATGACTAATGATAATATGACAATCATTACATTATGACTTTCAATAATTATGTCAAACAAAAAAACCCCGTTCTATCATGTTCTATACCCTCCTGAATTCAAGTTAATTTATATGGAAAATAGCCATAGGTAAGTCAAACCTCACTAAAATGATGAAGTAATTTACCGTAACGTGAGTCTATGTAACAGTAATTTAATTAAGCATCAACATTAACAATTCAGTTTTGAGTTGGGAGTCGGGTTTCCGCCCGAAATTGGGTCACTGATACGCTGTCAGTTCCATACATCGGCAGTCAAAATGGCGTGCCTGTGTTTCCATGTGCTGAACCACAAAATCTAGTAACATATATTTACACACCAAGTACAAACTGTTAAGTGTAGATAGTCCAACAATTTATATTTAATGTTTTTATTTACTCAAAATATAGAAACTGATCATGTACCTATCGCTGCAAATCCTGTTAATTTTATATTGATAAAAACACGCAAATATGAAAAAAACGGGCGCAGAAGTTAGGGCTGATTCAGATTTGCGTTTTAGCGTATATGCTCCTGAGCGCGCTTTTAAAAACGAGCTTACATACGAGCGTTTAAGCTCGTTTTTAAAAGCGCGTAGTTGTTCGTCTTTTTCACGCGTTGTCGCGAGCTCATGCGGTGCTGACACGCACCGGTTCGAGCGCACACGCCGGTGTAAAGCGAGTTTTAGTTTAGAGTGTTTAGACTAGCAAGAACTTGCATGCAATTTAAGTTACATTGCCGAGTACTAAAGTAAACTGTATTAAAAAGTTTGATCAGATACCGCAATGTAACGAATATTATCATCATGCAAGCATGCAAGTTCTTGCTAGTCTAAACCTCGCTTAAGCTCGTATACAGGGCCTTCCACACTCGTCCGCGAATCGCGGCGCGAAGCTGCGAACATCAGTGTGGAGTCTAGTTCGCTAATCAGCGAAATCGAGTCTACACTCGCGTTCGCGGGTTCGCGCCGCGTAGTCTGGAATGGGCTTACAACGAGCGTCCGGATTTTTGAAGCGCGAAATGTAGCGCACATACGATCGTTTTAAATATAGGTCAGAACGATTAAGGTTGGAACAACCCTGATGGCTCCTCTACACGATGGCCCAGCGTAGCCCAGTCCAAGGGACACAGCTATGCGGTGGAATGAGATAGCAATATCACTTGCTCCCTCTAACGCATAAATGCGTCCCTTGGACTGGCCTACGCTGAGCCATCGTGTCGAGGAGCCATGAGCCCACGTACGCAACGTATGCAATGCATTATGAAATCTGGACCCTGAAATTTGTACGCTTAGAAACATACTTGTCATACGCAACGCAACGCATGACAAACAATTTTTTCTAAGCGTAATGCATTGCATACGTTGCGTTGCGTGGGCTCAGTTTGTCCCTAGCTTATAAAATGAAAGGTCTGATTTTTCTGAGCTTAATCCTCAATATACTGAACGTAAGTAAAAGAAACGGGACAGAAATACCTACATAAAAGTATCTCTTCGAGCAACGTAATTTAAATAGTTAAGTTCGTAATTTGGCTACGGCAGAAAAATTGGAGGCTTACGTCTTACGTCCCAAGTCCCAAGGTAGATTTCCATTGTAAACGCGATGTCTACCTAAGGGTATTCGACCTGTACAATTTCTTTGTCCGATCCAATGTGTGTTTGCATCTCACATTTTGCTTAGTAAGAGAGTGAGACGCAATGCACATTGAACCAAGTTATTGCAAAGGTGGACTACCAACAGTACCAACCTAAATTTTATTGTAGTAATTTGAAAGAATTTATTTGGGTTTCAAATAGGCTTTATTTGATCCTCTTTTATTGAATTGAGTAAGCCGAGTTGATTTGTGTAGTTAATTAGAATTTCCTATAAATAAGCTCGAATTGTGCTAGAAAATCTTTGGTATAATAAACGTTTTCACTACAGACAGATAGGCTTATTCTACTACCTACTAGTGATCCAATTTTTAGCATACTCTATATCCAATCCATAAGCCCGCTCCAGACTACGCGGCACGAAGCCGCGAACGCGAGTGTGGAGTCGATTTCGCTGATTAGCGAACTAGACTCCACACTCGCGTTGGCGGCTTCGCGCCGCGATTCGCGCACGAGTGTGGAGGGCTCTAGGGTCAGGTGCGAAACATAGGTAATTATGACACGGGTAAAAATAAGACTAAGTTTTTAACACTCAAAAACTTATTCTACTTCATTCCTATTGCATTTAAAAAGAAGCCTTGTGTATAAACTTATTTTTAAATGGAATAGGAATGAAATAAATATATAGTTTGTCAAAGGACTGTCTCATTTCAAACATAGACATACTATCTTTGTCTTACACCAGTACTAGCACTCAAAAGAAAAGGATGAGTATAGTATTTTTTTGTTCTTATTTACTGACAATTTGGCTTGACCAACTATAATAAGTTTTTGAGAGTTAAAAACTTAAGTCTTATTTTTACCCGTGTCTTATATTTACCCCACCTGACCCTACTTCAAAGACAATACATTGTAACTAATAACATGTGGCTATTTTAACCACAGGATTATTTAAGATCTAATAAGTAAACAAAATAGCAATTGACTTTTGGTTTGGACTTGAAACAAAATTTATTGACAGATAGGGAATTCCTATGTCGATAATCTAATTTATCGACATTTTTCCCTAAACTAGTGATCGCTTTGTTTAAAAAATATATAATTTTGTAATAAATTTAAAAAAGCTTCCGTCTAAATGCCATTTAAAATACAACTTGTAGTAGGATAGTTTGGAGTACCTACTTATATAGAGAACTTTAACCAGCGAAAGAAAACAAAGGAGCCTTAAACTTAACTATGCCATCTCTTAGACAAATTCGTAACGGCCAACGGAAGCTGGAAGGCGACAAGCGAGTCCCGAAGGAAATCTAACTCGGGAGGACTTACAAGTTTCACGGGTGCAGGTGCATTGTGTTTTGTTTTAATAATATTGTTATTTGCCTAAGGTAAGGTAAACTACTGCCTATGCTAATTCTTGGGATTAGTTGTCAAGCGGACCCTAGGCTCCCATGAGACGTGGCAAAATGCCGGGACAATGCGAGGAAGATGATGAAGATGATTATTTGCCTAAGGGAAAATTTGGCAAAATGTTAGTGCTTGTGTGTTTGTGCATCAGATTATTGAAAAAAAATTGACATCGAAACTTCAAAAGCAAAATCAAAAAACATATCGGGAGAATGAGTGCTAACATATTATCGATGCACTAATATGCGAGTATGAGCGAGATGCATAGAAAGTGTTATGCACACGCTAGCGAATATGTCTGTGTAAACCTTTACGTTTATTATGCATTTAGATAATTGAAATATCAAAATTCAACGTGTGGCTTGTGTTACAAACAATAACTAACATAAGATAATCAAATGATTGTCTAGTTATTTCAAACCAAATGTTAAAATCGAGTAATACGAATATTCTATGCAAAAATGCACGCGGATATCATAATCATTCCCCTCTCTTGAGGAGTAAGTTAAAACAGCAGCTCCCACTGACCGTTAGAGCGAGATTATTCAGAGTCCTCGCAGCGTTTACAGAATATTATTATGGAAATTGCGTGCAGAAGGCAGCTTATACCGGCGAGTACCGCCCCTACTACGCTGTTCTGTTCTTAAAAATGACTATTTTGGCAATTGAGACAGATGTTGTCTTATAAAGGGGGGGCGGGCGGGCCGCTAATAAAGTTTTCAACCCCATAGACGGTCTGTGGTATGCCACCAAATTTCATTGCGTCCCAAGCAAGGTCAAGCTGATCTTGGACCGTTGCTAGCTTGGTTGGTCACCGTCCTGCAAACTTTTAAAGGCAAGGTAACACTATTAATCTGACTGCACCAGCGTTACTCCAGCCATCAGAGGCCCTACCGCAAACCACGTTCGATGTGTTGCCTCCCTGTCACACTTACGTACGAATTTACAAGTGTGACAGAGAGGCAACACGTCGAACGTGGTTCACGGTAGGCCATCAGCAGTCTCATAAACAATGAACGCTGCGCCACGATACTGCTGAAATAATGCTGGTACAGTCTGAATCCGAATGGTACCATTAGTCTGGCCAAGTCTGTCTTATCATTTCCATCTGTACAAAAACACGACTTTGAAAGTTGAGAGGTTTATCATATTTTAAATATTACGACTCTTTTTTGTTTGAAACGACAAGACTAGTCTAGCTAGACTACGATCGAGAGATTACCGACTTTCAAATAGATGGTCGTGGGGTAAAATGTATGTCTGAAATATCACGTTATCAACTAGAGTCAGGCTACGCTAACTCTGCACCGTGTTTTGTAGCACAGTGTGGAAGTGTTATCATAAACGTCACAACTTCTATGAAATTATGGCGTTAAAAATGATAATTGCCCACTTTGTGCAGTTAGCTAAGCCTGACTCTACTCACTTTTCAGTTATAAGCATTGCGAGAAAATCAGAGTAATGCAAACATTGACTAATTTCTTGCTTAGGTTTGGATACTTGTCTTAATTCCAAGTGTGCTAGATAATAGACCTTGCTGAGATTAGGTCATCTTCACAGTACAAACTAGTAAAAATAGTACGGGTTACATCTCGCACGGAACTTTCCAACTACTTATGCCCCTGTCGCAGAAATGGTGATACGAGATCAAACTAACATAGGATACGTACGTACTTCACTTCTTTGAGTCTACTTTTCCTGTATATAATGTTAATGTAGTAATGTAGAATGTTGGCTAACCGGATTTAGCTTCTGAAATTGGATTAAAGTAAATTGATTAGAAGTTACTTATCTCCTTAAAACATTATGACCTTTAACTGATTTATATTCTGTAATCTATCTCCCTCCCTGTATAAGAGGCGAATGCGCATGTGCGTTTAATTCCTTAATGTATACGAAGTAATTATTGCAATATACAACGAATAATAAAAAAGCTAAGAAAAACAATAAAAGCTAATCATTTATTAGCCGCAACTATAAAGTCTATTTTGGGGCTGTTTCGGATGAAATAGTTAATTATTAAATCCGACAGTTTTAGTAACTACAAATCCAACAATTTTATGATTTCTGCAAATGCAAAAGGCAGCGAACGTCCCATTACATTGTTACTATGCCAGTAATCATGGCTTATTTCCAACGTGATAAATCGAAGCGAAATAAATTCGCTTTGGTCATTTTAATAGAAATTTTAATCCATAGACATACGGTTGGTATTTTGGTGTTGGTAGCGCTCCGAATTTTCGCGGTATTTTGCCTTGCGGCAGGGAATAGTGATGTGCTGCATTTGTTTGTGCGCGACCACAACACGGGAACGCTAACGAACTTATTATTTGCATTTCGAATACCTACGATTTACAAGCCAGTTCCGCGATTCGAAAGTCAAAATAGAATTTATTATGACGTTTTTCAATAAATGCTTCGGTTTTAACGTTTTATTGGTGAGCTTTAAGAGAAATGGTTTTCATTTTAAGTATCTATCATATTTATTGAGCAGATATTAAAAGAAATAAAACCATGAAAACGGATTATATCGCGTATATTGAATTTATACTACATCCCGACGTTTCGATCCCTTTACAGCGTTCGTGGTCAACGGGTGACGGGTGGTGTTAAGGGTTCGAAACGTCGAGATGTAGTATGAATTCAATATACGCGATATAATCCGTTTTCATAGTTTTATTTCATGAGTAACTATAGCGGTAACCGAAGTTAGATATTAAATATTAAGTTTGCAACCTATTATGCAATAAATATTTTTGTAATTTTAATGCAGCTAATGTATTTAGGTAACTTAAAGTCTGCAGGGAAGAAAAATAGCTGTACATTTTCTAGTATAGTCGAGCTATAATATCAGATACTTTTTTACTCCACTTCACCAGCCCAAGTTGAAAATCCGTCGTTATACAAGAAATATCATTATATTATTTTATTTTATATTATATATCAACCGGACTAATCCTAACAAGGCCTAGTTCCCTCTCTGGGTTGGAAGGTCAGATGTCAGTCGCTTTCGTAAAAACTAGCGCCTACGTCAATTCTTAGGATTTCTTGTTAAGCAGACCCCAGGCTCCCATGAGCCGTGGCAAAAATGCCGGGATAACGCGACGAAGATGATCAAATGACAAATCCAAAGAAACATAAACCAAAGACTACATAATAGACTTTTGCTGAGCTCCTGAAAATTTTAACCAATTATAATATGATTAATCTGTGACCCACAGGTCATCATTAGTTTCCTTTTTTTCTCTCTGTCGTTCGCCATCTCATCATTCACCCTGGGCTATAACAGCGAAAATCGAAGTTCGTAAATTTCGAGCAACTAATTGTGTTACTCTAATTACGCCTTAATTGAATAAAAGAGAAAGATGGCCGAAATTTGCGTACTTCAGTGTTCGCGGTAGGCCCTCTGCTTTCTTTTCATATCATTAATTATTGGGACTTATCCTTATTATGATTAAAATATGAAATGGAAATATAAATTACAAAACTACTAATGGCGTTATTCATAAACGCGCTACAAGCCAAGCTATGTAGTTAATAATCGTTTGTCTTTATCTGTCATTTCAACTTAAGTATTTGTAAAAAGGGTTCAAATATAAATTTACTAATTAAGGCTTGTAAACTTTTATGAATAAGGAATAAGGGGGTTAGTAAATTGAAATCGTGTTTAGCTCCATCTTTGTTTTCGTGTCATATTTAACACTTGTTTCAGTTTCAAAGTAGTTCAAACCCTGTTACATAGATGGCGCTAACATTGCTGAGTGTTTTCTATAAAAAAGAGGTCAAAAATTCAAAATAATCTAAAGATAATACGTTACTATTTGTTTTAAGTACAATACGTAGTAAAGAAAATATAATATTACGAATATGGAGCAATATAACATTGTAAACATGCGGTCATCACCTCATAAGAAAAACTTCCGTGAGACACAGACATATTAAATATATTAATAACGGGTCACTCACGTATTTTAAGTCGAAAACGCTCGACATGTTACGTGATACGTTAGTAACCAGTTATTAATATATTTAATATGTCATAAGAAAAACGTTATCGACATGTTCCATAGCAACAACTGAAATTAAAATGTATTATACTTAATCGATTTTTTATAGCTCCATTGCTTTTAATTAGTTTGTTTACTCACTTTAGCCTATTAGTTTTTTTTAATTAGTTACACGAAGTTCTCATTCAGTTTCCACTGAGTAGTAAAAATAGAAAGAATTATTTTATAATAATGCAACCATCATTTTCAGAAAAAATGGTACCATTTACGTTTTTTTTAAACCATCAACTTTTGGGTTATTTAGACTCAGAATCACGAGTACTATTGAATGAGACAAAAAAGTATCCCGTTTTTCATACAAATTCTGGGTGTTAGTTTTGTAATGGTCCATACAAAATGTATGTGAAAATGCGTTACAAAACTGCCTTTTTATTTTTATTTTTATATCGATAGTCCTCGTGATTCTGAGTAGAAATAACCTAAAAGTTGATGGATTTTCGAAAAAAAGTAAATGGTACACTTTTAACTTTTAAATGACAATGCCCATTTATGCAAATGGGTCTCGTACAATTAGTAAAGATTGATAATATCAGTAGTTTGTGACTTACAATAGGATAGGATCCTAATAGGTAATTACATAGTAGGTATGTAGATAGGATGGTAAGACGATTTCCAATTGTTTTATTTTTATTGTTATAATAATAATAATAATAACCCCGCGGGGGCAGCTTGTGGCGAGCTGACGGTGAGTGGCGACACCGCGGACCCCTATTCCAGAGGGCCCTATCATCTGGCCCTCGCCTCTGTGCTTGCCTTGACTGGCCGGCCAGAGCAGTGTTGGCCGAAACGTTAATGCAATTAACCATTAACCAGTACAAATTGAACCGTAAACTGTAACCGTCCGTTCGGCTTACGGTTCAATTTGTACTGGTTAATGGTTAATTGCAATTAACGTTCGGCCAACACTGGGCCAGAGTTGAGTCGCAAAAGCGGGACCTATGCTCCAGGTTGGAAGTGTAAAATGTCATAACGCCGGCGGCCTGCTGAACGGATTACCGAGATCTGGCTACCGCAGACTCACCTCTCGACAACCTCACAGCCGCTCTGAAGTGTTGCCCTATTGTCGCACTGTGCGTGCGACTGTTGTAGGGTCCCCTAAATGAGTTGGCGAGTCACCACCTGTCTTACACAATTTTGAGACTGATTGTCACGGCAGGTGTCCGCTAGTCTCCCTCCATAGCCCATTATCCAGTCCGTCCAACATTCAAATCAATAGCCCATGACCTTAGTTCCTATCGCAGCACAAAAGTGCTGCACTGCAATAGTCTTTGCACCTGGCGGGGACCATCTCCGGATGTATCACATTGTGCTTTCGGGGATGGTATCCGCCCTTGCTTTTAGATTAGAGTGTCTTAAAGGGTCTCTGTGCTGTTGGCTTCGGCCCCACGTACGCCTCCCAAAGGTCCGGGACCCCATGGTCCCGTGATATGGAAAAGACAATAATAATAAATATTATAGGACATTCTTAGGTACACAGATTGACTAAGTCCCACGGTAAGCCCAAGGAGGCTTGTGTTATGGGTACTTACTCAGACAACGATTTATAATATATAAATACTTAAATACATACAAAACACCAATGACTCAGGAGCAAATATCTGTGCTCATCACACAAATAAATGCCCTTACCGGGATTCGAACCCAGGACCATCGGCTTCACAGGCAGGGTCACTACCCACTAGGCCAGACCGGTCGTCAAATTATTGTTATGCCGATAACAATAATCTTAATTCTTATTTACGCGCTTTAATGAATTATTGCAAAGAACACTATAGAACTTATATTTTTTATTTGTTCCGAATGTTTCGATTACTTAAAAATAATAATTTTGAATAGGACAACACGTCCGCCACGGTCGTCACAACGACGTAAACGTAAAAGTATCGATAAAAAGTTGACAATGTAACACGTCCCTATTTATGTCAAAATTCCGCAAAGAAATCTATGATAACCAGTAAAATTAAAAAGTTGGTAACCGGCTAAGCTATCCGGACAGAACAAAAGGTCATGTCAAATAGTCGTTTTACAGCAAAGCCGGGCGATAGATGATCATGAGCACTGTGCGTGGATAACTTAAAATAGATTTGCCGTATTTTTAACGTGACGTGACGTCTTATCAGGGCAAACGAACTTGGTAGTTTCGGGTTTAGACATTACAGTTTTTTTCTTTGCCCAAATTTCTTATAGTGACAAAAAACACTGTAATGTTTAAAACGTTGTTCGACTCTTTGATAACTCAGGCCAGCTGTCAAGAGGTGGGTAAGTTTTTGAATACATTTCGTAGATTATTATAAGTGAAGATCATTATATGAGTAAATACCGCAGTTAAGTATCGTAGGCATGAGGTGTTTGCTGTGATTTTTTGCGCTAATACGGCATCCTTGCCCTTGGGACGTCCGCCCTTGAACTAATATCTTCACACACCTGTGTTGTGCGGCATTATGTTTCTATGTTACACCTGACTACCGACTGCATTAGACTTAACAATCTAATGATAATGAACTTATGCAATCTACTGACATCTACAATACGAACAACACTATTAGACAATAATATTCATCATAACATAAACACGAACCTTGATCTTAAATATTTAAATTTAGTACAGGTACATTTCCATGTTTATGTAAATTTGTTACTCACCAGTGCTGGAGACGTTAATGACTACTCGATTTTTTTATATTTGTATTATATTGTTGTAACTTATGTTTACATCTCTAGGAGTGCACCAAGATACAGCTGTGTTTGACTTGTGTTATTGCTTCTATACACAAGATAACTTGTCTTATCAGTTACGTCAACTCACCCAATAATTATCAATTCAGTTCAATTTGAGTCTTCACAACAAAATGACTTACCGTCGGGTAACTGTTCATCATTTATTTATTGTGCAATTTTAAATTTGATTAGTTTGAAAAAGTTTTTGATGATAGAGTTCCTTTTTCAAATTCTTTCAAACTTTTAAACTACCTATTTGTTGTTTCAGTGAAAGAAGTGTATTGGAAAATAGTTTTAAAATCTTACGGAATGCGTTCAAAATGTGTTGTGCTATTGATTAATAATTAACAGTTTTATTCCATTGTCATTGATAACCTAATCTCAATGTTTACTGCAGGTTTTGGTGTAATGACTTCTTAATTGATTTGACATTGCTAGAAATTAAACAATTGTTAATTTATCTGTCAACTACTTGTATCAATAATTGCCTGTTTTCCTTGCCTTTCAATTGTTTCATTCTTTCAATAATGATCTTATTGATGGAACTTGTTACATAACCTAAAACATGATATGAAAATGCTTCATGCGTAGGATGTGTGTGTGATAAGATATGGAGTTATGCCGTAATTGTTACAATTCTTACCATAACATTTGACATTAAGTCATGGAATAAGACAAAGTTGACTGATAGAATATTGAAGGCACCAATAACATTCTTTGACTGTTGTCATGTGATTTGGTGATGACATAAACAATTTAACAATAAGTTTCTTTAGATATATGAGTTATCTAGTCCTAATAACTAAAGTCCGGTCTTAGCTATCTTTGCACTGACTAGAACAGACCAAATGAAGCAGTGTCATTATTTAACATCATATTTTCATGGAATTGAACATTAATTATGACATTGCCACACTTTGTCATTGCAAATGCCATGCAGAGTTAGGTTCGACTATTGCTTGCTAGTAGAAGTATTTAGAATTTTAAAAGCTATAGGTTATATATAACTGTTTTATAGTACAATATTTTTCTTGTATTATAATGCCAAAAAAGAGGAATGAGTAGTTTTTTATTCTAATGTTTCTGTTAAAATTGGTTAGCCAGACTTAAGATTAGAAAAGAGCTTACTCCCATAATAAAGGCCGGCAACACACTTGCAACCCTAGTGTTTACAGGTGTCCATGGGTGGTAATCGCTTACCATCAGTCGATTTGTCTGCTTGATTGCCTCCTTTTTCATAAAATACATTTTTAATCTGTAGTATCTTTCGATCCGGAGGTTGCAGGCTCAAATCCTGGCTCATACCACTAAGTTTTTCGGTGCTTATGTATGGAATAACATTTGATATTTACCACTAGCTTTTCAATGAACATCGCGAGGAATCCTTCATACATCTGCGAAGAAATTAAAAAGGTGTATGTGAAGTCCCCAACCCGCATTGGTATTATTATTAATCTGTCGGACTCTTGCATCCACTGCTATCAGTATCATTACATGAATCACAATATGGTGTGACTTCCTAAATCCAGTTTTAACTAGAATTTTAGTGTAATTTAATTGAAGATAAGATAATTGTCATGAATGATAATATTGATAAAATTCTTCTGTAGCCAGTTGTAAGTAAGCTGTGGCATATTAAAGTTTTTTGGATTAGTGATCTATCTATCTAGCCTTTTTATTCTGAGTTAGAGTATGTCTCGTAGCTCAGTGTGCCGCTTGGCAAAGGCCTCCTCTAGCTCTTTCCATTGAGGTCTGTCGTGGGCCACTCTTATCCATTTCGGACCCGCTGTGAGTTTGAGTTCATCCTCCCGTCTTGTTCGAGGTCTCCTCTGGCCCCGTGTACAACCTTTTGGATACCAATTGGTTACTGTTTTGCTCCATTTTTCCCCACCTGTTTTGTTCCCGGTTTAGTGATATGTTTTAATTATTTTTATTACGTTTCCAGGGGGCTGGTTACCTAAAAAGGGCCGATACAGACCGCCTTCATGAGATATTTCTGAGGTTCGCCACAGTAGAGAAGAATGGCGAACGCTTCATCACCAGTGAAGATTTTGTCAGGAAGTTCCTTGGATTGTTTGACGAAAGTAAGTTGATTTTAAGGGTTCCGTACCCAAAGGGTAAACGGGACCCTATTACTAAGACTCCACTGTCCGTCTGTCTGTCTGTCCGTCTGTCACCAGGCTGTATCTCATCAATCGTGATAGCTAGACAGTTGAAATTTTCACAGATGATGTATTTCTGTTGCCGCTATAACAACAAATACTAAAAACAGAATAAAATAAATATCTAAGCGGGGCTCCCATACAACAAACGTGATTTTTTTGTCGTTTTTTTGCGTAATGGTACGGAACCCTGCGTGCGCGAGCCCGACTCGCACTTGGCCGGTTTTTTGACGTAAAATGCTTAAACATGGCAACAATTATTAATTCTGTTTATTTTTAAGATAATTGTGAATTATATGTGGTATTTTCTATAAACCACCATTATAAACGATGCTCCGATATAAATACAATGTCGCGCGATGCTGTGCGGCGTAAGCGCCTTCGACAATAAGGTCCCTTTTCATAGAAAATACCCCATATTTTTACTGTAAAGAGTTTTTTGTATATTTGTATATTTTTATATTTCATACACAATTAATATTGTTCATAAATAAATAATGAATGAATGAATTTAGTATGGAATTTTTTTAGTTCCATTTTATTTAATATCAACTATTTTATGTCGCACTATACTTAAGGTATCTGTCCATCAAGCAAAATAAAAGTGACAAGCTTTTTACTTTTTTTTTTCGCTCAAGAAGCTTAAGTACCTGTATGTAGGTCCCATAACCGGTCCGATTAAACAGATGCATATATTAATGGTTGATGGTGAGCAGTGGCCATTGGCACAAAAAAAAATTACATTTAATTTTTTTGTAAAAGAAGTCTCTACTGAAAAATGGCGTTTTGTCGTGCAGATGTGGTATTTTAATCTAACTCGAACTTTTCCAGATGACTTCAACAAAGATTCAGTTGAGCTCATCGCCGGCATCGTGGACATGGACAAGAACGGGCTCATATCGTTCCCGGAGTTCCAGGCCTTCGAGGGGCTGCTCTGCGTGCCCGACGCGTTGTATAAGACCGCCTTCCAGCTTTTTGATACTAACGGCAACGGATTTGTCGCTTTTGGTGAGCTTTCTGTCATTTTAGACTTATAATAAGGAGTTCCACGCCTTCGAGGGGCTGCTCTGCATGCCCGACGTACTGTATAAGACAGCCTTCCAGCTCTTTGATACTAACGGCAACGGATTTGTCGCTTTTGGTGAGCTTTCTGTCATTTTAGACTTATAATAAGGAGTTCCACGCCTTCGAGGGGCTGCTCTGCATGCTCGACGTACTGTATAAGACCGCCTTCCAGCTCTTTAATACTAACGGCAACGGATTTGTCGCTTTTGGTGAGATTTCTTCCATTCTAACTTAGAGACTTCAAGTCCTTTTGCACTTTCTCGGTAAGGAATTAAATTCTGTGATAATTGAATTTATATAATTAAATCATAGCGATCATACTAGGCGAAAAACGCGAATGTTTCATTACAAGTCCATTTTTTTACAGTACATCTGGTGCTCCATTACGACACCCTGTGCTATAATAACCACATTACGTAACTACGTCGAAACTTTAAATGGTCATATAATTATATGTACTGTAAACCGTTGTACGATACACGTGCGAATAGGTAATTCGCAACTTGTGTCGATTTAAAACACTCCCTTCGGTCGTTTTTTAAAATTCGCTAATTTTTCGCACTTGTATTGTAAATAACAATATTTGAAGTCACCAAGCATCCAAGCATACAATTATTTTGCAATTCATACTTTAGCGTCCCTAGCTACGCGATTGGCCTTAATAGGTTAATGTTAGGTATCCTAGTGGTCTGTAATAGCAATGCATTCCGATCTAGATATATCTGAAAGTAACTAGTCTTAAGCGGTGGTGCAAGCCTTACTACACATAGACAAACCACTTTTTGAACATTCCCCCAGATTACCATTTACGAAAACTTAACTTTTCATAGATGAGAAAGAACTTCACAGAAGTAAGCAAGATGTTAGAAATCAAGCACTTTTTAGGGTTCCGTACCCAAAGGGTACAAACGGGACCCTATTACTAAGACTTCACTGTCCGTCTGTCTGTCCGTCTGTCTATCTGTCACCAGGCTGTATCTGTATCTCATTAACCTTGATAGCTATTAGACAGTTGAAATTTTCACAGATGATGTATTTCTGTTGCCGCTATAACAACAAATACTAAAAACAGAATAAATATTTAAGGGGGGCTCCCATACAACGAACGCGATTTATTTGCCGTTTTTTGCGTAATGGCACGGAACCCTTCGTGCGCGAGTCCGACTCGCACTTAGCCGGTTTTGTGGTATTTTTTTTATAGAAATAGTAATAATTTTAGGTACTTGAGATTATTTAATTACTACAATACATACTACATCGCGTAACAGATTTCGTTAAATATCCTCATGTGGAGTTCTGCGGAATTCCATAAAATATCATCAGACCGAAAATTTAATAAACCTTCTTTTTATAAGCGAATTGACGGTATACTTACACATTATAATTTCAATAAAATTATTAAATACTACCTTTTGCCCGCGACATCGTCTGCGTGTAATAAGTAACAGCAGCTAGAGTAAGTTTAGTGCCTGGATAAAGTATAATAGCAATCATTCAATTTAAGCATAAGCTTAATAAGATTGCTTGACATCAATTATCAGGCAATTTATTAAATTTCTCAATTTCACCCCCGTTTTCACTCTCTTTAGGGTTGATTTCCGACATAAAAACTATCCTATGTCCTTCGTCGGGACTCAAACTATCTCCATGCCAAATTTCAACTAAATCGGTTCAACGGTTTATTCGTGAAGAGGTAACACACAGACAGACAGGCAGACAGACTTTCGCATTTATAATATTAGTATGGATAATGTTCTTTATCAAGATAGCCTCGCTTCTTATATCTAATCCACTTTGATTGTAGATTGTAAACCAATTTTACGCAGTCACGTACGTGCTTATAGTATTTCACAGTACATATGGTGCTACTTTCTCGCACTAGTGCGTAAAAGAGCACTTTTCGTGCATATGTCGAAAGTTTAAAGGGCCATAAATATTTACTGTAAAACGTTGTACGATACACGTGCGAATAGGTAATTCGCAACTCGTGTCGATTTAAAACACTCCCTGCGTTCGTGTTTTAATTTATCGCTACTCGTTTCCTCTTTTCCGCACTTGTATCGTAAATAACTATAGTTAACATTATGTACAGAGATTTTCCTATGTTAATTTGACCTTTTGAAACTGAGCAGCTAATATACCTAATGGGGTTGAATTGTAGCTATTTTGAATCAATGTCTGAAACAAGTACACGCCATGGTTATGTAACGATGACGCTTATACTTGGATTCTACTAAGATGGGTTTTGACTCAAGATTTTTACACATTATTTACAGGATTTAAATCCATGAAAATGGTATACGTAAAAGCAATGGAAGAAACTTGAGAACTATTGCAATTGCATTTAGGCTCGTGTCAATCATTGGAGGCAGTTTCGGCTACTTTCTGACCCCCCTCTCCCTTCGTGATATTTGGTGAGGTTGGCCCCCCACATAACCTCACGTATATATTTTTTCATTCGACCTAATTGTATGATAAATAGTATTGTATATAATGAATCTTGTTTATTTTTCTATATCTTCTTCTATCTACTTAGAGTTGTGCCGTTCCCGG
Source organism: Cydia strobilella (assembly GCF_947568885.1). NCBI lineage: Eukaryota > Metazoa > Arthropoda > Insecta > Lepidoptera > Tortricidae > Cydia > Cydia strobilella. Next base: position 3,485,136 of record NC_086048.1, read on the forward strand.
GAACGTTCCCCATTTCGTATGGAATGGGGAACATACAAAATAGGGAACGGCACAACTCTACCTATATATCTACTCGTGTGGTAGATATTTTTTCATAGTTTCGTTCACTGTAGAAAAATACACGAATACACGTGAGACCCTCCCAACGTGTGATCTGGGCCCCGTTTATCAAAAGCTTGTAGCTTGTAATACAAGTGGAAGTCCCTTTCTAACAAAAGCCGTCAAAAAGTGAGTTCCGCTTGTATTACAAGCTACAAACTTTTGATAAACAGGGCACTGTTGTGATTTTTTCAACAAAGAAATTCAAAAGGTGTAAGTCTCCAATCCGCATTGGGCTAGCGTGGGCTATAGCCCAAGCTCTCTCGCGCATGAGAGGAGGCCTGTGCCCAGCAGTGGGACATATATAGGCTGAATGTCTTTCCCATCACGGAACAATGGTGTTCCGGACCTTTGGAAGGCGTGCGCGGAGCCGAAGCCAACACGTAGATAGCTTTTTGACACTTTAGTGAAATGTAATGCTGGCACCACACTTCGTTATGTGTTATTCGTTATACGCGTTATTCGTCCGAAAACGACGAAGTGTGGAGGACTTATTCGTCTGTTTTTGCCTTATTCGCACGCATAACGCATAAGCGCAAATAGCAAATACGCGTATCCGTTCACTTGTCGGTTTTTTGACACACTTCAAATGACACGATAAAGACGCAGCGCAATTATTCGCCAAATACGGCAAAGTGTGGTACCCCTATTTGTTGTTCGCTTCACATAAACATATATTTAGGCAAATACAGCGAAGCCACATAACGAATAACACAACGAAGTGTGGTGCCAGCATAAGGGGTACACCGAGCGGATGCTGCCCTTGCCCGTGTCATGTGACGCACGCAGAGGCAGCACCCGCCAGGGTGTAAGGACTATTGAGTTAATGGGATCTAAAATGAACTAGGTTATTGGGTGAAAGCGATGGACTAGGTACTGCAGGCTGAATTATTATTAGAGATAGAGATAGAGATCTTTATATGCAATTAGGTAATATTTACTTGTTTATTTAATTTCCAGACGAGTTTACGGAAGTCATGCAAAAGACGGTCCTGAACAAGAAGCTCCCCTTTAACATGGAGAGCACCTTCGTCCGCCTCTACTTCGGCAAAGACAAGAAACGCCTGGTCACATACCCCGAGTTCAGCCAGTTCCTTCACGACTTCCATGAGGAGTACGGAGTGGAGGCTTTCAAGAAGTGTGACAAGGATGGAAGTGGATTCATCAGTTCGGGGGACTTTAAGGATATCATGATGTCGGTTAAGAGTCATCTGCTGACAAAGGAAATCAAGAATAAAGTTATTAATGTAAGTGGCTTCTTTCTTACTTAATTCATATTTTTTTTCCTTATTTTTTTCTTGTTTTAAGTAATTTATTTGTTTTAATCATTTATTATGTAATAAAACAGATGAGCTGTAGTGTAGGCTTAGTTTAGGTAAGTTTGCAACCCCCCACAGAAATAAACTGCTTCCACCACGGTGGAACTGTGGAACACGGGGGACTAGAAGTAGGGGAGTATTCATACTGCCCAGTCCAAGTGCTAAATTCAAGATAACTCAAACCTTGGTTTGTTAAATGGGCCACGGGCCGTCGGGCATTATTAATATGGACCGGCCAAAGTAATAAATTTATCACTTTTTTCAAACATGCTCCGAAATGGTCGCATTTTGTTCGTAAATCGAAAACGCAAAGTGCCTAATGCAAAAACCACGCGGAACCAACGTGTACATAATTCGATAAATATATTATATATTTCAGTATTTCCTTACATGTTTGAGAAAAGCACTATGTATACCTCGATGGAAACAGGCATTTTTTGACTCAACCTTTTGCCATGGCATTAAGGTACCTAGTCAGAAAATGCCTTTCTTTCCATCCCTAGGCAACAATGTACTTTTGCCCGACGCTCTTGGGCATTATTTATAATGACTTGTCATTATTTATACTGCCCGTTATTTTCTATTACAGGCGACTGGCTTCCCTCAAGGCTCAAGAAAAATCAGCTTCCCCTACTACATGGCGTTTAACTCTCTGCTCAACAATATGGAACTCATCAAGCGAGTGTATCTAAATGCTACCAACGGCCATCGCTCACAAGAGGTATAGTTTGTCTAAAGACTGTCTTATTTATGTTTGAAAGACAGAGTGAATCACACTATCTTTATCTTACACTTATACTAGCACCCAAAAGAAAAGGAGTAGTTTTTTTTGTTCTTATTTACTATTTGCTAGCGCCTTATGCTTACGCGAAAAACCGATTTCATACAATTTTTTAAATGCTCCTAACTTATAATAATTAATTGTTCGAAGAAATCAAACGTGCCAGCCCATAGCTGTGGTTGAAAATATTTTCAATAATGTTAATATCCAGAGAGGAAAATGAGGACTAGTGTGATTGCTATAGTTATTGGCCACTCCTAACCTAAGGCCCAGCCATACAAATGAATAATCCATAATTTGCCACTGAAATTTGAACCTATAGTGCAGGAAATAGAGTCGATTTTACGTTGTTTGAAAATTGAACGAAACAGCGTAAGCGACTGTTCCTGTTCCAATTGAATAGGATTTAAATTTTATCTGAAGAGGTACTATAGGTAGGACCTTGGGCTTTAGGTTAACAATACGGCCTCCAATTGGCTTGTTTCTTTCTAGATTGTAATGAGTGGCCAATTACTATGTAGTGGCCAATATAGCGGTGACCCTATGTTTGCATGAAAAGGTGATTTCGCTTGGGTCCTCCACTTTCGTCTCAATGGTTCCTATTTTTTACTCACAGGTGACCAAGGAAGAGTTCCTACATTCTGCTCAGATGATGAGTCAGATCACTCCGCTAGAGGTCGATATATTGTTCTTCCTGTGTGACACCATCAACCATACTAATGGGTGAGTTACTGTTTTTAGGGTTCCGTACCCAAAGGGTAAAAACGGGACCCTATTACTAAGACTCCACTGTCCGTCTGTCTGTCACCAGGCTGTATCTCATCAACCGTGATAACTAGACAGTTGAAATTTTCACAGATGATGTATTTCTGTTGCCGCTATAACAACAAATACTTAAAAGTACGGAACCCTCGGTGGGCGAGTCTGACTCGCACTTGTCCGGTTTTTCTACTACCGTTTGCAAAAAAGTAGGTATATAAAACTTTAACACATTTAAAACTTATGAAATAAAACTACTATTAGAGGAGAAAACACCATACATCATTAAATAAAGGATTTAGTACATAAAACCACGGAAAACAGGCATAGCTTAGGTAAATCACACTCCGACGCCGTAATGGCGGGCGAACCTCGTCTGAGTAGTCGACACCAATCGTAGGGCTGCACCCGAGCAATCCACATAATCGGTTATCACTATGAAAAGGGATTATATCGCGTATATTGAATTCACAACACATCCCGACGTTTCGAACCCTTACAGCGTTCGTGGTCAACGGCGGTGGTGTTGGTTCGTTGACCACGAACGCTGTAAAGGGTTCGAAACGTCGGGATGTGTTGTGAATTCAATATACGCGATATAATCCCTTTTCATAGTTTTATTTCATGTGTAACTATCGCGGTAACCGAAGACAATATTACATTCTAAACTTATTAAATTAATATTGTCTTCGGTTACCGCGATAGTTACTCATGAAATAAAACTATGAAAACGGGACGGGTTTTTTATCGCGTATATATATATATCTCTTTCCTTGAAAATAATTGTAGTGTATAACTAGCCTTATGAACCGATTTTGCATGTACAACCAGCCTGAAAGTTTATAGTCTATGATTGTTCATTATTTTAGTATGTGGGTATTTTTGCACTTTGTAATTTTTCCTCAGTCACCCGTTGACCACGAACGCTGTAAAGGGTTCGAAACGTCGGGATGTATTATAAATTCAATATACGCGATATAATCCGTTTTCATAGTTTTATTTTATTAAATTAAATCAAATCAATTTTAACAATTAAAACTTTTTTCAGACGCATCGTGTACAATGATCTAAACTCGATAACCCCCGAGCAATACTTCAAGCATGTGACCCGACGAGTCGCCGAAATAAAAGCCGTGTCCGTAAGTATCTCTCTCACACAACAAGCTATCCTCCTCTAACGCAGCAACGGACCGATGTATGTGTAGTCGAATATAGACCTTAGGGTTCATTCAGAAATCATGTGACACTATGGGGTAGGGGTAAAATTTCACGTGTAATTTTTCGATCACAGCATGAAATCAAAAAAATAAGGAAAATTATTTTACTAACCGGGGATCCGGCGATGGCGAGATAACTTTGACTCCTTTTTGAGTGGCTGGCCAGATATAGCACTAAACAGAGGGAGAGGCCTTTGCCCAGCAGTGGGACACAGTGGGCTCTGAATAATAATGTTACTAATAAAAATCACCTAATGGGTCAATGAAACAAACTATGTTACTATAATAATGCCCATTGGCTGACGGATATAATAACAAAATGTGACATTCTCAATCAAAAGGTACAAGTTTGTTGCTCACCATAAGAACGCTCTGACAGGTTATTTGTATAAAGATACAAGCTAATTTCGTCTTTATGGTAAGCGACAAAATTTAATCAAGAAAAGCACGGCAACGCATTTGCAACTTCTCTACGAACAATCAAACAACGCAAACTACGTTCGACGTGTTGCCTCTCTGTTTTTTTTTTTTTAATGTTTGTTACTCCATTACTCCGTCATTTCTGGACCGATTTTGAAAATTATTTTTTTGATTGTAAGTATATACATACAGATTGGTCCCGTTTTAGTCAAAACGCAGTTCTGATGATGGGATCCACGAGGAATCGAGGGAACTCCTCAAATGTAAAAGGCATACGTATAGTGATTTTAGTATTTTCATCAACAAATCAAGCATTTACATTTAAAAAAGTGACATTTGATGTAGTGGAACTGCTGATGATGATCAGAACGGAACTCTTCAATGACGCATAGTTCACGTTTGGCGATTTGTCCTCTTCGTTATGATTGGTAAACAAGTTAGGTTTTCAAGACACATTTTTGTCAAGCTCGAGTTCTGATGATGGGATCCATGAAGAATCTAGGGAACTCCTCAAATGTGAAAGGCATACATATAGTGATTTTTGTATTTTCATCAACAAATCCAGCATTTCCGTTTAAAAAAGTGACATTTGATGAAGTGCAGCTGCTGATGATGATCAGAAATATCAGATTTATTCTCTTCGTTATGGACCCAGACCCAAACTTGGACCTGGACTTTTTTTTGGACTGCGATCCTCACAGAACCGAACTGCTATCAGAAAAGTGGGTTAGGTTAGGTTAGAACTGTGACCCTTACAGAAACGAAATGCTATCAGAACATTGGGTTAGGTTAGGTTAGAACTATGACCCTTACAGAAACGAAATGCTACTAGAAACGTGGGTGGTTTTACCTCATTTTAGTTAGGCAAAAGATGCTGTCTTTTTCATTTCATTGTCTGGAGTGCACCATCAACAATAAGTAACCTTTCAACGGCATCCCCCATTGAAGTCGGTTTTTTTTTCTTAAAAATTATATAGCATAGAAACATGATTTCTGGATGAGACCTTATGTGTATAGTTATAAGGTTGGGAACACCACTAACTCTAGCTGTTTTTTAATCGCGTACAAAGGAGGAGGTAACTATGATGAGACCTAGATATATAGATCTTGTGGACAGAATGCTGGTAAGTCAGGTCATTCTAGTTACGATGTTTCTTTTGTACTTTCCGGTAGTTTTAAGGATGACTCGCGTTAGACCGGGCCGTGTCCGGGCCGGAGCTTTCGGCGCTTCGTTTTCTATGGAAAGCACCACGTGATCACCTGTCATGTTATAGAAAAGTAAGCGCCGGAAGCTCCGACCCGGACACGGCCCGGTCTAACGTGAGTCATCCTTTACAGAACTGTGGCCCCCTAAAGCCCACTGTCCTACTCATAGTACAAATTATTTGAGTCAAAGAATTGTTGAAAGATATATTACGGAGTGTCAGTTCTGTAGAACTACAGGTTTACTGCTTAACTGAGACGGTTTGTGGGAAAGTTGGTTAACCCTTTCACCGCCAAAGACGTCAACTGACGCGCGCGGCTACAGCCCAATATACCTTTCAAAAGGCGTGGGTTTAGTAAAGAGTAGTGAAGTTTCGGTATGACGAACCGTCGAAGTTAATAGGGAATATTACGCAAAACTCTGCGTAGAGGGCGTCACTAGCACAATCACAGGGCCCGCCGCGAAAGTTCGGTTTCTGCCTCTCTATCACTCTTGCCTATTCGATCGATAGAGGCAGATAACGAAATTTCTATTTTCGCGTTTCGCGGTAGGCCATCTGTAAACAAACCGCCTTGATGTATATGTATCAATGTCATAGTGAAAACTTGTAAAAAAACTGTTTAAGGCCTAGTATGTATAAGTTACTCTATGGTTTAGTATGTGCACTAGTGCTGCACTCTGGCGGCAGAACATGGCAGTAATACTGGTAGGAACATTCTTTCTCTTTATATCTGTCTGAGGTTTATCTAAAGGGAAATTTGGACTGAATTTATGATATAAATGCAAAATTATTGGTACAAATCAGTTTTCGCATTGATATACTACATGACCAACATATAATAAACATTTGTTCAAATTTCCCCTTTCAATATTTTTCATCCCATCAAGAACATCTTATTGTTGTGCATGCTTTACCTTTAACTAAAATCTCACTTTCCTTCTTTTCGATTTAGCTATATCTTAATTAAGCTAAAAAAAAGTAATTAAGCCCGTTCTAATCTGGCCTTCACTAATGGAGGGCTTCGTCACTTTTTCTTTAATATATGACATCTATTTATTTATTTACCTATATTAGTCATAACTATACGTAAGAGTTGGCATTATATGCGTGTTTGTTTGTTACAGAGTCCCGCAGACAGAAGCTTCTTCATCCAAGTGTTGGAACAGACGTACCGTTTCACGCTGGGTTCTATCGCCGGTGGTAAGTAGAATAACTTTTCTTCTTCTATTCTCTGAAATAGGGTTTTTATTACTGGTAGACAGTAGGTAGGCAGTGGTACGTTTTGACCTTATGACCGAAAGGTGAAATCACATTTTTCCTGGCCTAACCCTCCGATTTCGCTTTTACCCGATTTTGGAGAATCAAGGGTACCCTAAGAAGTTCGGTTTCCAACCCGGGATTTATTTATGTCGCCTTTCGGTGAAAAAAAAGGGAGGAAGCTGGACGAATCTTACTAAGGCGTAGTTTTCTCTCCCAGACATCTTTAGCAAAAACTAATGCTTTCGACAATCTGTTGGAAGGTTGCCGAATGAAGCCCAGGCTCCGACAGCGAACCGTTACATAACCTAGAACCTAACCTAACCTTTTCTTTCTAGCCGTGGGTGCCTCAGCCGTATACCCCATCGATTTAGTAAAAACCCGCATGCAGAACCAACGTACCGGCTCCTTCATCGGCGAAGTGGCCTACCGCAACTCATTTGACTGCTTCAAAAAGGTCATTCGGCATGAGGGCATATTCGGCCTGTATAGAGGACTCGTGCCCCAACTAATCGGTGTGGCGCCTGAGAAGGCCATTAAGCTTACGGTGAGTTCTTAGATAATGTACTTCAAGAAGGTCATTCGGCGCATATACGGCCTTTATAGAGGACTCGTGCCCCAACTAATCAGTGTGGCGCCTGAGAAGGCCATTAAGCTGACCGTGAGTGTTCTTATATAATGTACTTCAAGAAGGTCATTCGGCACGAAGACATATTCGGCCTTTATAGAGGACTCGTGCCGCAAGTCATAGGTGTGTGTGTCACGAAATTAGTTGGCATGACCTCTAATTAGACTTACAGACTACAAGATCAAAGGTCCCGTTTAGTATCATTTTGAAAGTCACTACCCTCATCACCTTTGAAAAGTACGTAGTCGTAGAGATCTTCGCCCTTTAAGGTGGTTCGCCGCGAATGTCTCGGATAGTACCTAGGAATTAATGTGTGAATTATTCCATTATGCCTTTATAAAAAAAAATAAGTATCGCTCGCTGACGTATCAGATCTGCGTGATAAAAAAAATGTTTGCCTAGGAAAGGTACGGAAAGTGGATTGTATTCTGTTTTAGAATAGAACACGGTTATGGTTTAAAGACCACATTTAATCGTCCAAATTCTTCTAGAGCTTATATTGTACGAAATGTAGTTGTCTACATAAATGTTGTATGTTTCAGGTAAACGACTTGGTACGTGATAAGTTAATGGACAAGAATGGAAATCTTAGCCTTCACGCTGAAATCCTTGCCGGTGCTTGCGTAAGTATAAAAGTCAGGGAATGCTCAACAAAGACCCGCGAGTAATAAGTTCGCCTGAGACAGGATTTTTTTTTCCTTTATTTCATTAAAATATAAAATAATTTTCTCTTCCAGGCTGGCGGTTCCCAAGTAATATTCACAAATCCCCTCGAAATCGTGAAGATCCGTCTGCAAGTGGCCGGCGAGATCGCGGGCGCACAGAAAGTCCGGGCCTGGGCTGTGGTCAAAGAACTGGGTCTATTTGGCCTATATAAAGGCGCCCGGGCTTGCCTACTGAGAGATATGCCTTTCAGCGCGATATACTTCCCTGCCTATGCTCATGTTAAGGTATGTTTCTTTATTAATTCTTATTTTATAAAAGTAAAGATACGTTTTACATAGATTGGATAGAAAGTCCGGGCTTGGGCTGTGGTCAAAGAACTGGGTCTATTTGGTCTAAAAAAAGGCGCCAGGGCTTGCCTACTGAGAGATATGCCTTTCAGCGCGATATACTTCCCTGCCTATGCTCATGTTAAGGTATGTTTCTTTATTAATACTTATTTTATAAAAGTAAAGATACGTTCATATTGAATAGAAAGTCCGGGCTTGGGCCGTGGTGGAAGAATTAGCCTCATGCATTAAGTTTATATTTGAACGAAATATGTTTTATTCGGATGTTTGTTACCGTTATATCATGTTACAAATGCATTTCCGTTTTTAAATTACCATTTAATTACTTAAAATTATAAATAAAAAGTACAAAAATTTGCCCGCGAAAAGCTAGTGAGCGAAACGCTCGAAACGCCACGTGACGTCACGCGTTCGACAGATTAGTGTCATTAGTAGCAAACGTCAGTTGGGCCGCCCAACGTGTGACGTCATCACGCTCTGTCGAATTCGCGCCAAAAATTATGAGCGTTTCAACCGCTCAAAAATTTTCAACATTTTAAATATTTTTTAATAAAATAATGTTAAGGTTTACAAAAGTTTTTTTATCATTTCCGGGGTTCCAACGATATAAATTATGAATCCAAAAATAAATTAATGCATGGAGCTAATTGGGTCTATTTGGTCTATATAAAGGCGCCAGGGCTTGTCCGATACCATAGTAAAAAAAAAGTCCGATACCATTTGCGAATGTTCCATCATGTAATGTAAGTATTATAAGTAAACATTCTACACAGATATTCCTGGTAAATGATTTATTTTTAGTTTTACACTCTTTTCACAAAAAAGTACTTGTTGCTCGGGCCATTCGCGTTTTTTTTAAATTTAATAATTAATTATGTACATATGTTATATGAAATCAATGACAGCAATAACGTACATTACGTAAATTTAATAATGGCGTTTAAAAGTCTAAGTACGTGCAGGACTGACAAAGCCAATTCAACAATTGGAGTAAAATAAAACTTCGGTTCGGTTTTGTTTGTTAACGTATTTCGGTGGAATTATTTAACGCGGCGGGCGGCTCGTCGTGTCACTTCGGCAGGCCTCGGCAAGCTTCGGCTTCGCCTTCCCCGCGCGCCGCACGAGAGCAACCTAACCTAACCAACTACCCACACAATGACGCGTGAACAGACGTGCCGTTCACACGCAATACGCAAAATGATTTTTAGGGTTCCGTACCCAAAGGGTAAAAACGGGACCCTATTTACTAAGACTCCGCTGTCCGTCCGTCTGTCTGTCTGTCTGTCACCAGGCAGTATCTCATGAATCGTGATAGCTAGGCAGTTGAAATTTTCACAGATGATGTATTTCTGTTGCCGCTATAACAACAAATACTAAAAACAGAATAAAATAAATATTTAAGTGGCACTCCCATACAGCACACGTGATTTTTTTTGCGTAATGGTACGGAACCCTTCGTGCGCGAGTCCGATTCTTACTTGGCCGGTTTTTGATGTATGGCGTGTCCGCCCTGTGCCTCGGGCCTACATTTGTCCTACCCATATGATGTAGAGCACCCTTATGTATGTAGTTAATAGTTCAACCTAAAAATACGAGTATTAGGTAGGTTAAGTTCGAAGTGTTAAAATTTTTTGGTAAATATGTAGCAGGTCGGTAGGTTAAGTTCGAAGTGTTCAAATTTTTTTTGGTAAATAGCAGGTCGGAATAACTAAAATAATTTTCCAGGCGAAATTCGCCGACGAGAACGGCTACAACCATCCACTCACTTTGCTCGCGGCCGGCGCCATCGCCGGCGTGCCCGCCGCCTTCCTCGTCACGCCCGCCGACGTCATCAAGACCAGGCTGCAGGTCGTCGCCAGGACGGGACAGACCACCTACACTGGAGTGTTGGATGCCGCGAGGAAGATATATGCGGAGGAAGGGTTCAGGACGTTCTGGAAGGGATCTATCGGTGAGTAGGATATGCACCATCTATAGGGGATGTCGTCACGCCCGCCGACGTCATCAAGACCAGGCTGCAGGTCGTCGCCAGGACGGGACAGACCACCTACACTGGAGTGTTGGATGCCGCGAGGAAGATATATGCGGAGGAAGGGTTCAGGACGTTCTGGAAGGGATCTATCGGTGAGTAGGATATGCACCATCTATAGGGGATGTCGTCACGCCCGCCGACGTCATCAAGACCAGGCTGCAGGTCGTCGCCAGGACGGGACAGACCACCTACACTGGAGTGTTGGATGCCGCGAGGAAGATATATGCGGAGGAAGGGTTCAGGACGTTCTGGAAGGGATCTATCGGTGAGTAGGATATGCACCATCTATAGGGGATGTCGTCACGCCCGCCGACGTCATCAAGACCAGGCTGCAGGTCGTCGCCAGGACGGGACAGACCACCTACACTGGAGTGTTGGATGCCGCGAGGAAGATATATGCGGAGGAAGGGTTCAGGACGTTCTGGAAGGGATCTATCGGTGAGTAGGATATGCACCATCTATAGGGGATGTCGTCACGCCCGCCGACGTCATCAAGACCAGGCTGCAGGTCGTCGCCAGGACGGGACAGACCACCTACACTGGAGTGTTGGATGCCGCGAGGAAGATATATGCGGAGGAAGGGTTCAGGACGTTCTGGAAGGGATCTATCGGTGAGTAGGATATGCACCATCTATAGGGGATGTCGTCACGCCCGCCGACGTCATCAAGACCAGGCTGCAGGTCGTCGCCAGGACGGGACAGACCACCTACACTGGAGTGTTGGATGCCGCGAGGAAGATATATGCGGAGGAAGGGTTCAGGACGTTCTGGAAGGGATCTATCGGTGAGTAGGATATGCACCATCTATAGGGGATGTCGTCACGCCCGCCGACGTCATCAAGACCAGGCTGCAGGTCGTCGCCAGGACGGGACAGACCACCTACACTGGAGTGTTGGATGCCGCGAGGAAGATATATGCGGAGGAAGGGTTCAGGACGTTCTGGAAGGGATCTATCGGTGAGTAGGATATGCACCATCTATAGGGGATGTCGTCACGCCCGCCGACGTCATCAAGACCAGGCTGCAGGTCGTCGCCAGGACGGGACAGACCACCTACACTGGAGTGTTGGATGCCGCGAGGAAGATATATGCGGAGGAAGGGTTCAGGACGTTCTGGAAGGGATCTATCGGTGAGTAGGATATGCACCATCTATAGGGGATGTCGTCACGCCCGCCGACGTCATCAAGACCAGGCTGCAGGTCGTCGCCAGGACGGGACAGACCACCTACACTGGAGTGTTGGATGCCGCGAGGAAGATATATGCGGAGGAAGGGTTCAGGACGTTCTGGAAGGGATCTATCGGTGAGTAGGATATGCACCATCTATAGGGGATGTCGTCACGCCCGCCGACGTCATCAAGACCAGGCTGCAGGTCGTCGCCAGGACGGGACAGACCACCTACACTGGAGTGTTGGATGCCGCGAGGAAGATATATGCGGAGGAAGGGTTCAGGACGTTCTGGAAGGGATCTATCGGTGAGTAGGATATGCACCATCTATAGGGGATGTCGTCACGCCCGCCGACGTCATCAAGACCAGGCTGCAGGTCGTCGCCAGGACGGGACAGACCACCTACACTGGAGTGTTGGATGCCGCGAGGAAGATATATGCGGAGGAAGGGTTCAGGACGTTCTGGAAGGGATCTATCGGTGAGTAGGATATGCACCATCTATAGGGGATGTCGTCACGCCCGCCGACGTCATCAAGACCAGGCTGCAGGTCGTCGCCAGGACGGGACAGACCACCTACACTGGAGTGTTGGATGCCGCGAGGAAGATATATGCGGAGGAAGGGTTCAGGACGTTCTGGAAGGGATCTATCGGTGAGTAGGATATGCACCATCTATAGGGGATGTCGTCACGCCCGCCGACGTCATCAAGACCAGGCTGCAGGTCGTCGCCAGGACGGGACAGACCACCTACACTGGAGTGTTGGATGCCGCGAGGAAGATATATGCGGAGGAAGGGTTCAGGACGTTCTGGAAGGGATCTATCGGTGAGTAGGATATGCACCATCTATAGGGGATGTCGTCACGCCCGCCGACGTCATCAAGACCAGGCTGCAGGTCGTCGCCAGGACGGGACAGACCACCTACACTGGAGTGTTGGATGCCGCGAGGAAGATATATGCGGAGGAAGGGTTCAGGACGTTCTGGAAGGGATCTATCGGTGAGTAGGATATGCACCATCTATAGGGGATGTCGTCACGCCCGCCGACGTCATCAAGACCAGGCTGCAGGTCGTCGCCAGGACGGGATAGACCACCTACACTGGAGTGTTGGATGCCGCGAGGAAGATATATGCGGAGGAAGGGTTCAGGACGTTCTGGAAGGGATCTATCGGTGAGTAGGATATGCACCATCTATAGGGGATGTCGTCACGCCCGCTGACGTCATCAAGAACAGGCTGCAGGTCGTCGCCAGGACGGGACAGACCACCTACACTGGAGTGTTGGATGCCGCGAGGAAGATATATGCGGAGGAAGGGTTCAGGACGTTCTGGAAGGGATCTATCGGTGAGTAGGATATGCACCATCTATAGGGGATGTCGTCACGCCCGCCGACGTCATCAAGACCAGGCTGCAGGTCGTCGCCAGGACGGGACAGACCACCTACACTGGAGTGTTGGATGCCGCGAGGAAGATATATGCGGAGGAAGGGTTCAGGACGTTCTGGAAGGGATCTATCGGTGAGTAGGATATGCACCATCTATAGGGGATGTCGTCACGCCCGCCGACGTCATCAAGACCAGGCTGCAGGTCGTCGCCAGGACGGGACAGACCACCTACACTGGAGTGTTGGATGCCGCGAGGAAGATATATGCGTAGGAAGGGTTCAGGACGTTCTGGAAGGGGTCTATCGGTGAGCAGGCTATGCACCATCTATAGGAGAGGTCGTCGCTTGGATCTATTGCTAGCGTAGTAGGTACGGTCCATTATTTTATTGAAAAGCGTGTTAACCAGTATCGCTGTAGTCAACCGCTACCAGGACCATTGCATTCTTACAATAGGGGTTAAACTGCAATATTCTGCCACCAGAGTGCAGCACTTTTAGTAAACCATAGAGTAACTTATACATACTGTACAACAGGTTTTTGACAAGTTTTTAGAGAAAATAAAATATGACATCAAGGCGGTTTGTTTACAGAGGACCTACCAGGAAACGCGAATCCGAAATTTCGCTATCTACCTCTATCGCTCGAATATGCAAGATGAACAGATGTTAGATAACGAAATTTCGATTTTCTTGTTTCGCGATAGACCCTCAGATTATGGTAGTGGCGCCCCCTAATCCCTATTCGAAAGGCGCCTTTAATGTTTTTTATATCAATTTAAACTTGTTTTCAGCTCGTGTGTTCCGGTCATCGCCACAGTTCGGTGTGACGCTCGTGACGTATGAAATCCTACAGCGTCTGTTCTACGTCGACTTCGGAGGATCGTGAGTAACTTCACATTTTGAAAATATGAAGAATCTTAGTTTTTAGGGTTCCGTACCCAAAGGGTAAAAACGGGACCCTGTTACTAAGACTTCGCTGTCTGTCTGTCCGTCTGTCACCAGGCTGTATCTCATGAACCGTGATAGCTAGACAGTTAAAATTTTCACAGATGATGTATTTCTGTTGCCGCTATAACAACAAATAAATACTAAAAACAGAATAAAATAAATATTTAAGTGGGGCTCCCATACAACAAACGTGACTTTTTTGCCGTTTTTTTGCGTAATGGTACGGTCCCTTCGTGCGCGAGTCCGACTCGCACCTGGCCGGTTTTTTATGATTATTAAATTCACAATAATTTTCCAGCCGACCAACTGGCTCCGAGCTAACAGTCTCCACTCCCATCGAAGAGACCATGAAGAAGCCGCACCACATCGGAGGGTACCAGGTCGCCATACCGGTCCTCACCGGTCTCGAGACCAAGTTCGGTATCTCTCTACCTAGGTTCTCCTTCCCGAAAAAAGCTCCCGTACAGTAAGGTAGCCTAATGTATAGATAAAGGACAGAAAAATGGGTATGTTTCATATACAGCGTGGCTATAGCCACTGGATAAAAGCTAAAATCACGCATTGATTTACTTACTGCAATATGAAAAAAAAGATCGTGTTTAAATCAACAAATCTAGATTTTCTAACAATATCAATATCGTTCTCAAGTAAAAGATACCACATCGTCGCTTGCTATAAGGACGCTCTGACAGGTTATGTGTATAAAGACAAGCAAATTTCATCCTTATGGTAAGCGACAAAGTGGTACCTTTTGCTTGAAAACGTCACATATATCCAACTTGTTAAGCCCATTGAAACCACGAAGAACCACACACACACAAGGTACCACATTGTCGCTTAACATTAGGACGAAATTGGATTGTATCTTTATATTAAAAACCTGTCAGAGCATCCTTATGGCAAGCGACAATGTGGTACCTTTTGATTGAAAACGACACAAATAATATAATTAACGGACGAGAAAAAGGGGTGTGTTATCTATGTATACAAGATGACTAGCCACTGGACAAAAACTAAAATCCCATGTATTGTTGCTTCTTCGGATTTAGTTTTATAAAATACTGTTCCGATTGTAATAACGCTTTGTATATTAAACAAACAATTCCTAATCGTTTAAGGTTTGTACAGACGCTAGGCCAGGCTGCATATAATTTATAACAAAGATTTTGTTTCATGGATCTTGATTAAAAAATGGAGGGAAACGAAGTTCCAACGTGTTGGTTTACTCACACTGTATATTGAAACATAAACCTTATAACTTTAAATTTGCGCTTAAAGGAGTCAAAACTGTTAAAAATGTTCTGGTGACTAATGTATAAAGCGAATGAAAGTAGTGACATACCAGTGAGTGTTTATATGTACTATATTTAATATTTATAATTTTAAAAATGGATGACTTTTTAAATGGAAAAATCGCTACGAAATGACCTGTTGTCGTGGCCCGTTATAGAGAGAAACATTTTGTATTCATTATATAAGGCAAAAATATGTTTTGATTCCTTTATCTGTTCTCGTATTAGTTCCATTACTTAAAATGTATAAATACGCCGCTTATCTAGTAGGTATTGAGAAGATCTATTATATTAAAAAGCTTGTTTATTTTGTAAAGTAACTAATAAGTATGGGGAGACGTATTTTATACTTACTATGACAGAACGAATTTAATTTCAGTAGGTACCATTTCGTACCTTGTCACAGTGACAATCAATATATAAGTTGCTAGGGACCTCATACTATTGTCACTATGACAAGGTACAAAATGGTACTGATATAGTGCATTATCCTTTACCATCGTATTTTCTTGGAAACATTCGTATTTATCATGCTAAATACTTCATTCAACATTAGTTCCTACTTTTTCTACTGATACTGACTGAAATAGCACCGTGAAAATACGATGGTAAAGGATTATGCACTACATCCATACTGAAATTAAATTCCTTGATCAAAACCAGTGAAATGTTCATATACACATACTTTTTAAACTTGAATATGTAAAAGTTTATAGCTTTGAAAAGCTGAGTCCACACCCACACAGTTTTTAGAATTATATTCACGCACAATTGAATTGTATTGAAAATCGCACTTCATACATAGCAATGTATGAAGTGTGATTTTACGTCTTAATATTCATAGTGGACTCAACTTTATACCAACGGCCAAAGCTACATTTATTTACTATTTTAACTTTCGCTCTTTCCTACTACGCGAAAAATGCTTCCATCTCTCATCACCAGAACATATAAAAAATATAAATACAATAACATAATGATTAAAATAAACACAAAATCGTTCGCACTTAGCATTTTTGATCAAACAGTCCTATTTTAGATTATATTTTATAGTTGTAAGTAAATGTCGAATCGAAGTCAGGAACACTGATATTCTTTTATTTTGATTATTAAATCAAGTGAAGTTAATTATGAATATAATTCAATGTGAACTTTTGATATTGAGATTGTACAGAGATTCCGAAAGATGTTACCTGTTTACATTTAATTTAGCATTTTCAAAGAAAATGCATACCGTACCTATAACTTGCGATTAGGTCACAGATAAAAATATGCCATAGATGACGCAAATGCATCTACTTCGCGTCCGAACCCCGACAAATCCTCGGAGTTGACTGTCGCTCTTGACAGTCCACGCGCGTCAGTTGTTGCATCCGGACGTCCGTGAAATCTTAAAAATGCCTCGTTGCGTGATAATTAACTGCAACAGCCCAAGAATTGCGAGCACCCAAAGACAAAAACATATTTCCTATAGGTAAGTAATTTTAAAATTATATTATGCGTAAATTTTGTATGAAAAAGTCTTGGTTTCAATACAAATCGTGATATTTGCGTCATCTAGCGTGTATATTAAATCTGTGGATTAGGTACACATTTATAAATATACATAGGTACGGGGTGACATTTCATAAGTGATAAGGAATTTTAGTCGCATTTTTTTTTGGGAATAAACTATCCAAACTTTTACAGTGTGAAATATGTATGAAAGACACATTTCTTGAAAGTATAAACTCTACTTAGTAAAGAATCATGTGTGTTAATATTTTCCATGTTAAAACATTTAAAAAAACAAGAAACACCCATTTCGTTATCCGTTGTTCTCTATCACGTGTAATGTCACCCTGTACAAACAAATCTTAAGGCCTGTGCACATCGGAGGCGTGCACGCGCGCGTTGTAATATGCAAATCCTTATGAGAGACGCCACACCGCTTGCGTCCTGTGCGTGCACGGCTCCAATATTATATGCAGCCGGTGCAGCAACGCCTGGAGTCGTTGCACGGTACGCTTATCACCATGCCTGTCACGTTCTAACAAGTATGTGAGTGCGAAAGTGACGGACTTAGTGATAGGGAAACCATGCTGCGCGGGCGTCTTTATTGTAATCATAGGCTATAATTAAGTGACATTGACTGTCATTTGATACGCTATATTTCTTCCTAATATATTCTGCTAGCTCGTACCTTTTTTTTGTTGCCAATTTAACATCAATAGCCCATCCATGAGAGATTAAGAGCTTAAATATATGTTTTGTTGACTTTTTACGCTTATTACTTTTGTCACGATTGTCATATTTTGGCAAAAGTGACACTTGTGCCAGTGATGCTTATTTAACATGTACCTAAATATTTAAATCTTCAGCTTCGAGTGCTTCAAAATTTTAAAATAGGAAAGCATAGAAGATAAGTCCTGTAGCCTTACCGCGAGTTTAAAACCGACATATTCGCTAGCGTATACGTAATTTACTTTCAATGCATCTCGCTCAGAATGTGCCAGATTAGTAGTTACGTAGACGTTAGCAAATATGTCAGTTTCAAACTCGTGGTAAGGCTTCTGGCAGCGGTTGCAAACCCATTTAAATTAAACTGTTCTGTAACAGTTTTCTTACATTGCTGTATCATCGCTCTTTGCCCGTTATTGCATAAACGATGGAGATAGAGTTAGATACGTCTGAAACGATTTTGATAGCACACGCAGTGCAAGTACTTACTTACTACTTACTTCGCTGGCTCAGCGACCCGAAGTGGATCTTGGCCTCCGATACTAGGTTTCGCCATTCGTTCCTATCCTGTGCGATCCGACGCCATTCAGCCGCCTGGATGTCACATAGGTCCTTCTGGACCTCATCGATCCACCGGTACCTAGGCCTTCCGACCGGACGTTTCCCAGTTAACTCTCCCAGTCTTCAAAATGTCATAGAAGTTTGACGTTTAAAATAACATTTGCACTGCGTGCTATCAAAATCGTTGCAGACTTTTGGACGACGTATTTTGGATTGAATTTTTAACAGGTTTAATGGGTACCTGTTTCACAAAACTAATCACGGTATTTCATATCAAGAATAATTTTATTAAACAAACACTATGTAAGAAGTGTTATAACATGTAGCAATCTGCCAGCAATAAATCTTAGATTTAAATGCAATAAAAATTGTAATAATTAATGCTCAAGCAAAAATAGGCAAAAAATGGTCCCGCTTTTGTCGTCCGTTATCGTGGCCACTTTCTAACAAGTGACTCGTTAGACGAGAAAAGTGCAGCCATCATATTTATTATCATATCATATTCTTTTGAGCTTGATTTGTAAATTTACTTTACTTTTGTGCTTTTAGTGAGATTTTACTATATATCTGTCAAATACAAAATACTTGTAAATATTGGTAATAAGAAGAGTTTTCCATAGTGAAATTAAATGAAAACTATATTTTACGTGTAGCTATGAAAGAAAATAAACCAAACAAAGAAGATATCAAATACTTAGTTATGTTCAAAACATTTTATTTAAGATCTTAGAAGAGATATTTAAAGTGTAAGTTGGCGACTAAGTAAATTCTGCCGTTATTTTAACTGTAGAAATCACAGAATGTCTTGCACCAAAAGTATCTAAACTACATTTAAGTAACTATAACATAACCGACATTTATATATGGATGACCTATTTTTTATGTCAATGCACAATTATATGATATTGTATGTAACTGAGCTGCATCAATAAAGGAGAAAAAAAATTGTTCTTGTGATCATACTATGATTTATTACGATAAGGTATAACCACATGTCAGAATTAACAGTGACAACCAACGTGTACCGTTTGGCTGAAAACATTTAAAAAAAGTATATCCTTTTTCATTCTTACTTATTGCCAGGGACCGGACAACCCTTTCCGCGATAAAACCCTTCCAATGGGCGACACTTAAACACGGCTAACACATTGAAAGACTTTCCCTTTTGAACTGCAAGCCCATTCATACCCTTACCTTTGACTAACCCTTACCGAAAAGCTAACCAAAAATAAGGCTAGCTCTTAATGAGGGTTACCCTTATCTTTAAGCGCTTTTTATAAAGGTTTCCCTTTCCGTGAAAGAGACAGGATTAGTATATATCTACGGTAGTGTATGAAAAGGAAAGAAATACGTGCCTAGTTAAAGAACGCCGCTGTCGCCGCCGACGATCGCTCGGATTCGAAGTAATGTGTGCTTTATGAACAAGGTAGACGACTTAAATTAGCACGCTTATATGCTAAAAGGGAAGCCCTTTATAAGGCTAACCCTTATAAGCAATATGCAAGGTGTTGGTGAGCGGACGGTAAGGGTTTTGTAAGGGTATTTGGGCTACCGATTACTCAAATGTGGTAGCTTTATATAAGGGTTTTTAAAAGCAAAACAAAGGGTTTCGTCTGGCAAAGGGTATGGTGAGTTAAGCCTTATGCAATACCCTTATAAAACCCCGATAAGGGATAAAGGGCCGGTCCCTGCTTATTGCACTGAAATTAGTTTAAAAGGGGATGGATGGTGCATTAGCGACATTTTGAAATTATATTTTTTTTACTGATTTTACCTTGAGTATTTTATTAAACATTTTTCTTGTATTGATGCCTGTGAACTCGAATCAAAATAAAGTTGAATATACCTAGCCTATTTTCTCAAGACAGAACCTATAGTGTACCTAACTTAAGTGTTGTATGACAACCTTGTACAAATCGTAATAGGTATAACAAGTGATACAGCCGATGTGACTATATTTATTGATATTTAATATTTTTGTGTTAAAAATAAATCGATCGAGAAAATTAGTGCTGTATTTTTATTCTATATTAAAACGTAATTGACGCCTATAGTTCGTGTTTTTAGGATTAGAAAGAACCATAGAGTAACTTATACTAGAGCGGTACTGTCATAGTAAATTTTGTAACCCCAGTAAATTCACTGCCATCTGTCGACACACTTTAAAACTAAAAATGAAGATTTATAAAAATACGATAAAATGTATTTAAATATGGATAAATGTTTTTTTTTATTTGCATTAATTATTTTTATGATTTTGACCCATGTTCTTTCACTGATATGCGTTAAAATTGTTAAATAACAAACGAAACCGTCAACGCCATCTATACGACTGTAGGCCAAAACTAGTAGCGCCCTCTGAACGAGAATCAAATTTTCTTGATTTTCGAGGCACGTTTTTATTTCCTTAGACTGTATCCATCTATTACGGAGTTATATCTATCTTTGAAAGAACTAAGCTTCTGCTACAGAATAAATAATAGTAGAACAGAAGGTTCACTCTCTGGCAAAACGCGTTTATTACGACATATATGACCGCAAGGTGGCGCAAGCGCGAGCAGGCGTCCGTTCCGTAGCGGTGCGCGGCAACTACTATGGCTAGACACCAAAATTGGTGTGGGCCGCATGTACTTGTAGCGACGCGACGAAATCGCGGAGTGAGCCACGCCTGCTTCTGATTAGCTACCACGAGGCTCTATATCCGACAATTAAGGGTGAAGACAGACGAGCGTAATTATGTGAGTGAGCTGCGTCGCCGTGTGAAACAAACAGGCGTTTTGTATGAAACGCGACTACGCGACTCACAACTTAAAAAACTACGCTCGTCTGGCTTCATCCCAAATGAGATAAAATGTTGAAGTAAATACTTACTTACTCCGTTGGCTCAGCGACCGAAAATGAGACTTGGCCTCCGACACAAGACAGCGCCACTTTTCTCGATCCTGTGCGACCTGTGCCAATTGGTGAAGTAAGTACTTAAATAGTTTTAATCGTGTTTATTAAATTCACATTCTTAGAATTACCGCAAAAGTGCCCGGTAAAAAATCGCTCCACAGTAACTTCTGCAAATGTTGGAAAAATCAACTAAGTTAAAAACTGCTGAAAAAAAAGTGACCATGTTATAACTGCGTGCTGCGTGGCATTTGCAATGACAAAGTGGGGGAATGTCATCATTAGTTTCTATGAAAATATTATCATCATCATATCAGCCTTTTATCGCCCACTGCTGAGCATAGGCCTCTCTTCGAGTACGCCACTTATTCCGGTCCTGAGCCAATCTCATCCAGAAGTGACCCGCCGTCTTCCGAATGTCGTCCGGCCCACCTGCCATTACTCTGCCTGGTAACATGTCCCGCCCAGCTCCATTTAAGAATGGTAATGAAGTATCCGAAATGAAAATATGTCGTTTATAACGAAACCGCCTCACTGTTCTAACCAAGTCTGTGCAAAGTTAGCGTACCTATAGCGTTTTCAGAAAAAAAAATATTTTTTTCGAAAAACCATCAACTTTTGGGTTATTTAGACTCAAGAATCACGAGTACTATTGAATGAGACAAAGAAAAAAAGTGTCCGGAGTTTTTCATACAAATTTTGGGCGTCAGTTTTGTAACGGTCCATACAAAATGTATGTGAAAATGCGTTACAAATCTGTCATTTTCTTTAGGGACATATTTTTTTTCTTTTTAAATCGATAGTCCTCGTGATTCTGAGTAAATAACCCAAAAATTTATAGATTTTCGAAAAAAAGTAAATGGTACACTTTTAAGTGAAAATGCCCGTATACGGAACCTATAATTATTAAACAAGAGTATTTTGAATACCAATGATCCCTACGCTTAGCCCAATGTGGATTAGCAATAAGCAAACGTACGACGCAAACAAAGCACGTGCGTAAGCAAAGTTACTATAGTCTGTCAAGCTGGATATGTCAGTAGCAATGTAAAGCAAACTTAAGTATGGTATCCCTAGGAAACGAACAAATAGCAGCAATGTACATCGAACAACGATGAAATGTAAACAAAACAGTTCCACAGATAAGATATAAATGACACGCGATTTTCGAACAATTCAAACGTAGTGTTGCTAACCCGCGATTTTTCTGCCGCCTTTTTCTACTGACAAAATTTGCTTGACCAAGTATAGCTAATCGAATGAAAACAATTTATATTAGGATGTAAGGTTTATTAAGCTAATGTGTCACAGTTACCACAATTGAACCAGTTCCGCGAATTAATCTTACACTTGTGAAGAATTACAACTAAAACATGAATAAATAATTAAACTAAATAGCTGTGTATTAAAACAATAGTAATTCATTAGTAAAACTGGCTAAACATTATGACAATACAGTTGGTACGTATTTAAAAAAAAATCGTGTAAAAAATCCATAAATATTGTGATTTCATGAAATGTAATGAATTACAAGAATTTACAAATGCATGCTGCATGTTAAAAAACTGAAAAGAAAGAAATAAATATTTACAGACCTAAAATTAAGTTATTCCACAGTTAATCCATACAATTTTAACGATGTTATAATCTCGGGTGTTATTTTATTGCCATTGGACAAATAAGAACTAATCTGCCAAAACAGAACAAAGATGCTTCCTTAAAAGATCGGTCGAGCAAATTGCCATGAGGCAATTATGCTTTTCATGAGAAAAAAAACTCGCCCCCGCTATATTTAATTCGTTTCCGATAGACTGCCAAGAGAATATATAAAAAAAAGTTAAATAATAAAATAATGGACACTTCAAATGACCTAGCAAGATATATTTACAAACAAAAATAGCAGTGATATTATATTATTTGAGCGTTTCACAATGCTTACATCATATTCTTAGTGTATTATTGTATGTGATGGCAGTTAGTGATTTTAATGTTGTATATAAGGCTCAGACTTTCCAACGTAGCCGATTGATGCGTAGCGTATATCGTTTTTGCAAATTATCACCAACTAGATGTGTTTCCAAATCCCAATAGAAAAGGGTGAAAAGAAATGAGTGAAGGTCTTAGGTACGTAGCATAGAAAGCTTGGAAAAATGCACCGAATTTGATTTTAACCGTGAAATGTATTTTTATGAAGAGAAGAAAGATTGTAAGACAGATGGAATACATTCCCCCCATGATTTTGAACTTTGTTTCATAGGGTTCAATTTTGCATAATTCTGGCACCCTTATGTTTATGTAAGTTTCTGTATGCCCTTTCATTTCTAAGACGTTTGGATATACTTCACCCAAGAGCCCGAGTAGGGAATATGGCATATCCTCTGCCATATGCCATATTCCCTACTCGGGCTCTTGGGTGAAGTTTATCCAAACGTCTTAACATATGTATTGTATACTATGTATGTAATTAGTCTTTGGCACACTGAATCCTCAACCATTTGATGTATTTCCCATAATGAGGTGTTTTTACATTTGTCTCTATTCAAGAGTTAGGTAGTTGTAGGTTTAACCAAAAAAAGTAAATTAATATTATGAAGAAAATTCATTTCTAAACTGTAATCGGTGCATTTTTCAGAAGTACATACATTAAAAATTAAATTGATATAACCCAGTGGTTCCCAACAATTGTATCAAAGAACAAAAGTTGTCCGACGACCAATACTGCCCGTAAAAATTTCAGGATCTTGTGACAAAAACTTTCTGTGTGTGACAAAAACAGAACCTTAATGATCCCTTTTTCCTACCGTCTATCTATAGTATAAGCGAGCCAATATCGACGCATATCAAAAGTTTAGGATACTTCGACTCATTTATTTTTAACGTTAAAATAGTAAAATTCAATTTGATAATATATCAATACATAAAATATTTTCTTAAAAGCATGAAGTTACGTATAGTCCGACAAGAAATTGTAGAAAATTATTGAGGGCGCCACCTCCTACGTAACTGTCACATTTTTGACGTAAAATGCTTAAACATGGCAAAAATTTAATATGGATTTTTTAGTTTCATTTTATTTAATTTCTACTATTTTATGTCGCACTATAGGTGATAACTGACGGCTTTCTTATGTTTAACCCGTTAAGTCCGGTAGACTTACGGTAGAGCTTGGTCTTATTGAAGGGTTATAAATTAATAACATAATATACGAACTTATTCCTTGTTGGGAACCACAGACCTACCATCCACTAGACCTCCCCAAAGTTAGCATGCTTCGTCTCCTTAGCATGTTTCTGCGCCTCCACCTGTCCCGTCAGCAGTTTGTCGCAGATCATGCATTTGAGTGTGAACTTGTTGAGGTCGGTGAACTGGCGGGAGGATTTAGCCTCATGGGCTATCTGCTCGGCCTCGCGGTAGGAGTCCATATCTTCAGCTGGGAACATGGTTTGGATGCCACCCTGAAAAATAAATTTAATATTGAGATTACATCTTTTTACTTGGCAAACATGTAGTCTGGCTATAGAATGCGTATTATTATTATTATTTATTATTTAAGCCTTTATTTTTCCTTAAATAGTTTTACATGATAAAAAAAAGTTTTCTAATCTTATTGTTTTCCATTTTTACTATTTTAAGGACCCCTGTCGGGTATAGGCCTCCTCCATATCTTTCCACCTTTCTCGGTCTTTTGCCTTGATTAGCCAATTTACTCCGGCTGTGGCTATAATATCCTTGGACCACCTTGTTATGGGTTTTCCCGCCTTCCTTTTGCCATGGGGTCAATGCGTATATTGAAACACAATGCTGTCGTATGCGAGTTGAAAATCGTTTAAAAAACCTGTACACTCATATTTGTAGTTTATCAACAAAATCTTGGCTCAATAGAGTTATTTCTTGAAGTAGTTACAGTTTTATTATATAAAATAGACACGTTTAAAAAATGTTACATGTGCACTATAGGGTATTTGACTGTATTTAAAATAAATTATTTTACACCATGCATGAAATAAAGCACCAAAAGATTAATAGAGAAACGTAGACAGCAGTTATTTTTAGACACAATTTCCATTTTAAAACCAGTATAAAACTATAAAGAGTAGGTAAATTGGTTGTGTCGTCACATGTTAGTGTTTCATATAAATTCCATAGCAAAATCGTTTTGCCAGTTCGAAAAAAGAAACTGATTTGACTAGTAGTCAAATACCCTATTCTGAATGATTAACAAGGATTCATAGTTTATCTATATATCAATGTGTATGTCTGCCATCTTTGTAAACACTGTAACAGACAGTTGAGACAGTACCCTTTCTGTACTAATTTAAGTACTGCTCGAAGTAATAAGTAAGAATACGCAACTATCGTAATCGTATCGTGAACTCATTCCTTAATCATGAAGTTTAGCAAGTCTGTTAATATTTGTATCTTTGTAACAAACACAAATAAGGGATAGTGTCACATGATTATGAACGGTATGCTTACATCATTCTGCTCCAAATACAGGGGGTCATAGTGCACCCCGTCAAACAGTAGGAACACCCGGTTCCCGTAGTTCTTGTCCTCCCCAAAACGGTTGATGATCGCGTTCAGAGTGTCCACGACTGCCATCTCAATGCCATAGAAGCGAGAGAGAATAGCCACCTGAAATGTAAGGTAAGAAAAGTTTTATCACGTTTTTAACATATTTATATCAACTCTACTTGTAAGTAACTAACACACGACGTTCCGAAGTGGGCCGGAGACGTATCTCGCCGAAATGATGGAGGTGGAGCAAGCGTGTCTTAGCGTTCTAAGGACTAGGACAAATCACCGCCCACCCTATCACCCACACCGCCCCAAATATATATGCCTATAAATAATTACTACTATTTATAACGGGGAATAGTAGGGCTTTTTCAATATTTATTTTTTTAATTTTTGTGTGCATTAATATGCAAATGAGTGCCTATATTTTTTCTTATATGGCTTTTTTTTTCAAATTATTTATACGAAACTGTATAAATTAAATATCAGAAATAAATTAAACATCCTAGAGTTACACGAAAACAATACCAAACTTGACAACAGCAAATATTTATTTTTTACAAATGTGGTGGCCCCAAAATAAGTAAAGTAGTACCCCATAAGTCAAAATTTTGCATCAAAAATTCGATTGGCTCCCCTTCCTAAATCAATCTGTGAGTCAAAAGGAGCAACTGTGCAAAAGGAAATTCCATCATCATCATCATTTGCCATATAATTTTATTGTGTAGGAGTAGGGTAGGAAACAGTGGCTTAGCTCGAACAGTGGCTTAGTCGCCCAAATATCGCCTCTCATGCTGGAATTAGGTTAAGTGAGCCAATGTACCCGGCTATTTTTTTCCGAGCCACTGTTTCCTACCCTACCCTACACCACGGAAATGAGTAGAGCTACCTCGTTTCACGCTAAATAGGCACAGTGGATGTCGATTTGCGGAAAATGCCCAGGAAAACTAACTAACTAGTATGAAATTAATAATAAGGACAGTGTAGTGTGGAGATAGTTTAATGATTGAGAGGCTACTGTAAATATGTTTCCAATATACTGTCTGTTGTGGCGAACCAGGGGTTATATTGTATGATAATACTATCTTTAGTTACTTTGTAGTAGTGGTTAGTGGTCTAAATATAGCATTATCACTAGATTGAACTGAACACAATTATTAAGCTTAGAATAAATTTAAAAGTGGAAAAATTACTGCCTTGGGTGAGACTTGAACTCACGGCCTCTGGATCGATCCATAGCCAGTGAATCTTTCCACAATATGGGTCTAAGGGACCCTAGCGATATCTGCCATAAGAGTGTTGTTACACTTCATAAACGGCCACCGGAGTTCCAATATTGGAAATTCACCAGTTAATAGCATCGTTTGCAGACATTTCTGCTTATTAAAAGAAAATTGAACACAATTATGTTTACTGATTAAGTTGTAGTACAATCGGATAGATACCATATAAACTATAATAGATATAATACCATAATATACCACAATACATAATACCATGTTATAGGTACCATATAGTTTAAAAGTCAGGTAAATATTTTTTTGTCGGCCAGCTGTATAGAAAAGTAGATATTTATGTTAGGGCATGGCTGTAAGTACATCTTTCATTCTTTATGTATCTTTTTTTGTACCTTTATATTTACAAGTATTCTTGAACCTTAAATAAATAATGTGACTGTAGTTGTTGGCCACTCTTAACACTATGCTGGACACTACGCCAGAAACAATAGAACGAACAATGGGATTATGCCCATAGGCGTTTCGTGTCCACCAAGGTGTTAACAATAAGACTTGGCTTGTTTCTTTCTGAATAGTTAGGAGTGGCCAAGTATTATGTAGTGGCCAATAACTATAGCAGTCACACACACAGATGTATTTTTAAGGAAATCAGTGTCGTAACCCCTCAAGCAGCCATGAAATTTAAATGATTGACTCATTTGTAATACTTAGTGTAATTGGGTACTTAAAAAATTTTTTTTAATGGTATCAGTCGATCAGGTTTGTTGGAAAACAAGGAAAGTGCGATTTTGTTGGCGAAATGTTGCATTTATGTGTATTCTTGCTATACAATATTTTTTAAATAAAATGTAAGGAATCGAATGGTACTGTTATTTTTTTCCTATTTGAAAGTTTAAATAAGTTTTTTTTGAAACTGAGGTATTTTTTTATTATTTCTATATATTTTTTAAGTGTCAAGTTGAAGAGTTTTATAATTATTAAACGAAAATAAAAAATAGCTGATCAAAATCACCCTTGTTTTCTGAAATTTTTAGTATTTTCGAAAATTACTAAAAATTTCACACATTTCAGAATATTTTTCTTCTTTGAGTTACAAACTGTCAATAGTAGGTATTTTTTTCAGTGCCATGAATCCTTATAAACTACAGTTTGAAAAATATTTTATTCAACAAAAACAACTCACCTCAATAGCACCACCCCAAGAGCTGGGCTGTTGTATCCACGTACAGTATTCCGCGTTAGGCTTCCCCAGCATTGCCTCATTGTAAGTGTCATGGTCGCTCGCCACTTCCATCGCGATGATCTGTCGCATCAGCGTGTGTACAGTTGTGTCTACTTGGCCATTTAATACAAAACCTGTAATTCAAGGCAGCGCTGATAATTTTTTTGGTAAACAACCCTTTTTGTAGTGTTTTTTGATATTTTAAAAATAAAATTCCGTCAGTGTTAAATTACGAAAGGTAAACATTTTTTTTTGTCTTAATCATTTATCTGCACATTATTTATACAGATTTGCAACTAAAATAATATAAACCTCTTACAGCATTTAAGAAACTTACATAAAAGACTCATTCACAATGAAAATTTATCCATTTGACTTCCAATTGAATAATCTGATAAAAGAACAATCACAAACGTCGCAATAAAATAAAACAAAGGATTTCCTATTACATAAAATAAGACGACCTCTACTGTACAAACTTACCTATACTAGTGAAAAGGCAAGAATTATCCGAAGGCACCACCTTCTTCATTAAAATGCCGGGTCTGCTGGGTCCTACTGGCTCATGGGACACGCCATTCTGCACTGGCTTCAAAGGCGTAGGTTTACTAGGTGTTTGCACAGACTTTTCTTCCACTATCAAAGTTTCACCAGTTTTCAAACCTATTTCATTTAGCTTTTTAGAATCGTCATTAGTATCCAATGGCTTCGGGGGATAACCACACAAGACACATATTCTATCCGCGCTTATTTCGGCAATACTAGACAAAAACACCTTCAATTCACCAACAGTACTATCAGAGGTCAAGTCCTTTAGGATTTGCTGGCCGTTTTTACTTTTTATTTTTAACGCGACTGCTGCCATTTTAGGTAAATTGTATTACATTAAAATAACTGACACGGAAGCGTTACGTGGTGCCGATTGATATTTTTAATTAGGTCAAAGACGCAACAAAATGAGTATGAAATAAATAAATAAACGCGGCTGCGGCTTGGCCCGCTCGAGACGAGAAGTTGGCAAGTCACTTTTGACTTTCGTTTGACAGTTATTTGCTTGTGGGTTGCCACTGTTGAAAAAAATTGCTTGGCCATAAGATGCGTTCAAATCAAGTTGAGCACGATGCGCACAACATGGTGATATGAATGATACGATGCGATGAAGAACAACATGCTCAAGGTACAAATTCAGCACTAGAGTGTGCTTGTTGTGCCTTTGTGCATTTGAACTATATATGCTCCAGTTCCGCTATCCGAAAATGTGGTACCTACTTGTAAATTGGTAATATAATGGATCTAAAATGAAACACGAATGGTATTTTCACGGCGTTTTAATAAAAATAATGTAACGTCTACGCATTCATATTTTTTTCTCTAAGTTACAAAACACTAGCATAATAATTATTTTACACGACTTAGGTCACTACTTATTATGTAACTAAGTATCCTTTTGGCACAATAATACAATACCTACCTAAGTCTAAACAAATTGATTTTTGGATTTTTTTAAACGACATAATTTATTAAAACGGGTCACTCACTTTTTATATGTCGAACAATTTTCAACTTAAGTCCCCGGCAAGCTCGGCCGAATTTCACCTTCCTATACAAACGGAGTTTCGTTCTCATTTTAAAAGGAGTAGCTAGTTTGCTCTGAAACTTTGTACTTACAATAGGATAAGGTATATCCATGTATGCAAAGATAGATATAACTTGATGTATGTAATTAGTTTATCTAGCTTCAGATACCATAGTTAAAAAAATACAGCAAATTTAAGTTTTCCATACAAAACTTCGTTTGTATGGAGAACCGAGCTTACCGAGACCCTTAAAAAACGCCAGTAACCTGTTTCAATATATTGTATATGTCCGAGATTCACGGAATTTTTGTTAGGTACCTAAATTAATCGACATATTTAGGTAAAGAAAGTGTCAACAATTGTAGTACGTACAGCTATTTCAAATAACCGTACGTACTACAATTATACAGAAGAAACAGTCCAAAATCGATATGGCCCTTATAAGATAGTTATAATAATATGTTTGAGAAGAAAGTGCAAGAATTAAAGTAGGAGTATTGTAACTTGTATAATTATGAAGTGGGAAAAACAGGACTGTTTAATTATACTTATAATCTAATATTGGTAACATGTTTACCAAATATTATTTTCACACTGACTACAACAAAAATGTTATAGAAACCTACTTAATTTACCAAAAAGGTCGTATATATACCTTATGGTTACTACTGAATTCTTACATTTTTGGTAAATTACAAAAATAATTTATATTTTTAAGCTAAATAGTCAATAGTTGACATTCCGATCACACAAGAATAAATTTGTTCTTCTAAAAGAACGTTAGGTCATGTCGACTAAATTATTCAGGATTTTAAATGATATGGTTCCAAACATCTAACATTTAACGATATATTTTACATTATAAGTATACTTATCATTAAATATTGTCTGTTATTTTTTATTCCTAAATTGTGCTTGTTCTCAAACAATATTATGCCCTATGTAGAGTAATTTAAGAACTAACAACTATGGCACTATTATGAACGATTATTGTTCCGTGTCTTTGGTATGGAATGCACTTAAATATTAAAGGAATTTTGGTAAAGACTATCGCAATTTACATGCAATAAGCATTCGTCAACAATGTTAAAACCAACTGACAGAAGGTATAGTGACTACAATTATTGAAACAGTTAATATAATCCATTAATACACATCACACACACAGCATAACACATCTTGGGTTTCACTGATATTACGATTGCATTTTTTATATAAAAATTAAAAGTATAATTTTGGAACAGCTGGTGTTATTTAGCCCAGTTAGCTTATCATTGAATATTTTTGGTAACAACATATTATAAAATTAAGTATTATATCAATTGAACTATGAATAAAATTGTAATTACTTATTTACATTTTCTTCAGTCGCGAATCAACGTGAATTTCGACCGCAATGCTCTGACATATATTTATGCAAAGCAACATTTCGACTGATTTGAATACATGATGGCAGTTTGAGTTTGTCTTTAACATATTGTGAACGGATCTATGCAGCCCGCCGGGTTTAATCCTATTTGGGAATGCAGCCCAGAGCGGTATCCAGGTTATTTTTGTCAAAGTTCTGATATTGTTCTCTTACGACCATATTACAACTTTCAGTGCATTTCACGCGCACCATTTAGCGCGAGCAATAATATAATATCTGGGCTATGACCGCGAATATCGAAGTTCGCAAATTGCGGGCATCTTTCTCTGTCACTCTAATTATGCCTTTATTGGAGTAGAGTAATACCCGCTTTACGCGAGGGATACGTTCCGCAAAAAATCGCGTTAAGTGAAATTCGCTTATATCGGGGTTCACGGGGAGGGGAATCCCCTACTGTTCATTTTTTCAAACAGAATGGTCAGAGAAAGCGGGGATTTCCGCAACCAAAGACAAGTAAATGACTGCATATTCTTAAGTATACTCTGGCGAACCCACTTTGTGTGTAGAAAAAGGCGCGAAATTCAGATATTTCTATGGGAGGTCAACTCTACGCGCCTACATTTTTTAAATTTGCCGCCTTTTTCCACTGACGGAAAAGGCTTGCCAAACTATACATAAGCAATCCGCGTAATGCGAGGCATTTAAGCGCGAAATTTGAAATTCGCGTTAAAGCGCAACCGCGGATAACAGGGTCGCGTAAAGCGGGATATTATTGTAAAAGAGAAAGATCCCCGCAATTTGCGAATTTCGGTTTTCGCCGTAGGCCCCCAGGCTAGCCAGTCAGCCGGGATGTGTTTAGAGGTTGTCGGTGTTGCGGGGGAAGGTGCGGTGCGGGCGGCGGTGGCGCGGGTGGCGCGGCAGCGGCCAGCGTCACGTGGGTCGCCGCACGAACCTGGAAGCAAAGATAGATATAACTCCGTAATAGATGGATACAGTCTAAGGAAAAAACGTGCCTCAAAAATCAAGAAAATTTGATTCTCGTTCAGAGGGCGCTACTAGTTTTGGCCTACAGTCGTATAGATGGCGTTGACGGTTTCGTTTGTTATTTAACAATTTTAACGCATATCACTGAAAGAACATGGGTCAAAATCATAAAAATAATTAATGCAAATAAAAAAAATCATTTATCTATATTTAAAAACATTTTATCGTATTATTATAAATCTTCATTTTTAGTTTTAAAGTGTGTCGACAGATGGCAGTGAATTTATTGGGGTTACAATAGTTATTTGTTATACAAGGGTGCAAAGTTGTATTTTACCCGCGAGTGTGGAGTGTTTTAACACACGAGAAGTAAAATACATTTGCACCCGTGTGTAAACACAAAACTTTTCCCCTCACTATAGCGAGGAAAGTGCAACATCCACAGGCGTTAGATCATCTTCATCAACTG
Source organism: Cydia strobilella (assembly GCF_947568885.1). Taxonomy (NCBI): domain Eukaryota; kingdom Metazoa; phylum Arthropoda; class Insecta; order Lepidoptera; family Tortricidae; genus Cydia; species Cydia strobilella. The sequence goes on from NC_086048.1 coordinate 3,517,710, forward strand.
GACTCACTCATTTTTTTTACAATATTATAACAAAAAAACTGGAAATTCTGTACTTTTACGTGAGAAGTTTTTAAGTAAAAAATTTTTGACAATGTTGCCATTTCTGACGTATGAAATGTTAATGATGCGTTTTGAAATTGCATCGACTTAACTTGTGCGTTCAGAATTATATTTAACATAATTATTAAAAAACAAACGTTATTTATGGAATTTTTAGGTTTATGACTTAAAATCATTAAATAAAGCTAAATTTGGTATTTTTTGTTAGATTCTCAAACCATTTATTTAATGATAATTAATATCGAACGAACCATTATCATGAGCGTTTTACCTTTTGTTATCTGTCAAGCTACTTAAACACGCTCCATCCAAGGTCAAATTACTTTCCCCACTAGTGGATAAAACGCGTTTTTCCCCGCTTGTATTGAAGGATAACCGACAACTTTCCGAGCTAGTGAGGGGAAAATTTACTATGACAGTACCGCTCTAGTATAAGTTACTCTATGCTGGAAGTTTCAATTCAATGAGTTGAAAACTAGTTTTTTTTTTACAATTATGGCCTGGATTCGAGTCCTTTAATTTAAGCCAAGTCTTTATTTTGCTATTTTTACAACGTTGAAAACTAGAAGCATAGAAGTTTTATTTTTAAATAGTTTGTATTTAGACTAACTGTAATTTTAAGTTGATTTTATTTATTATTTTTGACATGTTTTTGTACCTTATATATGAATGAAGTATAGACAAATCAGTAGTTTGTGGCTAAAGCCAGACCAAGATACCTCTGCAGCGATTTTAATAGCACATACGTGTTGTGTTATTATGACGTTTTTGTAATTGTATGAAATTATGACGTTTAAATAACACTTTCACGTATGTGCTATAAAAATGTTCTCCTCTACTCCTTGAGTAATACAAAGTACTTGTAGTCTTGCAAATTAATTTGTCAGAAGAGAAAGTAGAAAAATTCAAACCTTTGCCAAACTTTTCTTTGTTACTTTTTCTACTGAGAAAATAAGCTTTGGGAAATGTCGCGCGAACCCAACACCATCCTAGAACTAGCAGCGGAATACATGGACATATATTATCTTCCTTATCTTAGTTATCTTCTCCGCCTTCTATACTGTCTTTACTGATTCGCATTTTTCTCTTTCCCATCAGGTACAACTGGTACAAGGCTGACATTACATCTATCTAGTTTTGATGACATGTCTTGCTAGAAATATCTTACGCTCTATATTACCTGGGTGATGGCGCGCGTAATCCCCTTCTGCCCACCACCAGCGGCGGCATCCGTTCATCCTCCTCCTCATCTTCACCTTCTGAACTATCTTCTCCGCTCCATACATCTGGCTTTATGGCCTGGTAGGACGCGGAGAAGCCTTTGAAGACGATGGAGTCGTCGGTGCGGAAGCGGACGAGGAGGGCTTCTGTTGTGGAAATAAGCTCCTGTGGCATCTGTCAAAAGTGCAACATTATTTTGATTAACTATCGCTAATTCTGGGTACAATCGTCGGGTTGGGTGGGTCGGTATTCTGTTCTGCTCTACAGATGCAACAATTATCTCAACAGACGTCGATTGTCGGGCAAATTTGCGGCATCAAGGCCTCGCATGAGACAAGCACAAGGGCGCGCGTAGAGAGCCGAATCGCCGACTTTGTAGCATGTCGGCGGCGTAATCGCCCAGTACAGGACTATGTGTAGCACGTTATTTTATGTCAGGGCAGGAGAGCTCTACTTTGTAGTATAGGGCGCCGCAACGCAACCAGCATAGAAGCGCACGTAGCGACGAATGTCGGGTTTCGGCCGGCCGGTTTCGGTACGGCATGAGGACATCGCGGGTGCCCAGTCCAGCCAGGATCGCGGGAAGTTTGACGAATACCGGACTTTGTGCCTTGAAGGCCCGCAGTGTAAAACGATATACCTACGGGTATGATACGAATACTCACCACTGTCCCGCAGAACTTCCCAAAGTCCCCAACACTACCATCATACCCCCCAAAGATCTGCACATAATCGTATCCACAATGCGATTCCGGCTCCAACTCAAAAGTCAGGACGGTGAGCTTGACGAAGTGACCGAGCAGCGCCACAATGTTCCAGTCTCTCTATCGCTCTTGGACATTCGAGCAATAGAGAGGCAGATAATGTTTTTCGATGTTGGCGGTCTTCCACCATGTATCCCCTACCCATGTGTATCATCTGTCATGTGTACTCTAAGGTTCACATGACTTTATGACATATCACGCTTTGGTGGCACGGGGTAAAAAATGACGTATAAATGAATACTCACCACAGTCCCACAGAACTTCCCATAGTCCCCTGCACTCCCCTCATATCCCCCAAAGATCTGCACATAATCATATCCGCAGTGCGATTCCGGCTCCAGCTCAAAAGTCAGAAAGGTGAGCTTGACGAAGTGTCCGAGCGGCGCCACTATGTTCCAGTCGCAGTCGGCACGGGATTCGTACGAGTCGTCCCCGTAGCGCGCGTGCGAGTACAGGTGCTTTACGGACTCCGTAGCGGAGAGGTAGCCGCCACATGCTGAAACCCGATTGAGTTTTTAAGCAGTTATTTTCGAAAAGTAAGGAATAAGTAGATGAGGTATGAGAGACGACATGAAAAGGAAGAATAGGCGACACGGGTACGGAAGAAAAATTGCGACACGGATGATGAATTGTTTACACTTTACACCGACAAAACCGTGTCAAGGTCTGATGGAATTCTGTTTAGAAATCAGTCCAATCTTTGAACAAACTAATGGATGATTAAATAACTTACCAGTGGAATGCGTAGCCAAGAATCCCTTCCTCTGCACGGACACGTCGGATTTGAATACAACGTACATCTGGTTCTGCGACGCGACGACAGGGTGTGGTAGCTTGCCGCCACAGAAACGGCCGAGAGTCTTCTCGTCGGCTGATGCGCCGTCGTAGATGGTTACGTGGTCGTAGGCGCATTCCTGCAGAATTTTTTATTGTCTTCATTTTCAATTAAGCAAAACTAAGATTGTACTCGTAATATTAAATATATTAATAACGGGTCACTCAGACACTCACGTATTTTAAGTCGAAAAACGCTCGACATGTTTCACTCCGCCGAGTCATCGGGCGCGGAGGGCTGCGGCCCGCAGTCTGCGCCGGTCCGTCGCCGTCAACGCAAGCTCCTGATGACACTGCTTGGTACGGAGTGAAACATGTCGAGCGTTTTTCGACTTAAAATACGCGAGTGACCCGTTATTAATATATTTAATATGTCTGTGTCTCACGGAAGTTTTGTTATTAAAATGTACTCGTAATGCGATTTAGTTGTACGGAAAGTAGACAAAAGTCCCGCGACGTGACGTAGACAAAGCCATTTCATATAATGTGGGACATAGGTTTACTCTCATGATGTAAGATATTGGCTTGGTCTATGGCGAGAGAACATTGTAGGGGTATAATTAACACTTTAAACTCTCGCGTTTTGTACTCTTATGTCTTCCGTGACCACAGCTAGTGCAACCTAGCTGAAACGTCGGAAATAAAACCGCCCAAGTGCGAGTCGGACTCGCCCACCGAGGGTTCCGTACTTTTTAGTATTTGTTGTTATAGCGGCAACAGAAATACATCATCTGTGAAAATTTCAACTGTCTAGCTATCACGGTTCACGAGATAGAGCCTGGTGACAGACAGACGGACAGACGGACAGCGGAGTCTTAGTAATAGGGTCCCGTTTTTACCCTTTGGGTAGGGAACCCTAAAAAGGTGAAATAATGAAATTTAATCGCGTTAGACCCGCTAATGACATTCATTATTGCAGTGGTGATAATGATGATAGCTTCAGTAAAAGCAATTGATTTGAATAATGAATACCTGGTGTGGCTCCAACTCGAAGACGTTGAAAATCAGCTTGACCCGGTGCCCAGGGGTTGTTGAGAACTGCCACACACAGTCTTTTCTCGATGGATACTGATCAGGATAGTTCGGACTGGAAATAGATTACATCATCAGTCAGCAAAACTTGTATAGGTTTCGTTAGCCTAGAGGCGGGATTTCATCTTCCATCAGTGTGCGGCACAAGCATATTCCGTACAAAAATGCTTGGGCAGCGCGCCTTGGCCGCAGAAATCGTGGGTGGGACAGCAATATAATAACGTGCGTGCGATAGAGATATGAAACGGCGGCCCAATGTATGAAATTATTCGTGCTTAGCGGCCTTACTTTACTTGGAGGCGTATTCTGATTGTAATAACAGGATGCATTTTGATCTGGATTTGTTATGGATATGTTCAGTGACGTCACTTTTGATACTGACAGATTATATCCATAACATATCCGGATTAAATTCATAATAACGTACATAACCGTACAATCCGAATACGCTTCTTGGTCAATTGCAGATTCTCACCTGACAATAGATAGTCCCATGTGGCTGCGTCACATCATGCTTACATAATCCGCCCTCTTTGCAGTCCTGTTTATTCGGATGCAGCGTGAATCCACTGCCACAAGCACACTCGTAGCCTCCCAGTGTTGTGGCACTCGTGCTGACAGCCGCCATTGTTTTTTTAGATTTTTCGACAGGTGTATGATTTATTTGATTTGGTTTGTTCTAAAACTGACCTGACAATAGTCCCATGTGGTTGCGTAACATCATGCTTACACCCGCCCTCTTTACAGTCCTGTTTATTAGGATGCAGCGTGAATCCACTTCGGCAAGCACACTCGTAGCCTCCCAATGTGTTGTGGCACTCGTGCTGGCAGCCGCCATTGTTTTCAGCGCATTCGTCGACGTCGATGTAGTAGGCTGCTGCGAAGCCGAAGCGGTGGACTGACGCGTCGGAGGTGAACTGACATTGTTGTTGAAGATAAAAGAAATTGAAATGTTAGGGGACGAGAGAGACAAGATTACGAGGCTGGAGTCTAATGTGTAATAAAAGAGAATCCAGAAGGTGTGAAATGGAGAAGTTAAGTCAGAAAGCGGACGCTGCTGAGTTCCAAAGCATATAAGGACGCAACTTAAGAATAAAAGGGGACTAACGCTAAGAGTCGAGTTTTTTAGATACGTGGCCACAGATATAATATTAATGAAATTATAGACAAATAATAATTAATACTCTTTATTGCTCACCTCAAAATGAAAACATTACCAAAAAATGCTAAAGATAGAGGCAGAAAATATATAAGTCTTATCGCTATATTGCGATCTCTTTCATACAATCACATTATCAGTAGCGGATTTGCAGTCTTTGCCGCCCTAGGCCTCAGGCCCTGTAGCCGCCCCTTTCTCAGCACCCATCATATGTATTAACTATACAGAGTATTTCTTATCATCAGCGAATTTTTTATCACAATTTGCGACCCTAATATCTCGCCTAAGGGCCTTACTGGGCCGTAGGGCAAATCTGCCACTGCACATTACGGGTACTTATTGCACTCACCTGAACTCTTAGCACGTTTCCATCAGAGGTAACAGGAGGCGGGAGTTGAGAGCCGCAGAAGGCACCATGACGCCGTAACTTCTCAGCACTCAGGCGAGAGTGCACCGTCACGCTGTCGTATTCACATTCCTGGAACAAATAACCAAAAAGGACTGTAGAAACAATAAGATCCATAACTAGAAGAGGGCTTCTAGCATTGGGCTTGCAGCATAAGGATGCTCAAGGTATGTTCTTATATCTAACTTTACGAATTGTCCCCTTTCTTTACAAGAAACCGTAAATATTTGTTTTAATGCAACGTTGGTAACCCACATAAAGCTTAACTAGTAGAGATCATCGTAGCAACTGTAATTTACATGCATAAACTTCTATATATTCCCTTTTAGAAGATACTGCACCCAGACTGTAGAGAAATCCACAACACTTCTTTCCACAGCCGTAGCATTCGCGCAAAAAAATTCTCAAAATTTATTTTTCAGGATATATATAGGCCCATCTCTTCCAGCTTACCTGTTGATACATATTGTTCCCCTCTAGATCAAAATGCGTAAAGTTAAGAGTGATCCTATGCTGCAGTGGAGCCACGATCTCCCACAAGCAATTCTTGGATGGCGGGTACAGGTCGGGGAAAGACGGGGATGTGATGGTGCCGTTGGGAGCGTCCAAGACTCCACCGCAGGCGTCTGGAAGATAAATTATTAGTGTCATTTAAGATCCCAGTTCTTAGTTAGTAATTCTAAAGTTTTCAAGTCCAATCCATGAAAGAGTCATTCAGTAAAACCACACAATGAGCTAGATTTACAATATTACTCACTTTCGCACTTCTTTCCATCAGAATGTAGTTCGTAGCCAATATCGCAAGCGCACTCGTACCCGCCCAGCGTGTTAACACACGAGTGGCTGCAGCCGTGGTCGATGATGGAACACTCGTCAAACTCCTTCATGAAGGTGGCTGAGAACCCGGCTTTTTGGACTGAGCTGTCTGACTCGAAGATTACTAGGAGTTTGTTGGACGTGGATCTGGAAATTAAAATATTAAGGGGCTCTTTATAAAGTTTTAGATACAGGGGCTTATTCTGTTGTCTTAATTAAATTAAATTTATAGCATTTTTATTTCCCGACGCAAGAAGTGTTGTAATAATAAGGTTAACATGAGGTGTGTCTGTCTGTATAGCTTACGTCAACTAATTAAGTTGCAGTTATTTTAAATCTTGATGGTTCTTAGCTATGTTTAGAGGAAACAAAAGAACTTGTTTCTGCAATAAGGACGTTTCTAACAGAATTTCTGTTGGAATTTCAGATGGAATCGTCCTTAAAGCCCCTAAGGACCCTTCTGTGCTGGAAAGCCACAAATGGAATACACACACTGTATACTGTATGATTATAACAGTATTTACCTACCATAATTAAGAAATGGTAAATACATATTGTATATATTATTTTTCTTTTATTGTGTTTGTAATCAGTCTTATGTACAATAAAGTGTTTACATACATACATAATTGAATGACTTTTCAATTATTGTTATGGCCGTTACGCGTATTTCACGTGGCTAAAGTTCTATATTTTCGAATACAAACCTGATGTCAGGAGGAATCTTGTGCCCACAGAATACTCCAATAAGCGGGCTGTCCATGGAGTGTCCATCGCGCACTTTCACCTTGTCGTAAGAACAGGTGTCGTGGTTTTCCACTTCGAACGAGTGGAAACGGAGGGCCACTTGGTAATCCTGGAATATGAATATTGTATTAGAGACGCGAAGATAATAAAATAATATCGGATAATATAAGATAATAAGTTTCGTACGTAGACAGCATAGCTAACCTAGACGTCCAGTGGGGTGTTTAGTTCAGTTCATTTTAGTTATTTATAGGGTATCTGCTCGAGAATTCTCAAGGCGAGTAATCTCGAGAAATTTGTCCTTTATCGAGACGGGAACCAAAACTCAATGCCTTGAGAACTCGAGACACAAATCTTTGACGATAATTACAGACAAACCACCCAATTTTGCCCAAAAACACATTTTTAAGCTAATTTGTTTAAGTAGATAAGCTTAGGTATAACAGTTATATTATAGAACCAATACTATTTTTAGTAGAAAGTACGTTATATTTGTGACAAGAGTACCTATATAACACGCATGTGCGTAATAACAACCTAACTAAGAAATTTTCAACGAGTTGTCAAAATGTAGGGTGTATTTTAATATAGAATATTTCTGATACAGTGATACAGTACTTTATTGGTAAAAGAAACATATACAATTACACGTCATTTAATTACTTAATTACTATTTACATTTTAATATACAAAATAGATGAAAAATAGATAAGTATAAAAAATGGAAAATCCTTTGATATTTATTCCCAGGTTTCAGTTACAAAACAGGAAGCGTAGACTGCGCAGATTATTTATATTACAATTTCAACGATAAAGGCCTAAAATCACAAAAGTGGCCAATGTAATCTAGTAATTTACATATATATGAGTAATAACATTGCCCATCGTCAAAAACGCCTCAGGGTTGTAAGTAAAAGAAGGTAATGTTTTGTTTGTACACCAAAGTAGCTTTATAAATATATACTGTTTCATTTTTCGCGTCATTCTTTGTTTAGATGTTTCATCCCTATTTAACGTATGAAAGGTACAGCAAAAATCATGTTTTGTCATCAAACTATTATAACAGATTTATTTCTAAAGTGACAACCCTAACATATTTATAAATGCTGTAAGCGACTTCTATGGAAAAGAGCAAACTCGGCTAGGTAATATTGCCCACCTAGTTTTAATCCTATGATTTTTAAAGGGAACGCCTAACCCTACCTAACCCTTTATGTTTAATTTATCCTTGGTTATAAATCTTCCGAGCTGTATTTATATACGACATTGACGTGGGCAATTTTGGCAAACCTCTTAGATAACTTTACCCGCCCTTAAAATTGCCAAAAAAGTGGGTTAAATAATGATTTAAAACTTTTATTTGCAGATGAAATTATGCGTAAAATAACAATAACAATGGATGCAGTGGGTCAGAAAAAAACAATCGAACTTTTTCGAAAAAGCAGGCAGACAGCTAGCTTGACGGTAGGTAACTATTAATTATAAAAAAGTTAGGTTAGTAGTAGAGGTAGTCCTTTCTTTTTTATTTTTAAATACTTAAACTAGATGGGTATAGTTTTTTTGTTAGTTGTTGATTATTAAGTTCAATTTATGGTTAGGTACTAAAAATTAACCATTTGTTTGATTATTGATCTCACCAACGACATGAGATTTGTGATAAAGCAAAAAAGTTTAAATAACATGGTGTTTCATTGACCCTTTCAAAATTTCTCGAGATACTCGAGAAACTCGAGAAATCCAGGACGAGAATTCCCGTGCCTCGAGAAATAAAAAAGGTCGAGAAACCAGAAACCCAAGTTATTTACTAAGTCCAACAGTAGATGAGAGTAGAGGCTCATATTTGAGGGATCTCCCACTATACATCGCTTACTTCAGGTACAGACAGTTTCCAGATGCACAGTTTGTTGGGCTGATAATCGTCCGGGTAGTTCGGTGATTCAAGATGCCCGCTGCTGTCCACTTCGATGTCTCCGCCACACACCGCTGCAAATGAATGAAAAAACAGACTCTAATCTAAATAAGTAACCGTAATTTTTCACAAACAATGACTATGCAAATTTTTATCAGACAAACTGGCTGCAAAACGAAACAAGTTTACATTTGCTTCTACTTTTCCCACTGTCCATAGTGTACTAGTGATCGTGAGATCGTGACTGACAATTGAGTAGCTTAACTTCAAACTCGGATAAATCCAGCTGTCAGATTTAGCGATTTTGGTATTAAAGAAATGGTAATAGGGTAGATATTTCTTGAGGGTCGAATGGATTTATCCGAGTTTGAAGTTAAGCGACCCAAGTGAGGTTCATCTTAGATTTTGTTGTCTCTAGTATATGGTGACAAGTATCTACCGGGTGAGTCTAAGCTTAATCACTAGTTAGTTCATGGTAATAAAAAAAGGCAAACGTTAATCTCTCACATCCTCCTTCTTAAGAAAGTCTGTTATTCATGGTATTGATTTGCTTCTCCAAGAAACAATATGGTTGGTAAAAGAGAATTAAGCTTATCACGAATCCATAATTTTATTCAAGTCATAAACAAACTATAAGGTGTTGCTTCTTACCTTCGTAATGCGCCTTAAATCCTTTAAACGGCTTAGGCCTAAGCCCCGGCTGGTAGACCACAGTCAGCCTGGACCCCGTAGACCTCATCATGGGACCCTTCCCGGAGCCACATATACGCCCCAAGACTGGCGCGTTCGGCATGTAGCCATCACGGATCTCTACCCATTCGGAGCGGCATTCTTCGGATTTGTGGATGTCGATTTCTGTAAAGAACCAGAGTATTTTGCGTAAACTTATAGTACTTTAGTAGGCAATGAAGACAAATTAAACTTTACGCGATTAAATTTATTACGATTATGGACAAATATGACGGGTCCGATACCCGGGTATGTCCTTAAACTAAGTCTAAAAGAGAGGTATGGGCACTGTGAATGTCATCCAGCTTTGTGTGATAGGGCACAGCACAGCGGATGTCATTCCAGATCTAAAGCAGAGCCCAACTATGGGAAAGTACCTCCACCTTACAGAACACCGCAGCCAAATATCACTAGACCCTACTCATAATGTTGTGTTCCTGCCGGTGAGTAAGGTTGCCAGAGTTCAACGAGGGTGCGGTGTTAGGGTCGGCAACGCACATGTGACTCCTCTGGAGTTGCAGGCGTACATAGGCTACGGAGACTGCTTAACATCAGGCGGGCCGTATGCTTGTTTACCACCGACGTAGTATAAAAAAAATGTGGTGAGCAGTTTTATCTTAGATTGGTACATTATGCAGTAATCATCGCAAACTAAAGAAGATCCACCACCACCTACCCGCACTTGCAACGACTTGGGTATAAACGGTTGTATTGCGGCAATTTTCAATCCTACATTGGCTTACAAAAATACAGTCACGATAATATAAAATACCTTTACCACAAAAGTATTAAATTACAGTAGAGCGAACGTGAATTATTATAATTCAAGAGAAACAGCCTATAACATGATAAGTATTCTGAATAGATTCACCACACATTCAAAGCCATGGCCATCAACTAGTGTTAGAGCAGGTACATTCCATTGAGCGGACAACATAGATTTATCGTTTCCAATGACCGACTTCGGGAACGGGATAAAAGTGACCGTAAATTCATTAATTCAGAGAATACATTTGCAGGGGTGAATAATTGTGCGCGCAGAGAGCTTTGGCGGATGCAGAACAAGGACAAATATGGGACGTTTTTTTTTCAAACCAATACTTGTGAGGTAGATAAGGTCAAACTGAACAATTTGTAACCAAATTTTTTGAAAATTTGGCTCTTCCAATCAGCCAAAATATATGAAACAGCCAAATTTTCTCCAATAGTAAAAGTTACTCGGCATGACTTATATTTTATATTACATACGATCTTTCACCTCCCAAAGTTTGACTAAGGGTTCATTCATTTCGCTCGCAACATAGATGTCGTTAAAAATGTTCAATCCATTTTCATCTTAAGGCTTAAATTTCAAAAAATATTTCCAACATTTCATGAATTAATTCCCAGCGATCAAGGCTCTACCAAAGCAGACTAATTTCTCTAACAATACGGATGTTCCTTACCTAAGTCGTTTCAAAATTCTGCTATAAAATGGATGTTACCTACAAAAATACATTTGTCATCCATACAAATATTAGGGGTCCCTTTGTTTGACATAATTATTGAAAGTCATAATGTAATGATTGTAATATTATCATTAGTCATAATTCTGAAACCGTTAACTTTTCAGGATTTTCCTCAGGATTATGATATATTTAGATAGGTTAAGTTAGGTTTGTTTTATGGCAATCCTGAAAAGTTACGCGTTTCTGAGTAAAACCAAATTATGACTACCGAAAATGTGGACAAACAATACATTATGACTTAAAACTATATGGGAAACAATAGAGACCCCAAATATTATTAAAGCGAAAGTGTGTTTGTCTGTTGCCTCTTCACGCTTAAACCGCTGAACCAATTTGGACAAAATTTGATATAGAGATAGTTTAGGTACCGAGAAAGGACATAGGGTAGTTTTTTTCAATCATCATCATGATTCCACGCAAACGAAGTCGCGGGCTAGTAATCTATAACGAGGACGCCCGTGTCACGTCAATCTATAACGAGGACACAGAAGACGTCAACTCGTTAGTGTATCGAGATGAAATATCGTTATAAAGACTATAAAACAATATATAAGTCCACCAATCGTTTTGTGTTTTTCATTGGTGTAACTATTTATTTTTCACCTCAGCAGCTCGAACAAGCCTACTTTCGTCACTCCCTGGAGTGAGGAAAGTGCGACTTTCCTCACTCCAGGGAGTGAAACAATGTAGCTTTTTAATTTAGTGAAGGCCATGAACTACGGTACGGTACGGTACGGTACGGTACGGTACGGTCCGGTCCGTATCGTATCGTATCGTATCGTATCGTATCGTATCGTATCGTATCGAATCGTATCGTATCGTATCTTATCGTATCGTACATATTATAATACTTTTTTTTTCTGTTTATTCTGTGTAATTCGAAATACATTTTAACCTTTAATATGTTCTCACTACTGAGGTGAAAAATTATGTGTGCAACACGAGAGCAAAGTTATTTTACATCTCGTGTTTTTGAGTCCCTCGCTACGCTCAAAATTCTACCTTAGAATCACTCGCTTCGCTCGTGATTCAATAATAGATTCTTTCGCTTTCTCGGGACTCAAAATAAACACTCGCAAGAAAAACCAACTTTCCTCTCTTGTTGCACAAATAACTATTATTTTATTTTATTATATTTATCACGCATAAATAGTAAATTGTTAACCAAGGGATGAAAGGCATGCAATGCCGCAGAGGTATTTTGGCGCTCGAACGCAGTAAGAGCGCCAATATTCCGAGGCAAAATGATGCCTTTCACCCGAGTTTAAACACTACTTTTCATTTCTAATATGAGGAAAGTAAAATGCATGTGTTTTTTTAAAAACATGACTAAGTATACATTTTTATAGTATTTCTTGAGGGTACTTTCAATTAACAATTCAGGCAAAAGTATAGTTATTTATGGAATGGAGAGTCAAATATCAGAATGGAAATTGTATAACAAATCCATTTAAACTCAAATTTCAATTGCATATCGTAAAAAAAATTAAAAAATCGTTCTTCGAAAGTAAAATGCTCTAGTGCAGACACGTATGATTTTCTGCACACCTTTTAGAACAACAATGACCCTCTTTCAGAGCATGAGAAATGAAAAGGAAAATTTCATAGACTTGTGCGGCATTTATTTTTTATTCTTTTAATATCTAATTGGTATAAGAAACACCAAATTGTTTAGGTACCGCAAGGAAGTTTATTTTATTTACTAAAAATGCGGCAAAATTATTACCATTTGCAACAGGTCATCCGTACCGAATTTCCTCACATAATGTTCATTGAACACTGTGACATCGACGTCACTAACAAAAGCTGTGTCGCGCAGATTTATAGCTTTTCCGATTGTGTCCTTTGTGTCGGACGCCTTTGTAACTTAACAAATAAAATGTATATAAAATTCTGTGAATTTATGCGGACTGATGCTTGCACAGGTAAAAAACCGCGGAAATGAGTATTGTCTGAATAGAATAAGAATGTATTGGCTTATGCAGGAGATTTTTCCACTCTTCTGTTGTCTCTACGTCGGCTTTAAGGTACCGTTTGGATGCAGTACATCAGCAGTATTGCAGCGCGAAGTGGAAACCTGGAACTAGTCTTAGGATAAGTTCTAAACTAGCTACACTAGTGTCTCTGTGAGCTGTAGACCTCGCAAGCCCCCACGGCTCCGCCATTTTGGCCAAAAACTGCATCGACCAAAATAATCTACCTATATAATTATCGAACCTGCTCCAAAAATCTACAGGACATCCGGACATTACGAAAGCATTTTTTGTCCAAGTTGAAACGGAGACCTCCATTCCACTCGGTAAATTAGTTTATACTATTTTCTTGGCCGAGACATTTAACCTACCATAACCTGCCATTCGCAGAAAAACCTTAGTACTAATATTACACATTGTACAGTCGCCATTAGATATATCGGAGCGGCCCATGTCTCAAAATATCTGAACAAGCACTTAACGCCTTGACAATAGAGGCGTGTTCAGATATTTGTGAGCACCTTGGCCGCTCCGATATATCTGATGGCGAGTTATAGGCAGCAATAACTTACCACTGGGGCGGGCCCAGGCAATACCAGAACCGTTCCAAGCATATATACCAGTATAAACAGACCTCCGTAAGTGCATAACGAGTCTTCTTTGCCCTGTAAAGTTTTAAGGGGCAGGGATGGGTGGGGGCTCAAGGTAAGCTGATGGTGGACTGAGCTCGTAAATTTTCCCTGGTCAGTTTAGGTTACGTTTGTGGTGGCACGGAGTTTAGAGCTATTAATTTGGAGGCTTAAAATAGAAAGTTTAGTGGAAACGGTAACCGCGGGTTGATGGGTGCTTGTCAATCGAATTGATGGTAAGCTTGGATTTGTGGATTATGCTACCCATAAATGATTTATTTGTATTTTGAAGCTAATCAGTCACAGAATCCTAATATAAAATGGACACGAAATAAACTTGTGCTCTGAAAGAAAGAAATAAATACCGGTAACGATTTTAGAGCAAAAATGTATGATAGATTTAATCGTTGAAATTGTACACCTTTTGTTACGTAATATCTGAATAACAAGTATTGGTTTCTATTAGCACGTCTTCTCATCTTTATACATTTTCAAATAATAGTTCTTTCTTCCATGATTAGGAATCAACTATAGGAGGTGGGGTTTACATCTCTGTTATTTCAAGACAATGTTTCCAGCATGTAAAATCTGAACAACAGCAATTACCACAAAAGTGCCAAGCTTAAATCGATATCTTACCCTTACCCAAATCCATCGTCTAACCGTTGTCCTCCTACTCAGATCGTGCTCGGCGGCACTCAACATGAAATTGAGTCGTTCAAGCCGTCGGCAAACTCTTGAGTGCTCTTTTATGGATAACGAGTATATTATAACGGATATTACATGGTTATTGTCTGTAATTTCGCTAGATAATCTAGATTGCGACTTGCGAGTATTGTGACTGTTAATAATGGTTTGAGACTTGAGGTCATTCGAGGTTACTTAGCATAATGTAGTTATTAAAAAAACCGTCCAAGTGCGAGTCGGACTCGCGCACCGAGGGTTTCGTACTTTTTAGTATTTGTTGTTATAGCGGCAACAGAAATACATCATCTGTGAAAATTTTAACTGCTAGCTATCACGTTTATGAGATACAGCATGGTGACAGACAGACGGACAGCGGAGTCTTAGTAATAGGGTCCCGTTTTTACCCTTTGGGTACGGAACCCTAAAAACCGGCCAAGTGCGAGTCGGACTCGCGCACGAAGGGTTCCGTACCATTACGCATAAAGCAGCAAAAAAATCACGTTTGTTGTATGGGAGCCCCACTTAAATATTTATTTTATTCTGTTTTTAGTATTTGTTGTTATAGCGGCAACAGAAATACATAATCTGTGAAAATTTCAACTGTCTAGCTGTCACGGTTCATGAGATACAGCCCGGTGACAGACATACAGACGGACAGACGGCCAGACAGACAGACGGACAGTGGAGTCTTAGGGTCCCGTTTTTACCCTTTGGGCACGGAACCCTAAAAACATACAACCTAATTGAGAACCTCCTTCTTTTGAAACCTTGAAGTCGGTTAAAAATGGTGTTAAGTTATGTTTTAACGAAAATCCGCTTTTGAAAACTAGCGCCACTTACTTACTTACTTTTTATGTACTTATTTTGGACGTAAATAATTGAAATTTGTCTTTCTTTTTTCTAATTATATAAGAACAAAATAAAAATTCTAAACAAACTAAATTAAATGGAGGCTGTCTATGGCGATTCAGCGTGGCAATGCGGCGAGCGTGATGGGTACCATTGCGTCTGGAAGGGCGCGGGACGAGTGTTTGACTAAGTTGTGGCCTTGTTTAGTTTAGTTTTAATTTAGTTTATAATTAATTTTGATGTATTTTTAATGTAATGTTTGTAAGTATATTGTAATGGAATCTTTATTATTAACAGGGAGTCTCAATGAGTTAATTTTGTGTTTAAAAAAAATTACTTTTCCGTATTAATTAATTAAAATATACATATTACATAATATATGTATATTCCATCTTTTTACTATTACACACAACTGTATTCTAAGTCAACACATAGAATTTGTTTTCTATCACTCACTAAATTGAAGTAAATTGACTTGTAAGTTGTAACAGTTATAACGAGGGTTGTTAATAATCTTTAGAAACTTTGTTGAACCTTTATGACCTTCATAAACTACATGTAACACGAGCAAATTCCTGCTTTACAACAATTCAACGAGCCACGCTACTTTCACGAAATCTCTTCGGCGTCTTACACAATTTGGAGAACAATTACAATAAAACAAATGGGAATTGGAAGTCATTTTGTGCTCAGAGATATTTCTACTGCCTTACTCACCTACTTTTGGTTTTACAGTATCTTAGATACGTACTTAATTAAAGGAGCTTTGTAAGGAGCTTTAGAATCGGATCTGACATTACTAGGTAAATTACGTAGAAGCAGGCCTGGCTCACTCCGCGATTTCGTCGCGTCGCTACAAGTACATGCGGCCCACACCAATTTTGGTGTCTAGCCATAGTAGTTGCCGCGCACCGCTACGGAACGGACGCCTGTTCGCGCTTGCGCCACCTAGCGGTCATATCTGTCGTAATAGACGCGTTTTGTTTGTGAATATTCTGTACCTAGTACTATTATTACGGATGGCTTTCACGCGATAATGCGAAAACGTGTCGCGGTCGCGTCCCTGCTGAGACGAATCGCCGGTAGCCCCAACAGTCTCCTGGAAACAGAAACAGTGACAGGACGGGAAGATGGTCCCTTCCATTACTACTGGAAACTGTGTGCTATGAAAATGTTGTATAAAATATTCGTAAATCGTCTTTAGCCCACGTCGACGTTTTTAAAATTTAAATCTATTATTAATAAGCAAGGGCCTGACACTCTTTGATAGAGAAAGATAGTCTTATTGCGATTCCTATAACAGGAAAGAGAAAATAATGCTTTGTCCTTATCACCGACCGGGTTTTTTTTTCATGGTCGGGTTATGGCAGCATAGGTAGGAGGCGATGGCGAAATACCGAAATTTATAAGAGTGAAAGAGATAAAGGATTATGCTGCCATACATTAACCTGTCAATACATGAATATGTCTTTCTCTTACCCCTGGTCGCTCGGTTTCATGTCTATAACTACTATACTATGTCTGTTAATAAGTTAATTTAAAAAGAAAGTAAATGTTTTCCCGCCAAACATTGCCTATGGAAATATAGTTTTAAAAAGTATATGTGATAGGCTACCTCTTTGTTTCATATTTGTCTATTACAAAACTTATCTAGTGACCTAAGATAAGTGTAATAAACATATCTTTGTCATCGACTGTATGTAGAAACTACTTGAATTAGCAAATTCAAACATAATGCGCCATCTTGGAACTAAATAAAGAGGAAACTACACCAATAATTCAAAGATTGTTTGCATCACTGACGTTTTAAGTTAGTTTAAAAACATGAATATAAGTATCTACTGGATGAGACGGGTGGGGGAAATGACCGAACGGGATGGTCTTGATACCTTCAGTAGGAGTAGCAGTGAAATCGCTATTATTGTTTGTCATTGTCATAGTGAGCGAGCGTGTATGAGGAATGTTATAAGTGAAGGAAGCGAAAGAGGTATATCAGGATCGTAGCAAGTGGAAATCCGTGTCTGCCTACCCCTCCAGGAAATAGGCGTGATTATATGTGTGTATGTATGTATGTATTGTCATAGTTTCTGTCTACTTCTAAAAAGTCCTAAGTGTTGTAAGTAATCAGTAATCAGTAATTTATTGCTTTCATAGGTACAATAAGGTCTTACATTAAAATGGTGATCTAGCTATGAACCCTGTAAGGGCACTGCCCACCGGTTTCCTGGTGGGTAACAATGAAACCGATCAAATTACGTAGGTTGTTTTTGGTATGTTATCAGGAATGTTAAAACATGTTTTACTTTATTCGCATTGCTTATGGCCCATCTATAGAAAATCCTACATCTATGTTTAAAAAGATAAGTTCTGCGGCGGGCAGCAGTCCAACTCGCGGCGATCCATCTCTTTATAATAGAGGGTTAACATACGTACAAGTTAATGGATTGGGTAAATAAAGCATTTCCTGGGGGCAATCGTTGGTAAACTGTAAACTACTAAATGAAGTCTAAGTTTTGTTGCTCAGTATAAAATATTCGGATTTATATTGTCGTGAGTCACACTAATATTAGGCTAATTTTACAGTCACTCACGTATTTTTAAGTCACATGCGCGGAATGTTTTTTTTTTTTCAATTTATTTAGGTAAACAAACAGCCACTACAAGTAATACATATTATACTAATTACTACAATGTCTACAATATGTGTGGCCCACACCGCTTACCACTAATGAACATGAATAATGTTCGTTCAGAGTCAAACTAATCACCGTCAAACAAGTCAAACAATCTCCGTTTTGGAGAGCCTAGATCTCCATTCCGTGATAAAATATATTGTAATAAAGTTAAAATTCAGCATTATTTTTTAAAGAATCTTTTTTTAGGGTTCCGTACCTCAAAAGGAAAAAACGGAACCCTTATAGGATCACTCGTGCGTCTTTCTGTCAAGTGCCTCTTACCCACTTCCCGCTTTAATATATTTTGAAATATTGATACTAGCGAAACGTATTCTAAATCTTTTGTGTAGAAAATTGTATGTAGATTACTTATGTTATAGAATATTTTTTTGGCACGGGCCACCGTTTAAGAGTTATTTACGAAAAACTAAAAAAAAAGGGACCATAACATAAACGCAATTACTTCAACATTATTGACGCATTTTGCCAAGAAAAAAAAATATCCTCCAAGAATTTGACATGGGTTTTTCCAAAACAGAAGAATTACTAATACAAATTGTGTTATGTCGTGTGTGTTCGCATGTCTCAGTTAATTAATATTAAGCACATTTATAACAAAAATTATTTTTCATTTATTTAGAAAACCAAAAAAGCGGTTGAACTCATACCAAATCCTTTGTATGAGTGTGTGAGTGAGTGTGAGTATGAATATGTGTATGATATTGCTCAAGTCACTTGATTTGTTTCAAAGTGTCCGACCGAAACCGAGTTTTCTTACCGAAACTTCGGCCGGATATTTGTATTTGGAGAAACACATTAAGAACTACTCGCTCTCCATGCGTGGCTACTGCATGCATTTTCTGAACCCCAACCGGGTGAGCTGAACCATCCAGTTGCCGAGGAGCGTGCTACTACATTCTGTTGATATATTTGTCAAGTTGTACTCACCAGTGATATTAAGTACCACTCGCTCGCGGTGTGTAGCTACGATGCGCCACTCGCAGCGCTCCGGTGTCGCCGGTGCGGTTTCTGAGCCCCAACCGGGTGAGCTGAACCATCCGGAATTACCGACGAACGTGCGACCACATTTTGTTGATAACAGTTATAAAGTTTTACAGTAACTCACCAGTGATATTAAGTACCACTCGCTCGCCATGTGTAGCCACTATGCGCCACTCGCAGCGCTCAGGGGTTGCCGGTGCATTTTCTGAGCCCCAACCGGGTGAGCTGAACCATCCAGAGTTGCCAAGGAGCGTGCGACCACATTCTGTTGAGAAATTGAATTGATATTTTTTTTTCGTTATGAGTTTATATATCTACGAATCCAGCAACATGAAAACTAGTTTGATGTATTTAAAAGATACTAGAATACAAAATGCAGTACGTACCGGCCCCCTTTTTTAAACATCTATCGTTAAATTTGCGTAAAAAGCAGTGGCGCTAGAGAGCACGTTGATGGGCTCTTTATTAATCCCAACCTGATTGGTTACTGAAATGTCTGAAATCATGCGACCAATGCGCGAGTGAGATGTACTGCGTCAAGTTGCGTCAAGTTGAAATTTTTAAAACCTGTGAATGGTGTTTTAATTTGGAAACGCCATCACCGGAAACAAACACTTTATTTATTTTGGTTTATTGGCGTTCGTTATGGCGAAAAAAGATTTTGAAATTGTAAAAGCCCGAGGCTTAAAGGATTAAATAAAACAAATGTTATAAAGTTACTGACAGGCTAAAAGCTCTCCGGTGCTTTTTCAAAGTTACTTATGAACTTGTGTGTACTTTTTCGGAGTAGGTATGTACTTATCGTTTATTGGCATTGTTATTTTAGTCTTTCAGCGTGCAGTGCGCAAAGTGCTTGTACTTTAATTTTATTTATAATTTAATTCTAACATTAACTGTAATTTATTAATCTTATAAGTTATAACATTTGTATTATTGAATTAGATTTTCTTTCTCTTTGACATTTGTATGCCAACCAGCGAAACATAGCGTTCAAATGTATACACCTAAGACCTATGTATTCTGATCTTCACATTTTAATTTATAGTATGTGTATCATATTAGCCATTAACAATTAATTTCTTACGAAAAACGTAGGTAATAGATACCAATCAATTTCTTGCTACCTATTTGCATAATAATCTGAAAACCCGAAACGCGATATTTTTTTCTTTAACCATTCAATATATTGTCTTTTATTTGTCATTAAGGAGCATTCCTTCAAGGGTTTAAACATAAAACCGTAATTAAATAATTATTGTTATCCGTAATCGCAATTCTGAAGTTGAAAGCGTTCAGTTCGCAATTAAATAGCTGTAATTTAAATGTAGTCTGAGGCTGTCGGTTTAGACAAACAAAAGAAACATTATAAGAATGAAACGCAGATATACAAATTCTCTCTCGCCGCCTAGCCTTATTTATCCCATAAATTGGGGTCGGCTCTCCTATTCCTTCTTCGCTAGGACGCTCTGTCCCGGGTTGTCTTAGATGTGACATTTGCATCTTTCATGTCCTTGTTTATGGTAGCTATCCATGTTTGAGGGGTCTTCCTCTTCCTCTTTTTGGCGTCGGAAACATTTCGAGTACTTGTCGGGTCATGTGTTCGGGCGGGCGACGCATTACATGCCCGTAACCAAAGCTGACTCTTTTAGAATTCGGTTGAATTCTAAAAGAGTCCGATTTGGTTTCCTCAGCAAGGTTCCTCAAGAATATATTACCTAATAGCGGTGTTATAAAGAGATTTGTTCAACTTATGAGCAAACTTATACAGCAGATTAGCCTGCGCTAATATATCAGACACACTCAAACTAACTGGCTGCTCAATCTCTGGCCTCTTCTTCCCATTGAACTCTAACGGCAGAATCGTAGCCACATAAAATTGTGTACCTAATAATAACGGACTTACAGCGATGTGTTATACTTACTAGCACACTTATACAGCAAATTCGTCTGCGCTATATCAGACATAGACAATCTGACTCGCTGCCCAATCTCCGGTCTCTTCTTCCCGTAGACCTCAAGCGGTAGAATCGTAGCCAAATAAAATTGTGTACCTACTAAGTAACTGACTTATAAAGACGTGTTATACTTACTAGCACACTTATACAGAATTCGTCTGCGCTATATCAGACATGGACAATCTGACTCGCTGTCCATTCTCCGGTCTCTTTTTCCCGTGGACCTCAAGCGGTAGAATCGTAGCCGAATAAAATTGTGTACCTACTAAGTAACTGACTTATAAAGACGTGTTATACTTACTAGCACACTTATACAGCAAATTCGTCTGCGCTATATCAGACATGGACAATCTGACTCGCTGCCCAATCTCCGGTCTCTTCTTCCCATGGACCTCAAGCGGTAAAATTGTGTCCAAGTATGTGCCTTTGCTGAAGGTGTTCCTCGCGTAGTGCATTATGGAATCGTAGTCGTACGTCTGACCGAGGGAGTTCACTTCCTCTTCTGTTAGCTTGTTGAAGTTGTATTCTTGCCCTGAAAAGAAAATCGAAGTGAGAACAAATTCTACTGGGCAATTATTATAAAGCAAATCGTTGAACAGTTGAAAAATCAAATCAGAAGTTCTAAAGACAATTGTCAACCACTTTAGCCTAGTCGATAGTGGCCCGTAATCTGGAATTGAATTGATTTATTTTGATATTTAGTCAATGTTTTTACGAGTCAAATCTCTAGTAGATACCTCTATCTACTAGGTACCTACTAGCAGCGGTAGCAGTAAATCAACTACATAGGGCCGTTCCATCGGTTTGCCGCTGTCACTGTCATATTTCGCAAGAAAGAACGGGAAAGATCATGCTCGCCAAGTGTCAATTTTGATCGAATTTTGTCGATTTTTATTTATTTTAAAAACGTTACCTTACAATATCGAAATTCGAAAGCTATGAAATTACTATTTTAGTTTAAGATTGTTTTTTTCTTCTTTTTTTGTTTATTGTATCACATAATAAATAACCGAGTAAAGTTGGATTAAAAGTCCGAGTTAGAGGTTACTTTGGGAATTAATTGTATCGAGCGAAGTGTCATAATTCGTGTATCGGAAGCTATGTTATTAAAGATAGTCAAGAACTACATATATTTTTTCCACGTCTACGAGAATCAACGCCTCTTAGAAAAACATGATCATATAATGAGATTTTTCGCCTTCTGGCTCAGGGAACCGCTTTAAACTATGTCAGGTATACTGTAGGTAAGAAAAGGAAAAGTCTCCGCGTATAAAGATGAATGTTAAAATTATATGACTGTTCAGCGTTGGAGGTAATGGCGATCAAATGAAAGCAGGGAATACTAATATCTAGATTTAATGTTAACAGAAGGCTCGTTCGAAAAAAGTGAGTTTATCTACATACATGTAGAAGCTTATATAGGTAAGTACAGCGCCACACTATGACACTACGGATTGGTTATGAACAATAGTTAATAACATACATTAACATAGCTAACTAAGCTTATTGAGCACTTATACTAGTACACAATAGTTTCGGTAGATGTCACCTTTACATATCATAGGACTGTGGTGCCACCTACAGACGATTGAGAGACTTAATCTATCTAGATTAGGTAAGTAGGTATTTAGGTATGCTAATACCTACTTATCTGTTACTTGTTAAGATAGGTTTTAACAATGACCCTTTGCGAAAGACAGCAAAAAGCCTTAAGTTTAAATGTAAAAGTTTAGTGAATGATCCAAATGAACCTTGGACTATTTTGCAAGCCACAAGGATATTTAAATCGCTGAATGCTAAAATTGTAAACAGAATTAATTCAGAAGCCGATTGGAGCAATTTGCCTACGAACAGAGGGCAAATTCGAACTTAGATTTAGTCCGAAGCTGTTGCAGAGGCAAAATTAACTGTTAAATATTAAATGTTACCCTTGTTGCCTTACCAAGCATAAGAGCTGAAAGAGTGTTTTCACATTTTTCGATCCGATATTGGATTCAGAAGGAAGTAAAATGTAATATATATGTGTTTCTGTTTTATAGTGATCGAAATGTATTTAAAAGTACCTGAATATATAGGTATTTATGTTATACCTACAAATAAACTGATTCTGATTCTGTAATAATATTTAACAAATATTAAATTCATAAACTATTCAACATATAATATTTAATGGTTATTTATAGTTACTGTGAAATTTTAAACGTATTACCTAGAACTCTGTGACGTTAAATACTAACAATCTAGCTCCAAAACTAAAGTCTGTCAAACAGTTAACCGAGTCAAGCGCGACCTAATTTAATTCCAAATTCCCATTCAACACGAAGTTATCAGCAAAACTCAAACGATTCAGGACATCCGAAGAACTTTAACAATGCTTTACAAGTACCTTGTTGCAAATTCAACTATAATACGACGTTGCAAAGTTTAAATTCCTTTGAAACTGTAAATCTGCAACCTGAATAGTACCTACTTTAAAGTGTACACTGAGCATTCACTTTTGAATGAGTTCGGGGCAATTTGCAAAGATAGTTTAAATACCTAGTGGCCCAGTGGGCTTGTTAAACGGCATTTTAGTAATTCCTGGACAAAGTGAGGTGACCCAATTATTATGTGTCGTTTAGATAAGGCTACCCTTGCCATTCCTGAATAGCGGGCATGTTGGTTACTACTTGAAACTCACTAAAACGGTGTTTCGCTTTTGGGTTGTTTGTACCTGCAAGTATGCGGACAATTTTCATAGTTTAGGTTTAGTTTAGTTTATTTATTTCATAATGATAAATTACAATATAAATTATTGTTACACTAATCTATCTATATATGAATTTATATTATGACCGTCATAAAGCTTGACAAAATTTTGGGAAATTCTCATATTTTTGTATGGGAATAAAAATTTTCCTTTGTTTCCTGTGGATTTACCTTGTTTTTTCACTTTTTTCCTTGAAAAATTTGGACATTTCTGAAACTGTCCGCAACTTGCACATCTGCTGATGAAAACGGGTCAGTCTGTGTGAGAATCGTGTCATTGCTGGCTATGATTATCGTCACAGACAGAAAAAAATATTTCCCCGAACCTGATACCATTTATAAATATAAGATAGGGGCAAACTATGCTATATTCCGAAACCTTTTAATTAACGACCACAAAGATAATATACATATACATTTATCAAGAACCTACCTACATTGATAAAGTCGCTCTCGACCAATAATGCTAATTAGTCTAATTACTTTCGTGTGAAAGGTTATTTATACAGAAAGATAGGTATGTAATGAAAAACGTTTTCTTGAACTTCAATGAAGTTTAATTTATCCTAACCTCCTAACTCTCTTTTTCTCTTCTTTACGTAACTAGTATACAGGGTGACCTTAGACATTGGACAAACCCTGAAATCCCACGTAGAGTTATTTCTCAGGGACGCTCTAACGTTAATATTTTTTTTAATAAGAACAAAAGATAAAAAAATAAATTTTCAAACTAAAATTTATTCCAATGATCGACAACGAAAAGAAACATACTGTATTAATCATTGGCAGTGTTTTTGACAACTTGTTCGAAAATGTGCGACAATGATGACATTTGTCAAAAGTCAGAATCTTATTAATGTCATAAATAAAAAAGATAATCAATAAGGTCGAAGAAGGTTTTATACTATTTATTACCTCAGGAGCTATAAACACATACAGGCTGCTCCAAAAGTAAAAAAATCGTTATTTGTTTAATATCTTCGTAACAGCTACACCGGTTGTTATGATTCTTTGTATACTGATTCTAAATACCCTAATGCATATGTACATTTCGGCTTTGTCCAATGGCTAAGGACAACCTGCAGATTGACTGTAGTTATAATAAATCGGTTTAAGTATGACTAATGTCATTAGTTCATTACCTTGTATATATACAATGTTTACAACTATTGACCTACGAGACAGCCCGTAATAGATAACGAACGGGAAAACAACACGTGTCTGACTTTATTAATTAATCTATTAATAAATGTTTGTTTTGTTTATTTGCAAGTGAATTACGTTACATGTTTTGTAAAGCATATGAATTTTAGCACAACAATATGATCAACAGTCACAATATCCATAATCCGTGCCACAAGCATGTGCATTCGTAGGACATGGCACAAATTTAGATCGAAATAAAATTATTAAATCGTTTACGACGCGTAGCAGCGTAGTCGTATTTATAGGAGCGTCGTGAATAAGCGCCAGCCGCCATAAGGTACCTTTTCCCGTGGAACGTCACATTTGGCTGACCACGGGGCAGCCCTACCCAGCCTGAAACCATCATTAACACATTCTCTGCCAACGTTTTCGTAGCGCTATGCTCTTAGTTAATCCCAGCGTTTTCCCGCTTGGTAGAGCAAAGCCACATGAATAGATAACCAGCCGAGCAGGTTTGTGGCACTCAATGTGGTAATAAACGTGTATTGCTGTCTCTTTTTATGTTTGTGTCTTTGGATAGTAAAATGACTGTACTTTGCTGTTAAATTAAATTATACGTATTGATTATCCAGAAAGGAAAAGATAGTTACCTAATTTCTTTTTAACTATTTTCTGTTTGAATCCAGCTCTAGTTTCAAATTAATAATAAACTATGAAAATTAAAAAGTTTCAAGTTATTTCAAGGAAGCTGATTATTATTCAGTTTCAGTTCAGTTCAGTTTCTTTATTCATAACAAGAGTTACATGTCAATTTTATTATACATATTTACATCTTGTGTCTATTTTATATTGTTTTTATTCATAAATTCATCTAATTAATTCTCTAGTTATAATTTCTAATTCACCATTTCAGCTAAAATTGGCTATATCGGTCCCCTTCAACTATACTGCGACAAAATATTACTAAAATACTAACCGCTAGATTGTAATCAGCAGGCATCGTAAACTGCGAGCGAAATCCATTGAAGTACTAGGGTTGTTACTTAGTCAAGTCAAGTCAAAAAAGTACTTCATTTCAATGGATTTCGCTCGGAGTTTACGATGCCTGGTAATTAGCCAATTATTTTTCATCACGCAGAAGCCAATCTTTAGTTCACACGAGTTTATAAGATAGTACGACAGTAATAGTTCTTATTCTTACTAAACCAATTGCTGTAACTAGTCATAAAACTCATAAAAGTCACAAGCGCCCACGCATGCAAGTTAATTTATTTGTGATGAATAGCGCCTAAATCGTGAATGGGCCGGAAGCCATGTTTCTTCCGAGCGCTGATTATGCGTTGGAAGCCGCGGCGTGCTTGTTTCAATGTTCCCTGACAATGGCACTGTGATCGCGGGCTTACTGTCACACCGTATTTTTTGGCGTTTCAAAAATGGAAAGGGACTTTTAAGTGGGAGTCCAGACGGGACAATCAAAATAACAATTCGATCAAAAATTTAACTCGTCAATTTTAAGCTTCCACACTTGTCAATGCGTACTTCACCAGGAAGAACCTTCCTGCGACGCTGTGCTTTCTCTCGGCACATAATAATCGTAGATTAGTATTAAAATTATCGCGTTCCTGTGCCTTTGAAATCTCTCGGCAGTAGTGCTTGGTAAAAGTATTGTGGCTCTGCCAGTTACCTCTTTGTAGGATCTCTTCTAGTGATATTCGACCGCACAAAAGATCCCTATGGGTCGAAGTGTATCCGCAAGGGCCCCCGTAAACCATAAGATAAGATACCACCAACATCAAAACCTCGAAATCGTTATCTGCCGCTCTATCGCTCTTGCATATTTGAGCGATAGAGAACTAAGAGATTTAAAGAAACTTCCCAGTAGGGCCTTTGTTTGTTACGACTCCAAAAACTGTCAAAGAGCGAACATGCGAGCGAAAGGTTAACGCGGCGCTTACGTTTGAAAGAGGGTCATTTTACTTTTTGCTGCAGGTATTTTTGTCCCCAGAAGACATTATTAGATTTTTATATTTGTAAATTATGTAATTTGTTTAATTGTATATCAATATAAAGCACATTTAATTGCTGCACTAACGATACCTTGTAACCAAAATAAAAAATCTTTTATCTGTTCTTATATTTTTTTAAAGGTACCTAACAAAGTTGTCATTATAAGTGAAAGAGCAGGGACGGTAACAAAGTTTTATATTCGCCTACTCCAGACTAATATAAATACAAAAAATTAAAAAAGCCAAGTGTCAAATATTGAGGCCTATTCTGTGCATATCAATTTTTAGTAGCTAGTGTAAGTTAAAATACATTACGAATATTAAAATTTCAAGATTGTTTGAAATCATAAAAACCTGCAGTAAAAAGTAGAATGACTCAGGAGCCCCGCTAATCTAATTACGTAGTTCATCACGGTGTGACAGAATGAAAAGAAGATTTAAGCGTACGTTACGCAATCAGGTCAAGTGTACTAGTAGGTACGAGTACCTATTCGTTTTAGACACGCGTGTTATCCTTCAAGTAGGTGACATTTTAATGACGACCGCAACAGCGTTACTGTTGCGTCGTTACTGATGCGGCGTTTATGCGGACGGTGTTACTGTCAATTTACTTGATAAAATGAGTGACGGATTAAACGTTATGATAGTTGGAGTAAATCGGCAATGAACGTCATTTAATAATTTTCGTGTTTGACGCGTAATGCAGCAATCATTACGGCCGCGATTAGAATGTTCAATCCTACCGATCCGCCTTTAAGGGTCTCCCTACATATGTGGATGCGGAATCGGCAAAAACCGATAGAAAAAAGAGGCGTCGGCGCGTCGGCTGGCGTCGGCCGATGCGAGCCGAGCCCAATGACCGTAATGACGACTTTTTCACTCTTATTGCGCAGACATAATAGTACATTTCGACGCTAGTGCTCGCCTACGGCTCGTGGCAAGACTCGGGACGAGTGAAGAATGACATATCCGCACGTGTATCGAACGACGTTTTTTAATACAGTTGCGAAAAAATCAGAAAAGCAACAAGTAAGGAATGAAATTCGAAACTTTTATATTATTAATTCTGTGACACTGACATCATTGACATTGACATTATGAAGAGGTGTTTTTCTAGCTTTTATTCGACTAGAATAGATTTTGTTGTTATTATTGAACCCACTTCAATGAAAGTTTTTTTATTTCAAATGCATGTTCTATAAGACAGAAACAATTGTAAATATTAAAACATTGTACTATTATTATTATTAGAATAGGGCAGAGTGGCGCTCTCTTGTGTCGGAGGCCAAGATCCTTTTTGGGTCACTGAGCCGGTGAAGTAAGTAAGTAAGTAAGTACTATTATTACCTAAATATCGTTATTTACGATTATTTGTGTATCGTATATTTATAAAAACAATATCGAATGTTGCCTTTGAAAACTCAAAACATTCTTGCAGTAAGAAAATACGCCTCTTCTTTGACAGGCGTTCCGTTCCATTCAGACAACTTATTAAGAACGGTTTTTGAACATTAAAAAATAAACGTGTTGTAATACTTATAATGATGAAGAGGTAAGTAATAAAATATTAAATATGCATATTTTTCGTATTCTTACATTAACAGTAGGTTTTTATGTTGATTACGACGTTTAAAGGAAACTAATATTAACACTCATCAATAAGCAGTCATGAATTGGAACAAGTAAACATTTAAAAAAATTGGAAAAGTAAAAAGCACTAGTTCGCGAAAACCAACTTTCCGCACGCTAAACAGCCACGAAAAGTAGCACTTTTTGTGCAACTGTATTAAAAAGGTTTTTTCGATCGGCTTATGCCGATTCCGCGTCGATATAATATAATTATGTAGGGAGACATTCGTATGGA
This sequence comes from Cydia strobilella, assembly GCF_947568885.1. Classification (NCBI taxonomy): domain Eukaryota; kingdom Metazoa; phylum Arthropoda; class Insecta; order Lepidoptera; family Tortricidae; genus Cydia; species Cydia strobilella. The sequence goes on from NC_086048.1 coordinate 3,546,429, forward strand.
AACTGCTGCTGCGTTACTGTTGTAACTTATGACATTTCTGCTGCGGCCTTAAGAGCTGTTTCTGTTAATTCCCTTTATTAAATTAGGTGACGGATGTATGTCGCGGCAGTAATACAGCGGCGAACATCACCTATTATTTCAAATAAATTGACAAATGCAATGGTGGCGTCAATGTTACAGCAAAGACTGCAGTTGGCATCAAAATGTTACCTTTATACCTAGTAACTTTAATAGGCTTAACACATGTGACCTTGTTAAGAGTGTTTAGAGAGGAAATACAGTTGCTAATGGAACTCTTAGTGGCCGCATTTGGATTTCCTCGCATAATGGGTAATCCGTAAGGGTCCTTTAAGCGTACCGTTAGGGTAACCCTTACTATACAAAGGTTTTTGTCTAGGTATTTTCCGAATAGATAATTCGTGGCTGTGAGCTGTAGACCTCGCGATAACTCGGACCCTATTACTAAGACTCCGCTGTCTGTCTGTATGTCTGTCTGTCTGTCCGTCTGTCACCAGGCTGTATCTCATGAACCGTGACAGTTAGACAGTTGAAATTTTCAAAAATGATGTATTTCTGTTGCCGCTATAACAACAAATACTAAAAACAGAATAAAATAAATATTCAAGTGATCACCCATACAACAAGTAATTTTTTTGCTGTTTTTTCGTAATGGTACGGAACCGTTCGTGCGCGAGTCCGACTCGCACTTGGCCGGTTTTTATATTCAAATAGAAAAGGGTGAAAGTTCATAGACCTAAAATATTTTACTCCGACAAGTTCTATTGTCACAAATATTTTCATAACAAACGATCGTTAAGCATCTAATTTGTTACGTAAATTAGCATTGTGACCCAAATAACATTGTTCCGAACTAACATTAATTCCATTCCCGAAGCTATTATTAATGTTAATCAAAAATATTTACTTCGCTACTCGAGGAGTTTACAAATTAATATCTGAACTTTGTAATTTTATTTAATTTCGGAGAATCGGGAAGTTCGAGGCCTATTAGAAATGTTGAAATTGTAACTTGATTAAATTTGTTATTGATATTTGATATGATACGAACTTGTGCGAGCGAAAATGTACGATCGAAATCGAAGTGAGTCGTGTCAACTACGTATAATATCGATAACGATAACAAATCAAGTTGCAATGTTTAAATTTCGAATAGGCCCCTTGACCTGACTAAAACGAGTAATTAATTTTAATTCGACGACTTTCGTTTGGCAACAAAATTGGCCGTTAATTGCTTAGCTTATATAAAATTAAACACCAGAAATTTATGTTGAATATAATATTAGCAAAGTTCAAAAACAAAAACTTGTGTCTTAACTTAGAAATAACGTGTCTAAGTATTCTCAAGTTGTCTTAAACTAAATATTAGATTTCTTATAGGTACCGTAAGGGTGGGGTGAGTAGGTTTCGCGGGGAGAGTTGGGTTATGAATGAGGAGAGAAGGTTTGAAAGGGCGGTGAGATGGGTTCTTAGGGCTACTGCTACAAAAAATAATGTATTCCAATTAAAAATGGAGCTATAGTAATACTCATAATAAAAAAAATATCCAACAATCTCCCAAAATCACCTTTGTATGAAAACCCATCTCACCCCAATTACGAGGCACTACGGGGTGAGGTGGTTTTTCCTGTTTATCGTCAGAGTTATGAAATGGAACTACCCAAAATAAAATAAAAACTAAAATACAAACGTCCGGAACATTTATTATATACACCATTCAGTTTGCATATGTAAAAATAAAATGATATCAAGGTTTGAATGTCAGTTTTGCTCCTACTTACCCCATTTTACGGTACTAGGTACTTAATAATGTTAATGCTATACTCGCATGGTGATGCTTAATGTGTTTAACAATATTTTCGTTTCAAATTTTTTATGTATTAGTGACTCCTACAGGATTTTTCTGTTTATTACGCATCTTCTCCTCGTTCTCGTATCCTCATGTCTGAGGGACGTGACGACTGTGGACACTCTGCACCAGTGCTCTCGAAGCCGCTCTATCCTGGGCCCAGTCAGTGCATGCTAGTCTGCAAAGTTGGCGTTTGTCTCTGAGGTTATTCTGTTTATTTTATTACGCATAGGCAACTAAGGTCAGATAGGTAAAGTTAAAGCCCCACTCACACATTATTACATGTATAATTTAATGCTCTAACTCATAAGTGTAATCCAAACAGTAATAAATATACCTAAAAGCATTAACCAAAGATGTACGAAGTTAATTTGGAGCGAGTCGTTAACGGAATTATGCGTCACATGATGGATGTGTATCGGCAATTGACACGCAGACCGTGTTGGGTATACCTTACTCAAACGAGGTCGAGTTGAATTTTTACGCGAACCAGCGTAAATACAATGTTTTTACAACTATTTTCTACTTGCAATGTATGTTTCTATGTACGTTCGGCTCGACTCTTGCAAGCAAAATTAGACCAACTTTTATACTTCAAATTTTTATCTTATTTTATTTATTTTCACCCTCTTTTATAAATTTATTGACTTTCCTCTAGTCTATTGTACGCAGTGCTATATATTTGTCTACCGTTCTTCATCAATTCTCATCTACTCAAAGGTAAACTGGAAGAAATCCCTTAAAGGGATAAGTTCGCCTTCGTACTGCCTATTTCTGTGCCATATTTGAGTTCTATGTTTTGTACAATAAAGAGTTTATACATACATACATACATACAATTATTATACTAAGCTGAAACTTAGGCGCCATTCCATATATATAATCTGTTAGGGCGTTAAATTAATGTTTTTTCGTTTTTTCTAATGAGATCCCTTATCTCTTCCTGTTAACCTTTGAGTAGATGACTTAAAATGCTGACTGGACACTTCGAGAATTGGACTCCTCCGTGTTTCATAAGTTAACTGAATGACATCCCAGAGACCCACTGAGTTATATTACTACAGAGACGACATACCAAACAATGAAATTGTCGCAATCACACCTGTACGTAAACCTGTAAACGTCGTGAGCGCCGTAAAATTCGTGACGCTTACGCGTTTAGATCGTGAGATTCACGCTCCGCTTCTATGATTTGATGCCAAAACGGCACCAACTCATGGCGAAAAATACTGGTTCTCTGTACCGGTTCTATACGTTGAGTAGTAATAATAGTTCAATGCAGAGCCCAGATGTTAGGTTTCGTGACTGAATTCGGTTTGAGAATCATATTAGTAGTCACATGGAGGTCGACTGTTATTTCACAATTTCTTATAGTGTTAACATGGTTTTAATACGACCTTCACCTATATCTATCTAGTACCTCTTCACGATTAAATCGCTGAACCGATTGAGATGAAGTTTGAGACCCGGGGAAGGACGTAGAATAGTTTTTTATCGATCATTAGCATCATCATCATTACACGCAGACGATATTGCGGACAGAAGCTAGTTTCATAAATAAAAGAAGAAGAAAAAAATCAATGTTTTAGAAATCTAATTCTAATTTTTATATCACTATAAGTACTTTATTTCACATAGACGCAAATAATAATTAAAGAAAGGCATTTTTAATTCTTGTATCAAACTGAAATAAAACTGAAATACTGAAATATTTTCATAGAAAATAATTTAATTTGTTCTTAGAGTCTTGTATCAAATTTGGAATTTCGGGCAGTTTTTCATTTGCGTTTTCATATCCACGACCACCGCTCGGCGATATTTCTCTGCGTTGTACGATATATGTCCACAGATTACTTCTCAATAGAGATCGTATTAAGAAAATTTGCGCTCGTTCAAAATCACGTAAAAGCGGCAAAATAGATCTAGTTACTGAATTGACACACATCAATAATATGTCATTGCGGTCGCGAATTCAATTTGCGTCCAAATTTGCAGCTTATGCGGGGATAAATGAAGAATATCAACGTAAATTAAGTTACCTTAACCTACGTCGCTCTTGTATACAATATCGTGAATTGCAATTTAATAGTGCGACTCACGATTACGAAGTTCTTTGTAAGATAAATAACGACTATCTGTGGTGGTGGTGACCACAACTCTTTGTATAATATTTTTTATAATCATACCCCGCCCCGGTCTGACAGGAGCAATTTTGGTTAACGTTAATAGTGCGAGGTCATATGAAAGTAGCTTTATAAGTCGATATCGAAAAACTTTGACATAAATTTTATACCACCGTTAGGTTATTCTACAATATTATAATCGTGATTAATAATATGAACTTAATTAATATTAAATGTAATTTTCAAATGGAAGTAAACATGTTATATATTTATTTATTTTATTTATTTATTTAAGAAACAAACAGTCTTCTATAGTTATACATAACACTGGAAATTTTCTTAAAGCTAGACTTACAGTTTCCTTAATGAAAATATTTTAACATCATGTTTAATAAAGTTTCTACAGAGTAAAACAGAGCTATTTGTGCAAACAAAAACAAAAACAATAATAACAATAATGAAAAAAAAAAAAGATGCAAGAGTATCAGGGTGTGAACAATTAAATTGTATATAAACTGAATACTAAAAAGGTTTTATTATTCATATTACTTATTAACGTTCAGTACTGAGATTTTTTCCTAATAGCGCCAAACTAATGATCTGGGTTATTACACTGCATGGATAGTGTTTTAAATCTATTAAGTTTCTCGCAGAAAATATCGAGATTCAGAAATTTTTCGTTGTACAACCTGCATGCCCTTCTAACAAAACTATTTTTCGCGTAAACAGTCCGACTAGTATATAGTTTCAATAAGAAAAAAAAAAGGTTTGTAAAGAATAAGCTGACGCTTAGTTCGTTTAAATAACGTTTAGTTCTAGGAGAAATCACATTTGTTATTATGATTCAGAAATAACTTCATATTGATATCGATAACACTTCAGTCGATATTTAATTAATCACTAGTATTGGTGCATTTTTGCCAGCGTCCAACCGGGGTATGTTCATAATGCAAAGTCTATGGGAGGCAGTCAATGCGGATGTCATTTGTATAGGATTGCGCGACTATGCTTTTAAATTACGGACGCTGCTTGCTTATTGGACGCTTTTGAATTTGAGTTATGCGACGGAGCACGATCGTGTTTCTTGATTGCTGAAGAAATAATCATCTAAAAATGCGACCAGAGAGCAAAAATACAATTTTACAAAACGCATTTTCAATAGGAAAATATCCAGAATAGTCTGAATCGCAAAACTGTGGAAGCTTTAAGCCAGATTTTAAAAGAAGGAAATTTTAAAGAACATGGTTAGTTAAGATCTTTAAAGGAATTGGCTATACAGATTAGTTTAGCTCTATTGCGCTGCCACCAAAATTTTACGAGATTTTCCGCAAAAACGAAAAATGTCATTTCATCATCTTACTCTCTATTGGTTGGTTTAGTGGGTAGGGCCAAATTCTCCCCCCCCCTCTCGCCAAGAGAGGGAAAAGGAGCGGCGAGTCCCACACACCGTGAGTGCATTCCTACTCCGTCAAAAAAAGGCCTTTTGGCTGATCCAGTTAGTTCTTTCAAACGATATGTCGTCACTCACCCATCATGATGTTGTCCCTGATGATCTGCACGTGCCGGTCGCGGTCGGGGCGCGTGTGTTCGTGCCAAAAGCCCACGACGTGCCCGAGCTCGTGCACGACGATACCGAACTTGTCGCAGTTCTTGCCGATGGAGATGGCCTGGGCACCTCCGCCGCGCTTGCCGACGAAAGAGCAGCATCTAAAAAAACACTGATGTTGATTTTATCGTGAGCAGTTTTAGGTATACGTCACACTGTTGGACTCAGACTTCCTCTCATTGCACAAGTGGTTATATACCCACTTTATGATTATAGGTACGCTCACTGCTGATGCTGTTAGAACGCATGGGAAGACAACGCTCATCACACTGACTAAACCAGATTGAATGCAGACAGGCCAAGTGGCTCCTTCAACTCGGTAAGGTCCGATTGAAGAACGTGACCAGTGTCGTCACAGGTGATGGACTTTTTAACCAACATCTTTTTAATTCAGGTAATACAGACATTCCCTTCTGCTGAGGGTGCATGGAGACAGCCTCTCATGTGGTGTTGGAATGCAGCGGAGTGGCTACAGGGCAAAACATATCAGATCTCCGAGAGATCTCCCCAAGGTCTTAATCAATATCAGAGATCTGATAGGATTCCTTCAAATCATGAGTTGGGATAGTTTGACAAGCTTACCCGCAAAATAGGCGCCTGTCGTCGAGTTGCGAAAACATGCCTGTACTGCAATACAATACAATGCCTACTTTACGGCTATACTTATTCCAAACGTACGCCTTCCTTATCACGCACGTGTGAATGTCTGCATGCAGGCTACCTCACGATGTTTGCTTTCGCCCAATAACGACTAGATAGTAACCAATAATATATGTAACTCCGTATAAGATAAGTAAATTCTAAGCAAAAAACGTGCCTATTAGTGAAAAAGTTATTCTCGAATAGATGGCGCCACACCTTTGGCCTATACTAGGGTAGATGGCGTTGGCGAGACCATTTGATAGTTAACGATTTTAACATATATCAGTGAAAGAACATGAGTCAAAGTCATAATATGGCTTTAAAAAAACATTTATCCATATACATATGTATTCATTTTTTGATGTTTTTATACATTTTCATTTTTAGTTTTAATGCTGTGTCGATACATAAGTTATGCTTTCAATTCAACATAATTTTATTCTAAACCGGGAAGTGTATGAATTTCAACAATGATCGGAAGAAATTTGTGGAGTTGACCTGCACCACTAGTATAAAACACCAGAAGAAAAAAATAGAATGAAGTCTTACCCGCAAGGTCTTTCAGTGAACACAATATAATCCTTATGCAGCAGCACGTCTCGCTCGACGAACTTCACACACGTGAAGTTCTCCCAATGCCTCATGGCCTGCTTGAACAGGGACTTGTGGGCGCCGCTGAAGTTTCCATCTATCTCGTAGGGGATCACGCCGTTCTCCCAGATGCGTTCCTTGCGGTTGGTGGCGGCGCGGATAGAGCGATGGCGAGCGGTGGTCTAAAAAACATTTTACTGGTTATACAGAAGTATAAAAAGTCTGCTTTTAGACAAATTCAATGAACTACGGGCGTTGTTCGTAATTATAACTCTCCAAATAAAACCTTGAAGGTGTTTGCGCGGCATTCGCAAACCGCTCGCAAATACCATATGACGATAGATTGAAGGAATTGGGCCTGACAACCTTGGAGCAGCGCGACCGGTGACTCGCGAACGCGAAGCGAGGCGATGCGGCGTGGCGGCCCGGTCCACGCGACGGCCCTTTTAAAAAACAAACCGTTGTTACGTATGGAAGTGTCCTAGCGCGAACGCGAAACGAAGCGGCGCAGAGCGATGCGACGGCCTTGTCCGACGTGGGCGCGTCTGTAATACACGTGCTTTGTGCTAGAAAGATATCGACCTTATTACTATTTAATAAAGTTTATTTTTGTATTGTCTGCTACAGCCATTGTCCTAAAATTTAAGAAATAAAAATAAAATAACTAGTGGCTCTGTGAGCTGTAGACCTCGCGATAAGAGGTCGCTCACGTAGGACACTTCTATGGGTATCAAAGGATTGTTTCATCCGCGCGCGGTTTTTCGCCTAAGTAAGACGCTGCGTTTGAATTGACCTCCTAGCCACAGTCACAATAATCATCATCATCATGTTAGCCGATGGACTTCCACTGCTGGACATAGGCCTCCCCCAAGGCTCGCCACTCCGACCGGTCACAACAATATGAGATGATATTCCTAGCGGCTTTTTGATTGTTAAGTACTGTGACAAAGTACGAAGTAGCAAGAAGTCAAATCCCTTCAGACTGGTAAAATTAAAGTAAAATTCTAAAAACATCATACCCCGTTACTGCTTTGATAACTTTCCATAGCATCTAAATCTTCAGTGGTGTCACGAAAAAACCAATTGTTAAACTGTTGATTTTGTCCACTCCCGGTTTCTATAATATTCTTCGGAGGTGGTTTAACATCGAATTTTTCTTCAAATTCATGTTCTGGTACAACCAGTTTTCTATTTTCTTCACTGTTTTCTCTGCTTGAGTGCTTTTTTCGGTGACGAAATTTTTTTTTACGCTCCGAATGATTTTCTCCTTGCTCATCCGATTTGACTGTATTTTTCCCGGATCTTTCACCTGAGTGGATGTTTCTTAGCCTGAAAGTAAAAATATATTTAAAATATGTTTTGGTATCAGAAACATGCCTTTACGGCAACAAACAAATACGATTGTTCTAAAATTAACACGAAAGTTTTGGACACAAATAAATCACTTGGTTAATATGTACATTTTGTAAGAATATTATTTTTCACTTCCGTAATGTTATTTTTATGTCCTATTCCTATGTCCATAATTGTTGTTGGCCCCGTTGTGGTGTTTTATATATATTCGTAAATATGTTATATATGATATTTATTTATGTATGGTAGTGTATGTAGTTTATACTATTTGCTATTTATGTATGTGTATTATTAGGTATTATTATTTCTCAATTTCTATCACTCACCTACTCTCATTACTTGTTTTTTTTGCCTTGTCTCCACTACCCTAAGGTTGTCTGGAAGAGATCGCTCTTTAGCGATAAGACCGCCTGTTGTCTACCATAGTTTAAGTGCTTAATTTGTGTGTCATGTCCTTTTTATATTGGTGAGCATGAGCAATAAAGAAGATTTGTATTGTATTGTATTTTTTATGTAATAGGAAGCAAACGACCAGCCTAGCCAGGTGGCTAGGCTGCTCGTGCCAACAGGTGTTGAGAAGCAGTCATCGCCGCCCATGGACATAAGCAACATCAGCCCCTTATGCGTTGCCAACCTTTGACAACATATTCTGTAATGATATTTCTGCCCTTCGTACCTTCGTATATATTTAATATTTACGAGTATAACACGATAATGCCAAAAATAGGTTTCAAGAAAATAAAAGGTCGTGTAGTAGCAATGATGACAGAAAACAAAGGTTAACTGGAAGAAATCCCTTAAGAGGCCGTAGTCGATTTTGGAGCAAAAATGTAAAATTGATAGATTTAGACGTTGAAATTATACACGTTTTGTTACGTAATATCTAAATAACAAGTATTGATTTCTATTAGCACGTCTTCTCATTTTGCCTTTTAATAATGAGGTCGCGAGCGTGCGTCACCGGTAATGCATGAAGAGAAGGGGCAGTTTTTAAAAATTCATCAAAAAATCATGGTGGTAAATTATACAAATTGATGTATAAGAATAGTTTCAGCAAATGTTGTAGATTGTTTAAGTATCAAAATTACGTTGAAATTAAGTCGATTTTTAGAGAAATTGTCACTTGTTGTGAAGTAATGGAGAAAATTGATTTCGTCTAACTTTCATTTACACTACTTCAAAGTCATAATAATAAGAATGTAGTCTGATAAACGTCAAGTACAGGATATGTGTAATACAAAATTACCATGTTTAGCAGTTCAAACTTTACGAAATTTACAAATACGAGCGACAAAATCAGTGCTTTACGCGCGTTTACCTAAACGTCAATCAGAAAAGCGAACATTACAAATTTAGTGAGTCTGTTTTCAAAAAATTGATCTGATAAAAGGTAAGATAAGAAGACGTGCTATATAATAGAAACCAGTACTTGTTATTTCAATTAGGTAACAAAAGGTGTAAAATTTCACGGACTAAATCTATCAATTTAACTTTTTTCGACTAAAATCGACACCGGCCTCTTAAAGGGATAAGTTCGCCTTTGTACTGCCTATATTCTATGCCATATTTGTGTCCTGTGTTTTATACAATAAAGAGTTTATACATACATACATGATGAAAGAAAACATGTGGGTACGTTGTGTAGGTACATTATAAAAGCTAAATAACTTAAATTAACGTAGAAGCGGATAATTAATTTTACCTATCTACAGCCTTACCACGACTGCCTTAGGCAGTGTCAAACTGACATATTCGATAATGTCTGCGTAACTTACTTTCTATACATCTCGCTCGCACTAGTATTAATCTTGTTTTAATTAGAAACATAATAGTGAAAATAACATTATCCGATCCGATATACCTGAACTTTAAATCTTACATGTGAAATTCGTTACTATTTCGTTATTCGAAATTATCATACTACTTTGTTATAATGAGATATATCAGATTTGTTTCTATAATTTCATTCACAAAATTCAAAATATGGATGCTAAGTTTTAAAATAATGCGTTGCATAAATAACTCTACAATTTAAACGTGCTATTAAGCTAGAAATGCACTAAATGCATCTGAAATGGCGTGGCGCGGGCTTGAATATGAGGCTAATGAATGGGCATTAAAGCTGTGCGGAGTTTGTAAGCGCTGCTTGTAAGCACTAACCCTACTATAAAACTTCTAGAAACGCGACACACTTAATCAAATATGTACAATCATTTTATTTGTAATTAAAAATTAATTAAAACAAGTGCGAGTCGGACTAGCGCACGAAGGGTTCCGTACCATTACGGAGAAAAACAGCAAAAAAATCACGTTTGTTGTATGGGAGCCCCATTTAAATATTTATATTATTCTGTTTTTAGTATTTGTTGTTATAGCGGCAACAGAAATACATCATCTGTGAAAATTTCAACTGTCTAGCTATAACGGTTCATGAGATACAGCCTGGTGACAGACAGACAGACAGACAGACAGACAGACAGACGGATAGACGGACAGACGGACAGACGGACAGACGGACAGCGGAGTCTTAGTAATAGGGTCCCGTTTTTACCCTTTGGGTACGGAACCCTAAAAACGCAACAAGTTTTGGGAACGATTCATGCACACTGCGTATCTGTCACCATTAAAACGTTCGCTAAATTGTGTGCCAGGTGCAATATAGTATCATATTATATTATGTACATTAACAAAAAAAAATTGTATGACATCTGTTTATCACTCCTAATTTTTCATATAATGAAAAAAATTAAAAAAGTCAAACGTAGGGGTTCCATCTCATGCAAGATAACGCCACTTGTCATACCGCATGAGTCACGCGGGCATACCTTGCTGAGGTTGGCATCCCCACCCTTGCATGGCCACCTCTGAGTCCGGACTTGAACCCCATCGAGCACTTATGGGATTCTAATAATGGATGGTTAATATACATCAAATTATGTAAAAACTTTCCATAATGTCAATATCTAGAGAGGAAAATGTGGACTACGTTTGTATGGAGGAGCGGCCGTCCTCTTTCCTCTAAACATACTCGTAGTTGCTGATGTGTATGAGACGTAGAATATAATATTATTAAATCTCATAGTATGGGAAAGTGGGAAGTCGGAACATCGCAATTAAATGGCAGCGACTTCTCAGGAAGCATCGTTTGACGCAAAATGCGCAGAATATTTTACCGGCTTTACTTGTGGTGCATGAAAATTACGTTATGACGACGTTGAGGACATTTTGCAGGCATTATGCACTTGATTTTCAGGCGTCATAGTTCTAGTTAAGTAATAGTACATTATAAAGGCCGGGACTGAATGCAAAACCGGTTTTTATTTGTATGAAAATTCGGGTAATAATCGGTTATTAACTGATTTTTCCATACAATTAAAATTCGGTTTTGCATCCCCTAGCCAGGACATGGGGCTTGCCGGCTGATTGTGATATAAAGGATTGAGCGAGGCAAACACTATCTGGGCCGAGGTATGTACTCGTATAGGGCGTTTCTTAAAAAATGCGTCAAAATATAATCATAAACCAATAGGTAATAGGTAATTACATAAATGAATGGTGAAATAAATGGCGTCGCGTGATTGGGAAAGCCGACCCCGCGTAACGGGAAAAAGGCGAGGCAGAAGAAGAAGATGAATAGGTAATAACATAAAAAATATATAAAATATAGTGGGTAATGTAACAAGAGAAAATGCCTAAATGTGATTCTTAAAATATGATAAATTCTTATTAACGATATGAAAAATATCATACCGTCTCCCATTACCGTGTCTTCTTCGCCTTTTTCGATGTCTGCTCGACGCCTCTTCTGTCAGACTCTGCAAACTTTCAGTCGGCTTCAATAGATCGTTGGCTTCTAAAAATTTCCCATCTAAATCACCACCGGTTTTGTTGATAACTCCTTTTTTCACACTTTCAATATCTTCCTCTCTTTCGTTTGTAACCAGAACCCCGTTAGTTGGAGCAGGAGCCATTGTGACATTTTCAGGTGGAGATTTCACTTTTATATTATTATTAGAGTCTCCTGTTATCTCACGGCTGTTGCTCTGGATTTTATTTGTCACCTCATCGACTTTGTTGGCAGTGCTTGTTAAATGCATATTTGGATATAGTTCATCTAAATTTAAAATATTGTCAGTTGAAATATTAACGACTAGAACACCGTCTTGTTCTAAACTTTCTGATTCAGTCAGATTCTCGATGGGGCTTGTTTGGTTAGTAACTAATTCTTCTTTGGTTTGATTAATTTTGTTAGTTATATTATCTAGCATTTCTCCGGGTGGTAGTTTACCGTTTTTTAATAATATTGATTTATCTAAGCCCGACGGCAAAACCTGTGAAGTAAGGAATGATGCATAAATCAAGGTATGACTTTGCCAGTCTGTGCTATTTTTGTTTCTGTTTTTGATCAAACTAACTTTATCCAAGCATATAATTTAGTAATTGTCCCCATTTCTACATTTTGCCAAGTGAAGAAAAACACGTCATGAAGTTATCTTGATACAAAATCGGATCAATTATAATTGATAAATCAGACCGAGCATATTTCACTTTAATTATGTAGTCTGCGAATCTAATATATACAACTATAATCAAAAGTGGCTTAATTCATTAAAATGTAATTTATTCAATTGAAAAGTCAATGATACAGAAATGCAATGTCAAAAATTATACAATTATTAATAAATACCTAAAACCAAAAAAATAAATAAGCAGTTAATTCGTTAAAATAGGATTTAAGTAGATTCTGACTCCTGTTATTTTTTATAAGAATAAGTTTGGTAAAATTAACAGTATGACAATCTATACAAATTTTCCCATTGGTATTCCTCGTACCCCATCAGAGCTTATATTTTTACAGAATGTCAATTTTTGCTATTTTACAATGCCTACCTTTGTCATCAGCATCGCGTCATTGTACTTCTTTGGCTTCTCCGGCGCCGGTGCCGGTTGCTTCGTCCTCTTCCTTAATATGTCCGGCAAACCTTCCTCTTCTACCTGTAACCCTTCTAGTAGTACTTCCTTCTTTAGCCTCTCTACTTCTTCTTGTAGAGACTTGTTAATTTTGGAGGCAGGCTTCATGGGTTTGAAGTCTGTGTCTTGTAAGGCGATATCGCCTTGGAAGTTACCTGTAACAATAAAATAAAGGATATTAATTTATATTCTTTATTCTTCTTCTGTTCTAATGATATATTGTTGAGTAAATATAACTAAACTTAATTTAGGATGTGTAAAAATTTGAACAGTAATTTGAGAAATATTGTCTTCGGTTACTGCGATTAGTTACTTATGAAATAAAACTTCAGTATACGCGATATAATCCGATTTCAGTTTTATTTTATAAATAATTTGAGAAATTAAATAAAGGCTTTCTGCGTTTTAAATTGCTTTCTGCGTTGTAAATGAAATTGCATGCTGTGCTGTGTAATCTTAACGAACGCGTAAGGCACACAACACAAGCGCTGTATTATGAAGATAGCCGCATCCGTGCTGCTAATGCAGTACTGGTGCGGCAAATTGTATACGATGCAAGACAGCTCTTCCTAATCCCATTTTTTATATGATATAGGAGATAAACGAGCAGACGGATCACCTGATGGTAAGCGATCACCGCATAAACACGCATCCATTACACATTTAGTTCTTTACTTAAATTTACAAAAAATTTAATCCCAGATGAAATAGTTTCTAGCCAACTATTATCGTAGTACCTAAGTATAATGATCATGCCAATAAAAGTAGTTCTATATTTTCCACAATCTTAACTCTTCAAAAGGATATAATTACACTACCAAACCGTTCTTCGTAAAGTCTGAGAAAGCAAAAACGATTCTAAAAGTTTGGCTTTAACGACATGCTAATATCTTTAGTTTAATAGCACTTTAAGCGGTCTAGGAAGAGAAGAGCTGCCTAGTATCATATAATTTAATATTGTTATTCAAAATAACGTCACTGGCGTACACGGCTAGTTAGGTTCAAATAGACGTGATCGAGTTAGTTGGCCACACATTCCGGAAACTTGCACGAGTCATTTTACGGGTAAACAAGTGTAATATGACCTCATGATCTGCAACTATGCGTTATTGGAATTATTCAGGAAATTTATATATAGAAACAGTGGAGGTTGTATGCAGATTAAAAGTCAGAGGTGAAGAAATATCACGGCATGTAAAGTCGTCGTCAATAGAACTTGCAAATAATGTAAACAAATATGACAGATTTTGTTAGCGTTTGACACATAAAGTAACATTTTTACGAAGGTTATTTTCCCTGAAATATTAAAAATTAACATTTAACTAAAAATTTATATTAATAAAATATTTAAGTATATAGACTGTTGATAAGGTCATGGTTGTCCTTCTAAAGAGCGAGATTACGAAGTAATGAAGGTAAAATGGTTTGTTTATATTAGTTGCAAGTTCTATTGACGACAACTTTACTTGTTGTTTATTTCTTCTGTTCTGGATGATTAATTGAAATTAGCTATTAAGATATATTGCAAGGTCTGCAATAAGTGCATATTGGCCTTATTCTTGCCAGGCACATGTTTTAGGGAAGATTAATTGAAAGCAGCTGTTAACATGGGGTCCCTTTGTTTGAGATAATTATTGAAAGTCATAATGTAATTCAATTCAATTCAATTTATTTATTTAAGACAACACTGGCCCATAACGGTTAGTAACAATTAAGAGAAGAAGATTAAGATGGTAATGATTGTCAGATTATCATTAGTCATAATCTGGAACCGTTAACTTTTCAAGATTTTCTATAGATAGATTAGATTAGATTAGGTTTGTTTTATGGGAGAGGGCGACCGTACTGGATACGGTCCATAGGAAAATAAGGCCACCAAGGGCCTCCGGAGGCGATGGTCCGCAAACACGGACTGGTGCTGGTGGTGATGTAGAAGTAAAGCGCGAGCGTTCCTACAGCCCACCGCTACAGCACAATGGCGGCAGACGGGGGGGTTGTTTAGTGGGTAAACTAGGGGTCCCATTAGCCCAAAACAAGGAGTCCCACATAACCACTCGGGTCCGTCCCCACGCCCGAGTGGTATGCGTAATTGCATTTTTCCCCTCCTGAAAAAAAAAAGGTTTGTTTTATGGCAATCCTGAAAAGTGACGCGTTTCTGAGAAAAAACAAATTTTGACTAACGAAAATGCGGACAAACAATACATTATGACTTAAAACTTTATGGGAAACAATAGAGACCCTAATATTGCGCACGCTGTAAAGGGTTCGAAACGTCGGGATGTATTATAAATTCAATATACGCGATATAATCCGTTTTCATAGTTTTATTTCAATAGAGACCCGGTTAACATAACCTTTAGAGTGGTAAGCTGAATGTATTTTATACAGGTATACCGATCATCTCGCCCGCGCATAGCAATGAAACTTGCAGCGCTGCAGCAACTGCGGCAGATCTAATTATCAACAACATGGCGTCGATTCAAGGCCAAATTGTTTCACTAGTCGCTAGTCCGAAATGTTGCCAATTTCGGACGCCCAGCGCCCGTGTTTGACAGTGAAATGGCTAATTGAACAAGCGCATTAAATAGATTAAATGTGTTTCAATTGAAACTGAATGGGTGATTTTATAGTGGAGTAATTTGTTGATATTTTAATGACACCAAGGACAATAAGTCCCTAACTTCTTCATTTATATGTAGAAAGTGTAAAAAATACATACTGAAATAAGATTAAAATCAAGACCAATAATTTATTGAGAATATTGAGCCCTCCAGTGGTAGGTGTAGGTACTACCCGAGCCCGGAATTTTCGCGGTAAAACAAAAGAATGTCGCAGGCTTGCTAGAGTTAGAACTTTTTTTTATCGATTTCGATAGTTGTGTAATAGAAGAAAAGGACAGTCAACCAAATAAAAACAATATAACAAAAAAAAGATGTGAGGTTTGTATAAAATTATATACAAACAGACACAATTAGTATACATAATTTAATAGTATACATAACAAAACTGTTTACTCCTAGAGAAGGTTGAGAAATTAATGATTATCTACTCCTATCAATATCACACACCATGTATAATGTCATGTGTACTGACGTAGATTTTTTTAATTTGGTAGACCATTTTTTTTCCATTACCCAACTATCAATATCGATAAAAAAATGTTTCTAACTCTAGCAAGATTGCGACACTTTTGTCTTGTCGCGAAAATTCCGGGCTCTGATTATAAGCCACTAAGCCGTTACTATTTAGAACCCAGATAACTTATCCCTTACACTGGCAGGTAACACATGTTTGCTTGGTCATAAAATCTAATGCGTCTATGGCAGCTGGTCCAACACTGGCCGTTATTAATTGTCTATGCCTGCGGCTTGAATCGGACAACGCAGTTTACGATGCTTACTATGAATATTCATGGTAGTGGCAACATTGGGTCTGCGATGGGGATTCCAAATTTGAATTCGATCGTTCGATTGTAAGTTTTCTTTGATATCTTGTTTTGCGTGCCAGCCGAAAGCTTAACATACCTACAGCCCAGACTCATTATTACCCGACTACGGTATTATAATGATTTTAACACAGCTGTAGGTCCCACTTATACCTCTCGCGTCGATGATGGTCCCTGTGACAGTTCATTTTTATATAGAGTAGCTGTCTCAAAGTAAAAAAAAAAGTCAAAAGCATTTATTTGTTCAACATAGGTAAGGTACATAAGTACAGGTCACGCATAATCATTGTATCACTATGTTGTGCCGTAAGGCGTACAATTTTCCATTTATGGACTGTAGCTGCATGCTGAGCACAGTTACCATTACTTATCAAAATCATCTAACAAAAATTCACTTACACTATAATATGCTTTGTCAATTAAAAATTTAAATAACTTACTTTTAAAACTAATCATGTCATCTGTATTCCTTAGCTCATTTGGAATTTTATTAAAAATTTTTGGAGCCATTCCAAATATACTTTTTCTAAATAACGCCGTTTTGGAAGGCAACGAATTGATTTTGTTTCTAAGACGTATACTCTTAAACTGCTGAAATAGCTGCGGATTGCATTTTACAAAAACTACAATTTCAAAAATATATAAACAGGGTAAAGTTAATATTAGTAAGTTTTTAAAGTATGGTAAACATGAATCAATTTGCTGGATTCCACATAATGATCTAATACATCTTTTTTGCGCTTTAAATGCCACCTCTCTGTCAACTGAATTGGCCCAGAATATAATGCCATACCTTAGCGTCGATGTTACATAGGCTTGATATGCTGTTAAAACAACCGGTTCATTAACAATCTTTCTCAAATTATATAAAACGAATGAAAATTGATGTAGTTTCTTACATATAGTGTCAATTTGATTTCTCCATGTCAACTTATGATCTACACTTATACCTAAAAATTTAGTCACATCTGTTTCCTCAATTTTTTGTCCCTTATATGTAATATTTAAATTGCTACCATCAGTTCGTCTTTGTTTAAATGTCATGATTTTAGTTTTTTCTACATTAATTTTCAAATTATTACTATTTAACCAATCTCAAGTCTCGTAAAATGTTTGTAGATATCACTAGATATTTTCTGGAAGCTGAGCATATGCTCATAAATTAATATTCATTCATTATTTTTCTGTATAAATGAATATTCATTTATATCTTGCTTCTATGTATTTAACTGTAAGCAGGTATTATAGTAATGATTATGGAAAAAAAAATGTGCATTGCATACGTTGGTAGTGAAAATAACTCTTCATAATAATAAACAATATCTAAGGATAAACTAATTAACAAAGCTGCTAAGCTTTACATTTTACAAAGAAATATACAAAATAACATTTATAAAATATAAAATAAACTAAAAGGTCGATAATCTTAGTGAGCTCTTGTAAAACCTTTTTTTTTACCACGTCGGTGGCAATCAAGCATACGGCCCGCCTGATGGTAAGCAGTTACCGTAGCCTATGGACGCCTGCAACACCGGAGATATTACACGCGCGTTGTCGACCTTTTAAAAACCTGTACACTCCTTTTTTTAAGAACCCCATACTGTAGCCCCTCGGGAGAACCTCGGCAGGGAGCTCATTCCACAGCCGAAGCGTACGCGGGAGGAAATTCCTCTTAAACCGCACAGTACGCGACCATTTAGGTGCTAGGGTGTGAGGATGAACACCCTGCCGATGGCGAGCGGTGCGGTGATTGAATGCGGCCGTTGGCATCATGTCAAACAATTCTTCAGAGCACAGCCCATTGTATAAGCGGTAGAACACGCATAAGGAGGCGAAGTCTCTCCTTAGACTTAAAGGTTCAATACCGCTTGTGAGTTAGAACCTGAATAATGTATGAAACTGGTTTAAGTAAAAAAACTTTTACTGCAAACCACTGATTGGACGTAAAACAAATTTTACGGCGCCATTATTATACTTCATGACATGAGGGTTCGTTCACAATCACTTTTTATTGGTTGTAAAAAATGTCGTTCCAAAAATAAATTTACGGAAAGTTCAACTTGGTTTTAAGATAAAAGTTTAAAAATGAATAATTAGTCAAAATGTGATTTAATTTACAGAAAATTATACGAAATTGTGTATGTGATAGAGTTATTTTTTTGGTATTATCTCTTCTGGGAAAATTATGACTATAACAGTGAGAACTATTCTGATTTCAATATGTCTCCCTTGTACATAAATTTGTATTTGTTCTTGCCATAATTTTATTTTATTTTTCTCTGAAACGGGACTGGCGCACTTGTCTTAAGATAGATTGAATGTAGTTTTTTTTTTACATCATAAAACCACACTGTTTACAAAGATAACCTTTTTATTTCTCTGAAACCTAACAAGCAGTACCTAAATGGGATCAAAAATTGCGTCTTCTCATTTAGAAGGAAAAATTGTTGGTTCCAAATATTTCACAAAAGAGAATTTAGATAAACGTTTCAACAAATTGGTTAACAGTGCGACTTTATATGGAGCCATTCCGAGGGTTCGAACAAATCGGTCAATTATTGGAAATCATTTTCTCAAATAGAAAAACTTCAGCTCTCAAAAAGGGCCAAGGCACCTTTAACAAATAATAATGACAAAAACAATCGAAACAATCAAGACCACTTTACAAAAATGGAAATATTATTCAAACGCACTTGATTCTTTTGTTTTTGACGTAGTTCATTATGTCGTGCGTATTTTTCTTTATAGTATCGATAATCGATTATAGTATGAATCTTCTCAAATGATTTTTACGCCTAAGACCCCAATCTGTTAAACAAAAGGCATTGTTTATTTTGAGCGAGCGGTCGGCCATTGTGTCTGAGCGCGTCGCACGCGTGGGTCTTAGGCGTAAAAATCATACGGATTATAAGTAGAAACTTCAAGTCCCTAACTAATATTAATTCTTTAACTCCTGGCGCAAAAAGAGGGGTGTTATAATGATAAAACTTGAGTTTGACGGCTATGTGTGTATGTTTTTCTGTGTGTCTGTCTGTGGTACTGTAGCTCTTAAACGGGTAAACGAATTGTATGCGTTATTTTGTAGCAATAAAAAAAATTAAAACTATTTATTTCTGTTAAAAAATACAGGTTGTAAAATTTGTGAGCAGTTTCGCTAATTATAATTGGTCAAGCAAATCTTGTCAGTAGAAAAAGGTGCGAAATTCAAATTTTCTATGGGACGATATCCCTTCGCGCCTACATTTTTTAAATTTGCCGCTATTTTCTACTGACAAGATTTGCTTGACCAACTATATGTGATTTCTTTTGTCGATTTTTTTTAAATAGCTAAGCCATACATTTATCTATTCAGTTTTAAGCTATACATAGACAGACTCATTTTAATTGGCGAACATTTGACGATTCACGTAGCTCACGCCCGTGTAAGCACCAACCGAGCGGTGATATTAATTGTTTCGCCCACAACTGGGAAGCGCTTGAATTAGGTGAATCAGACGGCAAGGCTAGCAAATGATGGGAGATATGCGATTTTTGTGAGAAATAGACATATAGAAGCGAGACTAAAAACGTTTGCTACCAATACTTTATCAATACAATACCAGAATTTGGACGTCATTACGTAGTAACTAGCGGCTTTGTGACCTGTGGCTTTATGAAAAAAATCCAAAATCGATAAAAAAAACATCGAATCTGTTCACACAAAATTTCACGAGATTCGGTTGAGAATTGCAACCTGTGGAACATACGAAAGCATTTTTGCCCAAGCTGAAACGGAGACCTTCGCTAACGCTTGGTCAACTATACGTCTGTCACATTATATACGTCTTTAGAATTAGGGTGCGGCCATGCACACAACAATACCTATGTCGTTTATAGGCATGAAACTGACCTAACCATTCTTATGATCAATACTTTTTAATTTTTTTACTAATATGTAGGTATAATAATAATAATAAAATACTTTATTGTGCACTACAAAGAAATATACATGCCATATAACATACCTAATACATGTACATATTTGGTTATGTGTAACATACCTAATGTTATGTGTACCTGTACAGTACAGATGTAGTGAATAATTGTTTTCACCTCAGCAGCTCGAACAAGCCTACTTTCGTCGTCGTCTTAGTGACGAAAGTGAGACTACTCACTCCAGGGAGTGAAACAAAATAGCTCATGAAGGTCATGAATAAAAATGATCCAGTTGCAATTCTATTATACTGGTTGATTGATTCGATTAGAAGTGCTGCAAGTAAAATGTAGATTAATCTCAATAAATATCACACTGATATCATACTTTTATAATCATAACGCGCCTCCAGGAACCCGCTCTGAGCTTGTGCCTGACCGTTGTGCATTGTATAATTTAATCAGCGAACCGCATTGCATGCAATCCGCGATTGAGCGCTGCACAATTAGCATATCTCGCGACTGTGACGTTCACGTCGCATACGTACCAATAAACTAGCAGGCGTATTATGATTTTAATAATTTATGAATTCGATCTGAATTAGGTAGATATGGATCTCTGTCAGTGTCAAAAGTGACGTTTTTGGTTGAAGAAAAAAAATTCAGGGATAATTTATAATTTGTTATCAAAATCAGAATACGGCTGTAGGTTTGGAGAAACATTCGAACTTTTAAAAACCTTTACTTGATTATTTTGTTATTAGAGGTAGACCAAGAAAAGGCTGCAACGATTTTGATAGCATACGCAGTGCAAGTGTTATTTATACGTAATAATTTTATAGAAATTTAACGTTTAGAATAACACTTGCACTGCGTGTGCTATCAAAATCGTTGCAGGCTTTTCTTGTAAACTCTAACATTATTTTGTATGATTTTCATATTAACAGTAGGTTTAAAGATCAATTGATATGAATTAAACGATTTTTACTTCTATTTTATTGTTTTTTTTTATGATGAATAGCCAGGCGTTTGACCACGATCCCACCTGATGGTAAGTGATGATGTGGTCTACGGTGGAGCACGCTTACCTATGAGATAACTATTAACTCTTGCCTTGAAGAGCCCCAAATTGTACTCATGCGGAAACACAGACTCGGGCAGGGCGTTCCACTCCTTGGCAGTTCGCATAAGAAATGTGAAAGCAAAACGCTTCGTGCGTATTTTTGGAGTTCCTACCATGAAGCGATGCCGGAGTGCCGTTTGACAATAAAACTACGATCTCCAAATACTATAGCAGGAATTGTAATGATGATGATAGTACTATAGCAAATACGTAGGTATGGTGAACTCCCAAAATTTGAAAACCTGACAAAAAAAAATGTTGTGCCCTTATTTGACCCGACTGTGTCCGCACATAGCTAAGCTAACCACCAAATGAAAGTAAGCCACATTGTGGCAAAGTTTCAATACAGTTGACTTAGAAACAATACTTTTTGAATATAAAATGTAATAAATCATTTTATGGTTTAGACTCACTTGTTTTAGTCACTCGCGCGACATGTTTCGGAGAGCCTAGGTCTCCTTTCTCAAGCACTAATAGTGCGAGCAGCGTTCACGACGACCGTGTACCGTTCCGACCGTTCCGTTTAGAAGTGAGTCTAAACCGTAAAATGATTTAATGTTAGTATGTCTCACAACAGTTTAAATTCGATAAAATGTATTACCGATATAATGACAGGTCTTGCTTTTAAGATGCATTCAACATTTTACAATTGTTTGTGCTTTAATAGAGAGAGAGCTCAAGCTTCGGAAATCTTAATACCTAATACTTATAATTATGATAGCGTTGAAACTTTGCTGAATATAAATACTATACTTATACTTATTATTGGATCCTGGCGTCTTGCAGCTGTTTTTGAAACAATTTAATTATCTATAGTAAACTTATTGGTATAAATTTTCCATGAAATAATATTAAAATGACTAGCTAACTTATGCCTTCGGCGAACTCCAGTGATTTATTTTATAAATTAAAACACTGATCTTCCTCATAGGTTCTAATTCCGACCCATCCTATTAGGGCAAACATCCTAATTTGCCCACATCAAATGAAACTTAGATTACTTCGTGTGTAAATGTCAGCTAAACAATAATTAAGATGTCTGGATTTGAATTAAATACCTACCTAACTTATAAAAGGGAAAATAATGATATATTAATTAGGTACGTATTTTACATCTAAATTAAATTCTTACGTAAACAGTTTATTGTTTTCAAGCATTTTGAATCATATACGGGCCACTATCATGAGTAATAACAATACTTTAAAGAAATGATATTACTAGTGATGATAGTGTAGTGATTGGAATGAAGAGATAATGGCAAGTAATGAAGTTAGTTTAAATATATCGCTTCAGCATTGGAGTTATGTCAATGTATATGACACTGGAAATGACATTACTCTTGACAGTGTAATGATTGGAATGATGGAATTATTACGGCAGATTATAAAGCTATTAAAAGAGAATAAAACACCCATTTTTTCATATTGATACCTAATTTAAAAAGATACTACACACACACAGCATTCTCAACACACTCGAACACATACACAGGTATGAGAAAAATTCTGAATTTTAAATATCCCTCTGACTTTTTCCTAAACACGAGGTTCACGAGGTATTTATGTATTAGGTAATTAACCTTTTTTGTGTATATTAGTATTTTAATATTTAGATACCTACATTAAAGCCAAGCTAAATGACGTAGCAATCTAGCTGTCAGTAAATCTAATGCATTACATAATCGAACTATAACCGAAGTTAAGTACAAACCGGCTAAGTATGAAGACGTTACACATCTTAGCTCTCAAGAAGTTTCCGATCGTTTACAAAGTTCGCAGCGCTTATTCGATTTGTGATCATGTTGACTCGATACTGTTCTTGCCGTAGTCGTGATATTTTCGTACTATAAAGTGGTTTTACGGGAGATTACTTTTAAATAGTTTCATGCGTGTTATATTCAATAGGAATTGTCTTTTGCTTTGGCAACGATTTTTATAGGAAATATTTTTTTCACCTCAGCAGCTCTAACAAGCCTACTTTCGTCACACAGGGAGTGAAACAATGTAGCTTTTTAATTTAGTGAAGGCAATGAACTTCATACTTTTATTACATTTTTTTTATGGTACGGTACGGTACGGTACGGAACGGTACGGAACGGTACGGAACGGTACGGAACGGTACGGAACGGAACGGTACGGTACGGCACGGCACGGTACGGTACGGCACGGTACGGTTCGGTCCGGTCCGGTCCGGTCCGGTCTCGTCTCGTATCGTATCGTATCGTATCTTATCGTATCGTACATATTATAATACTTTTATTTTTCTGTTTATTCTGTGTAATTCGAAATACATTTTAACCTTTAATATGTTCTCACTACTGAGGTGAAAAATTATGTGTGCAACACGAGAGCAGTTATTTTACATCTCGTGTTTTTGAGTCCCTCGCTACGCTCAAGATTCTACCTTCGCTTCGCTCGTGATTCAATTATAGAATCTTTCGCTTTCTCGGGACTCAATATAAACACTCGCAAGAAAAACCAACTTTCCGCTCTTGTTGCACAAATAACTATTTATAATATACTATGCAACGAATAAGTGTGTAATTGGGTGGATTAACTATTACTGTCCCTGGTCAACCACTCTTGAAATAAGAATTTAAAAAAAGAATAAGAGATATTTAAATTGTGATACCACAAAGAGTACAGGCCCCGTTTAGTTTTATAGGTGGGATATCACATGGGCATTTGTTTCTAACCTTAAAGACCATAAATTCACTCTTTTTAACGTTGTATTTTAAAAAAAATGATATCTGTTGCGCATGCAACCTTTTAATATTTGTATAAAATCTTAAAATATTCGCAATGCAGTAGCTAAACGCAGCCGTCGGGCTTGGCTAGCTTACGTAAACTAGCAAATATTAAAAGGTTGCATGCGCAACTACCAATAGGAGCGCTCCACATAATTTGTATCGCGGCCAATTAGAGGCATCTAAATTTAAACCACCTTTGATACTGATCAAATATAGCAAATCACTCTTTCATCAGCTTCCATACTATCAACACACCACTTCTGCACTTAACCGTTTGTCAAAGAACCCTTGTAAAACAGTACTTATTGGAAGATTAAATATATCAGTTTACTTCAAATCGAAGCTTTTATTTGAGTCGTCGTGATCCTGATCTACACGGCGGCTACAATATCTACACACACACACACATCACTCATTCAGCAAGGGTGCACCAATACATCAGTATGGGGCGAGATGGACCGTGATCGACTGTGGTACGGCTACAGATGATATCTGCCTTTATTAGTTTGCCTTGGTCCTATGACTATGACCGTAGAGGGTGGGGTAATAAAGAAGAGGTGCATATCGACGATATCATCATTCGGTACACACGGTAGATGTAGATGCACATTAAGCGCGAGGGCAATGGAGAGGAGATCGTCGAAAGAAAGGATTGTCAAAACTAAATAATTAAAAGATAAACTGTACGTCAAAATGGCGGTAAATGAAAACTTTTTTCACGCATGTTATGTTGATACCTACCCCAACGATCAACGGATGTACCGTTGATCGTACGACCTAACGTACACGACGTTGGAGACCGAATGCTCGAAAAAGCAATGATATAAGTTTTATGCGATAGGTAAAGCAAAAGTTAGTACTTAGCGATTTATGTTAAAGCCTGATTATCCGGCAAGATTGGAATATTTGTGAAATTTAGAACTGATAGAATATACCTACCTTAACATGCCAATACAAGGTGTAACAAAAATAGTGGGATTCCGTTTAAGGCCTGATTAGGAAAAAGTAGAAGAAGCAGTGTTTTGACGCTAAAAATTGTTAGGCTTTTGTATGGAGGATTGGCCGACATGGACGACCTGCCCTATAGATAAAAACATTTTTGTTTCACTTTTTCCTAATCAGAACACGATACCGAATATGCCTTTAAACGGATCGCCACTATTTTGTTACATCATGTTAGGGTGCCGTACCCAAAGGGTAAAAACGGGACCCTATTACTAAGACTCCGCTGTCCGTCTGTCCGTCTGTCTGTCACCAGGCTGTATCTCATGAATCGTTATAGCTAGACAGTTGAAATTTTCACAGGTGATGTATTTCTGTTGCCGCTATAACAACAAATACTAAGAAGTACGGAACCCTCGGTGCGCGAGTCCGACTCGCACTTGGCCGGTTTTTTTATTTTATATTCATGTTTCCGATATCCGATATCGGTCCCTTTACTTTACAATCAGTCTGATCGTCCGTCACGGCCGCCACCCGCAGCGCCCACGGCTCGCTTCACCGGTGACATGGCCGCGGTCGAAATGGAGCGTTCAGGATCGATTCAATTTGTTTTAATGACAGCTTGCGACATGCCCCCATCTTATGGAAAATATTTTTACATAATTTGATGTATATTAACCATATCTATATAATTTTTGATTATTGTAGAAATTAGTAGCGAAAACCAGATTTTATACAAATTTAATAAATTCGAAAATCAAACGTAGGGGCATCGCTGTGGTTGATATACAACAAACTGTGTGAAAATATTTTCAATAATGTTAATATCCAGAGGGTAAAATGAGGACTACTTTTGTATGAAAAGGCGATTTCGCGCGGGTCCTCCATTTTCAACTTAATTGTTGGCCCTGTTCAATATATTACGTCAGACATCTAGAGCTTACCGTACCTACGTCAGCCTACATTACGAATGGGTATTGTCCTGGACCTAGACCTTTGTTCGTGGGACCTCGATAGGACCTTATCTGTCAACAAACATTTCACAAATGTAACAATGGAAAAATAAATGGAAGGACTTGACCCATTTTTAACCTTTAGTCAATGGGTGGGATTAAGTGGAAGTGCTCAAAGTTATCCGAACACACGCGGTCAAAATTGTCAAGACAAATTTAAGTGTTGTTTAGTTTTTGTTCCGCCAGTTAGGGCCACCCCACACTAGCATTGGCGTAGTCAACTTCATGGCTGCTGCTCGACCCAAACGTTGGTGCAACTGTGCAACGACGCCATTTTCCTTAGCGTTGACTGGACGCCGATGCTAAAAAGACGCTAGTGTGGGGTGGCTCTTACCTGTATAATAGAAATAGAAATACTTTATTTGGTGTAAAATATAAAACTTAACCTATTACATCTTATTCTAATATATTTTAACACCAAAATGGATAACACTTGGCATATGCCGATGACTAAGATATTAGCCATGGCGCTGGTTTTCAGGGCAACCAGGAATGTATAACGCGTGGAACGCCAAAAATACATAAAAAAATCCTGACGATCTTATGAGAAAGACATTTTCATCTACAGACGTCCAATTTTACCATTTTACGAGTAACATAAATATGTATACTTATACTCTCAAAATAGAAAAGTTTTTCAAACATTGTCTTGATAACAACTGCAATTACAGCGAAAGGACTAATATGACTGTCTTTCATTACGATGAGTAAAGTTTGCCTGAACATTTTGTGTTATTAATTTTGGAAAGTTAGGAATATCCCCAAAACCAAACCTTTTCTTCTGTAAGGTATATAATTCTTAATATGTTATTCCAAATAGTTATAATAAATCTATTAATCTATGGTTTAAGTTGCTCGGGCTCGCATACAATACACTGTATATTTTGTATGATACGCGGTTAAAATAATAGTATAAAACATACTTCTTTGTCTTTAGTATAACATTATGATAATATAACATCTACTACAGTTTCTAACCTAAACTTGCTAAAATATTTACATTACCTTATTTGACCTCTTCCTTTAATGTTATGTATGCTATGTTAAGGTATCTTCGTATGTTATGTATCTGTGTCGCGGTTATGGCGTGCTTGGTTACGTCACATTGTTGGCAGATGCCTCAACTAGTGCCCTTGCAGGGTTCTGCTCAAGGGCCTCGGCCGTTTTCAGAAAATATGCCTATAATTATATCTTTTTTTTTTTATACCACGTCGGTGGCAATCAAGCATACGCCCCGCCTGATGGTAAGCAGTTACCGTAGCCTATGGACGCCTGCAACACCGGAGATATTACACGCGCGTTGCCGACCCTAACACTCCTCTCCCTCGTTGAGCTCTGGCAACCTTACTTACCGGCAGGAACACAACACTATGAGTAGGGTCTATTGTTATTTGGCTGCGGTTTTCTGTAAGGTGGAGGTACTTCCCCAGTTGGGCTCTGCTCTAGATCTGGAATGACATCCGCTGTCCTGTGCCCTACCACACAAAGCAAGATGTCATTCACAGTGCCCATACCTCTCTTTTAGACGTAGTTTAAGGACATATCCGGGTCCGGACGCAGTTTAAGGACATACCCGAGTCCAATTACCATGTCCAAAAATAATATGAACAATAATTTTGCTTAGGGCCAGTTTGGGCTTTAGCCACAGAATAAGTAATAGTACTACCGTACAGAAAAGAAACCACCTACAAAACCGAAGTTTGACAGCGATTTAAGGATTCATGCTGTCCCTTTCTAATGTATGGCACTATCCCTTTCGGCTATTTCGGGTTGTCAAAATTCAAGTCATTATCTTATCTGTGGTTGTGCACGCAAAGGGACGTCAAGTTCTGCCAACCCTAACAATTGCTCGTAGCAATGCTGAGCCGAACGGAGCATAGAATACCCGAAAGGATCAGTTTCGCCCCACTGCTTTAGCTTAGCATTTACCCGTAGAACAGTGGGGGTCAAAACGGAAACAGTGGCTCAGCACGAACAATGGCTCAGTCGCCCTAATATCGCCTCTCTCGTGTTGAAATTAGGTTGAGCGAGCCACTGTACCCGGCCTTTTTCTACCGAGCCACTATTTCCTCCTTGACCCTAATCTAATCAAATCCTTAACCAAATTAACCTTAACTCAGTAGACAAGTTAGGTACCTATAATGAGTTGCAAACACACTTTAGACACCTAGAGTTTCAACCGTTCACAGGTCTTAAAGCCAAATTCAGATTTAACAACTTGTTATGGTTTTGATCTTATTTTGATATGACCTTGAAGATCGCTCACGCTGATTGATGCATGCAAAATGAAGTGAAAGTCGTGTGTGAGTTGCGCCAAACACCAGACGATCGTCAAGGTCGTATCAAAACCAGTTATCAAAGCATGTTAAATCTGAATTGGACTTGGTATAAAAAAATATCAAAGCCAGAAAACCTTTGGTACAACCCTAACTCCGGTTGCCCCGTAAACTCGCTCGAAACAAAGGCCAGCCGCTGCATCCGTCGGCTTCCAGCCTTTTGCACGTATGACGTCATTGTTCGATTTTTCAGATGCTGCGATGGTGCTATTTTGTTCACTTGTTTGGTTTGCGTCGTGTTGTGTTTACTGAATGGATTTTTTTTTGTAAAAACGTACTGCGAACTGCAAAACTGCATGGACAGTTATAAATGAATTCATTTATAAGATTGTTTTCCAGAAATTGGCGTAAAGTTTCCATGCAAGTAGGAGTTTTTGGTGTGGTGACCGCCCCTACAGAGTAGAACTTTCACACCAGCTCTTATGGATCTCGACATTCTCGACTTACCTGTGTGGTGTCTAGTGTCGAATTGTATCTTTTGCCACCTTTTTTTCAAAATTTATAAAGTAATACCAACTAGGGAACAAATCAAATTATTTTATGAAATATTTTTTGATTTGTGTTTTTAAGTAATCACAGTACTATATTTCTTGGGTCTCTGTTTGCCATATAGTTTTAAGTCCTAATGTATGGTTTGTCCACATTTTCGTTAGTCATAAAAAAAAACTCACAAACGGGCAACTTTTCAGGATTGCCATAAAACAAACCTAACCTAACCTAAAATATCTATAGGGTAACCTGAGTAAAATTCTGAAAAGTTAACGGTTTCAGAATTATGATTAATCATAATATTTATGACTCAATAATTATGTCAAACAAAGGGACCCCATTTTCTAGAGTTCCGTACCCAAAGGATAAAAACGGGACCCTATTACTAAGACTCCGCTGTCCGTCTGTCCGTCTGTCTGTCTGTCACCAGGCTGTATCTGACCGTGATAGCTAGACAGTTGAAATTTTCACAGATGATGTATTTCTATTGCCGCTATAACAACAAATACTAAAAAGTACTGAACCCTCGGTGGGCGTGTCCGACTCGCACTTGGTCGGTTTTTTTTATGATATAGGAGGCGACCGAGCAGACGAATTGCCTGATGGTAAGCGATTACCGTCGCACATGAACACCCGCAATACCAGTAAGTACGATGCCGGTCTTTAAGATCTTAATACCTATTTCATCTTTAAAACAATATGAATTACACTTCGCCTATTGTTGATAAATAATGTAGACTGCCATCGTGTTATCCCTCGATTTAATTTAAAAAGAAAAATTTAGATATCAGAACGTAACGGAGATAGCTAGACTTCCTCACAAGTTTAAATAACTTAAAAACAAAAGAGCATTGAAAGTACAAACTGACAAAGACATAGGATCTGAATATGCGTCTAAGTTGTCAGCGGCACTGATAAAGCTGTGCATAGGAGCAACTTGTGAACTAATAAAAGACAGAGGAATCGAGAACACATAAAGTTTGCTCTGAGTCACGACGAATGATAAGGGGCCTGGAGTTTCGTACGTATAATCGTATATTTAATTTTTAAGAGGCACCGCTTAAACATATGATCGCTTACAGAACTCACTTGTTTATTAATAAAAAGTATTGTGAAATATTAAATATATTAAAAACGGGTCACTCACGTGTTTTAAGTCGAAAACGCTCGACATGTTTCACTCCGTACCGAGGAGCATCATCAGGAGCTTGCGTCGACGGTGACGGACCGGCGCAGACTTCGGGCCGCAGCCCTCCGCACGTGAGTGACCCGTTTTTAATATATTTAATATGTCTATGTCTCACGGAAGTTTTGTTATTAAAAAGTATTGTGAAAGTTGTAACCAGTCAGTGCTCGGTAAACATCGGCTCTCGCCTTTTATTTTTATTTACCATCACTCTGCAACAAGTCTTCAAAAGGTACTCCATTTTCTTAACAAATATTTGCCGAAAATTTTTGTCCCACGCTTGTCTTTGTTGGATATTTTGAGGCATGAAGCATATTTAACTCGACCTCTTCTTTTCGTCGTTTTGTATCATTTTAAAGGGTCTTTGGTGAAGTATGAGATGGTTTTGAAGGGTCAAGGGGAACTGGTCGTATTTCATTTTTGTCATAAAATTCCGATGATTTAAGGTTTGCAAGCCGATGTTTTTTATGTGATATTTTAGTTTCAGTGTCAGTTATTGTAGCTTTTTAGTTTTGCTTATTGTTAGTGTTAAAATTAGTCACAAAACAGTGTGCTTACGAGTAAATGAGAGCGGACAATACAATACAATACAAATACTCTTTATTGCACACCTCAATACAGAGAATACAGAAAAACAAGAAGAGGTAAACAACAGGTGGTCTTCACTAGACTTATATTGACCGGGATATAGACCGTGATTACCTTTTGTATTATTTATGAGCTCCCGATATTTCGACGCAGTTACATGCATCATGTTCACGGGTGACAAAATCTAATCACGGTGTATATCCCGGTCAATATAAGTCTAGTGAAACTAACCGTAAATCATTCAAAACTCTAACAGGTAGTCTTATCGCTAAACAGCGATCAATTCCAGACAACCACTCCAACGGTCAATGCTTTATTTATTAAACTAAATATATTCGACTTCCTTAAAATAGGTTTCTTTCATCTCGCTGGTCCAGTGCTGGGCCATCGTGTGTAGGAGCCACGATGATTCTTTCTTGATTGCTTTTCGTCGGTACCAATGAGCGTGAGCCGCTAACGCAGATTGATGCTCACGGTCAAGGTCTTATCAAAACAACACTAAACCCTTATCAAATCTTTATATCAGAAGCAGCCTAATTTGTGCCGCCAGTGGGACGGGGAGAATCGCAACATCTAAGAACTGAACTAGATGAACTTATGTCAGTTGACGTGTTCTTTGAGATTCGCTGTAGGTAATAAAAGTATGAAGATCCCAAATTGAATAGACACATTACTTAGGTGCCTACCAACTAAACAAGTTATTGTCATTTTTTTACACGTTTTTTTTTTTCAATAAATATCGGACATTTTACACAGATTGACTAAGTCCCACGGTAAGCCCAAGGAGGCTTGTGTTATTTCGAACACATACAGAAAGACAGGTGTTTGTATGGAAACATTAAGTGTTGGGGAATTCACACCAGCTCCCCAAAGACTGGCTTACTCTAAAGAAACGGACCACCTGAGTCAGAGTTATGGGTACTCAGACAACGATATATATTTTTATTTTATTTTTATTTTATTTAAAAGGCACACTAAACAGACAACATTCAACATTGTTACAAAGAGTACATGAGTGGTAGATATTACATAAGAATGCCATCCAAAGCAAGCATGCACAGCAAGAAAGAAATATAAGGAGCAAAAACTATCCTAAAATTATAAAAAAGTATCCTAAGACTACTCAAAATTACATATATATACATACTTAAATACATAGAAAACACCCATGACTCAGGAACAAATATCTGTGCTCATCACACAAATAAATGTACTTACCGGGTTTCGAACCCAGGACCATCGGCTTCACAGGCAGGGTCACTACCCACTAGGCCAGACCGGTCGTCAAACGTTTATTGCTTACTCATACTCATACTCATTTATTTATAATAATACTGCGACAGATTTTGACATTTTCGGCAGCACAGCAATCGATAGTAATTGTATTACAATACTGATGCAGATTTGCTCGTGTAACCGCACATGAGTCCTTTATGATTACAATTTGAATATTCTTACCATTATGTCAATAAAATGGTCACAATTCAATTCCATTTCCCATGTATCAAACGCTTTCATATTAACAACGCGTGTGTGTGCGTCACAGTATCGGTGAATGGATTCCCATTGATTGGTACTGTCGCGCACAAAGCGCAAAGTGAACGGAATAAAAAACACCCAACAATTGGCTGGAACGTATTGTACGTGGCGGGAATAGTGAATTGCGTTGAAAGCTTTAGAAATATTAGTTTGGTATTGCATTTGTTTGGGATTTGCCTAAAATTTTCGTTTTTAATATTATCGATGTGGTTTTCATTAAACACACACTGGTTTATAACCTTTTTATAATTACAGCGTGTGAGCACTGCGAGCAAGGGATTATCAGTAACAATGTCATTATCTTCGTAAACATTAAACAGAAATGGTCTTAATTATATAATTAAGCCGAGCTTGCCGGTAGACATATCTACCGGCAAGCTCGGTTCTCCATACAAACGTAGTTATGCTCTCATTTTAAAACGACTAGCTTGATTGCTGTGAAACTTTGTACTTATAATAGGATAAGATATATCTAGGTCTGTAATTCGTTTATGTAGCTTCAGAAGTTCAGATACAGTAGTAATTTTTCATACAAAACTTGTTTTTGCCCTATTTCGATTGTTTTATACACTAGAGCTATCATAAACGAACTACATACCTAGACATACCTCATGTCTTTGTATGCGCAAAGTTTCATTACAATCCAACACGTAGTTTTAAAATCAGAACGAAACTCTGTTTGTATGGGAAGGTGAAATTCGACCGAGCTTGCCGGGGACTCTTAACTAAGGCCGTTATTAAGAAGTTATTATGCTCAGCTACGGATTTGTTGAAGGCTTGATAGCTCTGCTAGAAGCTGATTTGTATTGTATTATGTTGCGTAATAAAAAATGTAAAATATAAACTAAACCGCCTGTTCCTATCTCTATCGCACGCGTATTATTATGTATATTGCTATCCCGCCGATGATGCGGTTAATGCCGCTGTGCGAGCAAGACTACAATTTAATTATGCGCGTGCGATAGAGATCGGAACAGGCGTGTCAATGTATGAAATTTTTCGTGCGTAGGGTCCTTACTTTAGTTTTAGTCCCAAAACTCAGCTTCTACTACAAAATCACAAACTTCGTTACTAACCACCTAAGATGAGTTACATACATATACATATACATTGTCTACTCGGATGTACCGGGATCGATCCGCTGCACATTAGCGGCAGGCTCGGACAGTTGCAGTGATCGTAAATGCCGGCAGCTTCCCATAGGGATGGGCTCCTCTATATCTGATTACGTACTATCGATATTTACTATTATTCTTCTTCGTTGATCACTTTTTTTATGTGATAGCAAACGAGCAGACGTGCCGCCTCTAAATACCCACTTCTTGAAGAACCCTGGTTGTAGTGCAAGGGAAGTATAGTTTGAATCTTCTCAAATGATTTTTACGCCAAAGACTAATCTGTTAAACAAAAGCCATTGTTTCTTTTGCGAGCGCGTGGCCATTGTGGCTGAGCACGTGGCTATTGTGAGTCAGCGCGTGCCACGCGTGCCACGCGAGGTAACTCATTCCACATTCTGCACGTTCTGGGAAGAAACGAGTGAGATGCCCGCTTATTCTTTGTGTGCCATGTATGAATGTTGGCGGCGGTCAACATTTTATGCATCGGTGACCAAAATACTTAAATACTATTTATATTTTCGGGGTTTGTTACATCAAACATCATCTTTTGAGCTAGCAAGCAAGTAGCAAGCTTTGTCAACCCACATTAATATCTAATATCTATCTTTGTTGTGCAGTATTAAATTTGTGAGTAAGTTCTTCATAGACTAAACGTTACAACTGTTTTGAACTAGGTTCATTTCACTGAATCATCCCGCCGATCATTGACCAGTGCTTAAAATAAGAGTTTTGAATGATTCACGGTTAGTGTCACTAGACTTATGTTGACCGGAATATAGACCGTGATTACCTTTTGAATTGTTTATGAGCTCCCGATATTTCGACGCAGTTTACATGCATCTTGTTCACGGGTGACTGAAGATAGCGGGTGGGTGTCAAAGTTGTGTAGACCGCGCTCTGTCTACCCTCATTCTTGCGCATCGGCTGCGTTCGCTTTCAACGGTTCAAAAGGTAATCACGGTCTATATCCGTGTCAATATAAGTCCAGTGCTTAAAATATCTGTTGGTCAAAATGAATGCCGCAATCGTGCGATTCGCGCTGTAGATATTATTTATTTCATTTACGACACTGGGTAACCTATACTGTTTCGTTATATCAAACTCTGTTTCTAAATATAGCTATTATTTATCGATAGTCTTCCCCTGACTAGTGTTATCGAGTATCGCGACGTTACGCAACACAATATCGGTAAATGAGGCGCAGCATTGCGTGCCCATGTCCGATGCAGCCTTTACGACGGATAGCGCTGCCCTGCATCACAACCAGGTATGTGTGTAATTGCAGCGAAATAACTTTTACATACAACAATGGTGTAATTTAATAATTATATCCTCTTGTTATTTTGAGTTTACGATTTTTTGTTGATTTGATTAGGTCAGTTCCTGCAAAAATAAAGTTATACGATACCTTATATTATAAATTAAAAACTGTAGTAGATGTCATATATCCGGCCTTCACCTCTGGAGGGCATCGTCAATTTTTCTTTAATATATGACATCTATTACAGTTTTTAATTTATATATAGTAGTGACTACTTAAAAAACACATCAAAATATTTAATAAAATAATTTGATTTGTTCCCAAACTTGTTCACCTTATATTATATCCAATTGAGGTAACATTTTTCATAGCTACGTTTGAAACAAGTGTCAGTATATCAATATGTAATATATTTACAGAGTTAATTAATATTTATCATTAGTTTTTGCTATTGGAAAATTGTAACCACAGACATCCAGACTATTCCCAATCAGGGTTTCATACGAACTAACATCAATGGTCTTACGTGATACGATAACGTCTATACACTTTGGAACATCAATTTGACTGTCTAGTGTCGATACGGGTTCAATATTAAATATGCTATATACATAGTTATGATCCTACACAGCTAAAAGCTCAATTCAAAGTGACTATCCCCGTCCATTGACAAAAGAGTCGCTTGCGCCGTTTTCGATATCGAATACCGATGGCGTACTGTACGTTCGTGTTTTCTTAGCGGTAAACGCGCAAACCTGTCTTGGTGGGGTTGAATCGGACTAAATTGTCCCGGCCCCACACCGAAACTGGATAGAGTGCTCTCACTATCCGATACAAGCTTTTCACGACTCTCCAGCACCACGGAACGAGGGATGTTGGCACGTCCTGTGTTATTTATTATCCCAATACGATACAATACCATATAACCAATTGAGGTAAAAATTTTCATAGCTACGTTTGAAACAAGTGTCAGTATATCAATATGTAATATATTTACAGAGTTAATTAATATTTATCTTGATTTTTTGCTGATGGAAAATTGTAACATCCAGACTATTCCCAATCAGGGTTTCGTACGAACTAAACATCAACGCTCTTACGTCATACGAAAACGTCTATATCATTTTGACTGTCTAGTGTCGATACGAGTTCAATAATAAATATGATATATACATAGTTATGATCCTACATAGCTAAAAGCTCAATTCAAAGTGGCTATCCCCGTCCATTGAACAAAAGAGTCGCTTACGCCGTTTTCTATATCGAATACCAATGCCGTATTGTACACCTTTGCAATCTTAATCCCACTGCTAACGTCACCTCTATTGCAAGGCTACTAGGTTGATAATGGGTTGGTGAGATGGTATTGGAAAGGTTGTTGGGTATGTCAACAGTAGTTGGACGACTGTCAACATAGGTCGCCGGTTTGGAGTGCCTTCATAGATCTTAGAGGAGAGTTGTAATAGAATCCTTCTTAGGATAAAATCAGGCTACTTGTCACATAGTAAGTGTAACACCGTTTGTTCGTTTTTTAGGGTAAATTTTAGACCCAGTAGTTTCGGTGATAAAGGGGGAGGGAGGGGGATTAGTAATTTTTAGGCTTTTTTTTTTAAATAACAAACGATTTATTTTAAAATTACAAAAAAATATATTTGAGATTATCAAAATGAGATCTTTCATTTGATATATAACACGATATACATAGTTTCAAAAACTTTATTTTTTAGTTTTCTCATTTACCCCCCACAAGTGGCCGCCCATCTTTAAAATTCATTTGTTTACGTTACATGTCCGTCTTTGGGTCACAAGCTTACATATGTGTACCAAATTTCAACTTAATTGGTCCCGTAGTTTCGGAGAAAATATTAAGCTGTGACAGACGGACAGACAGACAGACGCACGAGTTATACTATAAGGGTTCTGTTATTTCCTTTTGAGGTACGGAACCCTAAATAATGGATAAAAATTGGGACTATGAGAATTATGAGAATAGAGAAGATGGAAAATTTTCGAATGATGCAAATTCTTTTACCTACAAAAAAAGCCGGCGAAGTGAAGTATACCTATTTAATAAACGATTAGATTCGACGAAATTCGGACAAAGCATGACATTATTCTCGATCCCACAGATTATTCCTTAATCTCTCCTTTTCAAAGTCCACCCAGCCGAGTCATCCGCAAACCGCTGAACAAAGCAGTTTTAATATCTTAAGACTGTTTATTATTGAATATACTTGGGACTTTAAAGAATTCAGTGACTCATAAAGGATTTTACAGTGATAAAAATGGAAGTGGTAAATGAGAATTATCACTGTCACTAACTGCCGAAACAGTATATGTTAACAGGTGTGTATGCAGGTGTAGTCTTAGGTACTGTCCGCGCGCCAATTCCGTGCCCGCCGCGCCGCGCCCGTAAGTACAAAATGACATCACTCTGTCATGACGCTCAACATTCCTAAAATTCCTCAGCCTCAGAATTCGCGCGCGGACAGTAGGTCACATCTTAAACTTACGCAGAATTTATTAAGATGGATAATAATCAGAAATAAAAGGGCAAGTGGAAAAATTCAGTCTCGGGTTGTTCATTGTGGTATTGAATATAATAATATTATATCATTTGCAGGTGCTTTTGCTTAATGTAAATTTAATTTCCAAGATGAAAACAAATATCCCTTATTTCTCATAAATAATTGTGTCATCTCAAGTAACCATTACTACCAAACTTCCTTATTTAATTTGCCGGTAGGTTAGAGGGCTCATTTTTAGGGTTCCGTACTCAAAGGGTAAAAACGGGACCCTATTACTAAGACTCCGCTGTCTGTCTGTCTATCCGTCTATCACCAGGCTGTATCTCATGAACCGTGATAGCTAGACAGTTGAAATTTTCACTGATGATCTATTTCTGTTGCCGCTATAACATCAACAAATACTAAAAACAGAATACAATAAATATTCAAGGCTCCCGTACAACTAACGTGTTTTTTTGCCGTTTTTCCCGTAATGGTACGGAACCCTTCATGCGCGAGTCCGACTCGCACTTGACCGGTTTTATTTAATCCACTTCTCCCTCCAGATGAAAAGCACCAACAGTCGAGTTAAGTGAGTCGTTACTCATCGCGAGTTCACCAATTAGTGCAAAGTAAAAATTATTGCACCTACCGCCATATTTCATTTCAAGGGTGAAAAACGAAGGGATAACCTCGGGCATTTGTCATTGTTTTTACTCTAAAAAATTCTTCGTAAAGCCCACAGCCGAGGTATAATAGGAACGTGTATTTAAATTGCGTATTTGTTACGTGTCTCGTTTAATGCGGGCTTCACAAATTTGCGTTTACATTTGCGTGGATTTTTCGCAAGTGTTGTGGTTAACACCGATTTACATGTAATTGAAATAAATGGTATAAAAGCAAAGGTGACATCTTGAAAAAAATTTATACGTACGTACAACGGTCACTACTTATACAATTGTCTTAATGATATTTGGTTTGGTTGATTGCATTACATATCCTTGCATTTGAAATATAAATATATATTATATATTATATGTATGAGTGAGTGAGTGGCGTGCAGTGGCGCAGAATAGGGCAGAGTGGTGCTCTCTTGTGTCGGAGGCCAAGATCCTTTTTGGGTCACTGAGCCAGTGAAGTAAGTAAGTATACAAACCATACACGAAAAAGCTGAATAAATACCAATTGCGATGACATTTTTATTTTTATTTTAAGCCGCCAAATTGTTCCAGCTAGAAACTTTTGGACCGTACCTTGCATGTTTTGTGTGAAAATTTCAATTAGTTTTCATTGCCTTGCTGCGTTGAGCCAGCAGTTTTTGAAAAAAAATAGCGATTTTTAGATCATAATATGGTTGAAGTCTTTCTCTAGTTAAACTGGTATTCATAAAACTTTACAGCCCTGATTTAGTTAAATTATGTTTTATCATTTTCTTACAACTACATAAATCAAAATGACAGACAAAGACAAAAGATTCATATCTAATTCAGGCCAGTAACGCCATGAATAACGCCATAAGCAGAAACCAACGAATACTTATCTAATAGTGCGATTGTAGATGATTTACAACCGGCCATACCATATAGCCATACATAAACTGCGATAAGTTAAAAGTTATGCGTCCGTTATCTGCCGCTCATTCCTGCTCTAAATGAGCGCTGCGCCGCTGCGCCGTTTAGGATATGAGCTTCTTTCAGATGCTACAACGACATACGGTTACCAAGCTTGGATAACAACAGCCTAATTAAAATTTTGGACTTTGGTCTTTGTTGTTCACTCCGTAAGAAAACTCTATATAGAAGCTTTGCTTCTCAAACAACACAAGGCTATACAATTTGTTAATGACAACTTGACTCGACGTAGGAGAATAACCAATGTTGTTAAAATTCCGTCTACCAAATCAAAATTCGCCCAACGCCAATTTACAACTCAATCGGCTAAGTTATATAACTCTGTTAATAAAATACTTAACATTTACCCAA
Source organism: Cydia strobilella (assembly GCF_947568885.1). NCBI lineage: Eukaryota > Metazoa > Arthropoda > Insecta > Lepidoptera > Tortricidae > Cydia > Cydia strobilella. The sequence continues at coordinate 3,585,773 of NC_086048.1, forward strand.
TATCATATCTAAAGTGTAGAGATAATGTTAGATCATGGCTAAGGACACTGAATTATGAAGAAACGGAGGCACTGTTAGAATGAATCCAACTCACATACACATTCACACACACACACACACACACACACACACACACACACACACACACACACACACACACACACACACACACACACACACACACACACACACACACACACACACACACACACACACACACACAGACACACACACACACACACACACACACACACACACACACACACACACAGAGAGAGAGAGAGAGAGAGAGAGAGAGAGAGAGACGCACACACCTAAAACATAATTATATTATTTATAATATTATAACTTTGTCATAGAATATTAAAGATCTTTAATTGTAATCACACAATTGAAACTGATCATAAATTGTAAATTGTATAATAATTTGTATAAAGTATATTAATTAAGTTAAGTACAGCTTGTTAAGTACCCTATTTCCTAATGGAAGAGCGGGCTCTCCCGTCACAAGTATTGTTTTACTTAATGGGAGACTCCAGCCTTTTATGTAAAGTGTATCATAATGTTAAACCAAAATAAACTATTTGTATTTGTCTTAACCCTTGGAGCGCCCAAGTTTCACAGTAGTATGGAACTCTATACTAATTACGGACACACGTGTGACCGTAGAGCGTTCCATGGGTTAACTGCATAGTGTATATGACCGTTTCACCTCAGCAGCTCGAACAAGCCTACTTTCATCACTCCCTGGAGTGAGTAAAGTGCGATTTTCCTCACTCCAGGGATGACGACAGTGCGACTTTCCGCACTCCAGGGAGTGAAACAAAGTAGCTTTTTTTAATTTAGTGAAGGTTCTCACTTCATACTTCTATTGCAAATTCGTTTTTTTTTCTGTATTATTCTGTGTAATTCTAAATACATTTTAACCTTTAATATGTTCTTACTACTGAGGTGAAAAATTATATGTGCAACACGAGAGCAAAGTTATTTTACATCTCGTGTTTTTGAGTCCCTCGCTACGCTCAAGATTAACACTCGCAAGAAAAACCAACTTTCCTCTCTTGTTGCACAAATAACTATAGAAAAACCGGCCAAGTGCGTCGTCATTTTCCTTGATTATACGAGTGGCGTTCGCCGCCGCATTACTGCCGCGATTATGACGTTCATTCCTTCACTCATTCTATCAAGCACCATTGTTTACCAATAAATGTATTCGGAAACGTAACAGTAACTGTACATACTGTAACTGTGTGCAGCATCCATAATTTTACCCCAAAATAATGAGAATACACATATTTATGTGTATTGAGAATAATGAGAATATACATATTTATGTGTATTGAGAATAAACATAGTTATGTTTTCCGAGCGCACCTCCCCTATGTCCTTCAGGCATTGCTTTAGCAAAAGGAAAAATAGCCTTCAGTGAAGGCATGTTAAAGTGGCCCCAATTGTACCGCGACGTGCTAAAGGAAACGTCGCTTTTTATGATACACTTAGTGGAAAAATTATGGGAAGCCACTGGGCAGTTCATGTAATAGGTAGGAGTTAGCGTTAAGTCGCACAACTATCGTGAGACATATTTCAAAATATTTATCAGTACGGTTTTTACTCACTATTATTTTTAGTCGCTTTTGGCGACATGTTTCGGATTCTTTGGGAATCCATCCATCCATCCATCAGCGCGTGCGCAGCGAGCGACGAGGCGGGCGGCGCGGGCAGTGCACGACGTACAACCGCCGCGGACACTCGTGCCTGAGGATGGATTCCCAAAGAATCCGAAACATGTCGCCAAAAGCGACTAAAAATAATAGTGAGTAAAAACCGTACTGATAAATATTTTGCTAGCGTTAAGTGTTTATTTTAGTAGGTGTTTTATAATAAAATACCTACACTGGTGAAGGTATTGTGTGACGTAGATTACTGTGATGATCATAGGATCATTATCGGGAAAGAAAAATGTGACGTTTCCAAGTAAAAGGTACCACATTGTCGCTTACCATAAGGACGAAATTTGCTAGTATCTTTATACGGATAACCTGTCAGAGCGTCCTTATGGCAAGCGACAAAGTGGTACCTTTTGCTTGAAAACGACACATATTATTTGCTTTCATACTTATGGCTTTAGGGGCCGCGGCTGGTGATAATAATATTTAAGTGCCTTTGTAGGTTAGGCTGCTTTATTCTGTAAGAACTAGTCCTAATACTCATAAAAAAGACGTACTCATAAAATATTATTTTCATCACAGTCACACTTAGCGGGAACTATAGAAAAAGCATGTTCCCTAGGGAGTTATGAAATTTCTAGTATTATAATGACAGTTTTTTGTCTTTATACTTCATTTTTGTATCGCAAGTGTGATGAAAAACATTGTGTGTAACTCGGGGCGTAATAATATTGCAAACTCGTCTATAAATCGCTCCGGCGAGCCGTCGCGATTTAACTTAAAGTTTGCAATATTTAACTTACGCCCCCATGTTGCACAATGTACTATAATTAGCCTAACGTAGAAGTGTAGTTATGACTGTTTTTCGAAATAGATTCTTTTTATAACATTTATCTTAACTAGATCATCGCGTTAACTCCTTTCTAGTTACCATCACGCACTGATATTATTTTTCTGACCGGCCCAATGACCATAATATGTAAATGACGTACAAACAGTTACAGTCGGTGGACCTTATGTCTTTTGTAATAAGGTTGACGAACTGTCAGTTAATAGTGTGCGCGATACATATTATGGCTGTTTTTTTTTTCTTTTAAAAATAATTTGTTTATTTCAATCAATCTAAAGTAATACATAATACAGGGGGTTGAGACCTTCTAGTAGGTGTAGTGTACACCTGTATCAGAAAGCCTCGCTGTTACTATTTTTACACGAAAAAAAAATCCTTTCGTAAAAATCCTTCGGGAAATGTGTTATTTTAATATTAATGTCAGACTATCGTAATGAGTTTGTATGGCAGGAACCGGGAGTTTCCGGTTTCGGTACTGTGTTTGTATATGAAATGAATACCAAGAGTACTCCCTAGACACTGTGATAAAACAACTTGTTATTTAACTGTACAGCGAATAAAATAATTTAAATAAGTTAAAGTGACGTCACAAAGTTTGTGACTCTCCCCTCCCCCTTGTCACAATATGTCACATTTTCTTAACCCCCTCACCCACCTAAACGTGTGATGTAATTAATGGATGACCCCAAAGATAATAAAAAGTTCTGCCAAAAACTTGATTAATATAGAAAATACAGTGGCCCAAACATACTTTGTTATTTTTTTACCGCGGCAATATTTTAATAACTTTAACATATGTTGGAGGAGAATATTTTGAAGATAATACGTTTTATTTTAGTTAAATGATTATAGTTTTAATTTTTAATTAGATACAGTTTGTAAAATAGGTAAATATAAGTGAGAAGTGTTCTTAACAATTCTTTTCATTTCTTCTGTAAAGTGAAAGTGTGCAGAAAGTGATACGTTTCTGCACTAGAGCATTTTACTTTCCAAGTACTTTTTTTTTTTTCATTTTTTTACGATACGCCATTGAAATTTTGTTTTAAATGGATTTGCTACACAATTTGCATTCTGATGTTTAACTCCACATTCCATAAATAACGAGACTTTTATCTTAATGGTTCATTGAAAGTACACTCAAGAAATGCTATAAAAATATATTTAGTCACGTTTGTAAAAAAACATATTTATTTTACTTTCCTCGAATGAAAAGTAGTGCTTAACTCGGGTGAAAGGCATCATTTCAGCCTCGGACTATTGGCGTTCTCACTGCGTTGGTGCGCCAAACTACCTCAGCAGATATATGGGCCTTTCATCCCTTGGTTAACAATCTACAACGTATTCAACGTATACTTTGTCAACGTATTTTTCAGCCATCCTGTACGACTGCTATATTCGAAACAGGTCCTTAATATATTAATTTAACAACCAGTAAAGTTAAATAGTAAGAGCGTTTTCACATTGTCCGATCCGATATCGGATGTAGGATCCGACATCCGCGTAGTTAGGCCGCGGGGTGCGCCCGGGCGACGCTTTAGCGGTCAAGCACACTACAACAAGCATTATGCCTACACATACGCACACAAACAAATATTATCGTTCCGACAGCTGACGGGGAACTCCGACATGGCTGAATTTATCGGAAGCGCTTTTCCGATATCGGATAACGAAAACAGCTACAGTCGAGTGCCATTGGCATTAAGTCTTTTTGCGTTATTTATCGTTTTTTAGTAATAATGATTTATTAAGGCCGTTCCATCGGATCGCCGCTGTCTCTGTCACATTTCGCAAGAAAGAACGGGAAAGATCATGCGCGCCAAGTGTCAATTTTGATCGAATTTTGTCGATTTTTATTTATTTTAAAAACGTTACCCTACAATATCGAAATTCGAAAGCAATGAAATTATTATTTAAGTTAAGATTGTTTTTTCTTCTTTTTTTGTTTATAGTATCACATAACAAATAACCGAGTAAAGTTGGATTAAAAGTCCGAGTTAGAGGTTACTTTGGGAATTAATTGTATCGAGCGAAGTATCATAATTCGTGTATCGGAAGCTATGATATTAAAGATAATATAGTCAAGAACTACATATATTTTTTCCACGTCTACGAATATCAACGCCTCTTAGAAAAACAGGATCATATAAGGAGATTTTTCGCCTTCTGGCTCAGGGAACCGCCTTAAATGCATATGTAAATACAGAGAAACGCATATATCTGATATTTTACTTCCTTCCGGCTTCCGATATCGGATCGGACAATGTGAAAACGCTCTAACAGTATTAAAACGTACGATGGTTGCACTATTATCGTCTATCGTGCCATGCGTCACTGTCTTACATACTTGTTAGAGAGTGACGGGCACGATGATAAACGATAAAAGCGCGACCATCATAGGCCCGCCGGTGTCGACGCAAACTGTCAGCGTGCCCTATCAGCTATCTGTAATGTTAGTAGGGCCATACTAAATACAAAGAGATCATTATGGCGAGAAAGTAAAACAAAAGCGTATTTTATATTCACGTTGAGTTTGCGGTGTTATCGGCGACTAACATAGAAAAGAGTAGTAAGTTTTATTTAGTCTCGGTAAGCATTAGGTACTTTACATTTGGCGACAAGTAGATAATTAATGTGTGAATCGCGGTCATAAAAATATTTTTCTACGACACCACTTAGTAAAATCTCTCTTTATTCTTCCAGAACTGATGAGGAAGTTGCATTTAAATATGCAAGACATTTTAAACTAACGAAAACTAGAACTTTGAAATTTAATAGCTCTTTGTCTCTTGCTTTCTACTTATTTATACCAATAATTAAACACCTTTTTTTAAATTCCCTAACTATATTTAATTATTCCATTATGACCAGAATGTAATTTACTTTTACAGCGCAATATATAAACCCAATAAACAAAGTTAATTTATTAACAAACCATTACTTTAATGAGAACCGTGCCGAAACGAAATGCATATGCATCGAAGGTTCCATAAATCAGGCGCGCTACGCCGCCGTAGCGGTCGTAGCAGGCTCTACGGGGGCGCTACGCGTCTACGATTTACTGCAGTTTGCTACGAAAAATTAATGAAAACGTCGTTTTTAATTTTTAACTGCCTGTGGCAGGTTAAGCAAGAGAGGGTATTTTACTTAAATGTAGTACAAAAGCCGTAGATTAAAATGTTCGTTCTGTGTCGAGAGTAAATAATTATTCTGTAGATAACAGTAGTTCGGAACTAGCTCTTAGGTTAAAAAAATGGTTTTTGTATCATTTAAGTAAATAAAGTTACCTATAGAAAATTTGTTTATGTAAACAAAACGTGTATGCACAGAAATATGATAAATATGTATTTAGTGTAAAAAATTGTGATTCAGTAAACTTATAATGGAAATTAAATCAACTCAACTTTAGTGTATTTTTTGTAGGTATAGAGACAAAATATTGTAAAATAAAAATAATAAAATAAAATAAAAATATTGTAATATTACAAAACATTGTAAAATATTAAATATATAATGTTTGTCACAGGCCTCCATAGGCTACGGTAACCGCTTACTATCGGACGGGCGGTGTGCTTGTATGCCACCAACATTTTAATAATAAATATTATATCGCCAATAAAAAAGTACTTATTTTGCGAAGCTAATGACAAATGGCACAAAATTTATAAGAGTTCGGTAATTCTTGACAGGAAATGAGTTCTGTGTCGGAATTTCGTGACAATTGCCATTTTTCTTGTGCCCATCCCCTCCAGGGCCCATTTTTTTTCCATTGTATGTATAACAGAGTTGAATCTAGCTGTTTTACATATATTTATTTCAAACATTTAATAATAAACCTGCCGATAGAGGCAGAATATAACGCACTTATTGTAATTTGACCATCTTTGTACCAAATTCTGATTTAAACTAACACGATTTTCACTCATAATTTTAAAACTAACGCGGGACTTAACCACATACCATCGGATGTCGTGTGTTGTGTGTAGGCAAAGTGACAACCCTAGCGTACAAGTTAATAATCAAGTGCGGGTAGTTCGCAAAACCCGCGCGGCAAGATGTTGATACACTTGATACAATTCCTCGCCAGTCTGCCTGTGACCACGAACGTAACGTCACGTTTGAAACGTCAGGCCATAAATAAACGTGTTTGTACGCGATTAAGTCCCATTTTAGTTTTAAAATTATCTTTGTACATATTCTATAAAATAAACATTTGTATTTGTAAAGAATCAATAGTTCAAGGACACTCACTCAAGAATTAGGTACCTGTTTTAAAAACATGTCATTGACTTATTGGACTACTCAATATTGGTTTATTTTCCTCTTAAGGCTACATTACATCGTAACAGACTCTCCAATAGCCTCTAGAGCAGTTGAGTAGCGTTCCAAATCACGACAGAAAATTTCGTAACAACGTCTTATATCGGCAAAATGAGGTGCTTCAACATCAAAAGGGACTCCTTGTGTTTTTGCTGACTTTGCGAACATTTTTAATAACGAGAAAATCTATACTCAGCGAATTAATCCAATTTGTCGTCTTCAAACGGTTTAGAATGAAATTAAAATACCATCTCCGAGTGACAGTTCGAAATTTCAATTTCGCTTAGTTCCAATTAAATTTGGTATCGCTGGCTGGAATTAATAGTACATTACTACAGAGGCCGTGAAGTAAAGGGTTGCCGGACGAATAGAATAGACGGCCGAACGTTGTGAGGTTATGAGGTTATGAGGCCGGCAACCCCTTTTCACGCCGAGGTATGTATAGTGCTTTTCTCAAACATGCAATGAAATAATAATACAAATATGATGATGATGATGATGATGATTGTGTCATGTCCTAATGTGCTTGGTTATTCAGTACGTGGGGTATTAAAGGGGAACAAAACCTTTATTATTTTTTGCGCTACGACGCACGTTTTAGGAGATACAGCCCTATAAAGATTTTGTTTCATTGTGTTTTTATATATTACTTAGGGGTTCCTTAAAACGAAACGAAAATTTGATTATTTTTGCGCTACGATGCACGGTTTAGAAGATACAGCCTGTTCATGAACACAGACGCAAATAAAAAACTTCCCGGACCATGCCTTCAATTTTGTATGAAATTCCTTTACAATTCTCTCGAGTTGCTCCGCCCGAAACGTGATACTTTGAAGCCTGTTATAACGCACGTAATGACGCCATTTTATTGCATGTTAGAAAAAAAACTATTTATTTCTAATTGCCTTTTGCCTACGTTTTAATTTGCTTAGAAATCGTTCATTATACTGTCATACTATTACATTCTTTCTGTTACTTAGAAAAATACTTATAGCTTAAAATTAATATTGCGCAGTTTAATCCTTATAAATTGCTTTCGTTGCTTTTCGCAGCTAACTAAATAACCCGTGTAAATAACAAACATTAGATGACACTGTCGAAAAAGCCTGAAATTGTCATCATCATCTCAGCCGAAAGACGTCCACTGCTGCTGGACAAAGCCTTCCCCCAAGGATCTCCACAACGAACGTTCATTCGCTGCCCTCAACCAACGGTTTCCCGCGACTTTAACCAGATCGTCGGTCCATCTAGTTTGCGACCTTCCCACGCTGCGTCTTCCGGTAAGTGGTCGCTACTCGAGAACCTTTCTGCCCCATATTGTCCATCGGTGAAATTGTGATAAACCAGAGTAAAACTCTTTTTGTCAAATTTCTTCTCCGTTATCCGTCTTTACGAACTAAAATAACAAACATAACAGATGAAATAAAACTATGAAAACGGATTATATCGCGTAAATTTAATTTATAATACATCCCGACCCTCCTACAATTTAGGAGGGAATTAAATCTTCTCGGGTCCGAGGTGTAGGGTTGGAGCCGGCGTAGTTTTTATCGCGTATATATATATATATCTTGAATTAAAAATAATTGTAGTGTATAACTAGCCTTATGAACCGATTTTGCATGTACAACCAGCCTTAAAGTTTATAGTCTCTGATGGTTCATTATTTTTAGTATGTGGGTATTTTTGCACTTTGTAGTTTTTCCTCAGTCACCCGTTGACCACAAACGCTGTAAAGGGTTCGAATCGTCGGGATGTATTATAAATTCAATATACGCGATATAATTCGTTTTTATAGTTTTATTTCGTGAGTAACTATCGCGGTAACCGAAGACAATATTAAACATAACAGATGTTGAAGTAGGTAGTACGTACATATTTATTTCAAATAAACTTAAAGGTAAACGAAGACGATCAACAGCTAAATAAATAACGGCGAAGAAACCGCTCAATCGTCAGGAATAAATTGGCGCTGGGCTGAAAACCGGTATTGTCCGATTTTTACGGTTCGCTTGATGAGGGTCCGCTTTATTGACTTTAAAGGTTTATGGAGTGCCAGACTCCACTTTACGGCGACGTGTCCGGCCCTGACCGATAAAAAATGTCGGTTTTTACCGATTGAGTTTAGATAACGATAAACGAGTATTGGAATTGTCTTTAAACAGTGTTACTTTAGAAATTGTGGACATTTTTCCGGCTGTTAGGTACTCGGGAGCCCGATTCAGATTAAACAACTTTTTACGGTTTTGATCTTATTTTGACACGACCTTAAAGATCGGTCACGATGATTGGTTGAAGTGAAAGTCGTGCGAATCACCAAGACGATCGTGTCAAATCCAGTTCAAAACCACAATTTAGTATTTAACCTTCTATTCTGCCCTTTATCGCCACTTGCACCAACCTATTAACCCGGGGTTAACCGGTTAACCCTTAAAAGCATAGTGATGGATGCAGCCTACACAACAAAAACATCTAATTTTATAAGAATATTTTATCCGAAATCTTAATCCGACAGCACCAAATATCAAAAGGAACAATAGAAACTTAAATAAACTTAAATTTTAAAGTTTTTTCTGATGAGTACAGGTTGAGGTGCGGGGTGAGGCAGGGTGGGTTAACCTCTCCGCGTCTCTTCAACCTGTACATTAATGCGCTCATAGAGAGTCTCAGTAGTACCAGGGTTGGTTGCGCTATTGCCGGGGATATGGTAAACAATATTAGTTACGCGGACGATATGGTGCTGCTGGGGCCCTCTGTTTGTGCAGTCAGAAAACTTCTGAGCATGTGTGAGGAGTATGCCGTGGCTCACGGACTCAGGTACAATGTGGCTAAGAGTGAGATTCTAGTTTTCCAGCCGCGCGAGCATAAGGTGGATAGGGTACCGGAAATCTTGCTGTATGGTATACCTCTAAACAGAACCAAGAAGTTCAAGTACCTGGGTCATTGGGTCACGGAGTGCCTCTCGGACGATCCAGACATTGAGAGGGAGCGCAGGGCGTTGGCTGTCAGGGGTAACATGGTGGCTCGCAGGTTTGCACGATGTTCAAGGGACGTTAAGATAACCCTATTTAAGGCATATTGCCAGTCCTTGTACACGTGCAGCCTGTGGGTCAACCATACTCAGAAGGCAATCAGCGCCTTGCGCGTTCTGTATAATAACATACTAAGGATGCTGTTGGGTCTTCCCAGGTACTGTAGCGCTTCTGGGATGTTTGCGGTTTCACAAATAGATGGCTTCCAAGCCATAATCCGGAAACGAACAGCTTCCATTATGCGCCGAGTGCGTGGGAGCTCCAACAGCATCCTGAGTCTGGTGGCAGACAGGCTAGATTGTCCGATAGCTGGACACTGGCATAGTCTGCATGTTAATATTTAAACTTAATTTTAGCGTTGACATTTAAATTTATTTTTGACTGCGCATAATGAATTACTATTAATTTTTAATCTTATTTTTAGTATTATTTTTAATCAGAATTTAATCAATCTATTATTATTAGTACCAGTATCCATTATTATGATCAATCTATTAAATTTAAATGTCAAGATTTATTTATTATTAATTTTAACATAATTTTATTTTAATTCTTATTATAAGTGCAACTGTTGTCTTATTGTGTTATGCTTATTATGTATATGGACCAATGTTGTCTGCAATAAATGATAAATAAAATAAATTACCCCTCTCAAAACTAAAAATAGTCTCATCGAGCCCTCACTATATGCTAATTAAAATATACAACCACCTAACAAACTCCCTATAAAATATTGCAAAACTGCCGATGTTTAATAAACACTTAAAAACATTTTTAGTCAACAAATTTTATTATAATGTGAATGAATTTTTAAACGATAAACATGATTAACAATGTTAATTTATATGCATGTTAGTTCTAAGTATATTGCTGTGCCCTTGCAGGGTGTCACATGTTAACCCACCTACTTATAAGCTCCACCTAATAATGCGTAATGTGATATGCAATAAACAATTTGGAATTTTGATTTTGAAATGGCGGAAAATTTGAAAAAATCCAGAATTTGATGGTTTTTATTATGTATGTGATTTTGAAAAAAAGACCTCAGCGAACTCGGCGCCGTCGACTGGACAGAAACGGCTTTGGACAGAGTAGCATGGCGGTCTTTGGTGTCGGAGGCCAAGATCCACTTCGGGTCGTCGCGCCACAGCAGTAAGTAAGTAAGTAGTAAAGTAAGTATGTGATTTTGAACGTTTTTTTGGGTGTATCACAATCAAGTGTATCAGAATTTATGTATTCTGTATGTTAAATTTTACCGGAATATGATCAACGATTTTTAACGTAATTAAGTATTAAAACATTCAAGTACACTAAATAGGATCAATTTAATATTGTCTTCGGTTACCGCGACAGTTACTCATGAAATAAAACTATGAAAACGGATTATATCGGTTGGAGCCGGCGTAGTTTTTATCGCGTATATATATATATCTTTACTTGAAAATAATTGTAGTGTATAACTAGCCTTATGAACCGATTTTGCATGTACAACCAGCCTTAAAGTTTATAGTCTATGATTGTTCATTATTTTAGTATGTGGGTATTTTTGCACTTTGTAATTTTTCCTCAGTCACTCGTTGACCACGAACGCTGTAAAGGGTTCGAAACGTCGGGATGTGTTATAAATTCAATATACGCGATATAATCCGTTTTCATAGTTTTATTTCAGGATCAGTTTAATTACCTCACACCAAACGCATAGTTGAAAACTCTTAATTCAAGTCATCGGCCCCTTAAAAACACAATTAGCTGCACGCCACTAAAACTGTTACTGAAATTGAAAAAGTTTCAGCCCGAGCATTCAAAAATTGAACTATTCAGAAATTTGGGGGGACAAAGAATTAAATTCTACCTCGAGGCCTGGCCATTAAAAAGTGCTAAAACAGAAATCACCGGCTGGCGATAAAAACCCTCTTTCATTGAAATTCTAAAGGGTGGTGCCAAGATGCGGGAGAACAGCGGGACAAACAGACAATTGGGCATTTTCGGAGGTCATTATCTGTCTGCGTTATAATATTTATACGGCGGGTGGACCGATTTCAGAGTAACATTTTAATTTGAAAGTTACTTTAGGCTTACAGGCCAATTCGAACGTATACTGATATCAGAATGACATCTAAATTATGTCATTCAAGATATCGTGAATTTCGTTCGTACTTGTCCGTACGTGTATTGGCGCAAGCGAGATGCACGATAACTAATAGGTGACATCATTCAGATATGAGTCATGTCATTTAAGTTTTAAGATTTATGTACCTCCGACGTTTCGAGGACGGCCAGTCTTCTCCGAGACCACGGAGACAACGCCGTCCTTGAAACGTCGGAGCTAAATCTTAAACTTAAATACGCGATTAAGTCCCGTTTTACAATTTTATTAATTATGTAGAAATCGTGAAAGTTTAAACCAGTGTTATTTATGCATAGATATTTCTTCGTAGCGGTCATCACTCTATCGATTCTAGGCTTTATTATGCACAAACGACGTCCATTATAGCTGCCTAGAATATTGAACTTTGAACTATCTGAACCATGTCCATGTCATATGCCCTAATTTCTTAAAATAGAAATGAGGCTTTTTATATTTAATATATTTTTTATTTCTAGTATTTTAATTTTATCTATAGTTGTCGCTTGTTTAGATTTATAATTAGTTGCAGTTAGTTTTAAGTTTGACTTGTATTTGTATGTTTTAAAAATGTTCGTCTGTAAATTGTATTTCTAAAAATAAAGATTTGTAAAATGTCTCAAATGAATATAACTATTTTTCTAACAATAGGTAAGGTTAGATTTTGGCTTAACCCATAAATACATACTATTAGGGCCTTTAAAAATTGGTATCAATTTGAAAACCGCTGCATAAAAACGAATGGCGTTATTTAAAAACTTCTCAAATCTGACAAACTGACGATAATAGTTTGTCCCTATCCGTCATTTTGAGGTTTCTGTTTTTTAGAGCAAAACCAAATTAAACAAAGGTTTGTGTAAAGTATACGCTAACTTCCAATCTTTCATCCCACAGCCTAAATACAACTGTGAAATTCGGGCAATCAGTTGAAAATGATGGAATCATAAGGTGTCCACGACGGAAATCCGGTTATGCGCCCCTTTAGCGGCGTCCAAAACCCCGCGTTTAACGTTCAAAGGTAAAATGGTTTCGGTAAAAACGAACGTAAAATGTTATTTTAATTCGATTTTAGATTTTAATTTGCGATCATGTTGGGTTGATTGGACTGTTAAAACGAGAAAAAAAATAGGTTTCATTTTTATGTTTATCGTTGCTTAGAAATAGATTTTAACACTGGTCAGTTAAAACATTTTATGTCAGAATATCAAGTCACAAATTGTATTGAAAGGCCCATCCTTTCAATACAATTCGCAAAATTTACAAAGCGATGAACAACAATAAAGTTGGATTATTGGGTCAGTATACTGTTGATAGTAACTGTGATAATCAAGTATTTGTCGATAAAACGTATTCATTTTCTTGTCAAGCCCGGACAGAAGACATATTATTTTATAATATAATACATTCGACTCGACTGTCCACAGCGCGCTGCTAACGCACAGCGGCCCAAAAATTATTGAAAATCGTGACCTAGGCTATCCGAAACATGTCACGCTAAATACCCCTAGGAAAAATAATAACATTACGAGTCATATAATGATCATGATTATATTAAGTATTTATATTTAAATAGTACCTAAAATGGGTAACATAAACTTACCAGCTTTGCACGGATCCATCCCAGTATCGCCCGAATCCTTATGCTCCACATGCATGGTCATGAGCTCCTCTATCGTATACCTATGCGACTGCGTCCCCTCCACCGAGCTAACTTCGGGCACTGCGCACACAATTATTGTCAGTAGCGCGCCGACCGTCGCGGCGGACGCACGTCTACACCGGGACTTCATTTTGTTTTATGCACTCACAAACACTATAACATGATTTGATGTCACCTGAAACAATAGACATGAATAATATTAGATATGTATACTAATTAAATATCCTCTTTTAGAAGAAATATACTTAACTTTATTGTAAACAAAAGTAACAATTGACAGAATTAAATAACGTAAACTTTAAAGTGTAAAAATAATTAAAAGCTATTCCTTAATTAAATTACTAAAAACTATGCCGCCACAGGGTGCCGTAGACACTGGCAGCATTTCGCTGCTGTATTGCAATACTAAATCTTTGAGCGAGGAAGCTGCCAGCTCTACGGTCGCCGGTGACGTCAGCTATTATTTGGATAATTCGATCCTTAATTAGTGTAAACTCGCTATAGAATGAAGCTACAAATGAAGAAAATAAATACTTGATTTCAATATATAGCCCCGACGGAAGACCAGCGATGGCCCATCCACGCTGATACCACGCATGTTATGTGTAAGTTTGTTTTTTTGTTCGACTTATTTTCTGTATATTTTTGCCACGAACAAACTATTTCTATTTCAATATATGCATATGCATAGGCCGCAAAATTCATTCATTCATTCATAATGTGTTCATGCTTTTTACAGGTTACTGCACTAAATATTTAACATCTAACTAAAGTAGTAGGTAAAGGTCAATGTTAAATAGATACTATAGTTAGGCTACTGTGTCTATTCAAGAGCAATGAAAATCGGTCATTTTATCTGGAACTTTCTAAGAAAGTGAAAAACTTTGAAATTCAAAAACTTTCAAATTGTTTTCTCAATAATGCTTCAACAATGAGAAATGTCTTTTCAATTAATCTCCAGTCTGTCAACCAAAAGCTATTACCGTAAAATGGGGTGAGTAGACGCAAAACTGACATTAAAACCTCGATAACATTTTATTTTTATATATGCAAACTGAATGGTGTATATTATAATAAGTGTTCCGGACGTTTGTATTTTAGTTTTTATTTTATTTTGGGTAGTTCCTTCATAACTTTGACGATAAACAGGAAATTCCACTTCACCCCGTAGTCCCTTGTAATTGGGGTGAGATGGGATTTCATACAAAGGTGATTTTGGAAGATTGTTGGATCGATTTTTTTATTATGAGTATTACTATAGCTCCATTTCAAATTGGAATACATTATTTTTGTAGCAGTAGCCTTAAAATCCCATCTCACCCCCCTTTCATCCCTTCTCTCCCCATTCATAACCCAACTCTCCCCGCGAATCCTACTCACCCCATTTAACGGTACCTAATACCTGGCTAAGTAAGATTATACAAATATAGTAACCTAAAGTTTAACATTTCTAATACAACTGGTAAACAAATAATCCGTTTATTAAAGTTACTATTATAATATAAATTATAAACCTTTCTACGGTTAAACACTTTCATTGAAATTAATACAATAGCATGAGCATATTTCAAAAGATTCCAACGTAACGGCTGATGGGGCTTTGGGTTGCCTATTGTTTACTCGTATCATCTGTGTGTTATTCCGTTATTCAATCATTTCAATTGAATTAACGCAAACTTTGCTGACCAAGGACCCTCATCCACTACAAACGAGAAGCTTTAACAAACGTACATTCCAGCAGTACCTTGTTGCATAAAGAAATTGGTGCTGTTAAATTATACACGTGCGTGGAGGAACTTAAAACGATTATCGCGCTTCACGTGGTATTAATGTGATGTGTGTGCTATAGGCCATAGGCAAAATTTGAGATAATTAGGTGTGAATCATACGTATAAGCCACGTATCCATTAGAGGCAGTCTGGGGTCGAGCGGCTACCTCGCTCCGAGGCCACGCAAGTGGTGACGCTGCCTCAACCTGAGGCACGTCGCGACACAAGGCAAATTCGTTGCCGCGAGCCGAGCCGTATTTTGTCCGATTTTTGCTGTGCTCAAAGGAGCCTCATTCCACGCCGTGCATTTGATGGAGACGGGCTCCCACTCTGCGGAATTGCGTGTCGCCTCAGCTTGATCCGTAACGTGCCTCGAGCCTATGCCTCAGAGCGAGCAGCCTCAAACTGAGTTTGTTTGCTTCAAGTCGAGGCTGGTCGCCCTGAGGCTGCTCTAAATGGATACGCGTCTTTTCTAAATATATAAAGAAAAAGTTGAAAATGAAGACAGATCATATCCATAATAAGTCCAGACCAAATTCATAACCAACTATTATGATGAGAATAAGCCTCCTGTTTTTTTTAAAGAAATAAGATGGTTAATCAGACTCAGCGTGCAGCGGGTAGTCCCGTAGTTAGCGACGCGAATACGGTTTCTCGCTTTGCATATTAACCTATATTTGGTGGACTGTTGGCTAAAGTCTATCGCATGTAGGTACGGTAAGTGGGAATTCGAGGGAATTAATGTAATTTTAAATGAAAGGACGCAAGGGCTTAAAATTAAGTGAGAACGATTAATTTCTCAATAGTTTTGGAACAAGTGCATCCTCCATAAACAATAAACACACTCACATAAAAGTTTGTAAAACAAAACTTGTACACACTGATAAAAGACACATAAGACGGAGCTTTTTTCACTAAATAAATATGAATATTTTTTGTGTCTATCTCTCCTCATTTCAATATTTAGTATAATACCTAATCAAACATTCGCTCTTTACAATAGCCCAATCTTAAGCTCCAGCCGAATTTCATCCATAGCCCTGAACTCTTTTCATTTCCGTACCCAAAGGGTAAAAACAGGACCCTATTACTAAGACTCCACTGTTCGTCTATCTGTCACCCTGTAAGCATAGATTAGTATATGTTATTACTGTAAGATGTAAGTATCTCATGAACCGTGATAGTTAGGCAGTAGAAATTTTCACAGATGATGTATTTCTGTTGCCGCTATAACAACAAATACTAAAAAGGACGGAACCCTCGTTGGGCGACTCCGACTCGCACTTGTCTGGTTTTTTGTTACAATAGCACCGGTCTCAGTGCCTTCTGAGACCGGTTCACGGGTGTCTATTGTTGTACCCGTGAATGAGTTCCAGCTCAGGCATTCTACATGACATCAAACTTGTCTAAAGCTTCTGCCTCACGCATGTCTCCTAAAGGTCCGGGACCCCGTGGTCCCGAGATATGGAAAGACATTCGAATAGCGCTGAAAAAATGTTTTAGTTAATTTCTTCTTCAATGGTAGCAAAGTAATATTATTTTAGTGATTACCTTCGCAATTGTGCCTAATGTCTAAATTAATAGATTATTAGCTAATTTTCAATAAATTTTAAAATTGTCGAATAATGAAGTCTAAAATAAAGATGTGAAGAGAAGAAACAATCCATCTTAGAACCGCAATTCAAAACCATCCCCGTAATATAACTGTAGCAAAACTATTCAAACTCCTCACTAATGGCAGATACCACAACAAGACGCCGCTATTTGCCAACGGAACTCTAACCAGAGCTCCTTCTTAGTAATTTAGTTTAACCAGTTAATGTGTGACCCGTATCTTATAATATTTTATCTTATTATTTCGGAAGCCCTTGCACAGATATATACACATTATACACTGGATACACTTCGACACATCGGGATCTTTTGTGCAATCTTCCCCTGAAGAGCAACCTTTTGCATACTCTGGAGTTTTTTCGACCATCTCCATATGACAGATGATGGAGCTCAAGGGCAGCGCTTTGAATTCCTTCGTTAGCCTGTTCCAAAGTGTTCTGACTGGCCAGGGGATGACCCGTAAAAGTCGTCAATTTCCTTTCTGATCCGTCACTCATTTTATCAAGGAAATTGACAGTGACATCGCCCACGTCATCGCCGCAGAAGCAATGCCGCAACAGTAACGCTGCTGCTGCAATCGTTATACTAATGTCACAACTTAATCCCAAATAAATAATCGGAGATCATACTTGTTGGTTTCTCTGAGACGCTCGCTTACCGACTCGGAATACAATCCTTGAGATTAAATGATCCCCTAAACTTTGAGCTTTAAGCAAAACATAATAATTTACTTGTAAGTTAAAGGCAGTTAAGCCCTTTTTTCTATTAAAAACGTGTTGAACAGAGATTTAGTACCTGCTGTTTAACTTTTTTAAAGTATTCAGGCGATTTGTTCTTGAGGTTGGACTTTGGTTTCACTTATTATCTTCCATGTTTCACTCACTACTCACTTGTACTTAGGCGTATTATATTTTTAATAAGAGGATATGAATTAGATTTGGATTAGATATGTGGATCTGATCTGTCAGTGTCAAAAATGATATTTTTGGTTGAAGAAATGTCACTTTTGACACTGACAGATCAGATCCATATCTAATTCACATCCTCTTGCGACCGACGGCCGACGGATTGGGCCGCATTGAAATTTAAATTATGCAAGTGTCTCGAATACTTCATTGGCTAATGCGTTGTATGTTATTCAAAATCTACTTATTATTTTATACGCAAACTCTCAACCATGCCACTTAGTATATCTTTAACATAATCTAGGTGAAGGCGTTGAAGTTAGGCACTTTGAGCTCGCAAGTTTGAACTACTTAGCATACTTTCAGTAGCGATTGTGTGTCATCACATGCTATAAAACAATTTATAACTCTATTTTAGGTAAGGATAGGTATCACTTATGAAGTTTCTGAATAACATGACATGGTATAATTTAAAACCAAAATCTAAAGAAAAAACTTTTCTTTATCTAAAATGAAAAATGAAAAAAGAAAAAATAATTTATTTGGTTTACAATGTGCATTTAAATGGCAATAGGGTTGGAACCTTCTTTTAAGTATAAAATATACTTGTGGCAGAAGGCCCCGCTCTTCCATAACTTGAAGGCGTGCAATATGTTAGTTATAATTTACTATAAGACATGCTATAAATTAATTTATTCATATATTAAATTAACTTAAATTAACTTAATCTAGTGCGTATGTGTGTGTGGTGCGTGTGTGTGTGTGTGTGTGTGTGGTGCGTCTATCACCTTTTTCTTACATTCATGTCGTTGTAAAGGATATATAAAATGGAATCACAAAATAGATAGATAGATAGGTAAACCATTTCGTTTGCCACAATACACGCGTACAAAAGAAACAGAAGAGATACAAAAAAGCAACATTAAGATAAAAAACAAAACTTAATTGGATACAAATATTATTTTATTATGAATAACAAACATTAATGTTCCCCAAGCCGGCTGGTCACCGTGGCAGCGACCATAACCCTCCAATTTAGAAGAAAAGAGAAAGAAAAAGAAACAGTATTTACAGACAGAGACCAATGGAACAAATTGGAGGAGGCCTTTACCCAATAAAGTGGGATTCCTATCAAGTTTTTAAGTTTGAAATACACAAATATAAAAATTAAGTTTAAACATGCCACTAACAAATTAAAATAAGTAAAAAAGAAGGAAAACAGATATTAGTTAAAATTAATTAAGAAATTATTTATGTACCTATACCTAAACTTTGTAATTGATAAATAATGAATATTAAATAAATATTATAGCACATTCTTACACAGATTGACTAAGTCCCACGGTAAGCCTAAGGAGGCTTGTGTTATGGGTACTCAGGCAACGATATATATAAAATATATAAATACTTAAATACATAGAAAACACCCATGACTCAGGAACAAATATCTGTGCTCATCACACAAATAAATGCCCTTACCGGGATTCGAACCCAGGACCATCGGCTTCACAGGCAGGGTCACTACCCACTAGGCCAAACCGGTCGTCAGTTGATAAGGAAATAAAGAGGCTTTTTTTTTTTATGGGATAAGCCCGCGTTTGAAAAAAATAATCTCTAGTCCCATCGATATTTGAACGGCGCAGAAACACCCCTACGTTTTTTTTTATCAGTCAATAATATTTGTTGTAAAAATTCTTGACTAATGTTGGCCAGGACCCGAAGTGACTGATAACGCGGGTCACGGACGGCGATAAGGGTATCCTCACGGAGAAATGTTTTTATTTGTCCCGCGAATGCGATAACATGAGTCACTTTTACAGAAAAAAGTTTGATAAAAATGGTAGCTTAAAATGTTATATAAAGTTTAAGCTACGTCATTACTTCTTTATGAGTAATAAAGATAAAGATAGTTTATTATTCAAGTAGGCATATTACTACAATGCGCTTAGGAACGTCAAATAAATCTACGCCGTTTTAAACGTAGCTTAAACATTACTTCGGGTCTGACTTTTGTAATAATTAGACACAAACGTCGCTGGCAACTACAAAAAGTTAAAGCCTTTATAGATGTGGGTCTAAGCCTTGTCATACTCTGTGAGAAAAAAAGTTTGATAAAAATGGTAGCTTAAAATGTTATATAAAGTTTAAGCTACGTCATTATTTCTTTATGAGTAATAAAGATAAAGATAGTTTATTATTCAAGTAGGCATATTACTACAATGCGCTTAGGAACGTCAAATAAAGCTACGCCGTTTTAAACGTAGCTTAAACTTCGGGTCTGACTTTTGTAATAATTAGACACAAACGTCGCTGGCAACTACAAAAAGTTAAAGCCTTTATAGGTGTGTCTCTAAGCCTCGTCATACTCTGTGAGAAAAAGGCAAAAATCAGGAAAACTATGGGACTACCCTTGTCATCGTCCAAAAACAAAATACAAATGTATAGAAAACATAAATATATAATTTGCTGAAATATATGAAACAGGCAAACTTTTTTTTCACGATTCATAGTAAAAGTTGTTCGGTATGACGTATGACCAATGTAACCTACCTTGTTCAGTATTCATTCATCTTTCAGATTAGGCTAGAAATAACAAATTCACCATAAATAGTAAATCAGTATTTTTCTGTTGCTTAATAGATTGCTTTCTAAACCAAAAATACATAAATTTATTTCGTTACCAGGCATAGATGAAATATAGGATAAAACAAATCGGTTTCACTTACAAATATGACAATTTGGTTAGCAGTAGCCCTCACACTAGGTCAAGCCTGTGTCGTGAGGACTAGTAAATAAATTCAATACTTACTATGATATAAATGTAAAACGTAATATTCTAAGTACTGTCAATTCGTCGTAATCAGCCGCTGTTCTTTGACCCTAACCATTTACTCTTATTGCACAACCGCCCACACACCTTTATAGAAAAACAAACTTTATCTCACTATGTTATGGTTCTTTTTTGCTATTTGCCGGCCGGAGTCGAGTCGTTGTGAATTGTAGGGGTGGTAGCACCGGGCAGTTATCAAAGAATGATAAGAGATACGTTCCAATAATAGAGTGCTCTAGCTTTCTTTGTGTTGGGATGATAGCAAATGGTTTTGCTAACTGTTCGCTATTGGGGTTATATGGACGATTGAGCATGTAAGTCAGAGCATTGTAGCAAAAACAAGACTTGTATGGAATCGTCATAATATTTCTCTAGCTCTAGAAGAAGCCATGGTTAGGTAGAATAACTAGGTAAGCATAGGGCATTCATTTGTGTGCTCATCGCGGATATTTGTTCTTGAGTTATGGGTTATGTATTTCTTTATATGAGTATGTATATTGTCGCCTCCTAAGTACAAGCTTGCTTAGTTTGGGGCTAGATCGATCTTGCAATTCGAATCCGATTTGCATACTTTGCCACTCATGTAGACAAAATGCGACGTTCTCATCAGTTTTTGAAGAATAAAAGAGCCTTTACGAGCTGATGTGGGAAAAAATATTTGATATATGTCTACCGCATGCCATAAAAAAAAATCAGCAATGTGCGTAATCAATGAATTTCATTTAAAACGTCAATCCTCATAAAGCAATGGATAAACTTTGTAAAAAAAAAGTAAACGTTAACCTAGCCTCCAGTCTCGTCCATTTTAGTATCGGAAAATGTCGACATGTTTTTGTTTTTATCACTTTTAGCCATATAAACACGGTTAAGATTTATTTTTAGTACCTAAATAAAGTTTTTAGGTTTTAAGGAACAGAATAACAACAAAAATTTGTTGATCCATCCATATACAAACAAAATTAAAACAAGTATGACCACTCATACTAAATTACTGTCATTAATTTATACAAATATTAACCGTCTTTAATTAAATTTTCACAGGTTAATCTCCAAAAACGTCGCTCGCACGTCACATCTCCCTACGTAGTTAGTCGCTACGAAATTATACAAATTGCTTGGGTTGAAATTTAAATGGTTACCGCGGCGTGGGTCATAAATCTTCACGACGTACTGAATATATACGTGTACTGTGTGTACAATCAATGTGGATTTTATGTCATTTTAATATAATTTCCCGTTTGTGATTGGATATATTACTTTTTACTTTGTTTTTTTTTTATCGCGTATATATATATCTTTACTTGAAAATAATTGTAGTGTATAACTAGCCTTATGAACCGATTTTGCATGTACAACCAGCCTTAAAGTTTGTAGTCTATGATTGTTCATTATTTTAGTATGTGGGTATTTTTGCATTTTGTAATTTTTCCTCAGTCACCCGTTGACCACGAACGCTGTAAAGAGTTCGAAACGTCGGGATGTATTATAAATTCAATATACGCGATATAATCCGTTTTCATAGTTTTATTTTATATTACTTTGGTTTAGGAGTACGCACTAAAGCTTTTAAGTGAGTTAATTTTAGTTTGCATTTTTTTTAACCCTCCACGGCGCCCATTTGTTGTAATGATTGTAGTTAGAAAAATGCAAAAAAAAATTTTTTTTTCAGATTATGTCCACTGATTTAGGGCATTGTCGAGTTAAGGGTCTGCTAGATATTTTTAACATCTTGCATTATTACTTATCAGACTTGAAGAAACATCTGTGTTACTATTGGTGGTGATGGTACAAGTGGCGCTAACAATTGTGTGTGGCGCTAATGTCATATTCAATCTATTCCCAGTTTTCTCTACAAATCAAATGTATTGCGGATGTATGTTAACCCGGTTCACATTTGTCTGACGTGTCGTGTCGTGTTGTGTTGTGTCGTGACGCATATTAAATGTATGAAACCGAATGCGTCACGATACAACACAACACGACACATAATTTAAAACTAATACGGGACTTAATCGCGTACAAACTTACGTTTATTTATGGCCTGACATTTCGAACGTGACGTTACGTTCGTGGTCACAGGCAGACTGGCGAGGAATTGTATCAACATCTTCTTGCCGCGCGGGTTTTGCGAACTACCCGCACTTGATCTTGATTATTAACTTGTACGCTAGGGTTGTCACTTTGCCTACACACAACACTCACGACATCCAATGGTATGTGGCGGGATGTTTTAACCCCCTTACATTTGCTAATTACTGGATTCCACGAAGACGAAATCCCCTGTCCCTCATTTTGATTGAAATTTCAATGTTTTCTGATTTCAATTGCTTCACGTACCTTCCTGCTGTAGTAAAGACGTTCCGTTGTCGATTGGATGTCGTGAGTGTTGTGTGTAGGCAAAGTGACAACCCTAGCGTACAAGTTAATAATCAAGATCAAGTGCGGGTAGTTCGCAAAACCCGCGCGGCAAGAAGATGTTGATACAATTCCTCGCCAGTCTGCCTGTGACCACGAACGTAACGTCACGTTCGAAACGTCAGGCCATAAATAAACGTAAGTTTGTACGCGATTAAGTCCCGTATTAGTTTTAAATTATGAGTGAAAATCGTGTTAGTTTAAATCAGTATACAACACGACACGTCAGACAAATGTGAACCGGGCTTAACATAAACTCCTTGCGCAGCAGCCATCAAAAACTCAACTAACATATACCCGCGCTATAAATTCCAAATTCAAACTGGTTTCTCCTACGGCTGTTATGTGTGTGATATAATAACGAAGACAAAGAGACATTTACAATGTAAATGTAGCTAAGAAGAGGGCCTACCGCGAACCACGTTCGATGTTTTGCCTCCCTGTCACACTTACGTACGAATTACAAGGGCGACAGAGAGGCAACACGTCGAAAGTGGTTCAAGGTAGGCCCTCAGGAATTTCAGGTCTACGCGTCGCAAAGCAATTTATCCTGTTTAATTATAATAATATACTCGGAATTACGTTAACTGAATACAGTGAGTTAGGTATTTAAGGCGGAAATTATACTATATAGTTGTGTCATGCGCTAGACACCCAGTCCTTCACTTTAAACATAAACGAGCAATATTCGATTGTATTTTTACGAAGTTTAAAATGACATAAGCGTTGCAATTTATAATCGATACCCCTTCAAGAGGTTAGCGTTTAGGAACCCATATTATGAAGCGCATAAAAAGCCAAAAGAAATACCTCTTCCAAAACCCTCGAAGGGGTCTCTGAATTATTCAAATGTTTTGGCTTTTTGTATTATTTAGGGTGTCAAATTTTTTTCAATATATTGTACAAAAAAATTCTTTAAAATTTACCGATTGGTAAATTTACAATTTACTATAATGTGGGTAAAATAATCACTTCATCAAACTCTAGCAAAACTAATTCTATATCTCCCGAGCCCTATAATGGAACAATTAAAATGTTGTGCGCACCTGGCTTCTATATGAATATCTTGTTATATGAAGTCATGAATTAAAGATTTTACGACAAAAGGTACCGTATTTCTGCAATAAAATGTACTTATTTATTAACTAGCTTTTGCCCGCGACTTCGTCTGCGTGGAATCAGCAACAGTTAGTAGCTAGAGTAAGTTTAGCGCCTGGATAAAGAGTAATAGCAATAATTCAATTTGAGCATAAGCTTAATTGCTTGATATCAATTATCAGGCAATTCATTAAATCTCTCAATTTAACCCCCCTTAACACTCTCTTTAGGGATGATGTTGATAGAGACTCAAACTATCTCTA
This sequence comes from Cydia strobilella, assembly GCF_947568885.1. Classification (NCBI taxonomy): domain Eukaryota; kingdom Metazoa; phylum Arthropoda; class Insecta; order Lepidoptera; family Tortricidae; genus Cydia; species Cydia strobilella. The sequence continues at coordinate 3,610,318 of NC_086048.1, forward strand.
TGCCAAATTTCAACTAAATCGGTTCACAGGTTTAAGCATTAAGAGGTAACACACAGACAGACAGACAGACTTTCGCATTTATAATATTAGTATGGATTATCATCTAGAAAGCAGCAGCTATTACTCTCCTTTCTTCAATACCTAGGTGTGAAAAAAATGCGGTTTGTCCCATTGGTTGTAGCTATTAACTATTTGTGTTCGAATTGTCTTCCAACATACATTATGACATCAAAATGATGTCATTTCTTATCATTCATCGTTCCTGCGTCTCGCTCGCGCCAATACCTACATGTACAATCGCGGACATTCCCGGTGAAACTACCTTAAGGGCAAAAATGGTTTAAACGTCTTGCAGACGGTCAGGCGATATCATAAAAGTGATAACCAATAGCATGGCACTTAAAATTGTGGGTGTTGAAAAAAAAAGGTTAGGTAGTTTATTGTCGTTTTGTCTTTGTGACGGGCAGCATTTGCAAACATGGATTAGGAATCCAAAGGCATCCTAATTGGTTATATTTATGGGGAGGCGAAGCTTACCCTAAAATACAACTTATAAACTGTCCTTACTACTTATTGTTTGTCTCATCACCCCCGTTTTTACCCTTTTCATTATTAAGATAAAGAATCCTAAATGCATCGTAATTGGTTATCTCTATGGGAGGCGGAGTTAAGCTCGCTCGTAAGGATCGAGGTAAAAAAAATCTGAAGTGGTTCACCGGCAATGTCCCCGATTGTACGGTCATGTAAGAATGAGCAAAGTACACGCGCGTAGGTTTATATCATTTTGATGTCAGAATGCACGTTCGAATTGACCCCCATGATTCTGTTCAATAGTACACGGTCCTAGAAACAACTGGTTAAGTGTGCGCAGTGACCACGCATTTGATGAATACGGTCCGTTTTGGATGGATCTTGAGATTACCAGATTAACCTGTTGCCCTAGTTTGTCTTATAATGATCAAACGGCCATTTGCGCGGTTAGACTTCAAAATAAGACATTATTATGGGCCTTTTTCAAGATAGATTTAGATTTAGATATATTTATTTCAGGATAAAAATTACACTATAAATTTGCATCAATATCAAAATTATGCTTATCTTCTTATCATGATCGTCAAACATTACATACTAAAAAATATAAAATAAATTAAAATAATTTTCCCTCCCAATAAAGATCGTCATATACGTATGTATAAACAAAAACATGTCAAAAATAGATGTCAATCTAAGCAATGTAGAATAATCATTAAATAACCATATCATATTCATATTTTATTAATCACTGAATAAAAAATAGCTACATCAGGCATTATAATGATAACAATTTAAGTACCAAATTTACGTTGTTACGCAAAATATTTACATGACAAATTCTCGTTAAACATTAGAATAAATTGAATTGTAGACAAATTAAGGGCTAAAATAACAATTAATGGCCATCGAAATAAAAAAAATTACAAAAAGTATTGATAAAAAGTTTTTGTTTTGATTAACACTTTTATTGCCGACTGTACTATGCGCCATTAAAAATACGATTTGTCAAAACTCAAGACATCAAATCATTTTACTATGCAAATATTAATTTTGATGATCTTAATTAAACACCTTGCATATTTTTTTAGCAAAATAATAATCCAATTAAATATTATTATTACCAGTTCCATCATGAAGCGTTTTCATTTTGTCGTCTGAAAATAAATTCCGCAATTTGTTCTAACTTTGCAGTTAGGGAAAACGAAGACATAAATGTGGCATCAATAAACTTTTTTTGACAAAAAATTACGTACAATTAAGGTTTCTCTTAAATCGGTCTATTTTTGTACCGACTTGACTTTGTAAAGAAGAAAGGAGATTTAGAATTGGACTATAGATACACAAATACATACAGATGTAGTACATAATTATTTTCTATTGTATTTTCACGGAAACGTGTCTTGCTATTTCAGTACAAAATGTACTGACATTGACTGAACTAGCATGACAATTACGAACGTTTCCGAGAAAACACGATGGAAAACAATTATACACTAACATCTGTACTCGTATTAACTATAGGCAATAAATTAGGTAAATGCGCTGGTGGCCTAGCGGTAAGAGCGTGCGACTTTCAATCCGGAGGTCGCGGGTTCGGACCCGGCTCGTACTAATGATTTTTTCGGATCTTATGTACATACGAAATATCATTTGATAATTTTGATATTTACTAGCCGCTTTTCGATGAAGGAAAACATCGCAAGGAAACCGGACTTATCCCAATAAGGTCTAGTTTCTCCTCCGGGTTGGAAGGTCAGATGGCAGTCGCTTTCGTAAAAACTAGTGCCTACGCCTATTCTCGGGATTAGTGGCAAAAGCCGGGACAACGCTAGGAAGATGATGATTAGCTATAGATAAATATATCATCATTAATTTAAGAGCCCAGCTCTTGTCGGTGGAGAAATCTCCATGTATCTCTTTCTTGAGCCTTTCGTTTGACCGCCTGATACGACACGACGTTTATCTTTTCCTTAAGTTGGTCCATGTATGTTCTTCTTGGTCTCCCTTTCTTCCGCCTTCCTTCTATTTTCCCCTTCCACAATATTATATTATGAATTCGTCGTGTCGTAACAGGTGCCCAACCATCTTCCCTCTTCTGCTTTCAATGAATCTAACGAGGAAGTTCTCAACCTTGTGCGGGAGAGGAGGTCCCTGTTGCAAATCATTGAGATAAATATATATCGGTACGTAATATGTACGTTACGAACTCTGTTTCACCACGCTGGCAATTGCAGCCTGACATTGATAGTTCATCGTACATTACTACTGGTCCAACTAGTAAACATTGGCGCTATGTACCGTCATTTCTTACCGACCCAGAGATGTACAGGAAATTGTCAGTGTCAGGGTGACTAGCCAATGTGACAATCGCTTGCGCTACGACACCGAAACGCTTTGTGTCTCTATCACTCTTCCATATCAGTGCGACAGTGACAGGTGCGTTTCGTTTGCTACGGAGCGTAAACGGTTGGCATGTTGGCTACGCATCCTGCTGTCAATTATCAAGTTGGTGATGGTTACTCTGACAGATCTGACTGGCGTGTATTTGGCTGTTCGAATTATCTTTTATTGTTGATTTTAAATCATTCAAATTGACTTAATCCAATAGTCAAAAATAAAAACCATTATACTTAAGATATTTCATTCACAAGTGTCATTAATATACAAAATTAAATTTTTACCATGATGTAACTGAAAATAAGGAAAATTGGATTTATTATAAATGTCTTACCTAACCATTTGGCACGCATAAAATAAATAAATAAACTAATTAAATAGGAGTGGGAGACGGGTCAAGATCGGGATACGTGGAAAGGGAGGAGGGAGGCCTTTGCCCAGCAGTGGGACACTCTAGGCTCATATAAATAAATAAAATGAAATAGGTATCCGGATATCATCCCTTAATAGGACAAGAGGGGTTAAAGACAATAGTACTTATGCACAAAAAGATGACTAAAACACAAATCAAAATAATAATAAAAAAACATTAAGTACTTATCTTCGTACCCAGGACAATTTTCGTGCTTTTACATTCGGAACTTTTTTTATAAATACGTATTTCTATAAAAATTCTAACCTCGAATTTAATTTGTACTTGTACAAGTACGCGGGGTTTACGAGGTTAAAACAAAACTTCTAGCCATTAATGGGTCTTGTTCCTTTGAAATAAGGTTTACGATGGACTATGTCAACGAAATGTAACTTACAGATAGTCGTACACTGCACTCACGGTCGCGAGCGGTCGGACACGCGTGGCGTCCCGCGGTCAACTGACACCACGTCACAGTGTCGAGCATGTACTGTCGGCAGATGTTCTATTTAAATTTTACTTTTGTCCATGTAATATGTGGCTTTCCATGAGAGAAGGGTCCTTAAACGTCATGAGCAATAAGACCTAACCCAGAATTTCTGTTGGAATTTCAGATAAAAAGGACATTATTGCACTTAAAGTACAAGGACCCTTCTGTGATGGAAAGCCACATATGTTCTCTAGAATCTCGAGTAATATGTATGTAATTTATTCGAATGCTACTAATGAATTAAACAATTCACACTGCTGTGTGAAACGAAAATTATTATTGTTTGGTTTTATTGAACTATAATTATTATTTGTAAAATTTGTATTTTATTTTGACTTGTAAATTGTACTTTTATTTTACTAATAAAATCTGTATTCTGTATTCTGTCCTGTAACAGATAATGCATACATATTTAGGGGAGCAAAGTGATAAAACAAAAATAAATCTGGCAGGATTTAATCGTGCGGAGCCAATCAAACAGATCAAACAGTAATAATTTTAAAACGAAAAGAAGAAAATTAAATTCAAATCTACATTTCCTTGTACAATTATGCACAAAAATTAAACAGACTCTGTTAATAAATTCATTAAATTATTAAAACGGATTATTAAAACGGTGATTTAAATAAATCGAAGCATCTGTCGAGAAAAGGAATAAATTGAAAGCGAAGTAATAAAATTAGACCGTGCATTGCATCGAGCTGGCATGGAGGACAATTCGAATGTATATTTTGATATCAAAATAATGTCAAAATATTTATCAGTACGGTTTTTACTCACTATTATTTTTAGTCGCTTTTGGCGACATGTTTCGGATTCTTTGGGAATCCATCCTCAGTCAGTGCACGACGTACAACCGCCGCGGACACTCGTGCCTGAGGATGGATTCCCAAAGAATCCGAAACATGTCGCCAAAAGCGACTAAAAATAATAGTGAGTAAAAACCGTACTGATAAATATTTTGAAATATGTCTCACGATAGTTTAAGTGCGATCAAAATAATGTCATTTATATATTTTTCGCACGTGCATGTCGCAAGTTCGTACATTAATTCACTGAAAAATTGACTAGTCAAACAGGTCTATTCGAATGTTATTAGAATGAAATTTGAATGATGTTATTTAGTTATCGAGCATCTTGCTCGCGTTAATACATGTACGGACAAGTACGAGCGAAAGGCACGATATTTGAATGTTATCAGTTAGATGTCATTCTAATGTTAGTGTACGTTCGAATTGGCCTAAAAATAAAGTAATTTGAAAAATAACTGAAGTTAAATAATATAAGAGACTTACATTTTGATCAATAATCTAAACCAATTTTACTGTTACAAATCAACCTGTTGGCCGGTATAACACATACTTAGTTGCCAAATCCCATTTTTTGTGACGAAAATTGCTTGTATCTTTATACGATACTGTGTGTGTGTGTTTTATATTTTATTACTATTATGCAAACATTTCTACCAGTAATCGAACTTAAACTAACGTGAGACATATTTCAAAATATTTAGATCAGTACGGTTTCACTCACTATTATTTTTAGTCGCTTTTGGCGACATGTTTTGGATTATTTGGGAATCCTTCCTCAGAAATAATAGTGAGTGAAACCGTACTGATCTAAATATTTTGATTTCTACCAGTGTTGGCACAAGCTAGTTGCACCGTCAAATTATTACGAAATGAAATCATTTTCATGTCAATATGTATGTTCGGAATGGCCCCAATGTCTGATAAGATGAATATTGGGTCATTGGAAAGGTCCGACCTTTGTGACGTCCGTTTTGTCAAGCCTTTCCGTATCCATGAAGATGTAGGTTTTGGGTTCCGTTAGGCTTAGGATTAAAATTTCTCTTAGACAGGAAATTGGCACAGACTGATCTTCAACTATGCAAATTTTTGTGCGTAATGGTGTTATTCAAAAACAATTGATAATTGTTTGCCCCTTATCGTCATTGTGACAATTTTGTTTTTTAGAAAGGGACAATATTTAACAGAGGTAAAGAAGAGGTTGCATAGTTTTATAAAAAAGGGGGTATAGTATAAGTACATGAGTTTGTAACACTTTAGTTATTAAAGAGAAAAAAAACGAAAAAAAAACTGTATTTAAACCTCTCTTATTTTAAAAGTCGGTTAAAAATAGGGAATACTCCCGGTACTGAGTTTGTATGGCGAGGTTCCTGTACTGTACATATTTGTATAGAAAACCAGTACCCGCAGCACTCCCTAGTTAAAAATAATGATCCTAAAAATCATAGCTAAAAACATTTTCTTACAAGTTTTCGCTAAAACTCTAATGTCTCCTTTTTATCATTGAAATAATTAAAAACGTAATACAAATTAATCTTCGCACTTAAACTATCATGAGACATATTTCAAAATATTTATCAGTCCGGCACGAGTGTCCGCGGCGGTTGTACGTCTTGCACTGCCGCGGACACTCGTGCCTGAGGATGGATTCCCAAAGAATCCGAAACATGTCGCCAAAAGCGACTAAAAATAATAGTGAGTAAAAACCGGACTGATAAATATTTTACAAATTAATCTGCCGACCGTACCAGGGCTTTTAAACGTCTGTCAAAACTGTTAACAACAACTACAACAACGCATTCATCATTACGTTAACTTTATCTCAGGGCAAACAGGCAGTAGCCCTCGCACGCTACTTACTCGCGCCCACATTCACATAAAACTAGACCTTATAGTGATTAAGTTAAAGTTAAATATCGAAGTAATAATTATTGTGTAGTTATGAGTTTGCGAAGGTTATCGCGTGGCGGCAATTGTGCCCCGTGATTTATATGGGGCTAAATATAATTATTATGCTAATTAAGTAATAGCTCCCTGTTGCCAGTAATACTTTTTGTGTGAGCCGTTTGAGATTCGGGTGAAATAAGAGAAAAGGAAAACGGATCGTTATGATAATTAAATGAAATTAATTAACGTTCTGCCTAAAAAAAATACAGTAGGTGAAGGTATTCGAAAATTACGTAATTTAAATTTAATGTATCAGTAGGTGTATAGACAAAAATAATAATTATACCAAATTAAGCGAATTGTATATCAAAATATAATCATTAACCAAAGACGTTTGCAAAAAGGTAGTAACAGAACTTAACTCTTAATTCCTAATGGGAAAATGTAAAATGTGACCTGTAAAATTTGCTTTTACCAATAAAGTTCTGTATTCTGTATTCTGTATTCTGTAATGTTACTTTAAGAACGAGTCACATTTGTTATTATGATTTAGAATTTACTTTCTATCGATATCGATAACACTTGAGTCGATATTTAATTAATATCTAGACTTTGTTGTTGCCCCAGAAAGAATGGGCTACGGTGATGATCTGTACCCGTACCATGAGTCACTTACAGTGTCAACGGCGTAAACACCAACGTCTACGCGATTCACTTTTTATACATCTCGCTCGCACTAATATGTCAGTACGAGCAAGATGCATAGAAAGTAAGTTACGTTCACAGTAGCTTATATGTCAGTGCCAAGCCACATCTTCGCAGTTATCTAGAGAAATACCTACGCCGCGCCGTCCAGCTGATATGATGACATCATACCTACATCTCTGTTTTGACATTTTGCTGGGACATCAGTTAGCCGCGACCACGACGTGAAACCTGTGTCGAAACGTCGGTAAATAAAGGTAACAAAATAAACTCGCGATAGACCCGATTTTAAATGTGATTTTACATGATATGATGAAGTTAAGTATAGCCATGTAGCCATGTATAGTATTACCATGTAAAATTTGTGATTTATCTCTAGTGAATAAATAAATAAATAAATAGTTAACGCTATCTCTACTGAGCTCGTTCACTTACCTGTACCACAGGGCGGACACGCTATACATCAAAAATCACTTGCGTTTCTATGTGTGAACGGCATGTCTGTACACGCGTCATGCGTCATAGTATGAGTAAGTTGCTTAAAAATAGTACTGAGCGGCCGGCAAACGGCCGTCAATCTGGTGTCGCGGGGTGAGGTAATTCGAATCGGGGCGGGGCGGTGCGTGGCCGTTCTGTATGATAATACTATTACTTATTCTGTGCCTGTACTAACAATGGCATTCTGTTAAACAAAAGCCATTATTTCTTTTGTGTGGCCTTTGTGATTGGGCGCGTGGCCATTGTGTGTGAGCCTCAGGCACAAAGGCCAGCACGCGCTCACACAAAAGAAATAATGGCTTTTGTTTAACAGAATGCCATTGTTAGTACGTAAGTGAACGAGCTCAGTAGAGATAGTGTTAACTATACATCACCCGTTGATCCACAGCCTTAAACTATTGGCATTGTGATAACAATAATCTTGAACTTGCAATAATCGGACAATCTATATGAACATAACAAACGTTTCATAACTATGTACATAACTTATTTCACCTCGAAGGATCAAAGTTTAAGTCGAAATAGGATCAAAGTTCAAGTGTGCCCTGAAATCATTCCCACACGTATAGGGGAGGTTCTCTATAAATATTTTACCATTTTTACTTTACCATTTTGTCAGCGTGATTGATTTATATACTTATGCCATACTTACTCGTATATGAAGCAGCTTTTTGGCACTAACGGTCAGTAAGGTAAGCCGCGGATAGACAGACAAACATGGCGAAACTTTGTTGTTATAACAAATACTAAAAAGTACGGAACCCTCGGTGGGCGACTCCGACTCGCACTTGTCCATTTTTTTTTGTTTTGACACGAGTGAAACGAACCAAAATAACTTTCACAATGGAATTTGACTTGTTTTCGAATGAAAAAAGCTGAAAAATACCATCACGCTTCGGCATTAATAAATATAAAACACAAATAATTCAAAGAAGTCACCCGTTGACCACGAACGCTGTAAAGGGTTCGAAACGTCGGGATATAAAATAAATTCAATATACGCGATATAATCCGTTTTCATAGTTTTATTTCACAAAGAATTGGCATTTCCCGGGATCCATATAAAACGCGAAATGACAGTGGGCTTAAACGCGAGCGTATTGTCTGTCAAACTTCCGACAGAATGACGGATAGACTGGCGACGACCAATGATTCGCAGGGCTAGGGTTCCGTGGAGAGAAGTTTTACTTGTAATGTCGGCTCAGACGGCTGTACATACTCGCCGAGAGTCTCGGTACCGTTCCAATCCAATCGGAGAAACGCGAAACGAGACAAGGAAGAGCGAGACGAGAAGGGAGCAGCATGTACATGTACACACTCGTTCTCGGCCTGTATCGGGGTCTCCCAACGAGTGTGTACAGCTCGCATAAGAGGAAAGTCATCGGCCGTTCGTCAACTTAAATTTAAAAAATATGTAAAACGTAAACTTATCTCTAAAGCCTATTATAGCACACAAGACTACATGAATGATGAAATACCGTGGGATTGTGATTGAAAAATAATTAATTATTTATTATTGTGTTAATAATGATGAAATTGATAATTCAATTCTATATTAGGTAATCCGTATTTTTTGACATTTAGATTTTTATTCTAGAAAGTTTCTAGACCAGTATTTTTTATACAATTTTGGTGTTTGACGATCCTTTTGTGAATTCTTATTATTAAGTTTGACATATCTATAATAATTCAATGTTTTTAAGAATTAATAACTGCATCAATAAATTGCTCTGATATTTAGATTAAGGTAATATTTGAATAAAGATTATATTGACTTTGACTTTGACTTATCGCCTTCATTTTCCGTTTTTAACCGACTTCAAGATTTCAAAGGAGGAGGTTCTCAATTCGGTTGCATGTTTTTTTTTTTTTTTTTTTTTTTTTTTTTTTTTTTTTTTGTTTTTTTTAATGTTTGTTACTCCATAACTCCGTCATTTCTGGACCGATTTTGAAAATTCTTTTTTTGATTGTAAGTATATACATACAGATTGGTCCCGTTTTTGTCAAAAAGCAGTTCTGATGATGGGATCCATGAGGAATCGAGGGAACTCCTCAAATATGAAAGGCATACATATAGTGATTTTAGTATTTTCATCAACAAATCGAGCACTTACATTTAAAAAAGTGACATTTGATGAAGTGGAACTGCTGATGATGATCAGAACGGAACTCTTCAATGACGCATAGTTCACGTTTGGCGATTTGTCCTCATCGTTATGTTTGTTAAGCAAGTTAGGTTTTCAAGAAACATTTTTGTCAAGCTCGAGTTCTGATGATGGGATCCATGAGGAATCGAGGGAACTCCTCAAATATGAAAGGCATACATATAGTGATTTTTGTATTTTTATAAACAAATCCAGCACTTCCATTTTAAAAAGTGACATTTGATGAAGTGGAACTGCTGATGATGATCAGAACGGAACTCTTCAATGACGCATAGTTCACGTTTGGCGATTTGTCCTCTTCGTTATGTTTGTTAAGCAAGTTAGGTTTTCAAGAAACATTTTTGTCAAGCTCGAGTTCTGATGATGGGATCCATGAGGAATCGAGGGCACTCCTCAAATGTGAAAGGCATACATATAGCGATTTTTGTATTTTTATCAACAAATCCAGCATTTCCATTTTAAAAAGTCACATTTGATGAAGTGGAACTGCTGATGATGATCAGAATGGAACTCTTTAATGACGCATAGTTTACGTTTGGCGATTTGTCCACTTCTTTATGTTTGTTAAGCAACTTAAGTTTTTAAGACATATTTTTGTCAAGCTCGAGTTCTGATGAGGAGATCCACGAGGAACCGAGGGAACTCCTCAAATGTGAAAGGCATACATATAGTGATTTTTGTATTTTCATCAACAAATCCAGCATTTACATTTAAAAAAGTGACATTTGATGAAGTGGAACTGCTGATGATGATCAGAATGGAACTATTCAATGACACATAGTTCACGTTTGGCGATTTGTTCTCTTCCTTATGGACCCAAACCCAAACTTGGACCCGGACTCGGACACGGACCCGGGTCTGAACATGGACCCCAACTCGGACCCGGACCCGGACCGAACTCTGACCCAAACCTGGACCCGGACAGCCGGACACGGACCCGGAATTGCTACTAGAAAAGTGGGTTAGGTGGGTGGGTGGGTTTTTGAACTGCGATTCTCACAGAACAGAACTGCTATCAGAAAAGTAGGTTAGGTTAGGTTAGAGCTGTGACCCTTACAGAAACGAAATGCTACCAGAAAAGTAGGTTCGGTTAGGTTAGAACTGCGACCCTTACAAAAACGAAATGCTACTAGAAAAGTGGGTCGGTTTACCTCCTTTTCTACATAATTAGGCAAAAGATGCTGTCTTTTTCATTTCATTGTCTGGAATTTAAGAATGCTTTCAGCGGCATCCCCCATTGAAGTCGGTTTTTTTTTCTTAAAAATTATTTAACGGCGTTCTTGAAGCAGGAGGTTCTGGGTTCGAATCCTGGTAGAGACATTCATTTGTGTGTTCATCACGAATATTTGTTCCTGAGTTATAATTTTTTTCTATGTACATAAGTATTTATATATGGCCAACTATATATTATTTATATCGTCCTCTAAGTACCCACAATACCCTCGATGAGCTTACTGGTGGGACTAGGTGGATCTGTGTAAAATTGTCCTGTTTTTATAATTAGGTTACATAGGTCAAAAACTTTTATTTAACAGTGACATTAAAAAAAACACCAAAAGAACAACCAGAACCTAGAACCTTTGTATATTGAGCACGCTTCACGCTTACCACATTTCAACACATTATTTTATTTATTTTGCTCTGTGAACAGTGAGTGAATGAATAGTAGATTGTTACCCAAGGGAGAAAAGGCACTCATTCCTGCCGAGGTAGTTTGGTACACGAAGGTAGTGAGAGCGCCAATAATCCGAGGCTGAAATTATGCCTTTCACCCGAGTTAAACACTCTACTTTCCATTTCGAATACGAGGAAACTAAAATACATGTGTTTTTTAAAACATGAATAAGTATAATTTTTTATAGCATTTCTTAAGGGTACTTTCAATTAACCATTTAGGTTAAAGTATTATTTATGGAATGGGGAGTTAAATATCAGAACGGAAATTGTATAACAAATCCATTTAAAACCAAATTACAATTGCTTATCGTAAAAAAGTGAAACAAATCGTACTTGGAAAGTAAAATGGTCTAGTGCAGAAATGTATTTATTTATTTATTTAAACTTTATTGCACAATAAAAAAATAAGTACAAATGGCGGACTTAATGCCTTAAGACATTGCCTTAACGTATCATTTTCTGCACACTTCTTAGAACAACAATCACCCTCTTTCAGAGGGTGAGAATTGAAAAGGTCTTTTTAATGGTCTCAAACTAATGTTACTTGTGCAAACTTTTTATTGCCATTAGGACTACGACAAAGTTGGCTTTAATTAACTGAGTTTTCTTTGTCATGAGTGCTAAATAAAAATTAAATTTAACTTTTATAAAAACCTTTAAGAATTACTGGAAATTAGTCACTTATTCCTCGGAAGTTAGACAAATTAATTATGGCGTACCTCAGGGAAGCGTTTTAGGCCCTTTATTGTTTTACTGATTATATGAATGATTTGCAAAAAGCCATCGGTACTTTTTGCTGATGACAGCATCATAATGTTCACTTGTAAAGATCCAGAAACATATGAAACTGAAATATGCAATACATTAGAATCAGTAATAAACTGGTTAACTACCAATAATTTAAAAATCAATCTAGCAAAAACTTAAATAATTATAGTTCAACAAAGGCGAAATGATGGATGTTATTTAAATATTTCATATGCGCAACAAATAAAAAAACAGATTTAACATTTTTTTTAGGAATAAGCTTAGATCGTAAATTAACAAAGATAAATCAAATTGACATTATATGCAGCTATGCAGGAAACTGCATCAATTTTTATACGTTTTATATAATCTAAATAAATTCGTAGAACTGGCAGCTTCCTCGCACAAAGAATAAGCATTGCGATACAGCGAGGAAATGCTGCCAGCATCTGCGGCACCATGCCGCAGAGAAATAGTTTTTAGTTATTTATTTTAAGATTAGTTTTATTTTTATAGTTTTTAAGTTTTACAGGTTAGTTATTTAATTTTGTATTAATTATGTAATGTAATAAAGCACGGATGTATAGTTAATAAGCCGGATAGAGTACATTTAAAAAAGATTGTTAGTGAACCAGTTGTTTTGACGGCATATCAAGCCTATGTAACATCGACACTAAGGTATGGCATTATATTCTGGGCAAACTAAGTTGACAAAGAAGTAGTCTCTATGTAAAGCGCTAATAAGATGCATTAGAATTCATTAGATCATTGTGTGGAATTCAGTAAAATTGGTTCATGAAAACCATATTTTAAAAAGTTAGGAATATTAACTCTACCTTGTTTCTATATTTTCGAAATTGTAATTTTTGTTAAAGGTAATCCATATTTCCGTATCCGTCTTAAGCGGCCCACTGATTACCAGTCCGCCGGACGATATCGGCATGTTTGTTGTTCGGAACTCAAATTTTTGTTCTAACTGACAGGCTGATATCGTCCGGCGGACTGATAATCAGTAGGCCCCTTTAGGAACAAAATAAATTCAATGTTTTCTAAAACAGCGTTATATTGGAAATGTATATATTATTTGGAATACTGTCAACTACCCTATCTGTATACGTTTGTTGCTCAAACAGACAAGAAGAGCTCAAACATCAAACATCAAACATTATTTATATTTATTATATTTTAAATTTCTTTGACATCCAAGCTGCACTGGGGGTCCCTGTTTGACATAATTATTGAATGTCATAATGTAATGATTGTCAGATTATCATCACTATATAGTATAAAACAAAGTCGCTTTCCGCTGTCTGTCCGTTCGTCTGTCCTTATTGTATGCTTAGATCTTTAAAACACGCGACGGATTTTGATGCGGATTTTTTAAATCGATAGAGGAAGGAGGAAGAGGAAGGTTTATATGTATAATTCGTGCGAAGCCGGGGCGGGTCGCTGGTTAGTCAAAATTCTGAAACCGTCAACTGTTCAGGATTTTCGTAAGGTTATCCTATAGATAGGTTAGGTTTGGTTTGTTTTATGGCAATCCTGAAAATTTAGGCGTTTCTGAGAAAAACCAAATGATGACTAACGAAAAACCCGCTGCACTGCTGACCAGTGTAAATCGTATATTACAAGTCACGGGTAAAAAGTGTGGATTATTTCGTTCTAAGGAGGCATTTCCAGTTTAAAACTAAAATCATGACATTTAAACTAACGCATAAGTTTAAAAAGCGTAGGAATGGGGGGTATATAGCGGGATGGAACAAGCATGTGGCAGAGGCACACAGGGAGGCTCGGCTGCGCTTTCAGATGTGGGAAATGGCGGGTAAACCTAGTCAAGGGGGAATATTTAAACTCATGATGGAAAGTAAGAAGGTGTTCAAATCCAAACTTAAGTGGTGCCAAGACCGACAAGATCAAATTAGAATGGATAAAATGGTCTTGGCACACAACGACATGAATTTTAAGGACTTTTGGAAGGGTACGCGGAATCTGAATGTACGGCCGGGTCTGCCGGTAAGCGTTGAAGACAAGTGCGAGCATAGGGAAATAGCTGAACTTTTTAGGGAGCATTTCACAGTCAGGTCACTACTTGCGGCACAGCACGATGCAGCCGATACGCTCAATGCTGGGACGGTCGAGTCCGGGCGGACCTTCAGTTTCACTGCTACAGCAACTGCGTCAGTCATTAGCAAAATGAAGAGAGGGAAGTCGCCGGGTCACGACGGTCTCAGTATTGAGCACTTTAAATATGCCGGTGCACATCTGCCAAGGGTCCTCACCATGTTTTTTAATCTCTGTCTTTGCCACTCATATCTGCCTGAGCCACTTATGAAGACTATTGTGATTCCGATAGTAAAGAATAAAACAGGTAACCTCTCGGACAAGACCAACTATCGACCAATCTCGCTCGCGACGACTGCCGCCAAGGTGCTCGACAGTATGCTTGACTCACTTCTCGAAAAGCACCTCAAAATTCATGACTGCCAGTTCGGTTTTCGGACTGGGCTGTCAACGGAAAGTGCAATACTGTGTCTGAAGCATACTGTCGGGTACTACACAGCTAGGAAAACGCCTGTCTATGCCTGTTTCCTCGATTTATCTAAAGCCTTCGACCGCGTCGATTATAACATTCTCTGGCAAAAATTAGGGGGGACAGGCATGCCGAGTGAGTGTATAAGTATAAGGCTGTTAAGGTACTGGTACAGGGGGCAGTTGAATCAGGTGAGATGGGCCGATGCACTGTCGGGTGAATACAGGCTTGAGTGTGGGGTGAGGCAGGGTGGGTTGACGTCTCCCAAACTGTTCAATTTGTATGTGAACGAGCTGATAGCCGGCCTCAGCAGCATGCATGCGGGATGTTATATAGACGGTGTCGCGGTCAATAACATCAGTTACGCCGATGACATGGTGCTGCTGGCTCCGTCTGTCGGCGCGCTTACAAAACTGTTGAGCACTTGTGAGGCGTACGCCAAATCTCACGGTCTTGAGTACAACCCTAGAAAAAGCGAGGTCATGGTGTTTAAGGCGGGAAAAATTAAGCCGTACTATGTACCTCCTGTTGTGCTTAATGGAATGCCCCTTAAAATTGTAGACAGGTTCAAATATCTTGGTCACATTATAACTAGCGACCTGAATGATGACCAGGATATTGAACGGGAGCGGAGGGCGCTTGCGGTCCGGGGTAATATGCTAGCCCGCAGGTTTGCTCGTTGTACGCACGAAGTAAAGGTGACACTCTTTAAAGCGTACTGCCAGTCTTTTTACTCGAGCAGCCTGTGGGTTCGGCATACGAAGCGGGCCTATAGCGCCCTCAGAGTGCAGTACAACAACGCATTCAGAATGTTGTTGGGCTTACCCAGCAGGTGCAGTGCGTCCGGCATGTTTTGTGAGGCGCGGACGGACGGATTCGCAGCAATCATGCGAAAGAGAATCGTGTCCCTGCTGGGTCGAGTCAGGCATAGTACTAACAGCATTCTGAATGTGTTTGCTGTTAAATATGACTGTCCAATCCTTATTTACTGGATTGGACAAATCAAACATGTAGCACTCAGCCCCCCCATTTAAGAATGTGTAAATTTGTATGTAAATATTTGTAGGTAAACTAACGTAGCTTTTAAGTACATTTATAACTAACATCTATGGAGTCTCAGTGCTTCGAAATAAAGAATTTATTATTATTATTATTATTATTATAAACAAAAACGAACTGATGGTAGCAATTTAAATATTACATATAAGGGACAAAAAATTGAGGAAACAGATGTGACTAAATTTTTAGGAATAAGTGTAGATCATAAGTTGACATGGAGAAATCAAATTGACACTATATGTAAGAAACTCCATCAATTTTCATTCGTTTTATATAATTTGAGAAAGATTGTTAATGAACCTGTTGTTTTAACAGCATATCAAGCCTATGTAACATCGACGCTAAGGTATGGCATTATATTCTGGGCCAATTCAGTTGACAGAGAGGTGGCATTTAAAGCGCAAAAAAGATGTATTAGATCATTATGTGGAATCCAGCAAATTGATTCATGTTTACCATACTTTAAAAACTTACGAATATTAACTTTACCCTGTTTATATATTTTTGAAATTGTAGTTTTTGTAAAATGCAATCCGCAGCTATTTCAGCAGTTTAAGAGTATACGTCTTAGAAACAAAATCAATTCGTTGCCTTCCAAAACGGCGTTATTTAGAAAAAGTATATTTGAAATGGCTCCAAAAAATTTTAATAAAATTCCAAATGAGCTAAGAAATACAGATGACATGATTAGTTTTAAAAGTAAGTTATTTAAATTTTTAATTGACAAAGCATATTATAGTGTAAGTGAATTTTTGTTAGATGATTTTGATAAGTAATGGTAACTGTGCTCAGCATGCAGCCACATTCCATAAATGGAAAATTGTACGCCTTACGGCACAACATAGTGATACAATAATTATGTGAGACCTGTACTTATGTACCTTACCTATGTTGAACAAATAAATGATTTTGACTTTTTGACTTTTGAAAACTTACTTTACCTATAGCCACCCTATCACGTGAGTGGTCACCACTCGGTCACGTTTCGCTAATAAAGGCAAAGGCCATGCTATACTTCAAAAGACAACTGCGTAACCTATAGGCCAAATAATATAAATAATATACAGGCCAATTCGGACGTACACTGTCATCAGAATAATATCTGAATAATGTCATTAACGGTTTAAACTCTCGCGTTTTGTACACATAATTAATGTCATAAACGGGTCTACCGCGATTAAATTTCATTATTTTACCTTTTTTCCGACGTTTCAGCTAGGTTGCACTAGCTGTGGGCCTGTGGTCACGGAAGACTGACGTCTCAGCAACATCATTTTGCTGGGACGTCAGTCTTTCGTGTTCATTAAAGGGTCTAACGCGATTTTTCATTATTTTACCTTTTTCCGACGTCATTAATCATGGCATTAATTATGTATACAAAACGCGAGTTTAAAGTGTTATAATGTCATTTAGTTATCGTTATTTTCGGTTGTACTTATCCGTACATGTATTGGCGCGAGCGAGCCGCTGGATAACTAAATGACATCAATCAGTTATCATTCTGGTGTCAGTGTATGTTTGAATTGGCCTCATATCTGTTGAAAGTTCCTACTGTTTCATGCGTCTTGATCATGAATGTAGTCACAAACGCATGCCATATTTTGATTTCCTGAACAAGCATATACATTCTACTGAACATGACTTTCGCACGCAAATTTGAAACTTGCTAACGTTTCGTTTACTTACCGCAAAGGTCGTCGGTATTTGCATCATGAACGTAGTTCAAACATGTGTAGGGTTACCAGACGTCAGGAATTTTGGCCGTTTATCAGGAATGCGGCCGAAATACGAAAATGTCAAGAATTTTATTGAAAAGTTAATAGACAAATTAAATCAACTTAACTTAATCAATCACATAATATCCTTACTTAAGTGGAAATCGTCCCCTCGGTACGGCTAGACAACACCCCCCGATATGAGCGTCAGGAAAAATATTCGAAAATCAGGAATTTTGTCAGGAAATTCAAAATTTGTATCTGGTAAGCCTAAATGTGTGTTACTCGTTTTGACTTCCTATATCGCGCGGCGTAGGCAAACGTGTGAACTTAAATTGAACCTAAGAGTATGCAGACTTGTTAACAAAGGACATGACTTTTAGATGAGTTGCTACCCTTTCGTTTACCACGTCACGAACGTGCTTCAGTGCGCGTGTCAATTGTTTGATTCCCTAACCAATCACGCACCTCTAACGTGCGACCTTTTAAAGCCCTTCTAGCAAGGACATGACTTTAAGCCATTAAATTTAACCCCGTTGCGACCTGTGAACTGTTTGGCCACAATATTTACACTATGTAAAATTGGATTTGTCTACTGATCAAACCAGAGTGGACTAATTTGGAGGTTTTCGACTTGGTTTCTTGTTTTTAAATGTTTTATTAAAATATCCTTTTTGTAAAATAATATAGATAAGTAATATTCAGTAATATAATAATAATAAAAAAATTGCATTGCTAAATTATTATATTAAACGACATACTTACCTAAATTAACTACAACCGTAATGTCAGCATTGCGATACAGCGGGGAAATGCCGCCAGCATCCTTGGTACAATGCCTCAACGGCCTATTTTAGATTTAAGGTAGTTATTTTATTTAGTTTACGTAGTACCACTGTATATATTATCTTGTATGTAAATAAAGGGTTTTTATAGTAAAAAAATATTAACTACAAATCAAATCAATCAAGTATATAATTTTTGATTATCTTGAACTGAAAAGTAGATATTTTGTATCATCATAAGAAAAGGTTATTTATACCCGTCTAAATTCTCAAAATAACCACAGTCCCTTAAAAGCCACAAGTAATTCAATTAAACTTGTCTGCGAGCTGGGAGTAGACAATGCTTTATTGAAATTGTATCTATTGGAATGAATGACTGGGAATTTACAATTGAATAACTAACATAACTGTTTACATTTTATAAAAAAAACCTATAATTTATTTTAGGTATCTACCTATGTATTTACTTGTGTAGTTGTGGTGTGACTACTTAATTATGTATGGTATTTATGTACCTCGGTAAAATAGAAAGATTTCCCGCTTGGTTTGCTTCCTATATTATGAAAAATAGTAAATTTATAAAATGTGTAAAAAACGTGAAAGTTTAATAAGTCTAAAACTGCTTGGACTAAGTGTACCTATCGATACATTTGCCTACAGGATTACCATAGCATGTCTTAACCTAAAACACTAACACCAGGCGGTATTTATTTGTAAGAAACAAATAAAACACAAATTAACTAATTGAGGCTTGTAAAGTATAATGCATAAAAAAAAATTTAAACTGTTTATTCAAAAAAAAAAGAAATTACAAAATTTACTCTCAGACTTAGCCTAATCTACACTCTAATAGATTGTACGCTAAGTATGGTCTTATTTCTAATATCTAGACACGCGGTAGCGTGTCCAGCCAAGTTCTAAAAAAAAGGAACTGGCGACGCAGCAACCATGTGTAATATTACACGAACCATCTCGAGCTACTTTTGACCCCTTCACAACTTGAAATCTATTTAACCTGCACATATGAAATTTGGCATATTCATTCAAGCCCCTTAGCTTGTCCAGAACACAAAATTTCATCAACGTAGCTCAAACAGTTATTGAAAAATTCACGTTTAAAAACCGGCATTTTTGTGACTGTCTGACTGACTTATAGATCAAAAACCTAAAAAAACCTAACCCTCTTCCAGATGACCTAGAAACTTCAAATTTGGCAATAAGGTAGATTATTATGTGTGTATACAAGGAAAAATCTGAAAATTAAAAATTGATCGATAATTCGATGGAAAAAACCATATATTGATAATTTAGTACTTAATCGGTTAAAAACCTAACCCACTTCCAGATGACCTAGAAACTTCATATTTGGCATCAAGGTAGACTATTAAATGAATATAAAGGAAAAAATCTAAAACCTGAAATTCGATGGAAAAAAAAATTATATATTGATACTCATTAGATTAATTTTAAGACTTATAGCCCAAAAACCTAACCCACTTCTAGATGACCTAGAAACTTGATATTTGGTATCAAGGTAGACTATTAGGAGTACATGAAGGAGTACCAACAAACAAGTTTTAGAATTGTAACAAACAAATATAATAGCCTATTTATACGTAAAAACTAGCCAAGACAAATCCTTTATAATTTCAGGATTTTCTATACAGCACAGAACTTGGCACCCATATAGATCTCAATTCTTTTATCGCCGGAGTCAACAACGACACAACTTGGCTCCCATTTCACATTTATGTTTTTGTTGGGATTTCTATTACATAAGCATAAGGGAATATATTTTGATTATAAGTTACGACCTCCACTAAACGCATGATCTACTCATACTCAAGCGATAAAATAGCTGCAAAAAATACACAAATACGAGTATAGCGCCAACCGCGCACCTCTGGGCTGTAGCTTATTGAACCTCGTTGTGGTGCAGCGAGACGAAATTCACGTACGATCGCAGTGAGCGGGGTGCGGATACAGAGACGCTGAGATGCTCAAGGACAAATGACCGACTAGCGTCTTAAGTACCTACGTTGCTTGCGTAAGGACTGAGGATTTCTTCAAGTTAATCCTTATTTATAACCTAGGCTTGCGTTTAAACCACCCTTCGAAACAAACAATCCCCGACCCTCATCACGCGGACAAGACAAGTTCAAAATAATATTTTGTATATCCGTTACAGAAATCGTGGTGAAATGGGATGACTGACGCATTTTACGTTAAAAATAAGCTTGCGGGGAACTGCGGAGTTTCTTATTTAGCCGTTGTTTTATAAAATTTACATCAATCAGAAATTCATTATGTTTTACGCTCCCATATTCCATACAATCGAAATAACGCTTTCATTTTAAAACAACATGCTTAAATTACATTTAATTTGGATCAGTGTTGGGCCCTAAAGGTGACGGATGAAAAGAGATTGCATGTAGCGGAGATGAGAATGTTAAGGTGGATGTGTGGCGTGACGAGAATGGATAGGATAAGGAATCAGTATATAAGAGGAAGCCTGAAAGTTGCACCCATAACAGAAAAAGTAAGGGCAAATCGCCTAGCATGGTACGGGCATGTGATGCGGAGGGATGAAAGTCATGTGACGAGAAAGGTATTAAGAATGAATGTGGAGGGAGGTACGAGGAGAGGAAAACCGAGGAAAAGGTGGATGGACCGTGTGAAAGATTATATGAAACTAACGCAAGTGAATAATGAGATGACGGGTGACAGAGAGGTATGGAAGAAAAAGACATGCTGCGCCGACCCCTAGTGAATGGGACAAGGGCAAGCGAATAATGATGATGATTTATGTATATCTATGTCTGGTATTACTAATTTTCCTTGGTAAAAAAGGCTATAGAAATAAAATAGGAGTAGGAATCTTGTATGTAAAACTTTTAATCATTGTTATTAATTGTCTATTTATATTTAGTTTAAGTTTCAAATGTTTATGTAACAATATATAAGGTAGGGTATTTTGAAAATCGTTCAGTACCCGTAACATAAGAATATGAGTCACTGACAGTGTCAAAACTGATAATTATATACTATAACGTCTACGTAATTTACTTTCTATACATCTCGCTCGCACTAATACGTCAGTACGAGCGAGATGCATAGAAAGTCAGTTACGTTCACGCTAGCGTTTAATGTCAGTGCCGGATGGTGGTAGCCGCACTTGTCTTTATAACTAGATACTTTAGGAACACTTTCGCTACTTCAACGCTTGCAATCTAATTTATCAAATACGTACTTATTTATATAAAATATATATTATAAGACATTCTTCTTATTCTTTTTATCTGTTTTTAAGGGTCTTATTAAAAATTCCTCAATTACTACGCGCTGTCTCCCCCATGAGCGTTAAAGAGTTCATAATTGCAGGGTATTTTTAATTAAGGCTATTAGTCGGAGATCTCTCGAAATAATCATGAAGAGCGACAATAAAGACTATAAAGAGTCTAGAGAGGTAATTATAGGAGAGCAACGGGTACAGTCGGCTGAGTTTTAAATTTTAAAATATAAAACTGCGTTTAGCTTTTGTTCTCAGCATTTTGTTCAATAAAAGATCTAGCTTTCAATTTAAACTATTGTGGATTCAAAATAACAATATTAAAAATATGATACAAATTATAAACCCAATTATATCATGCTAAGTTATGTACATGGATTACAATTTTATTTCTGATTCCGTTAAAAAAATAACTACATAAAATTACGAATTCTCATTGGATTTAAGTTACCTGTCAAAGTTTTTGCTGTAAAAGCAAGTTCCAAAATTTTTTATATTAAATTGAAGCATTCATATGACTAGGGAATGTAAACCGGTTTTTATTTGTATGAAATTTCGGTTAATAACCGATTTTTTCATACAATTAAAAACCGGTTTACATTTCCGACATGACTGATTTCACGAACGTAGTACGCACTCGAACCCTTAAATAACCAAATACTCCATTGGGAGAATGAAAGAAAACTCTCAAACATTTTATGTCCAGAATACTCTTGTTAAATAAATCATTTATTCACACAAAACAACAAAAATGTGCACACTACATTAAAAATAAAATACAGCATTTGAGAAAATCTTAAAAAATAATATAAATAAAAAATCCGCAACGCAGGCTTCGTCAGGTGGCTTGTTGAATTCATGTTGTAAAATACAATATTATGTTGCATGGAAATATACAAAACAATTTTCGAATCATGAGAAAGGTTTTTACTTAGGGTTGTCCTTTAGAAATGATTACACGAAAATGAGACTTGGGCTACTGAGTGATTACCCGTGAACCATTATTCTTTGTTTTGACTATCATCTTGTATCGCGAGAACATGACCTCAGTGTGGCAACGAGAACAAGGCAATTTATTAAGTCCGTTTCATCGGTTTGCCACTGTCTTTGTCACATTTCGCAAGAAAGAACGGGAAAGAACATACGCGCCAAGTGTCAATTTTGATCGAATTTTGTCGGTTTTTATTTATTTTAAAAACGTTACCCTACAATATTGAAATTCTAAAGCTATGAAATTACTATTTATGTTAAGATTGTTTTTTCTTCTTTTTTTGTTTATAGTAACACAAAATAAATAACCGAGTAAAGTAGGATTAAAAGTCCGAGTTAGAGGTTACTTTGGGAATTAATTGTATCGAGCGAAGTGTCATAATTCGTGTATCGGAACCTATGTTGTTAAAGATAATATAGTCAAGAATTACATATATTTTTTCCACGTCTACGAATATCAACGCCTCTTAGAAAAACATGATCATATAAGGAGATTTTTCGCCTTCTGGCTCAGGGAACCGCCTTAAGGAATTTGGAGATAATGTCCAAATATACCGACTTTTGCTGCGTTTTAGATGTGATAAGCTCAGGTGCCGTAGACGCAAGCGCAGTTGCAAAATAATTTATATCTGGAAGCTGTAAGAAACGGGTTTGACTAGTTATTTTATGTAAATTATTTGTAAAATCATGAAAAAATTGTAAATTCATATCTAGGTACCTACATGTGTTTTAAGATAAGTACAATACAACCTATCACTTCTATTCATTGACATGAATGAATCATAATAGTTGTGCTAAGGTCGTGTCCACACACCGTCACGTTCTTAATAAAGATGCTCATCAATACGTGCAAGATTGTCATATAAAGCTGCCTCCACACTGGATAAGATAAAATAGTATGATGCTTTTGTGTTTCTGGGACAATAAAGATTTGTTATTATGTAAGTGAAACCTTTTTTCGACACAGATCGTATTTACTTTAAGATTAATAAGTTTCGAAATAGAAATCCATCTTGGTATTAATTAGGAGCCGTGCGTGCGCGTCGTAGGTTGTAGGGTCTGCCATCTTGTGACCTGAATCGGAAACTTAAACATGTACATTGACACTTCACGCCAAATAACTCTCGTACGTTTTCTTGCGCATAGTAGGTTCTGCCATCTTGTGGGCTACATCAGAAGCATATAATTAATAGACTTATATTGACCGGGATATAGACCGTGATTACCTTTTGTATTATTTGTGAGCTCCCGATATTTCGACGCACCCGTGAACATGATGCATGTAACTGCGTCGAAATATCGGGAGCTCACAAATAATACAAAAGGTAATCACGGTCTATATCCCGGTCAATATAAGTCTAGTGAAACTAACCGTGAATCATTCAAAACTCATATAATTAATGTCCTTAACGGGTCTAACGGGTTAATTATGTGTACAAAACGCAAGAGTTTAAAGTGTTTTGAAATAAGTAGGTATTCTTTATTGTACCGATAGCAAGTTGAAACACCAACTGCAAAGTGGACCATAAATTTTTTTTTTCAGCTTAATATCGTGCGCTTAAGTCACATTCACTCATTTATTCATTCAATACTGTTTTTGCAATAACCTAGTACTTTGTGTAACTCTACTCTCATCATGCAGAATTATTCTATAATTACAATGTTAAAGAAACTTAATTCTAATAAAAGTGTGAAGCTTGCGGGGAATCCGAATATACACATTTATAAACCCCCTAACGCTGCGTCTTACGTAGGCGAACACTCGCGAACGCGAAGCGAAGCGGCGCGGCGGGCACAAGGCATTCGCGTTCGCAACGAGATCGCAAGGATTGATTCACCCCTCGCCGCCCCGCTTCGCGTACGCGTGTTGTTCGCCTGCGTAGTACGGCGTTTAAGAGGATAAAATTAATTTAGCAGCTTGAATGTGAGCTTTGTGCGGCTAAATATAACACTGATTCGCACGTCGATCCCGTATATGACCGTAACAGCGCTATTCACGTATACATCGATGTCCCGCTCGCACACCAGAGCGACGTGCGAATTCGCATGCAATGTGGAGACCGCCTTATAGGAAATACGGAATGCAAGGAACCGATAACATTAACTTTGGAGTTTGGAGCTTCACGGACAAAACAAATGAACGTATTTGTGTTAAAATACCATACGGCAGCTACGTCAGCTAAATTCCAGATTTTCAGCTTCTATAATAAGTGAAATATTACTGTAAAATTAAAAAATCATGAATTTTTGAATTTATTTAGGCTAGTTAGTAGCGTCTTTGCCTGCTAGCTAGTAGTGAAGATAAAAAAAAACAGGTTAATTTCTAAGTGACTCCTCATTCTTTATTTACACGTAGGTAGTAGGAAAAAACAGGCTTGGTTTATTTTTTAAGATTTTACTAATTTTACGGCGGTTATAACATTTATATACCCAATAACTACACCCATCATGCTGCTCTGGTCACGGAGCCGCGAGGCCCGCGGGTGGACTGACTAAGAGATTAACGGACGGACATAATATTTTCTGGATTAAATAATTTCATTCATTCATTCATAGTGAAACTATAAGGATCTCTAAAAATACCAGTACCTACTACCTACTAAGCATCGCATGGGTAACAGGTGGGAATATTCCTTGTTAATTCAACACTGAATTCGGTAACAGCTGAGATCCCCAGGCTAAAAGATGAATTCATATTTCTAATATTTTGTCAATTTATATGAAAATAGACTTCGTGGCTATTGGCGCTTACGACACTATTAACGACGCTTCAATACAAATAAGATAAAATATCACATAAGTGCCAATACACCTAAAGTCTTGTTTTATAAGGGTGTTTATAAGAGCCTAGGAATGTTATGCACATTCACATAAATTTCTATAGGCTTTCTAAAAAAAGGTATAAGGGCTGTTTTTATGCTAAACATAGGCACCCAAAGTTCCAAACCTTAGTTCTCGAGAAACTATAAAATACAATGGAAGAGTCAGTCTAACTCAGCGTACTACGTAGGCGAACAACACGCGAATGCGAAGAGAAGCGATGCGGCGCGGGGTGAATCAATTCTTTGATACCTATTATAGAAGTGTCCTACGTGGGCGATCTCGTTGCGAATGCGAATACGAACGCCGTGGGCCCGCCGCGCCGTGCCGCTTCGCTTCGCGTTCGCGAGTTGTTCGCTTACGTAAGACGCTGCGTAAGTTAGTAGCTTTACATTGGCTTGAACAGAACCAAGTGAGCGATGTTATCATTAAACGTCATATTTTCATAGAAATTTTACATTTTTACATTTTTAATTTTACATTTACATTAATTACCTATGATTTCCATTTTCCACACTTTGTCATTATAAATGCCTTGCCAGAGTCAGCTTGGTTTATATAAGACACTGTAGATATAATAAAGAAATAGGACAATTAAAAAACCGACCTACTGCGAGACGGACTCGCGCACGAAGGGTTCCGTACCATTACGCAAAAAAAAACACCAAAAAGAGTCACGTTTGTTGTATGGACCCCCCTTAAATATTTATTTTATTCTGTTTTTAGTAATACTAAAAATTAAATTTGAAGGGATCCTTAGTGAGCGAGTCCGACTCGCACTTGTCCGGTTTTTAATTCAAATACATCTATTTCAGTAAAATACAAACCAAATCACAAATCCCAAATGATTTACAGATACAATGACGTTTGAACTCCAATTGTCGCGGAACACCTGAAACGTGCATTTGTCAACGCACGAAATTGCTCATTCAGTGAATAATGAGCGAACTTATGGAGAATCACCCTCCCAAGGGCCCAGGGAAACACAAAACTAAATATGTTACAAGCAGGCCAGTGTAACTTTGGCCTTAGATTTTGATTTGGGTGGTATGTTAAGCTGATTTTACGATTTTAGCTACATATGTTTAGTCGCTTGCGCGTCATTTTCGAAGAGCTGCGTCTTACGTTGGCCAAAACACGTGAACGCGAAGCGAAGCTAAGCGGCGCGGCGCGGCGCGGCGGGCCCACGGCGTTCGCGTTCGCAACGAAATCGCCCACGTAGGACACTTCTATAGGTATCAAAGGATTGATTCACCCCGCTCCGTTTGCGTGTTGTTCGCCTACGTAGTACGCTGCGTAACAAAACAGTGCATAAGCAGCGGGCACGATAGCCGCGCGCCGCAAACATGTGCGAGTGACTAAAAATATGTGAGTTAAACCGTAAAATTATGACTCACGACAGTTGAAATTCGATGGTTTGATGGTGTATTGTCCATGCCATGCCGCTCAGGGTGCCCAAAAATATCTGCAAGGCTTTTTTGAAAGTAGAAGTTTTGTTCAGATTTTTGTGATCACTTTGGCCGCTCTAATAAATATGTATAATCAGATAGCGCCTGTACAGCAAAAAACTGCAGGTAAAATTCGTACTCCATTCGCAATTACGCATAATAGTTGATAATTATGAATGTGCAGATATTGCAAAATTGCAATTCAGTAATAAAGTGGCCAAGCAATTTTGCGGGTCCCCGGGTCAAGTTATATTAGATATGAGCTCGCAGACGATTTGGAACTGCTTTACGAATAGGAGCAAAGTAATGAGGGACTCTAGATTGATTGCCGCAGATTCGCGGGAAAAATTGAAGTTTCAAAATTGAAATAGCTCGCAGATGACGTCGGAGGCGTGAAGGCTAAATAATGTTAAGAACATTATCATTGAATAATGATTTGGACCTTGAAGCCATTGAATTATTCATTACTACCCTCACCATGAGTTTTACGCGGCCTTAAGGGGGCCGCTACGTACTGTATTTTGTATTTAAGTACCTTTTGAATGCATTAGGATAGTTTTTACGTTGCTGGATTCGTCAATCTATGCGTCCAAAGTTAAAACGGTCGTTTTTGTTTTGAGTTCATAGATGGACGGATCTACAGCAATATAAAAACTAGTTTGATGTATTCAAAAGGTACTTAAATACAAAATACAGTACATAGCGGCCCCCTTTTTTAAATAGATATTTAAATAATCACAATTATTTAGTAGTGGCGCTCTGGCGCTAGTGAGCTCGTTGATGGGCTCTTAAAAGGTAGAAACTGCGTCAACTCAAACGCAGTGTATCTCGCCTGCACCAATGTATGTAAGAGGGAGATGCATTACGACTTGCGAGTTAGTTTACGCAGTCGCTAGCGAATATGTTAGTGTCAAACTTGTGGTTAGGGTATGTGTAAGGTGTATTGGGCTAACACCGAAAGCGAGATGATTTTGAAAATGGCAAATATTTACTAAACTACAAGCACTTTGTACTATAGCAACAGTACCTACGCAGGATGCCTTGATAACCATTGCAGTACCATAACGCAGCGTACTGCGTAGTCGAACAACACGCGAAAGCGAAGCGCAGCGATGCGGCGCGGAGTGAATCAATCCTTTGATACCTGTGTAGAAGTTTAGTGTCCTACGTGGGCGATCCCGAACGCGAACGCCCCGTGGGGCCGCCGCGCCGCGCCGCTTCGCTTCGCAGTGGCGAGTTGTTCGCTTACGTAAGACGCTGCGTAAGAGTAGCTAAAGTATGAAGTGCTTCTGGTTTTATATCCCATTTTCAAAATTACTTCGCTTTCGAAATTACCCGAATGCACTTTACTAAAAAAATCACGAAAACTAATGTCTAACTTTACGAGCCTGATTTAAGTAGTTAAATTATGTTTTATCCCTTTCTTACAAATACATCAGTCAAAATGACAGATAAAGACCTGATTCATAGCTAATTCAGGCCAGTAACGCGTTTATGAATAACGCCATAAATGTTACTGTAATTTATTTTATTTTTAGGGTTCCGTACCGTACCCAAAGGGTAAAAACGGGACCCCGCTGTCAGTCTGTCCGTCTGTCCGTCTGTCTGTCACCAGGCTGTATCTCTTGAACCGTGATAGCTAGGCAGTTGTAATTTCCACAGATTATGTATTTCTGTTGCCGCTATAACAACAAATACTAAAAAGTACGGAACCCTCGGTGCGCGAGTCCGACTCGCACTAGGCCGGTTTTTTTTTCAGTTGTATGTCATTACCCTGCATATCATAGCAGTATAATTTTAGTATAATATAGCAAATGATATAGCCGAGGGATCTGACGAGTAAAATTTTAAACATAAGTATATTTTAGAAGTAAGATAAAATCCCTCGTGACGGGCGTGACGGCCATATCTTCCGTCGCAAGTTTCGCGCGACGCGCCATATCTTTTGTTATTCCTATTAATTTCCTGGCTGCATCGCCTCTTAAGGGAATCCCATGCCCCAATGACCTTCGACCTGAATCCCTTAGTTTTCTAATGTTTTTTGTAGCTTATCATATTAACAGCAACGGCTTTAAGCAATATAGTAACCCAAATTTACTTCAAAGTTCATTGTTTTCGAGATATTTGGCATCAAAGTTGAACAATTTTAGGCCAAGAAACTGGTTTTCTGTCCATAATTTTTGTATTAATTAGTTTAAAATTAAAACCTTAGACAAATTTTTAAAGACGTCAAAGACGAACCCAAATATGTAGATTTCGTATATGTAAGATCTTTCACAGCAATCGAGATACGACAAAAGTATTCATTTCTTTCAAAATCCGGTAGACAAAAAATGGAGATAAAAGATTGAAGAAGAGATACGATTCAAAACTTATCAAATTTCGATAAACACCTCGGGTAGCACCTTAAGAAAACACATTGTTTGCCTTTATGTCAATTTATCATTTATATTGTTAAATGTTGTGTGTCTAACGCTGGAATGCGATGAAGTGGAATACAATAAAAATGTAAATGCAAGTCTTAGATGTTCCCCCAGACGATGACTCAATTCAAAAGACGATAACGTGTCCTAAAGTGTATAAAAGGAATAAATGTTCTTTGGCAGAGATAAACATGCAAATAAACAGTTTAGATAAGTACTTGGCGCTTGTTTTACTGTGATAAATCGAGCGTGCTTCTTAAAACAGGAGACTAAGAGATAGTTGTCTTAAGTTTTTGACAAATAGGTGCAAGTAATCACCATTCTACTATACAATCGAGAATCTACGCAAATGTGCAAATTACATAAATGACTCCTACGAGAATTTGCCACGCCACGACAGATTTGCCCATAAACTTTACAACAAAGCATCAAAATTTCAAAAAAGAAAACAAACGTATCAACTTTACACTCCCATCAGGCTACAAAATGAGTCCCATGGAATGAATTACAAGATGATCAAAGCAAGGCATTGATTTGCAGGCCGAAGTCGAGAGGCCGTTCGAACTTACAATTTGACATGAAAATGATATTGTTATCGGTTTGTATTCATTCGCCCGTGCGTCTCGCTCGCACCAATATATGTACAAATATATTTACATTATATGTATAGTTCCTAGTTACTATAAAAAACAATAGTTGGATGATAATTGTTTATATAAATTATAATTCAATGTGTTAGTCTAAAAAATATATTGTCTTCGGTTACCGCGATAGTTACTCATGAAATAAAACTATGAAAACGGATTATATCGCGTATATTGAATTTATAATACATCCCGACGTTTCGAACTCTTTACAGCGTTCGTGGTCAACGGGTGACTGAGGAAAAATTACAAAATGCAAAAATACCCACATACTAAAATAATGAACAATCATAGACTACAAACTTTAAGGCTAGTACATGCAAAATCGGTTCATAAGGCTAGTCATACACTATAATTATTTTTCAAAGATATATATATATACGCGATAAAAAACTATGCCGGCTCCAACCCTACACCACGCGATACAACCCGTTATACGCGATATAATCCGTTTTCATAGTTTTATTTCTAAAAAATATAGTTAAACATAAGATACTTTAGTAGGTACTTAACTACTTAAGTAAGTAATACATACATAAAGCAGTATTTTTTTTCTATTTGGTACATTTATGTACATATTTTTAAAAGCATTTACACTAGTATAGTACACCTTACGAGTGTGAACCTCCGTTCTTTTTGTTATTTTCTTTTGTTGTATTTAATAATTTAATAGGTACGGTTTAATACAACTGTTTGGTTTCTAAATAAAAAATACGAGCCAAAATGCACGCGCGAATGATAACAAAATGACATCATTTTGATAACAAAATGACATAATTTTGACATCAAAATGTAAGTTTGAATTGTCGTCCGAGTTTATTCTGGAAACTCGCTTCATTTCCGAGATTACGCGAGATCGGGCGGAACGAGAACTTTTTACGAACGCCCGTTTAATGGAACACCGGTGTGTATTTTTACGAGAATTGCATGTTTTCTTTCTTTCTTTTTCTTTGATTTAAACTTACAAACGTTAAAGGAGGTTTTTATATGTTTCAGCTCTTCTTACACAAAATGCATTTTAAATTCGAAACCTAGAGGCGTATTCTGATAATAATAATAAGTTACGATTGTTACGAATTTGATCTAATTATTGTCATCATTTGACAATAATGCCGTAAACGAGGGTAGTTTCTCGCCCCCCCTGCCGCCCCCGGCGCCCGCGCCAAATCATCGGGCGCGGAGGGCTGCGGCCCGCAGTCTGCGCCGGTCCGTCACCGTCGACGCAAGCTCCTGATGATGTCCTCGGTACGGAGTGAAACATGTCGAGCGTTTTCGACTTAAATGAGTGACCCGTTATTAATATGTTTAATAATTTGTTATTGGTATAATTTTGATGTGCCAGTGTCAAACGTGACGCTTTTGGTTAAAGAAATATCACTTTTGATTTTTGACACTGAACGACCATATCCATAACAAATCCAGATCAAATTCATAACCTGTACTGTAATCAGAAAACGCCTCATTTCAATGGAAAGAGTTGCATTGCGAAACAAAATAAAGTTTTTTTTTTATAATTTTATTATAATAATTATTTTCACAGGCTAACTTTGGGTTTTTGCGCAGCTGTAGTAGTACTAGTTACTTTCATTCACCATACATTACATAGTGTGATGTCTACTGGGATATATTTTACCTATTCCACGTTCCGAAATACGCCTTTCCCAATTAAGGAAGATCAAAGCCCGGAAACACGTATTTCGAGCGGTTTGATAATACCATACAGTAACTTAGAGCGGTACTGTCATAGTAAATTTTGTAACACCAGTAAATTCACTGCCATCTGTCGACACACTTTAAAACAAAAAATGAAGATTTATAAAAATACGATAAAATGTATTTAAATATGGATAAATGTTTTTTTTTATTTGCATTAATTATTTTTATGATTTTGACCCATGTTTTTTTACTGATATGCGTTAAAATTGTTAAATAACAAACGAAACCGTCAACGCCATCTATACGACAGTAGGCCAAAGCTAGTAGCGCCCTCTGAACGAGAATCAAATTTTCTTGATTTTCGAGGCACGTTTTTTCCTTAGACTGTATCCATCTATTACGGAGTTATATCTATCTTTGATAATACTACATCTGATCACGACAGACGCCAGTTTAGCAAAGCAACAATGGTTACTACGAGGTCCACGAGGCATAAGCTAAGGTTGTCAGGATGTTTAGGACGCCGTCGCTGTGTCTGTTAATTTTCTTGATAAAATGAGTGACGTTCGCCGCTGCATTACTACCGCGAATGACATTTAATTCGTCAGTCAATTTATCAAGGAAATTGACAGATAGGTATACCAGAGGTATCATCACCGCTGCAGTAATGTCACAACAGTTAAGTAAACGCTACAGCTTACATCCGAATATCACGTTAAGATTAAAACCAGAACTGTACCCTCACCATGAGTATTATGCGGCCTTAAGAGCCCATCAACGTGCTCACTAGCGCCACTGCTAAATAATTGTGATTATCCCAAATTAACGATAGTTATTAAAAAAAAGGGGGCCGCTACTTACTGTAAGTATTTTGTATTTAGGTACCTTTTGAATACATTATAATAGTTTTTACTTTTCTGGATTCGTCGATCTATGAACTTAAAACTAAAACGGCCGTTGAACGCACAAGATTGACGAATCCAGCAACGTAAAATAAAAACTATTATATTGTATTCAGAAGGTACCTAAATACAAAATACAGTACGTAGCGGCCCTCTTTTTTGAATATCTATCGTTAATTTTAAATAATCACAATTATTTAGCAGTGGCGCTAGTGAGCACGTTGATGGGCTCTTAAACGCTAGCGACTGCGTCAACTTAAACGCAATGCATCTGCTCCAAGCTCCAAGGGCCTGACACTCTTTGATAGAGAAAGATAGTCTTATTGCGATTCCTATAAGAGGAAAGAGAAAATAGTGCCATGCTTTGTCCTTATCACCGACCGAGTGGCATCATAGGTAGGAGGCGTGGTGAAATACCGAAATTAATAAGAGTGAAAGAGAAAAAATCCTATGCTGCCCAAATTTTATATGAATATTCTTTCTCTTACCCCCGGTCGCTCGGTGGCGCGTCTATAACTACTTGTATATACTATGTCTATGATCTGCTCGCTTGCACCAATGTTAGTATCAGTACACAGTAGGTAGTGAGTGAAGTAGTTTACGCAGTCGCTAGCGAATATATCAGACTCGTGGTAAGGATACTTACTAGTTACTCGAATATTCATATTAGGTTTTTCTTTCCAAAAATCCATTTTAATATTAACTATTTCTATAGCTTAAAACAAATTTCAAAAACCCACTTTTGTCCTCTGTAATCACAAATTGGCGAACCACAACACAAGCCGCTTAACAAACAAATAAATTTAAGCTCCCAATCGACGCCTGCCTGAAAAGCGAAATGAGTAATTTTGAGGGGTGGCGCGTCACCGTCCGCTGGCGCCGACGTGCTATTAATTTGTTTCGAACAATCAGGTGCTTTTGATAGAAGGTGGCAACCCTAACCGCGCAAAGCGAAACCCACAAAGTGTATTTTGTTCATTTCGATACGGATTTGCGTTGGATAGATTTTGGCTTAGAGCAGGTGTGAAAACATAAATTGTTAATTGTATATTATTGTTGTTCGATATCATTTTGTATTGTCAAAGTCCCAGTTATTGTATCACAGATCTAGAATGATGCTACGTTGCTACGCTTAGTTTATTGAAATGTGGAAAAGGCTAGTCCTCACATAGTTATATACCTACATTTCATGAGTGTAAAAGAGGCAGACTGCAAAAATGTGACCGTTTTTGCACTTCATAGCGGCCGATAGCGTACCAAAACGAAAGGTTAGCGGACCGTAAACTACGAAAAGCTGTGTGTCAGCATGGTTGCATTTTTATCACCTGTCACTATGCCTGTCACTTTCGCACTATACTTGTTAGAACGTGACAGGCTGACAGGCATGGTGACAGGCGATAATAATGCTACCGTGCTCAGCCCGCAGGAGATAAAGTGGGTGATTATATCTTGCGATAAATATTCTATTTCAAAAGCAAATAATTTACGCAATCACATAATATTAGTGAATGGTGGTGACCAAGCGCTGGTGGCCTAGCGGTAAGAGCGTGCTACTATTCGGAGGTCGCGGGTTCGAACCTCGGCTCGTACCAATGAGTTTTCGGAACTTATGTACGAAATATAGCCGCTTTTCGGTAAAAGAAAACATTATTAGGAACCCGGACTAATACCAATAAGGTTTAGTTTACCCTCTGGGTTGGATGGTCAGATGGCAGTCGCTTTCGTAAAAACTAGTGCCTATATGCCAATTCTCGGGATAAGTTGCCAAGCTCAGGGGAGTATGGGGCCGCTCCCATGAGCCGGGGCATAAGCTGGGACAACGCAAGGAAGATGATGACATAATATTACTGAATATTACTGAATTCAATACTTTCAATTACGCTTAACATCATTCGTTTTGGTCGCACTTTTTATATTTGAGAGGCAATCTTGTAAATTCTAGATTTGCATTGTTGCGCGTAACTATATATGTAAATACAAAAGAAGTTTAGAATAATAGTTCGTACACACCACACAGGCTTCGTGCATTATCGAGCTAAGGATGCGAGAGGACGCAAGGGGCAACTCCCCCTTGCATTTTTACCAATTCCTTGGAGGTTGTAAGATTGCTAATACGTTTGATGTCCAATATTATACTACAATAGCTCTATTGTACAATCGGTATCAATAGCAGTGGGTGAAATAACGCGCCAAAAGAATCTGCCACTCTCGAATACTTTTCCAAATGAATATGTGTATCTCTACAGCTTGCTTTTTAAAGAATAGTCTAAGGCACTAGTCCCACCAAAGGCGAAGAAGCGATAAGCTATCGACTATTTTCTCGCTCAAGAAACGAACAAAAGATTAGAGATTCCGTGTCGGTGGAAGAGAGAGATTATATTTATATGTAGTTGTAGCTTTTATCGCGAGTAAAGAGTGTAAGTAGGACTCTCGCTGGCAGTGTGAACAGCCAGCGAGAGTCCTACTTACATTCTTTACTCGCGATAAAAGCTTTCAACGATTTATAAATACTTAAGTATTATAAAGTATTTATTATAAAGTATTTATAAATAATAAATACCAACTATCGATCATTCTACAGTACAGCGTGGATTTGAGTGCACGTATTAGTTATGAATTTAAAACAATCATTTGAACGTTTGAACTATCATTGTGATCTAGCTCGGACGACGATGATGATGTATTTTATAAAACCATGTGTGTAGCTGCAATTTTGAAGAGACGGAAAAAAGTGATATTTTGTAAAGAAAAACAAGAAGAATTTGGATGCAAAAAGTTAATTATTTCAGAAAAGAATACAGTAAATCCAAACTGTTCTACAAGTTCGAACATGATCAATTTCGTTCATATTTATATTATTATGATCACATATACGCGTACAAAATATTGCTTGGCAATGGTTTGCGATCCAAACTTCATACAAAAGTTTTTTTTGTTCCTAGTTGCGTCGACCGCCTCTCGTAGGGCGAGTAATCGCCCACTGAATTCGAACACTCGCTTTATAGCCGCAAGCGACAAAACTATCAGAACTACACTCGCTTCTCGCTGCTCGCTAACTCGTGTCTACTTTCTAGCTCTAATCGCTTCTCGCTCATCGTCGGTGGTGGGACCAGTGCCCATTGACACATCATGAAATGATCAATTCTAAGATCTGGCCACGACATATCTAACTTGTCGGCGGTTCGACTCGCGCAAAAAAATATATTTACAATTTTAAATATTTCGAATTTCATTTCGACAAAACAGGCAGCTAAAAGTATTAAAATATCCGTAGTTTTCTGACTTACACGTATTTGCCTAAAAGCCGCATTTTAACTCAATCAATTATAACTTGGAAATGGATTAAATTTACGCTTCCATAAATTGAAATCTCGCATACATTTGAGAACATAGGCACATAGGTACGGTCAAAGTATTAAATTTCGACACAGGCAAAATACCAAAAATATGTATTACGACCTTATTGCTAATATAATTTTACACATATTTTTTTTCAGTAACTACCGTAGTACAACACGTTTAAATAGTTTTACCCTATTTATTAACATAGGCAAAAATAAAAACCTTCGACTCTCTAGTGCCCAATTTTTTTCCATCTCTTATGGCTGTTCCATCGGTTTGCTGCTGTCTTTGTCACATTTCGCAAGAAAGAACGGAAAAGAACATACGCGCCAAGTGTCAATTTTGACCGAATTTTGTCGGTTTTTATTTATTTTAAAAACGTTACCTTACAATATCGAAATTCTAAAGCTATGAAATTACTATTTATGTTAAGATTGTTTTTTCTTCTGTTTTTGTTTATAGTATCACATAATAAATAACCGAGTAAAGTAGGATTAAAAGTCCGAGTTAGAGGTGACTTTGTGAATTAATTGTATCGAGCGAAGTGTCATAATTCGTGTATCGGAAGCTATGTTGTTAAAGATAATATAGTCAAGAACTACATATATTTTTTCCACGTCTACGGATATCAACGCCTCTTAGAAAAACATGATCATATAAGGAGATTTTTCGCCTTCTGGCTCAGGGAACCGCCTTATATAAAAAAAGTTACTAGTCATCATCAGTATTTTTGCACTTAAAAAACTTTACAGCCTGAAATACATAAATTAATATTATTACATCAATTAAGTACATAATTTAGAATGGTTGTGTAAGATTAATTAGATCTGAACAATAGGCAATTAAACATTTGCATAGCTCTGTTAACAGCTTACCTCAATCCATATCAGAATAATTACAACACTACAGTAAGTACCTAACTACTAATTAGCAATATAGGTACTCGTACGCACCACATACCTACTCAATCTACTCATGCACAACATTGTAACTAATGTTATAATTATAATTTCAGACAAGGGGAGAAATGTCATGAAACTTGTCGCCAGCGTCTGCGAGTGAAGTGGCGAGACTTTTTTTAGGGTTCCGTACCGAAAGGGTAAAAACGGGACCCTATTACTAAGACTCCGCTGTCCGTCTACCGTCTGTCCGTCACCAGGCTGTATCTCATGAACCGTGATAGCTAGACAGTTGAAATTTTCACAGATGATGTATTTCTGTTGCCGCTGTAACAACAAATACTAAAAAGTACGGAACCCTCGGTGGGCGAGTCCGACTCGCACTTGGCCGGTTTTTTTATGATATAGGAGGCAAACGAACAGACGGCTCGGCTGATGGTAAGCGATTATCGTCGTAATACCAGACTTCGCTCGACATGTTTGGTAACAGCGCGCGACACAAGTCGCCAGTGTGCGTCGCCACCAGTAGGTATGTCAGGCGAAGTATCGCGATGATGCACGACTTCGCCTGACTTCGCTATCTTCTCAAGTCGCGCGTTGTCGCCAGATATGTCAAGCGAAATCGCTCGATTTCTGACTTGTCGCTACGTGTCGCGGACAGTTGTCTCCTAGTGTATACATCATCATCATAATCATCATGTCAGCCGCTATATCCCGCATCTCCACAATGACCGGTCTTGCGCTGCTCTAATCCACCGGCTCTCCGCGACCTTAACCAGATCGTCGGACCATCTTGTTGTGGGTCTTTTCCTGCTGCATTTTCCGGTTCGCGGTCGCCACTCAAGAACCTTTCTGCCCCATCGGCCATCGGTTCTGCGAGCAATTTGACCAGCCCACTGCAACTTAGGCCTGGCAATTCTCTGAGCTATGTCGACAACGTTGGTTCTCCTGCGGATCTCCTCATTATTTTAGTATATACCTGACTTTAGGTTATTTTTACGTTCTCCCACTTTTCAGCTGGCTCGCACCAAATAGGATAGGCCTAGCACAGGAGTGGCACGACCCGGGCCCTCATGGGCTCTCACGGGCGAAGTCCGAGATACTGTTGCGCGGTGGCGCAGCTCGCAGGAGTGCCTGTGCTGTGGTGATAACTGACGTCACAGCAAAAGGTTTATAATAATGTTCTAGCGAGACAAAGACATTGAATTTTTAAACTATTTTCAAGTGGTTTAGTGTTGTTTCGGCGCATCAACTATTTGACCGAAAAATCTATCCACGTAATATTCCTTCTCTAAATAATGTTATTTTCTATGTTTCAGTTTATGGTGTAAGTATGTTAAAACATTCAAGACCCCAACTGTTAAGTAAACCTAATAAACAGAAACTATGTATAAATAACTTCACGGTTTAGACTCACTTGTTTTAGTCACT
Source organism: Cydia strobilella (assembly GCF_947568885.1). Classification (NCBI taxonomy): domain Eukaryota; kingdom Metazoa; phylum Arthropoda; class Insecta; order Lepidoptera; family Tortricidae; genus Cydia; species Cydia strobilella. The sequence goes on from NC_086048.1 coordinate 3,648,572, forward strand.
CGCGCGACATGTTTCGGAGAGCCCGTCTCCTTTCTCAAGCATTAATAGTGCGAGCAGCGTTCACGACGACTGTGTATTGTTTTTTATTGTTAGTATGTCTCACAACAGTTTAAATTCGATTAGAAACTATGTATATTAGAAGCCCGATTTATTGGCGACAGGACAGACCTTTTGAGCAAAGATAACTCCGTAATAGATGGATACAGTCTAAGGAAAAACCGTGCCTCGAAAATCACGAAAATTTCATTCTCGATCAGATGGCGCCACTAGTTTTGGCCTACTCTCGTATAGAGGGCGTTGACTGTTTCGTTTGTTATTTATAATTTTAACGCATACCAGTGAAAGAACATGGGTCAAAATCATATACAAATAATTAATGCAAGTAATAAAATAATTTATCCATATTTAAATACATTTTAACGTGTTTTTATAAATCTTCATGTTTAGTTTAAAAGTATGTCGATAGATGGCAGTGAATTTACAGTGGTTACAAAATTTACTATGACAGTACCGCTCTATCTTATTATATCCTCATTGTTTTGAGTAACGAGTCACTCAAACCTGTTGGTCAATAAGTTGATTCGCCCGTTTACCCATATCTTCAAATCTCCATTGACATTTTTCTGGGACGTCATGCAGTTATCTGTGTCTGCGACCGTGGCTAGTTAACTACATAGGCTTACAAAAACAAATAACATTGGCAACGTTTCTACTTATAAGCATAGAGTAACTTATACTAGAGCGGTACTGTCGTAGTAAATTTTGTAACCCCAGTAAATTCACTGCCATCTGTCGACATACTTTAAAACTAAAAATTAAGATTTATAAAAATACGATAAAATGTATTTAAATATGGATAAATGTTTTTTTTTTATTTGCATTAATTATCCGGACCGGACAACCCTTTCCGCGATAAAACCCTTTCAATGGGCGACACTTAAACACGGCTAACACATTGAAAGACTTTCCCTTTTGAACTGCAAGCCCATTCATACCCTTACCTTTGACTAACCCTTACCGAAAAGCTAACCAAAAATAAGACTAGCTCTTAATAAGGGTTACCCTTATCTTTAAGCGCTTTTTATAAAGGTTTCCCTTTGCGTGAAAGAGACAGGATTAGTATATATCTACGGTAGTGTATGAAAAGGAAAGAAAATACGTGCCTAGTCAAAGAACGCCGCCGTCGCCGCCGACGATCGCTCGGATTCGAAGTAATGTGTGCTTTATGAACAAGGCAGACGACTTAAATTAGCACGCTTATATGCTAAAAGGGAAGCCCTTTATAAGGCTAACCCTTATAAGCAATATGCAAGGTGTTGGTGAGCGGATGATAAGGGTTTTGTAAGGGTATTTGGGCTACCGATTACTCAAATGTGGTAGCTTTATATAAGGGTTTTTAAAACCAAAACAAAGGGTTTCGTCCGGCAAAGGGTATGGTGAGTTAAGCCTTATGCAATACCCTTATAAAACCCCGATAAGGGATAGCGGGCCGGTCCCTGGTTAAAATTGTTAAATAACAAACGAAACCTTCAACGCCATCTATACGACAGTAGGCCAAAGCTAGTAGCGCCCTCTGAACGAGAATCAAATTTTCTTGATTTTCGAGTCACGTTTTTTCCTTAGACTGTATCCATCTATTACGGAGTTATATCTATCTTTGTTATAAGTAAAACCGAATTGTGGTACAACCTAAATCTTTCACCGAAAATGAATAGGTTAACTTAACATCGAAGTGAATTAATGACACGTCAGCGCCAGTCGGTACACATGCCACAATCATATTACGTTTGCTTTAAGGATTACATTATGTACCTATGTCAACAAAACCTTACATTTAGTTAGCATGGGATTTTGAACCTTAAAGTGTGCAGTAAAGAGGTACTTAAATTTCTTACGAGTTACTCATATGGGAAGTTAAATACTCAATATGCCGAATTTGCATGGCAAACATTTTAGGAGTAATATGTAGATAGTGCTTTTGAACTACCTATAATATAAGAAATGGGGGTGCTTAAGGCTTATCCGTATTACATAAATAGGCAGCGATAATAGTTATTTGTGCAACAAGAGAGGAAAGTTGGTTTTTCTTGCGAGTGTTTATTTTGAGTCCCGAGAAAGCGAAAGATTCTATAATTAAATCTTGAGCGTAGCGAGGGACTCAAAAACACGAGATGTAAAATAACTTTGCTCTCGTGTTGCACACATAATTTTTCACCTCAGTAGTGAGAACATATTAAAGGTTAAAATGTATTTCGAATTACACAGAATAAACAGAAAAAAAAAGTATTATAATATGTACGATACGATAAAATACGAGACGAGACCGGACCGGACCGGACCGGACCGTACCGTACCGTGTACCATAAAAAAAAAGTAATAAGAGTATGAAGTTCATGGCCTTCACTAAATTAAAAAGCTACATTGTTTCACTCCCTGGAGTGAGGAAAGTCGCACTTTCCTCACTCCAGGGAGTGACGAAAGTAGGCTTGTTCGAGCTGCTGAGGTAAAAAATAAATAGACAAATCAATGACAAGTAAAAACATACAAAGATAATACGGGGTGTAATGTTTTGGGTGATAAAAGATATAGGTACATTATTATGATACACGACTTTACTCATTATTGTAAGCAACTTGTTATGAGAGGAACCCTGAAATCGCAAAAAAAGAGATCAGGTATTCCATACTAATTCGATAATTGCATGGAAACCACTTTTTTGTGATTTTAAAGTTACTGCTGTAGTAAAAGTCGATCATAGCAATGACATCAATCGCGTTCGCGTACCTGAAAAATTACACCCAGTATACCTACGTACTTAATGCGCTTTAAAGGGTGAATCTTCTAATCCTTCTGTGCACACATGCTTAGAGTTATAGTCTAGATCTGAACTGTATGCTAATATTGTATTAATTTCTGAAATTGTCTGTAACTTGTTTTGTGAGTCAAATAAATAAAAATAAAAAATAAAAATAAATAAAATCAACTATTTCTAGTTGTTTCTGTCCCGTCAGCCAGCGGACAATAGTAGCAAAGTTTGTTAGAAGAAATAAACAAATTCTACAAACATGTTTGGTAGATAAGAGATGACCCATTATGGAAAGGGCTTTAAACTGCCACAAAAAATAATGTTTAGATAATTTTAATGTCATAAAACCCAGGTTTAAGGAGTGACCCAAGGGACCGTTTCCATGTCAACCAGTGTCAAGAAAATGTTGATTTACCCTAAAACTGCTGTCGTTAACCGGGTACTATCAACCTAAAATGATATGAATGTCATAAAATAAAGCACATTAAAGTGTAATGAAAATAAAAGTTCAAATAGATAGAGTAAAAATAAACCTACAACTAATAAATACAAACGAAATGTCAACGCAAAGCTAAGCCTTCCCCGAAACCAATTCAAATCTAAAAATAAAGGCCACATATTAACATCGGCATGTTGTCTATAAAAACCAATAAGAGCCAAAATAAACGCGCCTGCGAGCACACAGCCAGGGGTAGACACAAACATTTGCTTATTTCCCTTGCTGGCATAGATTACGTAAGGGTACCTATTAAAATAGATACGAATGCGTGGGTTTATTTGTAAACAGTGTTTTTAGACCTATTTTATAAGTATTCATTGGCTCGGTGTTTTTTTAAATATTGTAGTGCCAGTTTATCATGTAGGCTAAACTGGGAAATGGACTGTCGCCCGCAGTATTTCCGGACCGATACGACCCTCAAACCTCCAATAAAGAAGCGTAGCGTACACCTCATCTTAAAAGTTAGCAAACTCACTTGCCCTCTGTATTTCAGTAGTTAGTAATGGTAACTGCTTACCATTAGTCTGCTCATTTGCCTCCCATATCATAAAAAGTTTAACCCATTCACAGGAAGGCTAAGTCGTAGCAATATCATAGTTTTCCCGATATGCAACAAAAGTGATTCGTAAAATCCTGACGACAATATTATCATGAATAGAAGTACTTTAGGGTGCAGGGAGACACAGGCTTACACTTGTCTCTTAAACATCAACAAACCAAATTTTCATAAAATTGAGTCGAACGCTTTCTTACTACCGTAATCAAATAAACCTGACCACGCGCCATGTTGCAGAATTTCACTGGAACTAATTTTTTCATACTATACTGAACTGTCACCCTATTGACCCTATACATGAGAATGAACAGCGCCCTCTTGACAATGATCATATATTACTGGTCAAGCTTTACCTATATAGTAATAAATAATAAACATTTTGTTATTAGTTGTTACCGAGTGACGCATCTGTGTAAAAATAATTGGTTCCAGCTTGGAACATGACAGTGCGACATCTATATCGTGATTTTTCCGGCGAAATTTTTGCGAACCGAGAAACGTATTTATTTTCCGTTATTGGTCATTTGAAGGAATGGATGACCGCTTTGTGTGAATTTGGAAATATATTGGTGGAGGTGGATTTACGGTGGTTAAGCCATTTGTAAAAATTAAAATGGGTGGATCAACATTTTTTTGTGTTGAGACAGAAAATGTCCCGTTGTCCAAGGGACAATAGTGGCACTATCACCTTCTATTAACATGCTCAGTAAGAGTAGATGCCCATTATAGAAATGGCTTGTAACTACTAACCACAAAAATGCAAGTTTGGTCAATTTATTTATCCTTCAATTTGGGAGATAGCACCACCGAACTAGGGCAAAGATCGATATCTTAAGAACAGTCCCAATAATGCTATGTATGTTAACAAAAGGTCCAGTTTTCATGTCCAGGCCATCTGACGTTTGGAGACCTCGAGGAACCGCCGCCATCTTGGAAAACGTTTTTCATCCTTTATAAATTCGACTTTTACTTTGAATCTACGCACTTTATGAAAATATAGTCTAAGGCTGTTGTCTAAGCTTATTAAATTCTACACAAAAGGTACTTTATACCTTGGTGGAATAAACGCATATTCTAATCGCTGAACTCGCAAAACCTATGACTTTGACTGACGTATTTACCAATTGTAGGTACTTAAGTACCAATTTCCAATTTAACTTAAACTAAACCATCATAAAATTATATTTAATCGGCTTACATGAGACCTATCAAGTGTTATTACAGCTTTTCGCCAACTGAAGTCAATCCGATTAATAGGAATCGATCTGGTTTGAAAGACCTATTATGCCTGAAATAATTTCATAAAAATCACCTAAATAGACATCGATAATAAACATCAATACTGGGAAAATTAGTTGTATTAAGTAAACTGAAATAAATGTCATATACTAAGAAAAAGTCTGACTGACTGGAGGAAGGATTGGGAAGAAGAACGTGGAAAATAAACTTTATTTAATGTTAAAGAGAAACGTTGAAACACCCAGAAATATTATTGATCCATTAAAATGCTAAATGTTATTTGGGAAGAAGCTGAGCTAAGAGCCAATTTGTAAAATAATCTACTTATTAAGGATGACTCACGTTAGACCGGGCCGTGTCCGGGCCGGAGCTTCCGGCGCTTCGTTTTCTATGGAAAGCACCACGTCACCTGTCATGTTATAGAAAAGTAAGCGCCGGAAGCTCGGGCCCGGACACGGCCCGGTCTAACGTGAGTCATCCTTTAAGCAGTTATTATCTAGTATTAACCAGTTACCTACCAATGATGCAAGCCGAAGTAAGTTAAAATGCAACCAACACGTACCGGCAGTAATCAGGTTTAATTAAAAATTTCCACTGATGAGATTTGCGAGACCAGTCGCACGAACATCGCTGCAAAAATTAATTCCCTAGCAAATTTGCGCTTACCCTATTTTTTAATGATTTATGTAAATATTTTTAGTGTAGTGAATTCTTCTTTCAATGAAAAGGTTAGAAAATACAACTTATTTTGTCTTGTTCTCGGATACTCTGGTCACTAGCACTGGTACGTTTTTGCCTCCAAAAAGCCGGGACGATCAATAAGTACAGATCGTTTAATTTTTTTGCTTGCTCGTCAACCTTTTCATAAAACAGTAGTAAAATAGCGAACGATATAAGAAAAGGTTTGCCGACTGTTTGTCTTGATCCCACAATTTACATCGGATTCGCCCGAGGTGCGGAACTTCGCAACCTTCTTATATTTAGAGAGTGATGCTCATTTATTCATGTCTCTTATAAACCATGGCACCATTTCATCCCTTGGCCATTCTACTACTCAGGCCCACTTGCACCATCCCACTAACCCAGGGTTAAGCGGTTAAACCGTCAACCCAGTGTCAAATTGTACTGGTAACCATGGTAACTCCAGGTATTAAATGTAAGGTAATGTGTTAAATGTGTAACAGTTAAATTGAATATGTACCTATTACCTGATGACAAGTAACTTGGCGTTATGAATAAACTATCTGTATCTGTATAACCGGTTAACTCCGGGTTAGTGGGATGGTGCAAGTGGGCCTAATGGTTTTAGCTGAAAGCTTGGCTTTTACAAAATACAGAATGCTGACCGTAATTCTAAAATGGTATTAGTAGAAATCCCAACAAGGCCTAGTTTGCCCTAGTTTAAAAGGTCAGATAGCTTACGCTATCGTAAAAAGAACCTGCGAAAATTATTTTGATTAAGTTACCGAGCTTACTCTAGGTCCTTTTAATATGAATATAATGACAAATGAGAAAAAACAGTTCTACATGAAACCGGTAGATATTTAGTTTCACTCTGAAGACTTCGTTTTCTATAGAAAACATCACGTGATCACCGGTCACTCGTCATAGAAAACGAAGTGTTGGTCGCCTCGGCCTAGACCCGGACCGTTCTAGCATGAGTTATCCATTATTCTCCACATAGGTATTCTAGTTATTCAAACGACAACATTTCATAGATATAAAATGAAAGTAACTTCATAAATATAAAACACTTGCTATCAGTCAAACTTGAGACGTACCCAAATTCCAAACTATACGTACAGTCAACAACAAGATATAAAGAAAACATTAACCATATGATTTGTACAAGCCTTATCTCTTTTCTTATAGAGTCGAGTTTCGTGCAAATGTTGTGCAACAATATGAACTTGTGCTATTGGTTGTATAGCCACCTATCTTGTGAAACAGACGACAAAATAAATATGTAGCTAACTTTCCTCATGTAACGGGAAACGTGTAAAAAATTCACCGTAATGTCACTGAAAATAATGTCGGCTATAAAACTTTCATATTACTTACGTACAACCCAGGTGAGGTTATATCATGTTGTGAGATATTTTAGAAGTATTATATATCTCAAAATATTTAGATCAGTACGGTTTTACTCACTATTATTTTTAGTCGCTTTTGGCGACATGTTTCGGATTCTTTGGGAATTTTGAAATATGTCTCACGATAGTTTAAGTTCGATTTTATATCTCCCACCATTTATCTTATAAAAATATACCTATATTCATCGATCTCTACATATCACTGAATATCTCACTACGGCTCTAGATAGATATGTATTTTATTTAATATACTTATTTTAGGAAATGGCATGAAATCAAAAAAATCACGTTAGTTGTGTGGGAGCCCCCTTAAATATTTATTTATTTTATTCTGTTTTTAGTATATGTTGTTATAACGGCAACAAAAAATACATCATCTGTGAAATTTTCAACTGTCTAGCTATCACGGTTCATGAGATACAGCCTGGCGATAGACGGACAGACAGACAGACAGACGGACAGCGGAGTCTTAGTAATAGGGTCCCTTTTTACTCTTTGGGTACGGAACCCTTACAATATTAAATCCAGATTAGTGAAGAAAACCGTTGAATTTCCGCACTAGGTGGTTATCCCACAAGTAAGGGTTGAAATCGTGCTTGAAATCCTGTCCAAGGCCAAAATACCTCGTGATTTCGTCGCGGGTGTCGGATTACGCTGTTTCTTTCTTTGCCTTATCTTCTTATAGTAATGACGTTGCTCTGTAGTTCGGTAATACTTGAAGTACCTACCATATTGTTGGTAGAAGAAAAGGGCAATTTCCGATTGCACCCTTATTAACCTTTTCGACGCCGTGTCAAACAAAACCGCAAAAACGCCCTGTGTTTCGATCCAATTTACGAGGACCGTCTTCACGGAGCAACCGAGCCTCTCAGAGTTGCAGGCGTCCATTATTATTATTTGTTTATTTACAATAACGGTTTACTCGTACACCAATTACACTTGCAATCTATGTAATATTAACACACACACAAGTAACAGTGTAGAAATTATTTTTCAGCTCTTTCACTCATTCATAGTCTCACAGTAAGCGAGGCACCTGGACGCTAGCTTAGACCAAGAATCAGTAAATATATCTACTTGTAGATCGTTACTCAAAAGCCCGTTCAACGAGCTGATCATATCTGCACTTACCTGCACTGTTTGACAGCTGCAGGTAAGGGCGCCGACGAGATCTGTTCGAAGGAACAATAATGCGGTTGAGGGTGTTGTGCAGTCGCTGTTAATCAAGTTTCGGAGCACCTTAGTCAATATAAGCTGCAGCGATGCTTAACATCAGGAAGGCCGTAGGTATACTGGTTTGCAACAACTGTCAGCAATCCGTCTAAGACGTGCAGTAACTTTTTTAACTGTCTCCCGCCTAGTGCAGCCATTCATTTTATTTCCTCTATCTATAAAAAACTTTAACCAATCCCATAAGACGCTCACTCCGTGCAACTTTACTGCACTGCTACATTCACATTGCCTGCAGTCTCAAGCGTTCGACATACTCGTAAACCAGGGGGCCGAAATTAAACTCAAAAATCAAAATATTAAGATCACTACGGTTACACTCACTAGTATTATTAGTCGCTATTGGCGACATGTTTCGGACCGGTCGGGAGCGTTTATGTCAGTGAAACTGGTGGTAGCCGCACTGGCGGTTCATTTTGTATTCACTCGTGTCTAATATTGCATTTTTCATAAAGTGATACGTTGAACCAAAAGTGAAGCAAAAGTGCAGAAAGAATTCATTAGTCACAGTAGTGAAACGATCCAACAATGTTAGACATTTTGATTTGAGCAATTTATCGAATTTATCTGGGGCGTTAAATTTTCTTCTTGCAAACCATAGTCCTACATGCCACTGACATAGCCACTAGCAAACTTAACGATAGTAATTACAGTCCTCCGCTTAATGAACGTCCCGTTGCAATTAATTCCTGAAAAAGCTCGTGTAAAAGCGTCTTTCCCGGTTACCAAAGCAAATAGCTTAAATCGAATGTGCTTTTAAACCTATATTAAACAAAAACTTAACTGTGTGTCAAATGTTTGTACAAATTATGATGTTGAATAAATGTATTTTCTTTCTTTCTTTCTTAACGTCGTTGTCGATGTTGGCAGTTCTGTTATTCATTCGATTTTGATGAAAGTAGCGAATGTTATTTTTTTCTGCCCTTTTTGGGATTAACGCAGCGTACTACGTAGGCGAACAACACGCAAACGCGAAGCGGCGCGGCGCCGCGCGGGGTGAATCAATCCCTTGATACCAAGGAGAGAGGTTAAAGAAGCTGTGGTTATCTGATTGACTAAGGTGCCTATATTTGTATTGTATGTTGCTTTATATTTTTCTACTTCTTTCCAATTTTTAGTGTATTTTCCCCATTCCTTTTTGTGTAATATATTATATGTTTATCCTATTAATTTTGTATGTATTTATATCCTTTATCTTTCTGGTACCTTGTTGTACATTTTGCTACATTTGTCACCCTCTTTTCACTTTCTCCTCTCATCTACTCAAAGGTTAACTGGAAGAGATCCCTCAAAGGGATAAGTTCGCCTTTGTACATCTTATTATTTGTACCATGTAATTTTTAATGTGTATATTTGTACAATAAAGAGTTTACTACTACTACTACTGCCTATAGAAGTGTCCTACGTGGGCGATCTCGTTGCGAACACGAACGCCGTGGGCCCGCCGCGCCGCGCTGCTTCGCTTCGCGTTCTTGAGTTGTTCGCTTATGTAAGACGCAACGTTAGAATTGAGACCGAATAAAAAGGGTAGATTGTTTCAACGAATAAAGGTAGTCATTAAGGTACCGTACGGATTCAGACTTTATTGGTGCAGTATTGCAGATTGCAGAGCTACATTACACTGCCGACTGCATTGTGGCAGCAAATATCAAAAATTCGGTCAGCAACATCAATTTGTCGGACTAATGTCGCGCTGTAATATCTACTGCCGACTGCAATACTAGACGTTAAAATGACACACGTGAAAAATCTACCAAGAGCTTTGTCTATACAGTGTGTATAAATACGAGACATAAATTAAACCAGATAAAGAATTCATTCCTGTAATCATTAATTATAAGAAGTTTAAATTTACCGAGCAAAAATATACTGCAAACATTACGAGACATGACGTGACATGACATGACATTACGAGATACGAGCTTTTTACAGTAAGCGTTGACACTTGACAGTTACTTTAAAAAGCTCGTATCTCGTAACTTGTGTATTGCTTTACTGTACTGTATAATTTTGTATGGTACATATTTTTTCATTGTATTTCTATGCAAAATTTATCTCAACATACTTCTTAGGTCCTATGCTAACCATCGTTTAAATTAGCCCGTATTGGATTTCCACACTGTATATATTTTGTCTCTGCTTCTAATCAACTAATCATAACAAGTACAAACTGCAAACTCGCACTAATCCGAGTGATGCTCGTCAAAGAGCTGCGGATCAAAAGTTACGCCGCCGCCATAATGCAGACGTTGATTGCAGCACTGATCATTTACTACATTCTAGATGGAGCGTATAGTCACTAGTCAGTCATACTCCGCACTAACGGCCGAAACGAAAGGTTGAAACGAAAGGTCCGATCGCTATGTCTCGCTCCAACTCCAACCTATGGCCGCCGCTCGCCGCTGCCGCCGCCGCGCGATGTCGTGGCCGGGCCTTTAGTGTTCCGCACTTGACAGACTGATCAACGTCACCCGGCGCGCCGCGGCGGTTTACTATACAACAATAAAATTTTGCGAACTCTTTAACGATGACAAACAGTTTGGTGCAACCGACCCTAATTTGAGCAAACTTGATGTTCGTCAAAGGGTTACGGCGTTATGCAGGCTTTGATTGCAGCTGATCACTTTTATTTAAATTCAGTTGAAAACATGGGAACTAATACAAAATTGTGTAGAATCCAACTAAACAATGCGGGTTGGACGATGGCGACCTTACCGACCGAATTATAAATGGAAATACCCGTAGATGTCATATACTAAAGAAAAGGTGACCAATTTTCCGGATTCAAACCGTCGCCAGATTCTTTAGTCTAACGCTAACGTCCCAATTTCTCGAGTACGAGTAGGTCAAGGTCTCTCTTTAATAGAGAAATATAGTCTTATTGCGATTCCTATAAGAGGAAAGGGAAAATAGTGCCATGCTTTGTCTTTATCACCGACCGGACATTTTTTCATGGTCGGGTTATGGCATCATAGCAAGGAGGCGATGGCGAAACACCGAAATTAAGAGTGAAAGAGAAAAAAGATTATGCTGCCATACATGAAACTGTGAATATTATGTCTTTCTCTTACCTCTGATCGCTCGGTTTCATGTATATAACTACTTGTATATACTATATTAAATCACATTTAGAAACGGGTCTAACGCGAATTTATTTTGTTAAATGTGAGTTAATATGTGTTTAAACCGCGAAAGTTTTAAATGTTATATGGTATATACTATGTCTATGAAGTAGGTATATATGCCATCTTAGAAAAAGACTAGGCGTGTTTGGCCAACTCCAACAGCGAGCAGTATATATATATATAGTAATATAGTAGTGGCAGTAGTGTAACTACTTACTACTTATAAACACAAATCGGAATATTTAATAAAATAAATTAAAATGTTTCCAAAGTTATATTACGGAATCTACGGAATACAGTCAATGGCTCACAGGCCTAACTGTTTTCATTACCCACGGGGTGTTTCCACGAGGCGAGTTACTGGCATGCAAGTGATGCAAGTGAGCAAGCTGGTCAACATAATTACTTGCCAGCTAGTTTTCATGCAGATTTGTGTTTTTGCTATGCTAAAATGTAACTTGCGAATTAGTTATACGAACGGTAGAACGAATAGTTGCATCGTGTAGCCTTAGTCCGCCATAGAAATTTGACATTAATTTTGCAAATGCCCTGCAGAGTTAGCTTGGTCCGACTCTATTAATATAATATTACCTACTTAATGTTAAGTTCGCCTTTGTAAACATTCATTGTATTCTTTCTGTATTATATACTTGTTTTGTGCAATAAAGTGTTTTACTATTACTCTACTACAACAGTGGTTGAAAAACACTGTGGCGGGTTTGGGTCTCGCTCGAGACTGTGTTTTCCACCTCTCCTTTATTTCAAAGCATTGAATAGAATATAATTATATTATCGTAATGTATTATTGATCCCATAGCAGGGGAGATTTTTTTTTTTAAATACTCGTAATCATTATTCGCTTGCCTTTGTCCCATCCACTCTTTCGCCCGGCGTCTCATCACTCGCGTTCGTTTTATATCGTCTCTCACACAGTTCATCTACCTTTTCCTCGGTTTTCCTCTCCTCGTACCTCCCTCCACAGTCATTCGTATATTTTTCTCGTCATATGACTTTCATCCCTCCGCATCACGCTAGGAGATTTGTCCTTACTTTTTTGTTATGGGTGCAACTAACAAGCTTCTTCTTCTATACTCATTTCTTATCCTATCCATTAATTCTCATCACACCACACATCCATCTTAACATTCTCACCTTCGCTACATGCAATTTCTTTTCATTCGTCACCTTTAGGGCCCAATCCATACATGACGACAGGTCTTATTATCTAGGACTAAATACGAATATAAATTACCCGTAATAGTGACTATAATATGTTCCTAACTCACCCGTATCGGCGACGATCGTAGATAAACGTGCAATCCGTTATTACGAGTCCGATAGAGGCCGGCATTTGTCGGGCTCTACAGCCGGCGGCCGTAGACTACGCCCCAACGGACTGTGCATTAGAATAGAAGTAGAAGTAGTAATAGAAGTTATACAAAACCGCAGCCAAATAACACTAGACCCTACTCATAGTGTGGTGAGTAAGGTTGCCAGAGCTCAATGAGGGTGCGGAGTGTTAGGGTCGGCAACGCGCATGTAACTCATAAGCTACGGAGCCGTATGCTTGTTTGCCACCGACGTAGTATGAAAAAAAAAATCAGGAAGTTTAAACAACAGAAACCTAACTTACACATGTCACAAAAACACTTTTAGACTAGTATCTTTAGAACTTTATCTTATGCATTTATTAGACTGCAGTTAGACTTCTGATCCTTGTAGTCGTGTTCCGAGGGTTCTAGAAACCTGATACCTGTCAGGCTCTGAATAGTGCCCTTACGTCCACCAGCCTCTAGAATTTCCCATCTACAATGCTCATACATTCGACATCGATTAATCACACCTTTTTCACAAATCCGACTTAAGTGATTGTAACTCTTGGGGCCTGGTACTGGAGTTACTATAGTTACTAGTACAATTTGACACTGGGTTAACGGTTTAACCGGTTAACCCCGGGTTAATGGGACGGTGTAAGTGGCCCTTAGCGTAATTGCACTATTTAATTAATATTAGTATCACCTAAGAGTACGTTTATTAACCTTTACATTGACATATTTTGTGTTTACAAAAAATATAGCGCAAAAGAGAAGAGACATTTTAGATATTATAAAGATTCGGAAACTGCAGTACTTTGGTCATGTATTGCGAAATGACAAATACCACCTCCTTCAGCTGATAATACAGGGGAAAATCCAAAGCAAACGAAAACGTGGAAAACGTACCTATCGTGGCTCAAAAACCTCAGGTGCTGGTTCAAGATGAGCATCAAATCGCTGTTTCGAGCTGTGGCGTCAAAAGTAAAAATAGCCCTAATGATAGCCAACCTCCGGCAGGAGACGCCACCATAAGAAGAAGAAGAAAAAAAAATGATTTATCTTATCGAGTTGTCTTAAATACTCCATCTGGTATAGTAATCTATGCCGCCGGGTTATCGTGGACGTTGGAATTCCAATAATATTTCACTGGATGCTGGTCGCAAGTTATCAGATGGGTGCGGATAGTTTAGCCAAATAAATGATGTTGTAATGTAAAAAAAGAGGATTTTCGTCTGTGAAACATTCAGGAGACACGACGCAAAATGGGCGCTTGGTATTAAAAAGAGCACCGTAGAATGGGGCGAGTAGGGGCAAAACTGACATTCTCACCTCGATAACATTTTATTTTGATATATGCAAACTGAATCGTGTAGGTATATAATAAGTGTTCCGGACGTTTGTATTTTAGAGTTTTTATTTTATTTTGGGTGGTTCCATTTCATAACTTTGACGATACACAGGAAATCCTACCTCACCCCGTAGTCCCTCGTAATTAGGGTGAGATGGGATTTCATACAAAGGTGATTTTGGAAGATTGTTGGATCGATTTTTTTTAATTATGAGTATTACTATTAGCTCCATTTTAAATTGGAATACATTATTTTTGTAGCAGTAGCCTTAAAATCCCATCTCAGCCCCCTTTCATCCCTTCTCTCCCCATTCATAACCCAACTCTCCCCGCGAACCATACTCACCCCATTTTACTGTATTATGCAAGTTTAATAAGTATGTCATTGAGGCTATTCAAATTATAGACGTTAATCTTACAATACAATAAGATTTTACTTACTTTACTTTTAGTTACACGTATGGAGCATATGGTATTATCCACTCATAGAGCGTTTCCACATTGTCGATCCGATATCGGATATCGAATGAACTTTTGTGACACAACAGCTGCTAGAAAATGGCTTAAGTCCTTTTATTTTTGTATTTAAAGAATTTACTTTACTTTTTACTTTACTTTCTTTTGAACAATAAAAAATGACAACAATGATGATATGATGAAATTGATGAAAAATAATAAAATACTATAAGGGCACATTTTTACTTTTTGCTTTTTTGTAATAGTATCCGACATCCGATATCGGATCTGTCAATGTGAAAACACTCTTAGGGTCTCAAAATTGTATTGCAAATCTTTATTTTGATAAAAGCCTTAGCGGGTGAATACATGATAAGCAAACCGATACTCTTGTTAGATGTATATAAATAAAAATATCCGAAGGTTTAAACATGAGCTTGTTCAGTGTTTACACAGATTGGGAACAACGTTCTGTGCTGATCCAATACATCGTAAGTCTATAAGAATATAATGATGACATACGACGTTTTCAATGGTAGACAATCGTAGGATCGGGAATCGGGATATTCGCGACTTGCATTCGTAACACTTAGCGAGCGTAGGTATTGCTTTAGACAAACCATTATAATGTGGTATTTTCTATAAAAAGGGACCTTATTCTCGATGGCGCTTACGCCATTATAAACGATGCCCCGATATAAATACAATGCCGCGCGACGCTGTGCGGCGTAAGCACCATCGACAATAAGGTCCCTTTTCAGAAAATGCCCCATATTGGCTATGGGCGAAGTACGTGGAGGAAATACAAGCGATGATAATCAGGCCAATTCGAACATGCACCTGACTTAGAATTATATCAGTTAGGTGTGTGAAATGAACGCGCGAACGACCAGCTAACTGATATTATAATTGGCCTGGATAATGACGGCGTGGGAAAATTATGAAAATTCATGGGACGACATCTTCAATACTAGTTGACAGGTGTCAGCTACCTAACTAATGAGTCAAAGAATTATCTTGCAAGTAAAAAGTGTATTTTACCTGTCTGGCGTGGTGTCCCATACCGACCAGGGTGGTGTCATAGCATTGCAAGCAAATTATTTTCTTAAGAAAAATTATTAGATATTAGCTTTCATTTTCCGAATTCCGAATAGAGAAACGCTACACTAGCGTATTTTGAGCATCAGCATCTAGTCAGCGCTATGGAAAACGTTGCGTCGAGCGGCAGCTCAGTCACCTAGACTAGTACAGATTTAGTGCATGATACTTTACCATCGTATTATCAGAGAAACACATATTTCCCAAACTTACAAGCGGTATTGAACCTTTAAGTCTAAGAAGAGACTTTGCCTCCTTGTGTGTGTTCTACCGCCTGTGCCCTGCTGTAAAGAATTGTTTGACATGATGCCAACGGCCGCTTTCTATCACCGCACAGCTCGCCATCGGCAGGGCGTTCATCCTCACACTCTAGCACCTAAATGGTCGCGTACTGTGCGGTTTAAGAGGAATTTCCTCCCGCGGACGCTTCGGCTGTGGAATGAGCTCCCTGCCGAGGTTTTCCCGAGGGGCTACAGTTTTGGGTTCTTCAAAAAAGGAGTGTACAGGTTTTTAAAGGGTCGGCAACGCGCATGTTATATCTCTGGTGTTGCAGGCGTCTATAGGCTACGGTGACTGCTTACCATCAGGCGGGCCGTATGCTTGTTTGCCACCGTCGTGGTATAAAAAAATAAAATTCAGTTAGTTTCAGTACAAAAAGTAGGTACTGAGGTTGACTGAAGTAGCACGACAAATACGAACGTTTCACTACATACATATGTTGACTGGACGCTTTGGAGACGCTAGTATGGGGTCTCTGTTATTATGTGTCGGAGATTTCTTTAATATACTGGTTAATTTATAGCAATATGCTCGTGAATGTGCCTTACGCGTTGAGAATTGCAGTTCAGTTTGCGTTGCGGAGTCGGTGCTGCAAACACGGAAATTAAAATGGGTTTCTTTCAGGCCGTCCTGAATTTGTTTGGATGTTACCTATAGGTATATTGTGTTTTGTGTTTGGGTGTGTGTGTGTTTGGTGTACTGTGTATATAGTGAAGCAATTACACCCTGAACTGTAATTGAAGATACCGCAGTACCAATCTTTATATACATATTTTTCTTTAATTTTTTTATTATTCTTTCTTTTTTAATTAATCGTAAACATTGTATAACCATGTGCCATGGTGAGATTTCTCGGATGATTACATTAGTCGGCTATGCAATAGGTACTAACAATCTAATCTATCTGTATCCCTAGTACTCGTAACTCGATCATAAGCCTAACTTCTGGTTTGGAAGCCTTTGAAGATAGTTTCAGCCTAGTTAGTTAGTACTTGGTTAACTTGATGTACCTATACGTCCGACTTGGTCGATAGATGGCACTACAATGTGGGACATCTAACCGATGTAATGTTTTATTTCATGCTAGCATCCACCCGCGCTTTCGTGCGAGAAATGTTAATAAACTTTCAACCCCATCTTCACCCTCTTAAGAGGCTGATTTCCATACCGAAATCCTTTAGACACTTAGTGCAGCTTTGAAAAATTTGACGAATAAAATATTATGATCAGATAAAATAATATAACATTATTTGAATGTCTATTACTTAAAGGACGTTTAGGTTGGCTATATAGCTAACCTAAAAGCTAAATCTATAGCATAGTATTATTCAGTACCTATATTATGGAACAAAAAGCTTCGTAGCGATCACCAGAGAATTGATCTAACATGTTATATTTAAATATCGTGTAATAATTGTATCACTTACACCTTACAAAACAGTCCCCCGCCGCGCCTGTCTATTTGTATATTTTGTATGTATGTATGTTCGCGTGCCGTGTGGTGGCCGGCTTTAGAATAGCGCCAACCCTCACAAAGGGTGTCGTACGAGGCGACTAAGTCCACAAAGGAAGCAAAAAGCTGTTTCGTCACAGGGAAGATGGACCTCTTAGCATTGGCTTGCAATCCATCTAGGAGAAGGATACTCCAAAATTAAAACCCGGAATGTAGTTACCGTAAGGCGTGAGTAGGGTCCAACCTGAAATAAGCGGCAGATGTCTGCAGCCGACCTGTCTCCACACGTATTGGCTCGCCTTTCCTGTGGGTTAAGACAGTGAAGCCGAGAGGGTAATGCAGGTGCTGGGCATCCCTGCGTTTCCTTAATTCCGTCCCAGGCGGTGTAATGTCCGTGGAGAGGTCATTGTCTCTCCGGTGTTACACCATAAATCGTCTGTGCAATAGACGCAATGGACAATGATGTTAGCAATAAACTCAAAAACTATTAAACGGATATTCATGCGGTTTTCACCTATTAATAGAGTGATTCTCGAGAAAAGTTTAAGTGTATATTTGTTAAGGTTTTGTGTAACACGTGCGAAGCCGGGGCGTGTCATCAGTATATATACACGGTTGTTACTTCAGCCACTGAAAACCTGAGACACCCCAACAGATTTATTTTTATTTTATACTCATCTGGAGTATTTATTCTTTAATCCGGTAAATATAAAAAAAATATAGTTGATTAGTTTCTATTCTATTCGACTGGTAATTCTACACACGATACTTCGTCGTTTTAGTGACATCAAACAATTGCTAGTTACCATCGTCAACACTGTTAACTGACCATTTGCATACCTTACTGCAACGAGATAAGGTTTACCAATGGCCAGTTAAGGGTGTTGCTCATTGACAAATAACGTGTCAAATGCTAGTTATTGATATTGTTGCATTACAAACTTGTAGACTGAGCATGTAAAAATAATATAAAAAAAAATTACCCCCATTAAAATATACCGCAATCGATTCTCCTATCGATTCTAAACAAACTGTTTTTAGGTTTTCAGTGGGTCATGAAACACCGTGTATATGCCATAAGTAAGTACATTTTAAAGGGCTCAAATCTATTCGAGCATTTAGTTGACACTTGACAGTAATCGGATAAGGAACGAATGGAAAACGTTATTGGACGGCCAGATTGCAAAAAAAGCCTCAATTCCCCAGCGGCCTTCATCGTTTCAGAATTTCCCCCTTATCGCTCACCTAGCAACTCAGAGCCAGCTTGATGTGACCTTAAGATCAGTGAAAACATACGTAATCAAGGGTCAGATGAATACTGGTTTGACCGAGATGTTTGGTGAGCGTTGCTTCAATGCCGATTGCTGTAGAAAGGATCCCGATTCTATATTTGTCTTTACAATCAGCGATTTGTGTACATTGGTGCCGTCTGATAGATCAGATGTTACAAGCTTTTTGAAGGATATTATTAGAACTTAGTAAGGTTGTGCTATCAATTGCCTTAATATATTTTAGGAAAGGAAGGTAAGTTCGGAGGTACTAGTGTAAGGAATGGTAAGGTTTCTTTTCATTACATATTTGTATTATTGCTTGCTGTATTAATTAATTTTGACGTATTTCATGTCACTAAGTGATCCTAAATATAGAATAAATACATAGATACTCATAGAATAAAGGAAGACTCACACTAGAACGGGCCAAGGCGTCCGACCCTTCGTTTTTGATCGGGTGATTTGTGATCACGTGATGCTTTCTGAAGAAAACGAAATGTTGGACCCCTCGGTCGGGACCCGGACCATTCTAACATGAGTCGTCATGTGTGGTTTTTGTGCTTCAGACCAAGGGCTTATTTCACCACGTGGCAAGTGACACCTAGGTCTTATCTCTGGGAAAACGCGTCCCAGATATTCAGAGTAAAGTCTCCCAGATATTAAAATCTTAACAAACCTAAACCTTCCTCAAGAATCATTGTATTGATAGGTGAAAAGTTGAAAACCGCATGAAAATTCGTTCAGTCATTTTTGAGTTTATCGCGAACATACAAACAAACAGACGCGGTGGGGACTTGGTTTTGTAACATGTCACTACATAAAGTCGGTTAGTCACTACTCACTACTAAACGAATATTTCAAAGGATGGCCCAAAAAATACATTGACAAAAATGATCTTTTCGATAATGCTCTTAAAAATTAAAACTACAATTATATTACTGAAATAGAACATATTATCTTCAAAATATTCTCCTTTGGACTTGATACACAAACACGAAGATTATTAGAATTGTTAGAATTGTCAACAATATTGTCAACCACAAAAAAAATGACAAATTATTTCTGGGCCAACCTTGTATTCTGTCTCAAGTAGTTTTCCTACATTGTAACCGTTTATTGACACAGCTATCTACCAAGCCATTTGCTATTCTCCTTTAAGCTCTTATACCCCTGTAGATTCCGTTGAGAACGAACAATACGCTCAATTTTAGATCAAGCGCACTCAAATTGAACCAATTTGCCGGCTTAATTTGGCCGTGAAAGCGACAATCCTTCTTTCATTTACAGACTGAGAATAGATTGGGTGTTTTTAAATTGGGCCTCGACGTCATCACTGTCTAAGTACGTTTCTATATACAAACAAACAAATTACAAACCTATATTACCATGCACGAATAAAACAAGAAGACTGGCAATGTCTATACAAAATCGTATTCTTCCAATATTCAACCAGATGGCATCACTAACGCATAGGCATATTAAAATTTAATAAAAGGATAGGTACGACATTTCTTCAAGCAAAGAACGTCACTTTTGACACTGACATTGATCCATATCTAATCGATCTAATTCGTATCCTGTTAGGTATTAAAATTATAATACGCATGGCAGCAGGTCTAAATTCTGTCCATTTTGTACGGCGCTTCAAGTAAAATTGCGTTCATATTAAACATATTAATAACGGCGCAGTCTGCGCCGGTCCGTCACCGTCAACGCAAGCTCTTGATAACGCTCCTCGGTACGGAGTGAAACATGTCGAGCGTTTTTCGACTTAAAATACGTGAGTGACCCGTTATTAATATGTTTAATATGTCTGTCTCACGGAAGTTTTGTTATTAAAATTGTAGGTGGTGCTGAATATTGGAGGAACGTATTGACATTGTCCGTCTTTTTCTTTTATATTATTCTTCCATGATATCGCTGTGATTCCATACTAAAAGTTCGTCAGAACTAGTATTTAATCTGGGCTAAAAGCTAGATCCTAATGCGACTTCCATATCTGTCTAGAGTATACGTAACTAACTGTATGTGTTGGATAACCATTAGGTAGAGATTTCGTAGAAAAGCGGATCATAACGTAGGATGAAGTACTAATTTGACTCTGTTACTTCGCATTGATTGGGATACTAATAACTCGATTTAGGTATTTCGGTTTCAGGTTAGGTTAGAGTAGGTAGTAGTTAGAGACCCCCGCGGGTTGCTCACCTTGTCGTGGTGGAGGGGCTTAGTAACCGTGCCTTGGTCACCCACGGTATATTGTAGGAAGGTATCCCAATATACAATTACAATTTAGGAGGGAATTAAATCTTCTCGGGTCCGAGTTGTAGGGTTGGAGCCGGCGTAGCTTTATCGCTTTACTTGAAAATAGTTGTATTGTATAACTAGCCTTATGAACCGATTTTGTATGTACAACCAGCCTTAAAGTTTATAGTTTATGATGGGTCATTATTTTTTGTATGTAGGTATTTTTGCACTTTGTAGTTTTTCCTCAGTCACCTGACCATGAACGCTGTAAAGGGTTCGAAACGTCGAGATGTATTATAAATTCAATATACGCAATATAATCTGTTTTCATAGTTTTATTTCATGAGTAACTATCGCGGTAACCGAAGACAATATTATAAATAATAAATTAACTAATTAAAATCAGAACAACAATTTAAAAATATTAGAACATTATTGACATACAAATATTTTGAAATGGCTATATACATTTCAAAAATGCTGAATACCACTTTGACCTAACCACCTACATAGACTTAACTAAAACTAGCCCGATGCTACATAACATAAAATTACCCAGAGAGGATTTGCACAAACTATGTCATTCTTAACACTTACCCAGCACGAGTCAAAGGTACAAAGAAACCAGCATAAATGTACTCACAGTTGTTATGGATCTAGAGGTCACGTTACAATGGAGGATTATATGAGAACTCGATTTTGCGCTTGCACATGAACAAGACCAGTCGTGGACTACCACAAATAGACTAAACATTTAAAGACTGCGAAATCATTACATGTAGAAAAGGTCTTTAAATTGCGAAAAACTACCTACTTTTGTCTTTTTGTACGGAAGGGTAATTTTTCTATGAAGAAATCATGGACAAACATGAATAAGTATGCAACGGATTATTAAAATATTGATTAAACTTTCACGATTTTCTCACACATCAGGTTTAAAATGACCTCCCAAAAGCTTTATAGCTTAATTTTATTATACGCGTAGCGTAGCAGAAACCGCAACTAGCGGAGCGGACTGATGGCAAAGTTCACCGCTTCGGACAAAATTTGAACTTTCGAACTTTTGGAACACCGGGCCAATCACTATTAACCAACTGAGCTACCGAAGCTTAACAGAAACGTGCAATTTTCCATTCTTTCTTTTGTTTACACGCGTCTCGCCACTTGCACCATCCCACTAACCCGGGGTTAGATAAAGATAGTTTATTACTCAAGTAGGCATATTACAATGAGCGTATGAACGTCAAATAAAGCTACGCCGGCTCTAGCCCTACACCTCTGCCCCGAGAAGATTTAAATCCCCCCCTCAATTAGAAGAGGGTATCCCGATATGGGGCCGGTTAACCGGTTAAACCTGGAGTTACCATGGTTACCAGTACAATTTAACACTGGGTTTAACCGCCTAACCCAGCGTTAGTGGGATGGTGCAAGTGGCGCTTAGGGAGGCGCATAGCGACATCAAGATTTTTTATCTACTAGTAGGTATTGGTAATTGATATGGTAATTTCCTGGAGAGACAAAGTTTCAAACATTAAAGTTCTGAATATAATGAACAAAAAACTTGAACCTTTGACCACCGTAAAGACAAGGAAAACCTCATATTTTGGACATATCTATAGACATGACAAGTATAACATAATTTGTAACATCTTGGAAGGAAAAATCGACGGCAAAAGGAGCAGAGGAAGAAGAAAGCTAACCTGGATAGACAACATTAAAAGCTGGTCCAATATTAATTGAAATTGAAATTGAAATTGAAATATTTATTGCAGACCGTGGTCCATAGTGTGTTAGTATAGGTACAATTAATATTTACATGTAGGTAACATAGGTAATTAAATTATGGTTAGTTATTACATAGGACACAAAACAAAACAATTACAAAAAATAAACACACAACATAAAATTACATCCTAGACTGGGTAGGCGCTCTAACATGAAGCTCCATCCAGTGCTTCTGAAAAGGACAGTCTAGCCTAGTCTAGTCTAGTTAATGACACTGCCAGTTTGTCTAGACTGGCACAGGATAGAACCATGTTCCGTAAGATGGTCGCCGACATCCGCTGAGGATATGGCACAACAAAAAAAAAGGTATTGGTGGCTACGGTGTGTGACCTCGAGTCGTCTTATTATCTAGTAAGTGATCTATGCGGCTAGCTAATCGGAAGCCGTACGCCAAGCCGCGGCTCGTGCCAAGAGAATTATCATTTTTTGCGCTGCGCTAGTTTCTCTCAAGTCGCCATATTTCATTCACATGTTTGCAAAGGATTATACTAATTGGCTTTTGAACCGCAATTTTGTCCGCATAATATTATTATATTCCATTGGATTTTAACCCCAGCAATTCACTTCGTGGCTTGTTATCAGATTGAGCTATTTGCATCTTTTGCTCGACGCAACACACTTATAAGCGCATTTGATTAGATATTAATGGCACTGTTCCGAATAGGTATACTAAACTTAGTGTAGTAGATTTTAGTTTAATTACTGACTACATCAGTACCCACCAACCACCAATACCGTATGCTATACTACCAATCTGGCCCGTGAAAGAAGTCAAATCCATACAATCCTGACCGAAAAATTTTGGAAACCCATAAGGACTTGCTGCCGCCGCCGGGAGGAATGGTATTTCATTTTTCATTTGCCCAGCCGTGGGACAGAACACTCTCAATAATAATACTTACTCAGCCATCAAAATCGTGTTCCTAAAACCTTAATTTTTTCAGGGACCCACTACCAAGGAAATGTTTTAATCTCAAATACATTATACACCCAAAAAATTCTGACTAAAATAATAAATAGTGACATAGGCGTATTCTCCACCCCGACCGTATTAATGTACTTGTCAACGCTTCTATTTACGTCCCCTAATGACCCCCAATATGTATGTCCCCACAAAGCCGTCTTTAGGGATTAGTAGACCATATAAATTCTTTCAAAGATCCTTAATTGAATCATTAAATGAGGAGGGCTCGTGTTTCAATCAGGAAACCTTATGTGTATGGACATTGCAGGATGTTATTTCGGACTAGGATTAAAAGGAGGGGCAAATTAAATTTTGGGATGACAACTTACTCAGCCATTTTTACGCAAACACGTTTTTAGAGTTAAACCAAGATAAGTCTTGCCACGCAGTGCAAGTGTTTTTTTAAACGTCAAACTTCTATGAAATTATGACGTATAAATAACACTGGCACTGCGTGTGCTGTCAAAATCTTGGTTTAACTCTATCACAATATTTCATTTTAAATTTCGAATTTTGGAGTAAATTCTGAAGCAAACATTAATTGACGGTTCTAGTTAAGCTTCCAACTAGCCTACTCGTCACTAGCACATCATGCCTAAAATGAAAATGTAACGAAATAATCAGCAGAAAATATCGTTTATAGCATTAAATTTATAGCAGCATATAATACTCTGATTTAATGGAAAGGGCAGTATCTGCATACACAAGCGGAATAGGTATAGCTAATGCAAAACAAGGATATTTCAACCCTTTACGTATTCACCGTTTTTTTTATATGCTACACGGGTGACGGGATGTAGGTATGGTTTTTATTATTAAAAGCTTTTATTTAGTTTGCCCTGTTAGTGTGTAGTATGTATGTTAAGTAATCAGTGTGTTTATTGCGTTGTGTAAGTGTGGGTCAAATCTTGGAAAGTCATTTGAAAAGATGCCTATAAATTTGACTCACTTTCCGACTTCCGATTGAGCTGAAATTCTCTATAGGTACATATATGTAAATCCGATGACAATGCAATGCAATGCTGATCTAATGATGGAGACAGGAGGTGGCCATGAGAATTCTGTGATAAAACAACGCAAACAAATTGTGTTTGGAGTTGTTAGAATTGTCTCGATGAGTATTAGTTGCCTGTGGAAAGAAAAGTACAGTCAGCGAAAAAAGCTTGCACCAAAAACGATATTTTTGCCAAAAACATATATAAGTACATTTCCAATGTGTTTTTGGTTTACCACATAAGCTCATGGTCGAAAGGGGGCCAAGCTAAAATGGGACTGGGCTCGTCACTGCCGAATGCCGAATGAGTTGTGGGGCAAAATCGCCACCGAGTGGGAGCCCGAAAGCTCAAATGATCAAATGCGGGCAGACCCCGCGGGCGATGGCGGGATAAACTAGACTCCTTTTTGAAGGAGTGGCCGGACACAGCATTGCGCATTGGAAAGATATCTGTGGAGAAATTGGGGAGAGGCCTTTGCCCAGCAGTAGGTCACGTAAGGCTCCAAATAATAATAATAATTGCTACCGAGAAGGACAAGTCCAGTAAGTACCTAGACTTGGCTCACGAGATAACCGCCATGTGGGATGTTGATTCGACGATCATTGTCCCGATAGTCGTTTCAGCGAACGGTCTCATAGCGAAGAGTCTCGACCAACACCTTGAGAGACTATCGCTAGGTGGTTGGATCAAGGGTCAGATGCAGAAGGCGGTGATCTTGGACACGGCGCGGATAGTCCGCCGGTTCCTCTCTCTGCGGCCCTGACCACCGGCAGCTTGGGCCCTGCCCCGCTGCCGGCGGCACCCTAGGTTAGGTTTTTTATAATGTGTTTATATAATTTTGTAATGTTTTGTAAGTGTTTTTATATTTTACTTTTATACTCAAATTGTAAAAAGCCTAGCCTAAGACTAAAAATAAATAAAGGAATAATTGCTACTACCGTTCAGTAGCCAATAGCAATAGCAATTAATTAGTATAGCAATTTTTGTATGTATCGACTTATCTCAATAAGTGAAATGTAATATTTCTTTTGAGACAAATAAAATACTATCTGTAACCTGAAAATTGGTTACGCAAACCTAAAGAATTCAAAAATATTTATGGATTTGGTCCTCATTGTATTCATTAAAAACCGCCATGCAAATATCATGAAAATCAAGCACGGCTTCCTGAACCAATTCCCCGTTACAAAGTGATGACGAGACCGATCTTACAGATTACATTTTAATACTCCTTTAAATTGGTTTTGTGGGCGGAAGGTTCAGTTGAAAATAAAAACTCGAGTTGAGGCCTATTCGAAATTTTTTTTTTGACTAGATTAGTCATTGAAATGCATATGATACACGTTTGTATATACGATTTATTCGCGCACTGTAAGTCATTGTCATCGTTAGTATTCTAGGAGGATATAACCAAACGGAGCCGCCACGTCTGTAATTTGCTGTACAAAAAGTCTGCCAATTTTTGCGGGGGAGGGGAACGTCAAATGTATACGTAACGTCAAAATAGCCATGTCAGATAAACGTCAGTCCATACATTGTGTATGACCATTGGCCGACTATTTTCGACAGAGGGGAATTCCTGTTAATGGCTACTTCGTTTGGTTATATCCTCCTAGTTAGTATCATATCAATAATAAAATCAAGTTGTGTTTGTATACTTCAAATAGGCCTCCTCGTTTCGCTTCTTTAGGTAATAAATAGATTTGAGTAATCTAGGCCTTTGCTTTTAATACTTTATTTATTTTGTCTGCTGTTTTTAATATGGAACCATTGGGATAATTAAATACTAGAACGAAATGTGGGATTTATAAAAACGTTGCTTTTTAGCGAAATTTGCTTTGTTTATAAACGGATACGATACGGTTCGGACTAATTAAATTAGTTTACCAAATAATAATTAGCTCTATTGCTAAAGACAAACAAAGTCTTCTCAATAAGTGAAATGTAATATTTCTTTTGAGACAAATAAAATACTATTTTTAACCTGAATACGCTTAAAAACCCTCAGCGGTCGATACAATTTTAGACATAGTTAGAGTTTTCTGCTCACATTCAAACAATTTTTTTTTTTAATACGTTCGTTACTATCACGGTAACCTAAGAGGACATAATATGTAATTCTATGGATGTAATTAATCCGAAATTAAAGGTTTTTAATTTATTTTTTAATTTAATTAACTTAGCGTACTGTTACGAATATACTCGTACCAAATTATTCAACCTACAAAACCCCACACAGAAAGCCTAAAAATTCTAAAAATAGATCATTCATCTTTAAGCACTCCAACAAAAAAAACTGTTTTAATTATATCGTAAAACCTACTCAGCAACTTAAACTTCGTAATATAAACAAACTCACCGTCAGTTTCAGGAAAGGCGGGTAACTTAGATCGCGAGGCGGCTGGCGCTGGGCGGGCGGAAAACGCGTGCGGCGCCGTCCGCGTCCGAGACACTCTGGCGTTGTCCGCCCGCCCTGTGCGCTAATACGCCAACCGACGAAGCCTGTCTCGTAACAAAGTATAGCTATAAGTATTTTTTGGATAGCTTGGGTATGGAGACAGCTGGTACATCTAAATACATTTTTTTATAGTAGGGTCATCGCGCTAGTTTTCATCCAGCTCTAGTTTTCGTCCACTTGACGAAATTTGAATATAAACCTACATTGCTGCACAAATTTGGACTCGATGGAATGAAATTTCGCAAGTAGCAAATAAAAAATAAAATAATTAAATATTATCCTAGCCCAACAATGAGTTTTGGATGTGGGTTCATCAGTCTCTATCAGGGTTTGGAACCGGTTTTTTTTAAACCCGAAATAACCCAATATTTTTATTAATTTATACTCTTCACGTATGACTGAATTGAATCATGTATTTAGGTAACAACTTCGTATTATTAGATTGTCGAACGTAAACGAACAACTCGCGAACGCGAAGCGAAGCGGCGCGGCGGGCCCACGGCGTTCGCGTTCGCAACGAGGTCACCCACTTACGTAGGACACTTCTTTAGGTATCAAAGGATTGATTCACCCCGCGTCGCATAGCTTCGCTTCGCGTTCGCGTGTTGTTCGCCTACGTAGTACGCTGCGTAATAAACCAAAGAACGAAAATGAACGTAATACTTAATACCGGTATTTTTTGTATAAAGGAAGAACTGTAATTAATTACTATGTACAGTCGCCATCAGATATATCGGAGCAGCTAAGGCGCTCACAAATATCTGAACACGCCTCTATTGTCTGGGCGTTAGAGTGCGTGTTCAGATATTGTGAACACCTTGGGCGCCCCGATATATCTGATGGCAACTGTACAGTGTATGGTAATATTTTTTTAACAAAAAAATACTACCTATTCTATAATTATCCTTAATAATAACAAAAATCATCTCAAACAACCTCTTACAAATTACTCTATTACTACAAAAAAAACTATACAAACACAAACTTAAAACTATTTAACTAACCTAAGACCCGTTATGTGGCATGCCTGGTCCAAAAGTCCCCATCACACTCGCAGCGTTGCCGCGCTGTATGGCAATGGAGACTTGTTGGACAAGCCAAGACCCAGATCGGGGATCGTTCCCCCTCTCTCTCAGCCGCCGACCCAGTTATCTGAACAATTCGGACGCCTCGCTGCACCATGGTCCTTCTGTTTCGACAGCAACGGGCACAAAATCGTACGCCCCTGTAACCCGGAGTATTTGGCGTGCTTATTTTTGGCGGCAATTTCTGCCGCTAAACCTGCCGTTACCGTGTGTCTTAGATGGGACGCAGCAAATGTGCTAACACATGTTTCATCCTATAAAAGACACCGCCCGCTGGAGATTTAAATTGAGGCTTATTATTTTCACGTCATAAGGCTTCAGGCAAACCATTAAGTAAGTATGGAATTATTTTCCTAAGGGTTTTATCCCCGGTGTAGTTATTAATTCTATTAGGAACGGATAGATTGCCTGAAGAAGTCACAGCCTTTGTGCTTAATGTACATAAATATGATTAACTACAGGTGTTAAGGAATCCGTTGACTGGAGTATTTGCGCACATACCTCAGACTGTGGTTAAACCGCTGATGAAAAAGGGGTGTAATGAAAGACGGAAAGAGAACTGTTCACGGCAAAGAAACTAGATAAAAGGGTGGAATCTATTTTATTTTCGTTGATGACTTGCTGGGAAAAGGTTTTCTGTGTATTTTAAAGAATATAAAACCCCTAAAAGTACTCAAATCCTAGTACACTTGAGTTCATTTACTTTGAGTGGAAATGGGATTAAAATATTAGGACACGCTTGTCTTTTACATTGAAACGTTTTAATCAGATTTTCGGAGAATTGAGTCCTTAGGTATTTGTGGCCAAAACCCTAAATCCATACTATCCATACTAATATTATAAATGCGAAAGTGTGTCTGTCTGTCTGTTACCTCTTCACGCTACCAAAGCGCCGAACCGATTTAGGTGAAATTTGGTATAACTAGAGATAGTTTGAGTCCCGGGGAAGGACATAGGGTATAGTTTTTATTACAGAAATCATTATTTAAGGGGGTGAAAAGGGAGGTGGAAGTTTGTATGAGAAATCGATAAAAAGCAGATTGGATAAAATCAAACTATGAAAACGGATTATATCGCGTATATTGAATTTATAATACATCCCGACGTTTCGAACCCTTTACAGCGTTCGTGGTCAACGGGTGAGTAATATGTTTTGAAAAGATGTGTCCAGCCGAGTTTCTTGCCGGTCCCATATTAGGATACCCACCTACAATTTATCCAGAGGGTTTGCAAGTGCATTACCGACGTTTAAGATGGGAGTACGCTAGCTCTGTTTTTGAAGGTATATGCGTACGCAAATGTTATTTCATTCCGTAAGAAATTTACCTACATATTACAAGAACACTTGTTTGCGGTTTGTTTAGCATCAAAGACGCACGTGCTAGGGACTTAGGTATTGCTGTCAGTTGCGATCTATTTTGACTTCTCACATTTTCTCTTATTTTACCTTGATAACGTTGATACCTATAGGGACTGTGTGGCGTGACGAGACTTGATAAAATAAGGAAGGAAGGAAGCCTGAAAGTTGCACCTATAACAGAAATACTAAGATCAAATCAGTTGGTACGGGCACGTGATGCGGAGGGATGAAAGTCATGTGACGCGAAAGGTATTAGGAATGAATGTGGAGGGAGGTAAGAGAGGTAAGGAAAAGGTAGATGGATTGTGTGAGAGGTTATGAAAAGAAAGCACGTGAATAATGATTTGATGATATGACAAACTACAGGAGGTATGGAGGAAAAAGAGACGAGCGCCGACCCCAAGTGATGGGAAAAAGGGCAAGCGAATGATAGGGACACACTTATCCCTCCTCCTCTCTCTGTCTCCTTTTTCGGGTTAGTTAAAAAAAATTAGGTACCCTAATGAAGAGCCGGCTATAATCTTCAACTCGATCTAATATTTTTTTACCTCAAATACCTATTTGTTCTACGTGCAACCTCAAACTTTCTTAAAAGCTTATTATAGGTATACTCATACTAACACGTAAAGTCTCATAAAAAGCCAGACCGACTGAGAAAGAACCCGCTACTTAATTACCGTAAAATGTCTACGAGAAACAAAAGAAATCGTGAAGGATTAGTATTATTTATAGTCACAGTATAATCCCGACGTTTCCAAATATTCGTTCTGTAACTGTACTGACTTTTATTACTCAACAGTAAAACACTGTACGTGACTTATTAACCGACTTCAATTTCATAGAAGGAGGAGGTTCTGTATTCGGTTGTGGCTATTTTTTTTTTTTACTTTTATGTATGTTCACCGATTACTCCGAGACCCGTGGTCCGATTTGAGTAATTCTTTTTTATGCGTATTATTATAAACATTTTCTGTTAGCCGCTGTCAGTGGCGTAGCTAATAGGCGTGGGCGAATGGGGCCTTCGCCCACGGCCTCGCACTTAGGTAGGGGAGCATTGCTAAGACAACTTTTTTATTACCTTGGGAAAACACATTGAAAACCTCGCAGATGTGGTTTTCGCCCACGGCCAGATTGGACAATACTACGCCACTAGTTGCTGTCACCATCTTCCTGGCGTTGCCCCAGTATTATGCCACGACTTCTGAAAGCCTAGGGCTCGGCAACTACCCTAAGATTTGGCGTAGGTAGGTACTAGCTTTTACGAGAGTAACTGCCATTTGACCTTTCAACCCAGGGTGTAATGTAACCTAGGCCTTATTGGGAATAGTCCAGAATGTCCAGATGTTTTCCAAATGAGAAGCGACTGGTATTTATCAAACGATATTTCATATCGTACATATTATATGTTTCGAAAAGCAGTCGTCCCCTTTCCTTTACTTTTAAAATTATTAAAACCTTTGCCTAATTTTTGAAAAGTAAGAGTATCAAGTAAGAGTGCTCTTTCTGTAAATGAACGAAAACCATGCTGCCTGTATTTGATTGTTTTTGCTAACTCTCCTAACATTAAAAAAAAAGCCTTGTACGTCGTTTTGCCGTGTTTGAGCTAGCTGTTCGGGTGATTCGGGTCGCTTTTAAAACCGCCTCGCTCGTTTGTTAGTCCGCTAATTGTCGGGCTTACGTCTAAAGCCTGAAGGGCGATCAGATTAGCGCAGTTTATCGCTATGCTGCCGTGTTGGATGTGGATTCTTATTGACTGAACTACCGCAAAGCTTCACTAGACTTATATTGACCGAGATATAGACCGTGATTACCTTTTGTATTATTTGTGAGCTCCCGATATTTCGACGCAGTTACATGCATCATGTTCACGGGTGACTGAAGATAGCGGGTGGGTGTCAAAGTTGTGTAGACAGTGCTCTGTCTACCCTCATTCTTGCGCGTCAAACCATTCAAAACTCTAACGCAAAGCTTTTCCGTTACAGCTTGGGAAAAAAATCAAAAATTATTTCGTGTGTCTGTCCGACTGTCCGTCTGTTCTCTTCTACAGGTCGTATTCCTCAATCGATTCTTGTGTTTTTTTTTTAGCAGGTTCGACAATAGCCACTACTATCGCGAGACAAGAAAATCGTAATTTCGTTAAGTTACTCTGGTTTACTAAAGGCTAGTGCTGCACTCTGGTGGCAGAACATTGCAGTACCTAATATCCCCTATTGTTAGCATTTCAAAATGGAGCCACGGGGAAGATCTACAACTAACAGAGAGGCACTAAGTAGTTTAGTGACTCAGCAAACCCGATATCGTATGCGTCTGTTGGTACATTGCGGCATTTGATCGATCGGTTGAATTCGTTGAAGCTCTGCAGTTGATAATAGTTATATCGAAAGTGCATGCAATTATCGGTGCCTTTTGTAGAGCATATACTTATATTATACAGGGTGGCAAAAAAGTGCATTCCCATTGCCAGGGGGGTTTTGGGATTATACTGAGCAACTTTTACTATGGGACCAACCACGAAATCGCGAAAAAAAAAATTACCCACCCATAGAGAATGGACCAGCCAAAATGTATGGAACAGCCAATTTTTTTTCGCGATTTTGGGGTTGGTCTCATAGTAAAAGTTGCTCAGTATAATCACAAAGCCTCCATGGGAACGGGCAGGGGTCGGAAACCGTTATTTCGTCGCTGCGCGTACAAAAGTCGCCATGTGTTTTTAACCTACTTTACAGGAGACACAAAAAACTGTTTATTTCGATAATTATTGGACATAAATGAATCAATATTTTTGTGACAAAAGTATATGCACTTTAACATACATTAAGGAATTACATGAAAAAATATTTCAGTTTTAATAATATGAAAAAAATACTTTTTCATAAATATGTCACATAGCGAGTTTTGTTTGGGTCATAAATAACCTCTAAGTGTCTTACCATTACATGGTTAGATTTAATTGTTAAGGACCCTATACATTTTTTGTTCTTTATCGTCACATGGCTATTTAATAATATGATGTGAGCGTTCAATAAAACAGAAAAAAATGCTATGTAAGTCAATATAATTGAATTTTATTCGTGAATTAATAATCTACGTACTTTTTTATTATAACTATTACTTTATGATCGATTTGTTTCAGTCAATATTTTTGAACTAAATATGTTTACCTAGGTAACTCATTTAAATTGGTTTGATAATTATTTGCCAGCCCAATAAGTAATCAAATAATATACATATATACGAAGCAAGGAGAAAAACGATAAAAAACTATTTTTTCTAGTTTTGTAATCAAAATGTTGCCTTTAAAATCTTGAAATGTAAAAAGTCTCATCTCTTTAAGGACTCTCTTCTTCCTGCCCTTATCCCACGTTATGTGGGGTCGGCACAACAAGTTTTTCTCTTCCATTCTCCTCTATCTTTGGTCACCTCAGCACTCACTCCTTTCTTTCTCATATCCTCTTTCACACAATCCATCCATCGTTTTTTGGGTCTACCATCCGCTCTCCGTTCTCCGCGCTCAGCATTCATCCCTAACATTGTTTTGCCTATGTGACATTCATCTTTCCTCGTTACATGCCCATACCACGGCGCGAACCTATATACTACTCCTCATCTTCTCCGTTACCGGTGCTACTTTCAAACTTCCCCTTATATACTTATTCAACAGTCAAATATCAGATGACAGTCTTATAATGGACTGTCATTGGTTTTCTCCTGCATTGCTTTATTAAGTAGGTAATCACAGTGAAGTTAGGTTGTTTTCATGATTCAAGTTGTCAAAAAATGGGTGATAATTAGAGGCTCTGGTACTCGCCGATGCGCACAGGGAGAGGGTCAGGTGCAGGGCCCTAAATTAATTCCCTGCACCCGATGAACTGCCGAGGACGCGTCAACAAGGGCACGAACGGATGCAGCAAAGCTAGAAGGACAAGAAGGACTTTCGCTATGGATCTCATACCATAGAGGCACACTGCAGTCAAGAATGCAATCGTTGGGCCGTAGAGTGTCGCACCATGACGGCGGCTCTTGGATTAGGGAACGTTTCGCTGCGCAACGTATTAATGACTATGTTGGGCAGCGAAAGGAAATGGAACGCAGTTGCCTTCTTCTGCTACACCGTCATTTCAAGGAAGGAGGCCGCGGAAACGGAGCGTGAGAGTAGGAGCTGAAGACGCACACCCGAACCGGCGCAGACGGCGGTGAAGAAGATGGGCACAATTTGCTGTCCGCCTAAACCCCTAGCAGGGCCAGCGGGCTGTGGGGGTCCGCACTACACGGCGCTACACGATTGGCAGTGGGTCAAGCGTCAATGACTCTCCTTTCCAGCGGTGTGGGTACTCCGGAGTAAGATAAGCCAGGGCCGCTGGAAGGAGTAGAATCTCAGGCATCCCGCACCTCCTTGAAAACGGCCAGAAGGGTGAGCGCCGGAGTGGCTTTTAGTGGGTATATCTCCTTTTCTCCTCTTACTAGGAGAGGATGGTTGCAGGAGGGTGTCCCACATATCCAAATGTCTCCCCAAGCCGGAGGGCCTTTGTCAACAAAAAAAAAGATTATTAAGGAATTTCAAAAAGTTGAGTTTTAAATAATTTCCGAAATAAACCTGCAATCAATTAAAAGTCGGGCTTTTGAAAATATAGGCAAAAAATATTAAGGTCAACTCTTCTTCCTCGCGTTATCCAGGCATTTTGCCACGGTTCATGGGACCCTGGGGTCTCCTTGACAACAGAACTAATCCCTAGTTTTTACGAAAGCGACTGCCATCTGACCTTCCAACCCAGAGGGGAAACTAGGCCTTATTGGATTAGTCCGGTTTCCTCACTATGTTTTCCTTCACCGAAAAGCTCAAATGATATTTCTAAATATCAAATGATATTTCGTACACAAGTTCCGAAAAACTCATTGGTACGAGCGTGGGTTTGAACCCGCGACCTCCGGATTGAAAGTCGCACGCTCTTACAGCTAGGCCACTAGCGCTTCACATGAAATAATCATGTTTAGTAGGGACCTGTATACAACTTGAGGGTAGATAATAGTTTAATATACGGTAGACCCGATTGTTATAAGAAAATCCCGCTATGTATAGTAAAACGCACAGTCTAGAAACATAACATCGACTGCAACTAGTATAAAAATATAGCTATGTGCGAGAAACTACATATCGGGAGCAAGTGCATCTAATCATTTTTAAATAAACTTGTAGAAAATATCGCTATGTGTCAATCATCACATAGCGAGCACACGTCTGTAATTGCTGTTCAAATAAGCTAATGTAGTTATGTGATTTATTCCAGTTAGCGATTATAGGAAGAGCATTCATTGTATGGGCGTCACATACCTACATTTGATAAATCCTTAAATATTGAAATAAGCGCCACGCTGTTTTTGGAGCATATGCGTATAGAAATAAGGTTCAAAATGGCATCAAAACCGAAAAATCGTAAAAAATCACATAGCGACTTTTGTACGCGCAGCGACGATTTGCTCCATACAAAAATACCGGTATTATTACGTTCTTTTTCGTTCTTTTGTTTATAATTTCATTTTTAATGGGACGTTTTAATCATGCAAAATTGTTTCCTAAATACATGGTTCAGTCTTACTTAATGAGCATAAAAAAATTCAAAATATTGGGCTATTTCGGGGTTTTTAAAAAATACCGGTTCCGAGCCCTGGGAACGGGAATGCACTTATTTTTTGGCTACCGTGTATATTATTTTATTAGTGGGGTTGTAGTTTGTACTTTGTAGTGCTGCCGACTATATAACATGCAGCTTCATAGCTCCACAACTATAGTTGTGCCGTTCTCGAGAACGTTCTTCGTTTACTCCGTTTCTCGTGCGAGAACTTTCCCCATAAAACGGAGAACGTAACGTTCTCAAGAACGGCACAACTATACCCAGTAGTCCCACTACACATATATAGGTACCTACATACTAACTGTAACAGCCATTGAAAACCTGTTTGAATTTGGAATTTGTTGCGCGAGTTATCCAATGGGCTTGGACTTTCCCTTGGCTTTCCTGACTTAAGCGGGGTTTAGACTAGCAAGCACTTGCATGCAATTTAAATTACATTGCCGACTACTGAGGTGAACTGCATTCAAAAGTTTGATCAGATACCGCAATGTAATGAAAATTGCATGCAAGTTCTTGCTAGTCTAAACCTCGCTTTATGTTGGGATCCAGCACCTTATCCGGCACTTTACTAAACATTTTTGTAGACTTAGGTATCCGAAATACATAATCATATATCTCTCCTCTTCTCGATGACCGACAACGGGTTACCCTATACCTATATAATACTTTGTAATTATAATTTCTTTTTTTTGTACACCACAGTATGCAAAGGTACCAGCGAATTTCTAATGTGTTTACTGAAGCATATTTCAGGGTTAACGAGCTTTCTTGGACCTAATTCCATTGTACCTTCCAAGCGGTTAGCGTCCATATTTGGGGTCCATTAGCTACCCCTCATTACGGCAAATATTGCCCCAACATTGCCCTAATTTCGGCAGGTAGGACCCGCAGTACCCGCACTAAGTTCATTAAACTTGGGTATTGCCAAGTCACATTATAAGTTATTCCCGACTGCTTATAGTGTAGGTAAGTTAAGCTCTTTGAAGCATCTTGGAAATAAGGAAGTAAACTGAAAAAGAAATAGATAAATAGATAGACTTATAAAATAAACTAGCTTCTCCGCGCGACTGTCTACGTGGAATGATGATGATGATGGACAAAAAACCGGCCAAGTGCGAGTCGGACTCGCGCACGATGGGTTCCGTACCATTACGTAAAAAAACAGCAAAAAAATCACGTTTGTTGTATGGGAGCCCCATTTAAATATTTATATTATTCTGTTTTTAGTATTTGTTGTTATAGCGGCAACAGAAATACATCATCTGTGAAAATTTCAACTGTCTAGCTATCACGGTTCATGAGATACAGCCTGGTGACAGACGGACAGACGGACAGCGGAGTCTTAGTAATAGGGTCCCGTTTTTACCCTTTGGGTACGGAACCCTAAAAACTACCCTAATTTACTCTATGTTCTTACCCGGACCTCAAACTATTTCCATGACAAATTTCATCCAAATCGATTCAGCGGTTTGAACGTGAAAAGGTAACTGACATACAGCAGACAGAGTTATTAAAATGTTATTGAGGTTTATTTTACAAAGGATCTAGGTTCCACGTGCACTCCTTAAACGCCTGAAGTTTTTATACGAGCAATCATCTGTTTTATAGTTTGTCAAAGGACTGTCTCATTCAAACATAGACAGAATCATACTATCTTTGTCTTACACTAGTACTAGCACCCAAAAGAAAAGGATGAGTATAGTTTTTTGTTCTTATTTACCGACAATTTGGTTTTACCACAGATCATATAATTTTACCAACTATACGTCATTTGATTAACTACTATGAAATGAATTAGTTTTAGTTTTACCTTCAGAGGAAGCAAAACCTTGTTTCGCCTCGCACTCGCCAGCCCAGCCACATCACACATCACACCACCTCCCACTTCTTCAGCCCCCCATTACACAAACTTCGTGCAAACTTGACGATAAATAAATAAATAAAACAGGTGACGAAATTAACCCTACTTATTTTACTCTTTGCTCAGGAGCATCAACTGTTTTGCTTCTTAAACGTGAAACGCTCTACAAAATTAACAGAAAAGGCAAAATTTCTATATTTAACAACTTTTCATATTTTAAGTGTTGAATGCCTACAATGATAATGAGAGAAAGAGACCTTTGTGGCTACTGACATAAACGCTGCGGCTATCGAGAACGTAACTTATTTTCTATGCATCTCGCTCGTACTCGCAATACTCGCATATACTATTAGTCCGAGCGGGATGTATAGAAAGTTAATTACGTAGCGTATAGGTATGTTAGTTTTGACACTGGTACTCATGGTACGGGTACTTGACCCGAGCAAATACCTCGCAATCCTCGCATTCGTATGTCTTAACAGCAAGAAAGTAACTGGTCAATGGTAAACCTTATTGCATAAAAAATAAAGCTTATAAATGATTAGACTTGTTCGTCGACGATAGTCCGTTCAGTCGTTCCAGCCTTTGTATACAAACATCCGACACGACGCCGCCTCAAAGAACATAAACAGTTTAAATTTAGAATCTGCTTGCAATAGACGTGCAATAGACACAGTTTTTTTTATAAACTGAATTCACCCTTTGTCACTGCAATTTTCAAATTTGTTGTCAATTTTGTATTGCATGTTTTGGTTTTGAATTGTGGTTTTATTGCTGTGTTTTTGTGTTGTGAAATGGACGAATTGGTCGGTGCTTGGGATTCTACGTATACCGCCACAAAGAACGCTTTAGTTCGATCTTGGGATATACCAGGCGGTTGGCTGAACAGTATCAGAAAATCCATATTTTACGGTAATAATATATCTAAGGAAAAGTGTTGAGAAAACTGGTATATACTTATAGGTAGTTCAGAAAAAATAATATAAGTACTTACGAATTCCTATTAAGCATGACAAATCCTACATCATCTTTCACTAGCTAACTATAATCTATAGGTATATTATTGTGCACAATTATACTGTTATGTTACAAAAATACCACCATCTTGTAAATATCTATATACTTAGTAAATTACTATTTTAGAATGATGTGCAACGGGCTAAGCTGTCTTTGATGGGACTATAGAGAGTTTAGGAAACCATAGCAAACTACCCACTAAAGATTCTGCTAGGGGTTTTCTTTACGGTTCCGTCGGTTCCTGCTCCTGCTAACTTTACTATCAAATTGTCAGTAAATAAGAACAAAAAATTATACTCATCCTTTTCTTTTGGGTGCTAGTACTAGTGTAAGACAAAGATAGTATGATTCTCTCTGTCTATGTTTGAAATGAGACAGTTCTTTGACAAACTATAGGCTAATTTACTCACTTGCTGAGCTAATAGCAGCTTAATTTCCAGTTCAATAAGAAGAAAATTAATCATGCTTAGCTTACTGCGGAATTCTAATACGGAGCATCCGGTCCTCTACATAAATTGGTTTCCTTCTTCACCAGGTACAATTAACAATCTGGTAAATTTTCAAAGGAAAAATGTAGATTGAATAAAATTTGAAACAATGCTGACATTTTGTAATGTTGTTTGTTAAATAAATGTTTTTAAATTTACGAATGCATCCAAACAGTTTTTTCTACTGGCAGCATCATAGGTTTGTTGACGTTTTAAGTTCTTAAGTTGTTGCACTTGACTGTCGCCTGTCACCTGGCAGCAGTGACAGTAAATAAAATATATGATTCCGTCGAGTCCGTCATTGGAATTAAAAGAATAAAAAAATGGCCGCGTTTGGTATGTGCGAAACACCCGGTTGCAAATCTATTGCACAATTACAATGCCCGACGTGTATTAAACTTGGTATACAGGGTTCATTCTTCTGCAATCAGGATTGTTTCAAGAAATCGTGGAAAACGCACAAAGTTATCCATTCGTTGGCGAGTAAGTTGAAATTTTGAGGTTATGTTACGGTGTTAGGTTACGTTGTTTAGTTTGTGACTAATTTGTTTTAGAGGGCGAGTCGACAGATGGCTCGAAGGTTGAGTACAATCCTTGGCCTTCATACAATTTCTCGGGGAAGTTGAGGCCGCACCCGCCGGGGCCGAAGCGGACGGTACCGCCGCATATAGGTCGCCCTGACTACGCTGACCACCCGACCGGTTTCCCCGCGTCTGAGAACGCCGCGAAAGGCTCTGGACAAATTAAAGTGCTAGACGATGAGGAGATCGAGAGTATGCGCGTCGCCTGCCGCTTGGGAAGGGAAGTGTTGGATGAAGCTGGAAAGTAAGACATGTTATTGTTGTGAATTTAGCTCTGATCCTTGATTGCCTGCCTCCCATACGGTACTTGACTGCTAGTCAATTCAGTTTCTTTTTTTGAATTTATATAAAACCGAACTACAGAACAGTGATCTTATGATCAAGTCGCCTACTTTTTCTAGTTCTATTCAATTTATTAAATATAAATTGTATCAAAAAATAGTTGCTGTCTACGTTTTTCTAATAATTTTCTGGTGCTTTATTATTATTATTATTATTATTTTTTATTTATCCAAAAACAATCTTAAAATACTATGTACAAATATTGGAAACAGCGAACGAAAACCGCGTACGGTTTATCTGCCGCCATTGTCGCTCGTTTACATTCCGGTTAGGTATCTATCTAAAATCTCTATTTATCTAAAATTTGGTATTGGTATGGTGGCTTTGGGGATTTGGGGCTCTAGGCAACATCCCTATTGTTTTGTGTTTTCCTCTGATATGACATGGTAAGCACTATCTGTATCTAACTGCAGTAATGGAGTAAAAGCGGAATCACTTTTGGTTTCATGTCAGAAAAGGTTATTTCATGTAAAGAATTGACTTTTATACACAAAACTCCCAGCATTTTTAAATATGATACCTCCAATGGGGTTGGCAACTGTCGAAGGTTTGCAGAAATGGCGCCATCATAGCTTGCCCCCTTTTCTATGAGATTTGGTATAAAGGGCTGGCATCCAGGGCATTTAAAGAACAAAAATTTGACACAATTCTAGGGATTGACAGGGCAAGCTACGCTGGCGCCATCTGCTAATTATTTCGACCGGCCAACCCCAGTGGTTTATTAATGATACAGGACTGTAAAACCACCCAACTATATAAGTCCAAAGCCTCTCAACTGTCATCCAGAACTAACTGGAATATTCATTCATGTGTGAATTACTGTGAATGTTATTTGAATGTTGCAGTTTTGGGGCAACATATTTTCATAAAAGCAAGAAATTACTTGCACCTAAAACAACAACACAACACCTACAAGATTGGTATGAATTCTTAATTACGTGTTGAACTTTTATGGACCACAATTATTCTAATACTGGACGTTAGTAAAGTTGGGGGTTTTATTTATCTATTTAAACTTTATTGCTCAAAATATATACAACAATGTACAAATGACGGACTTATTGCCAAATGGCATTCTCTACCAGTCAATCTATGGGCCAAACAGATACCTACAATTGGTGCAGAGAGAAATATATTGAGTGAAATTAAACGAAAGCAAACTATACTTATAAACTAAATAAATAAATAGTATATATATAAACATCCACATATTATGGTATAACACACTGTTTAATTGCTTCTATTAACTATAACTGAATTTCCAGAGCTTGTGCAGTTGGTGTGACGACGGATGAAATTGACCGTGTAGTCCATGAGGCCTGCATTGAGAGAGAATGCTATCCGAGCCCACTCAACTACCACAACTTCCCTAACAGCTGCTGCACTTCTGTTAATGAGGTTATCTGCCATGGGATACCAGATACCCGTCCGTTGGAGGTAGGTTTGATTATGCTTCTTTTTCTCTACTGGCAGGCTGTTGATTATTTCTACTTATTCAGATGTGTAGAGCTAAAACCGTATAGTTATATTTTTGGATAAATCAAATATTTATCTAAGTGTAAGTAATTATATTACTTGAAAATAGTTGTATTGTATAATTAGCCTTGTTGACCACGAATGCTGTAAAGGGTTCGAAACGTCGGGATGTATTAAATTAGTTTTCATAGTTTCATTTCATGAGTAACTATCGCGGTAACCGAATACAATATTAATTATTTCTTGTTCTAAAATGTTTGCTGTTAATGGTTGCATTATTTAGATGTTACTTAACCCTTAGTTTTGATAAAATTTATCTCCCTACAATTTTATTTAGTTTATCCCAGGTGCTCGGTCTTTCAAACTGTAATTGTGGCTATTCGCCCAAAAAAAACTGTCATTAGATGTGTTCCTAAACCATTTAAATACATGAAATAAAACTATGAAAACGGATTATATCGCGTATATTGAATTTATAATACATCCCGACGTTTCGAACTCTTTACAGCGTTCGTGGTCAACGGGTGACTGAGGAAAAAATTACAAAATGCAAAAATACCCACATACTAAAATAATGAACAATCATAGACTACAAACTTTAAGGCTGGTTGTACATGCAAAATCGGTTCATAAGGCTAGTTATACACTATACACTATAATTATTTTGAACCGATTTTGCATGTACAACCAGCCTTAAAGTTTGTAGTCTATGATTGTTCATTATTTTAGTATGTGGGTATTTTGCATTTTGTAATTTTTCCTCAGTCACCCGTTGACCACGAACGCTGTAAAGAGTTCGAAACGTCGGGATGTATTATAAATTCAATATACGCGATATAATCCGTTTTCATAGTTTTATTTCATGAGTAACTATCGCGGTAACCGAAGACAATATCATTTAAATACATTTATGTTTTTTTGAGATTCCTGAGTCATGATTTCTACTGCTAATGACACTCCTTCTCAAGATTCAAACATACTTTATTTATTTAGGCTTAGCAACAATCACTTATGAAGTCTCAAAACTTTGCCAACCTCTGTCCTATGTCATATCATTGTCAGAATTTAATTTTGTGCCTTAAAATATTTCAGGATGGTGATGTCTGCAATGTTGATGTAACAGTCTACCACCGAGGCTTCCACGGAGACCTCAACGAGTCTTTCTTTGTAGGCAATGTGCCCGAATCAACTCAGAAACTGGTCCAGGTGACCTATGAGTGCCTGATGAAAGCCATAGACATTGTGAAGCCCGGCGAGAAGTACCGTGAGATCGGGAATGTTATACAGAAGCATGCACAGGCCAACGGGTTCAGTGTAGTTAGGAGTTACTGCGGACATGGAATACATAGGCTGTTCCATACTGCTCCTAATGTTCCACATTATGCCAGTAAGTTTTTTTTTATACTTACGTGTTTACTTGTAAAGCTTATAAAGTCTACTTGAAATATTGAACAGTATAGGCCAATTTCAAAATTATGCCAATTTAACAAAATTTTCGAAAAGATAGTCACAAATCAACTCTCCCAAGTAGTCAAAAATCACATTAGCCTTAATCAACACGGTTTCTACAAAGGTCGTTCAGTAGATACTAACCTATTGACTTTCACTAATGATATATTAGTAGCGATGGATGGAGGCGCATGTGTAGAGGCCGTGTATACAGATTTTGCCAAGGCTTTTGACAAAATATGCCACAATACACTTTTACTCAAGCTTTGGCACCTTGGAATACACGGAGACTTATTCCGCTGGATAAAGTCATATATAGAGAATCGGAGCCAATGTGTTGTTCTAGCAGGTTACGCCTCTCAATGGAAGTCTATTAGATAGATTAAATATATTAAAAACTCGAAAGTGCTGCTCTACGCAGATGATACAAAAATTTATAAGATTATCAATTCTGTTGAAGATTATTATTTGCTCCAAGATGATTTGAAAAATTTTGAGACATTTTGTACTAAAAATAATTTATTTTTAAACTTGAATAAATGTTGTGTCATCAGTTTTTCTAAGAAAAAACATAATGTTAACTATAATTTCACATTAGGCAACAATAATCTGAGTAGAGTAACACAAATCCGCGATCTTGGAGTTATTATGGACTCAAAACTAACGTTTATACCTCATTTAGAAAATGAAAAACTTAATAATTTGGATTTGTTTAACTGTTCCATTAATTCATTAAAATGTGTTTTTCGGTAGTTAATTAATTATGTAAATTTTTCTTATGTATACTTATGTCACTTTCCGGAAATCATGTCATTACTTATTAATTCCTACATTACTTATTAACTTTATTACCTGTACCTACTCATGGGTCGATTCACGAGAATCGGCGAGGATTTTCTTTTAGATATAATTTACAGTTTCAGTACAAATCTTCCGCCGGCTCTCGCGAGTTTTACCTATACCTACCTTCAAACTATTACTACCTAGTACCTACCTACTTTATGTTTTTGTTGTTTTATAGACTGCAATTTATATACAATAATGAAACTCCAGGTCTTAATTTAAGAAATATTTGTAAACTTTTTTGTAAACGACTGTTTGTTTCTTAAATAAAATAAAATAAAAAATTTAAATTCAAAATATATCATTATAAAAACAATTATTGTTAGGTACATGCTAGATTTCCACAATGTTTGTTGAATGTTGATCACTATAGAAATAAATATAAAAAAAATCCTATAATTAATCTATCAAATATAGGAATTTTTTTGGCCATTTTAATACTAAGAACCGCTAGACGTGTTATTAGTTGTCGATCGTCACGAACTTTTATGCAATCATATATAAGTTCGTACATGGCAAATGGTTGGTTAAATGTTAAAA
This sequence comes from Cydia strobilella, assembly GCF_947568885.1. Lineage (NCBI taxonomy): Eukaryota > Metazoa > Arthropoda > Insecta > Lepidoptera > Tortricidae > Cydia > Cydia strobilella. The sequence goes on from NC_086048.1 coordinate 3,692,459, forward strand.
TATGTGATATCATTCCTAGGGTTTCTGAATAACTATGACAACTTATTGTCCCTGAATTACACTGTACCTTATTCTTTACTGATTACTTCTAATCTTCCAGAAAACAAAGCAGTAGGTGTGATGAAGCCAGGACACTGCTTCACAATCGAGCCAATGATCAACGAGGGCAGCTGGCGCGACGAGCAGTGGCCGGACCACTGGACTGCTGTCACCGCTGACGGTTCTCGCTCCGCTCAGGTATTCCACCGATGGCTAGGCATTTACTGCACTTCTGAAACTTGTAACGGTAGATGTCGCTGGGCAGGCGCCTTAGGAAGGTTAGAAATATTCGCTGTCATTAGGTAAGTCTCGGTAGCTCAGTTGGCAGAGTGATGTGTTACTAGTATTCTAGAGTCGACAGTTCGAGTCTCGCCCAAGATAGTGAGTTTTCTCCTAATAATCTCTAAGCAAGACTGATAATCTTCAAAAGTTGTTTATATACATTGTAAAAAAATGTTTATGAATGTTTTAAAACACAGAAGAAAGGATTTTTTTGATCTTGTTATTAACGCAACTTTTATTTCATGAGCAATAACATATAACTTGTCACACATTCCACATATAGATTTTAACCATTATCAAATGTTAAAAACTAAAACAAACACGTACACATAAAACTAAAGAAAAACACTAAAACTAACTAGAAAATACACATTATCTATACTAAACATAAACCCCATTCCGACCCCCACCCTGTCCAAACGTGCCAAATATACTTAGCAATATCATATAGCAAGCGATATTTGTTGGACAAAGTAGGAGCCTGAACGGGGATCGCAACCTCTAACGCAACTATAGCTTCAAAATGTAGTATTACATTAAAAACATTTAATCCTCCTTTATCCTATTATTTTGTTTTCCAGTTTGAACAAACCCTGCTAGTAACAGAGACCGGGTGCGACATCCTCACCGCGCGCGGCACCGGCCGACCCTGGTTCATGGATCAGCTGGAGAAACTCAACGCTAACTCTTAGTCTAACCGCAAGCCAACAGTTCTCAAAGTCAGTATGTCAGCACATTCGATTTTGGACCGTAATACCATGTGTTTAAGGTGTTTTTGTTTTAAATACAATCAAGCAAAGCAAAAGGCCCATTTACATGGTGCGAATTTCTCGCCTCGACCATGCGATTATCGTAGCACGAGAATAAATATGACATAATGTAAACTATACGTACGATATCGTACAAGTAGGGGCGATAATCTCCTCGCCTCTGACGATTGGATGTCTCCGTGTAAACAAAACTTAAATGCGAGAATCGTATTTCGAGTTTATTTATATGCTTCAGTCGTCATCATGAGTGCATTGCAAGAGGCTGTTCTGATTGTGTCGGTACTTTATACGTTTTAAATTATACTTTTACATTTTAAATGTTTTATTAATCGCCAATACGCACAACAAAATTTTTCTTTGGAGGTACTTGAATGCTGCTAACTATTTCCCGCAAACTTTTTTTTCTTAAGGGCAACGTCACGCCATTTCCAATATTAAAATAAATGCAACTTAAATTATATTAAAATCATTACATTAATTTGTTTTTGATAAAAAAAAAACAATTTTTGACAGAAGATATTATCGCTGACTGTACTTTTCTTTTAACAGACAACTAATAAAAGCTTGTAAAAATAATGTGAGAAATAAGAAATATTATTACGAATATTTACAGTATACGTATACCTAGTGGTAAATGATTAGCAACTAATCACGTAAGTTGACTGGCAAAACTCGTATGAAAATCGGTTCGGACCGATTCGTGCGATACTCGCACGTACGTGAAAAAATGTCATACGAGAACGAGTTTAGACTAGTCGAGAAATCGTAAGCAAATATCTCCATAGAATGCGGCTCCTCGTGTAAACTATTTCGCCTGGCGATAATCTCCGTGCGAGTTTCGAATGACATAATCGTAGGCGAGTTTATATTTCTCGCATGAATGTAAACATATTTATACGATACTCGCCTGGCGATTATTGCATACGATAATGTTATACGATTTCTCGCCCCAAAACGTGCGAAAAAATCGCACCATGTAAATGGGCCTGGGGTCTGAGTTATGACATAAAAAATTAATGTATAATTTTAATTATTTTTTGGAGAGTGTCGTAATTATATTGTAGACAGTTTTCATATTAGGTAGATTTTATAATATTTATTACCTAAACATTATTACAAAAGGGGCCCACTGATTATCAGTCCGCCGATATCGTCCGGCGGACTGATAATCAGTGGGCCCCTTTAAACAGATATTGGTTTACAAAACCGCGCAATGTATTAAGAGTCCGTCTAAGCTAACTTTGCAGCGAATTTAATAGAACAAGGAGAGTGTCATTATAAACTCATATTTTTATAGAAATTTGACATTCATTATGACATTGCCACACTTTATCATTGATAATGCCATGCAGAGTTAGCTTGGTCCGAATTTACTGAAATCAATAGTAGTAGATAACCCATATTACAATAAAAATAGTTTTTTACTATTATAAATATTTGTTTGTTTGTTATACTTGAAAAGGCTCGAAACAGACATAATAGGGTATTTGACTGTATTTAAAATAAATTATTTTACACCATGCATGAAATAAAGCACCAGAAGATTAATAGAGAAACGCAGACAGCAGTTATTTTTAGACACAATTTCTATTTTAAAACCCGTATAAAACTTTAAAGAGTAGGTAATTTGATTGTGACGTCACATGCTAGTTTTTCATATAAATTCCATAGTGGCAAAATCGTTTTGACAGTTTGAAAAAGAAACTGATTTGACTAGTAGTTTAATACCCTTTAGTAATTATACAATAATGTACTTTTTTGTCCTGATACTCCTGATGCCGAGTTGGTACGTGGTTATTATTTATCTAACTTTTATCGTATCACCGCACGTCGCTCTGAAGTGTAAGCAAGATAGTGCTATGTACTCGTACGTGTAAAGCGATGACCCTCACACCGAAGACCGCTTTAGGTACACACATGTGAAAGGTGACCCACTTAATGAATGGTTTTAATTTCCTAAAAGTTGGCAATATTCTCACAGACGTTTGGAAAATGTAACGGAAATTTCCATTTTGCATACTCCGAAACTCTGGAGATTCGCAAATAGTTATTTATCATACAAGTGCGGAAAAGAGGAAATTCGAAACGAGTGGCGATAAATTAAAACACGACCGCAGGGAGTGTTTTAAATCGACACGAGTTGCGAATTACCTATTCGCACGTGTATCGTACAACGTTTTGCAGTACATATGGCCCTTTAAACTTTCGACATATGCACGAAAAGTGCTCTTTTACGCACTGGTGCGAGAAAGTAGCACCATATGTACTGTAAAATTATAAAAACTTCAACGGCACATCAGTAAGCCGTAGGTGAACAAATCCTCTACGGACTGGGATATTTTTGTATAAATCATTTGATCAATATTCATCATTACCTTTTGATATAATTTAGTAAACAGCTAAAGTAGATGGCGTTGTACGGCCCTATCCACATGCTTTGCGGTAGGTAATCAGTTACCTATTATTATTAAACGTATTATCAAACGTCAACGTAATTAACATAGTTACCGTAAAATTTATGGTGTACAGCGCCATCTACGCCAGCTGTCATGTTCAAAGCAAGATTTAATGAGCCCTGGAGGGAAAGTGCCTTCAATTAAAACCTTAAGTTAGCTCATTTTACTTAAAGGAAAATTTCTTTTATTTTTAAAAATAAACAAAACTGCATTAACATATTTTTTTTCAAATTAGCTTGTATTGCCTGTAAATCGAACAGACTAAAAAAAAACTATTTTATTCCACTATTTAATTCAGTTCATGTTAATGTTAAAATTTCTCCAAGAAACATTAGGTTTTACACTCGTCTGTAGTACAAATTATCCATAAAATCGAATATTTAGTATTTAGTTTTTTTGTCGGTTCGATTCTCGGACGAGGGAAGCGAATTTAAAAGAATCTTTAAATGCAGTTTTGTTTCTTTTTAAAAGAATGTTCCCTTTAAGTAAAATGAGCTAACTCAAAGTTTTAGGGTTTCCCTCCAGGGCCCATTAATTTTTTCCACACTGTATAATGTAATAATTGTTAGTTCAGTTATTAACTAACAATTAAACGGCCAGAAAACAATCGTTCCGGATTGTATGAAATCTACCCCAAGTTGCGTACAGTTCAACACACTTCCATTAATCATATACTGGGTGCCCAGTAATGAATGGATGAACCTTATTTTATTTACTCACTGTCAAGTTTATTTACTTTTATAAAACTGAAATAGTGTTAATAAATAAAATGAAATGAAATACTTTTGTTTAATTTTATTATAACTCGAGTTATAAATTTGGCTTTAACAAAAACAAAACAATAATCATTATTTACATTAAAATAAATAGGATTTAATAACGAAATGCGTCAACAAAACTAATTCTATGTTAACCTAACTTAGAATATGGATAATTTATAAATAACACAGTCTCAAGAAGTTTGAAACAATACATTAAAATGCTTACATGTAAAGAATTAATCATTCTTTATAACTTATAACATACAAATAGGTACTAAGAATAAGAACCCATATTTGGTTCATTGAGTCAGCCGCCATGTTGTTTTAATTGAGCACTTTCGTTGTTTAAGTTTTAATGAAGTATTCTGAAGATCACTGGTAGTGAGTCAAAGCGATTACAATATTAAATCGCTATAGCTAATTTAAAAATTAATGGAACTTATTAAATACTGTTATTTAAATAAATAAAGTAAATGCACGAGTGTTGTTTCAAAACTATTGTTATTATTATAACATTTAACGTACCTATACTTTACCAAACTATTTATGTAGTCTTTTATCGGGAAATAATACAAATGGTTATTAGTTTTCTAAATGCATAATGCTTAAATTATGCGAGGAAATTTCCGCGCGAAGCAGCTCGGTTGATGTGGAGACGTGCCTCGCCCTATGCAACATCATCATGCGACCGAGGCACGTCTACAGAGGACTTCGCTGCTTCACGCGGCAATTTCATCGCGAAGCGGCTCGTTCTGTCTGGGTCTGGACACGCCTACTTACAGTTAATTTGTTATACTAAGGAGACAGTCTTGTAGAATAAATAATTTTAAATACTTATAGTTGTACTAATCTTCGTAATCATCGAACAGTGGTATGTAATCGTCGCTTCTGGATCTAAGTTTGAGTCCGAATTGAGTTACTTGGTTCATATTCGGTCCCTGGGTTTTGTCCACTGATTTTATGGTTGCTGCTTTCCAGTTGTCGACGCTGTCTGTCTTTCGAGCTACTTCTTTTTGTTTCATGTTTGCTAGCTTGGATACCACCACTTCTTTCTGAAATTGAGAAACATGTATGAATATGGCGTAGCGTGGGGTTTGGATCTTTACGTTAGGTTGTGTAGTGGTAAGATTACTTTTGTATAGGCTAGGCCACAATTTTAAGTAGGTAGTGTCCGACTGAAACATGTTTTTTTATCGAAACTTTTGTAGACTTAATAATTATGACGCTTTTATACACATAATTAAGACGGCTACCGTCCAGTGGCGCCCTCATTAGGGTTATTGTGTTTTTTAATTTCTGTATACATAAATGTGTAGGTATATTAATATTGTTGTGCTACTTGTTTGTTCCCCAATTTTTGGTCTTTGTCACATATCAAATCAAAGCCACACGACTCCGCTGGCTTGGTCACCTGGAGAGGATGGGAGAGGATCGTGCTGTGAGAATAGCGTATGTGGGGCACCCGAGCGGGAAACGTCCGTCTGGGTGTCCAAGATACCTCTGGACGAAGCCCTAAAAGACTTGTCCGTCCTCGGAATACACAATTGGCGTGAAGTGGCGCAGAATAGGGCAGAGTTTCAGAGGCCAAGATCCTTTTTGGGTCACTACTGAGCCAGTGAAGTAAGTTATTTTAATATATATAAATTTCATAGTTTTATATGTACCTAATTTCTAAACTATCTCCAGTCTCTAACAAACTTACCTGCTGAGGAGTATCCACGTAACTGGCATAAATTCTCAGTACTGGCTCGCCTGTTTTGTCATCAAACGTCAACTTGCTTTTCGGTGGAATCTTCGCTTTCACCACTGTTACTTTCTGCGGCACCAGCGTTGTTGTTGAGGCTGTGGTCGTGCTAGGATTCTCAACTGGAACAGCTATCAGCCTTACAGGCGCCCTTCTAGACAAAATACTGTTCTTCTCTTTATTAAAATCTTGGTCTTCACTTATACTCGCTTCCACTATCTGTCCAGCATATATGCTTCCATCTTTTGCTACCTTCTGATCTTTATCGTCGGTCCTGTATAGAGTGTAAGCTACTTTCACTGTTTCATCAGGTTTAGGTATTGGTTTGACTGGCTCTGGCTTCGCAAAAGGAATTCCTAATACAGATATTAATTCTCCACTCGTATCGTTCTTCTCATCTTCTTTCTTATGTACAAAGTATGGCTGAAATTCTGGATTCATTGTAGTAGTTGTGGTTGTCGAGGTCATTGTAGTAGTTGTATTTTCTGCTTCGGTACTGGCTGATTCTTGCGGTGTTTCACTTACTTGAGCTAATGCAGCTGCCGCTCTTACGTCATTGATAGCTGAGTAAAACCCACTTGCTATTGCGCTTCCAACGCTTTGACCAACTTGGGCGTAGTACAGTGGAGTTGTCGTCTTATGTTCTTCAGTTGTACTTTCTACTATGTATTGAACTGTTGATGAAGGTTGGGATTCTGTGACCACTTGAACTGTTATATTTTGTGGCGTTGATGTAGTTTGGTATTGGGTGGTGGTTTCAGCAGGTTTCTCAGTTACATTTTGAGTAGTTATAATAAGTTTTTGCGGGACTAATGTTACTACGGTTTTTTCTTGAGTTTCCCTCTGTACGACGTTCTTATCATATTGCTGTTCTCTTGCGACGAATGGTGCTGGTGCCTGCTTGGTAACTTCGTTTTGGAGCAGGATCACTTGGGGCTGTATTTGTGATGCTTGAGTTTGGATCTGTCCTTCCGTGGGGATGTCAGCAGCGTACGGTATAAATTCGACGGCGGGGTACCTCTGCAACAGTTGGTTCTGTAGTTTTTGCAGATATCCGGGGTCAGGTTGATATAATGCGTTCGGCGGTATTATGATGCCTTCAGCGCCGGATTGGACTAGATCGTGGTGGGTTGGCATGGCACTGAAACCCTAGAAATTGGCACAGTTATGGAAATGTATCTATATCACTTACTAACTTTTATTGTCATAGATATGCTCTACTAGCCAGGCGAAACGTACCTAATAGTAAATATTAAACTATTGGCGATACTATAATCATTCGTTACTTCCGAGTCGAGCCACTTTGCTCATGAGTTATGAGTACGACTGATATAAAAATCTTTATTGGATTGGAAGCAAAATCAAAATAATATCGGTTTGTGAATTAGACCTTGGAATTATCTAAGTTGTCTACCATTGAAATTGCATTGTAAACGAGACTTACCTAAATTGAAGAGTGAACTGTTGTGGCACGTTGGGGTACGCATGTAGATTATGTGTTGGGCCTGATGCTGTGGCATAGCGATCGCCGGCAGCCTATGGCGGCGGTACTATGACGTCAGCTGTAAGGCGGCGCCGTTTCGGACCAGGATTTGTATTTCAAGGGCCGTTTTATACGAGAATTACCTGTTGTATAGTGAACTGTTGCGGCACAAGTTGCGTTGCGCCTGATGCTGAGGTATAGCGATCGCCGGTAGCCCGTACTCTAGATGTCAGTTGAAGGGCGGCGCCGTTTCGGACCAGGGTTGGTCAGGGCCGTTGTATACGGGAATTACCTGTTGTATAGTGAACTGTTGGGGCATAAGTTGCGCCTGATGATGAGGCATAGCGATCGCCGCCAGCCCGTACTCTGACGTCAGTTGAAGGGCGGCGCCGTTTCGGACCAGGGTTTGTAAAGGGCTTTATACGAGAATTACCTGTTGTATAGTGAACTGTTGGGGCATAAGTTGGGCCTGATGATGTTGCGCCATAGCGATCGCCGGCAGCCCGTACTCTGACGTCAGTTGAAGGGCGGCGCCGTTTCGGACCAGGGTTTGTATTTCAGGGCCCGTTAAGGACTGGAACAAAACAGGTATTTATTGTTCAATTATTCAAATTGGATTTTAAAAATTGGCCGCGATTGTGAACTTTAGAAATAAGTACGTGTTGTATTACGTTTCTTTATCAATTTTAACATCAATATTGGGGGTTACTTACCGTGGCTTTAGAAAATCCTATAGGCGATTCGATTTTAGCCACATGGATTGACGGCTCTATGTATTTCTCTGTTACCTCGTATGTTGGTTTTGGCTAAAAAAAAAAAAATCTTTTAGTCAGTTCAATATTAAAATTGATCACGGACAATTGTTAAAGACTAACGTCCGTTGAATTTGAATTTTGATTTCGAACATAAGAAGTTACTAGGACTTCAGTAGGTATGGCAGCTACAGCAACTTATTTGGGCTGGGAATGATTTGTATAGAGCGCCTATTTCAATCTGTGCCCGGCGGAGACAAATGAGAATACACAAAGTACGCACAGCTGCTTCTGTGGTCACCTTCACTCCCTGCTCCGTCGCATCGATGACCACGATTGGCTTCTCCGAAAGACTCAGGTTGGGCGCTGGGATCGTGTGGATGGCACCTGTTGGTCAACACGAACTGAACACGCTTGCTTTCGCCCATGGAAATGTCGAGTCGCTTGGTCGTGAATAACGTCTAAAGTACATAGCTAGGCAAAGATGGAATTTTATTGTTGAATGAAAGATAGTAGGGGAAAGTCCCGTAATGACGGACGGCATATAGTGCCGGACAGACATACTATATATAATTCAAGGATAAGTAAAAGTTGGGCGCAGAAAGCCTAGCTGTGCTTGACATTCCAGAATGCCAAATGTTTTTAAACCGTCCGGTGCCTTGCCTGTTTTTAGCCTGCCTTAAAGAATGAGGTTTTTTTTCGCAAGTTTACTTTTCGTTTTTAAAGTCGTTTATGCAGAAGTTGCATTTGGGTTACTTTATTTTGATTTTAAAGTTTGTTGACTAAAGTAATTATTAAATACCTAAAGATATATTTTCTTCAAAAAGGCTTAGGGCTTCGTCACTGTGGGACTTCCCCCTAATGCCTACAGATGGGCAACTTGCGGAAAGTTTCCAAAAAGTTGGTAAAAATCTTGGGAATTTCAGGAAAATTTTACAGGAAACAAAGAAGACTTTCATTTGAAAATATCGGAATTTTTTCAATTGAATTTTTTTGCTATTTTGAAAAGTTTCCGACGGCACTTCAGTAGTGATGCCCATCACCAAACGTCCATAGTGGAAATCCTACCGCGAGATATGCACAAAAGCACAGTAGTAATGCAAATTTTTTTGGTAGCTAATATTAAAGGTTGTTTACTAACTAAGTACTAGGGGATGGTTGCGCTAGTAAATTTTAGTGTAGAAAAATTAAAAAGATATCTTGAAATACGTATTTAAAAGCGACATTCCGACATTTCCACAAGCGATAAATAAAATCAAGTATTGTGCATTTGTGCACGAAAAGATAATCTTCTAGGCCTTCGATAGCTCGTTATCTGAAAGTAGAAATATGTGTAAAAATAAAATAAAACTAAATTAGCTGCGTGTAAGGACAGTAGCAGTGTAAGCATACCATTTTGCACGTGCAGTAAAATTGTGATGGACGATAAGACTGCTCTTGGAAAACATTTGTGGCTTTCCATCAGAAAAGAGTCCTAATGCTCCATGTGCATAAGACATAAGCAATAGACATAATTTCACATTAAACATAAGGATTGTTCTCTGGTGGAAGGCCACAGTTTTCAAATATCAAATGAAATTGACTGATGTAAATTTGAATCCCCCAAATTAGGATACAATCCTTAGATATGATCGTTACAAAAGTAAGTTATTATGCCAACCAAATTCTCCTAAATCGAAAGCCGTAAGAAGAGTGCAGTGCCTATAAAGTGAACCTTTGTCACCGTTAACTCTCAACGCAGTCGGCGCGGACGCAGCCTTCACGAACTCGTACTCCGGCGTGGCGCTGGTAATCGTCGGCAGTCTGGCCGTCGTCTTCCACGGACCGCTGTTGATGAACACGTTCCGGTTGGGGTTGGGCCCGTAGTGCTTCATGGCGTATCTGCGGGATATTGGCCTGTTTGATTTAGGGATTAGCGGCTAAATTTGCTTACACAGTGGTGATATTTTTTTAGTTATTTTAAAGAACTGCGAAGGATCTAAGCCTTACGATCGAGGCTAAACTCTGAATACCAAGCTCCGGTCTCAAAAAATGTGCCACAAAAATTGGCGGTTGTGACAAACCCCCTCAGTTTAAATTTTCTTAGGAACTTTAACGAAATCCATAAGTAAAGGATTTCGTTAACGTTCCTAAGAAAATTTACTGAAACTGGATGATCACTTCTTATCTGTAGTAGTAAGTAGTTATCAAGTGGAATCATCGTAAGGAGACCCTAAAAAGGTGGAATGACGATGTAGGTAGTTCAAATCGCCATTCCATTGAATTAGGTAGGTATTAAGTACCTAAATTGATTTTTGGGTTAATGCTGAACCTCTTTCAATACCCAAGTAGTACAGTAGCTGTATAGCAGCCGAATAATGTCTGAATAACTGATTATCTCTTACCACCTCTTACCCAGTCATTATTCGGCTGCTATACAGCTAGCTGTGCTACTTGGGTAGTGGATAACTAGAAGACTCATTAGATATGACAATCGCTGTGTGGTGAGTTCCTATATTTAAGGCGTCTTGTGCGAAACCTGGAGTAATCGAAGTGTGCCTCCGGGACGAAAGGCTGTAGCATGGAGTTAGTAGTCAATATATTCGGCTTACAGTACCTGTGCAGTGGGTCCTTGTATGGTAATATAAGGCGTCAGGTGACCTATGCTAAGTCTGGGAGCTGGAGGACCTGGAGGTGGAACTAAGACTGGGTTAGATGAAGAGTGATTCCGAAACCGGTGGTGGACTTCGTCCTGTGGACGTGTTTCATCTCATAATCATAATCGTTTATTGTAACTATGGTATTACAAGGTGTTGGTTATGACATATTTATGACAGTACCTGTGTGGTGGGTTCCTGTATATAACATAAGGCGTTCTATGTGACGCGGCCTGGACCAGCCGAGGATGAGTCCAGGTCCGGTGAAGCGTGACTCCGGGACGGAAGGCCGTCGGCACCCGCATGCGGTTGACCGTCATGCGGCTGATGTATGCGGCCTGGGATAGCGACCATAGCGTGAGGTAGACTAGTTGGATCTGGAACAAGTTAAAGAATATTTAAGAAATAGTTAAACCTGTAGGGATCCATCAATACTGACTTGCAGTATCGGTACCTTACCCAAAGGTTGTCTGGAAGAGATCACTCTTAAGCGATAAGACCGTTGTTGTTACCTCTATCCAATTGTCTTTGTTTATGTTTCTGTACATACCTACATGCAATGTAAACTGTGTTAGGTGTGCATTTGTGCAATAAAGAGTATTGTATTGTATCGGCTGATTAATTTACGTAATTTGGCAGGAAACTTTAAAATTTATTCCATACAATTTATAAAATTCAACAATGAGATGAACGCGGTCACCGTACTCAAGTTATGTAAAAAATACTATAGGCGTTACGTGCGATTAAAAAATGTTACGCGAATTATTTATGGCTTTAATATCTTCTTATTATGGATACCTACGTAGAGACAATTTTCTCTGCATTCACGTAACTAATAACAGTAAGTGATAATTATTTATTTACAGTGTATCAAAAGAGCTGCGGCAGCACTCGTATTAATTAATCCCAAGGCAACACGCCTAGCGACATTCCGTAAAAGTCAAGCAGGGAAAGGTGCGTGAAAACAGTTCTCGGTATCGAGACGATTATTGCTCGCCACTTGATAATGACCGTATTTTGCGCTGCAGCTTAGTGTGTAGGTAAAACAAAGTTGTTTACTAGATTTGATATAGCTCAAAATTATAAGATACAGTATGGTGGGATGAATTACCTAAGTCGGCTGAGCACTCGAAAAATTATTACTGTATTTTGTCCCCAGCGGAGCTTAGTGCGGTTATGCACTAAGCAAAGTTATACTTACCTACCAAGTAATTTTTGCTAATTTTGAAATAGCTGAAAATTATAGTTGAACGATACGATCACAAACATATGCTCCAGGAGGTACAACCGCCTTCAGATATATCCTAGCGGCCGAGGCGCTCAAAAATATCTAAACACGCAGTCTAGCGTCTTGACAATAGAGGCGCGTTCAGATATTTGAGAGCACCATGGCCGCTCCGATATATTTGATGGCGACTTTACTATGGTTGAACATATTGGTGGCTCCACTTACTAAATGGCGTACTTTTCTTGATCGTTTCTTTCTGAGAGTACTTGTCGTATATATATTATTTATATTCGATGTAGGTAGTTGTATATTGTAATTGGATTTGCTTTTGTGTGGATAAAAACACAAGATAAAGATAAATAACATGTAGATACAGTCATCTGAGCAACCTAATTAATCTGATGCCCGCTAGAGTTGCAAGTCTATAAACCGAAATAACAACCACTGTTAAAGGAGCTTATAGCTCATGCAACCTATGCCCGACAGTAAGAACTGGGCTGGACCTATCTAGTTCAGGCGGGAACCACAACGGTCTGGGTAGGGCAGGGTGCAGTAAGCTGGTAATGGCTTAGGGGCTCGACAGTGCCACACCATCGTCGGACATCAACACCCTAACTACTACCTACTACTAATTTCTAATGACCTTTGTTTCTATGCGTAGGTACGAATTTTAATTTCTAATCTCGATGTCGCCGCCGCCGCCGGCTCTTTTGGACCGAACGTTGCTGTCGATGGCCCTTTGGGACCGGACGCCGCAGCCGATGGCCCTTTTGGACCGGACGCCGCTGCCGATGGCCCTTTTAGACCGGACGCCGCTGGCGATGGTTTAACCAACCACTTACTATCAATCGATCTATTTGTTTGTTTGTCACCGACGTGGTCTAAAAAAGTAAGGCTTTTGGCATATCCCTAATTACACTTTTCTCCCGTTTAACATTGACAAACATAAATCATAAACTAAACCAGCGCTAGGATGAGCCGGTCAATGTTCAGTGTACGTGCCAGAGAGAGTTGATGATTATTAGCTACTCATTATAAGTGCTACTTTAATAATGACGGTAGTTTAGTCTGCACAGTTAGGAACGCCCCTTGGTTAGGTACAATCCTGCAATAATATGTTACTCTTCGAAGGCCGCAAAAACATGTGACCCGCTCTTATGGCTCTACAAATAAGATCGTGTCAGATATTTTTGCGGCGTTCGTTGTGTAACATATTATTGCAGGAGACTGTACCTACTCGTACCACTATAACATTTCCTAGTGGTCGGCCAGCGACAGAATACGACGAAGCTCTCCATACATTTATGACTTCGAAAATCGGTCCATATGGCTGACACTTATCACTGAAAGCCCGCAGCTTTGATTAAAAAAAATATTTTGTAATTTAGTAATATTACCCTATATTCTATTAGGTGTGTTTATTTTCATTTTCTTGCATATCTAATGCTCTGTAATATGAATATGATGTGCCGAAAGACCATTAATTCCGCATTAGAGAAGACCGAGGCGAGTTGCCACAGAGGTAAGTAAAAACGACGTCAATTTTTCGGTATTGAGGCAAGGCAACATATTGAGGAACTCGCAGATGGTGGGGAGCGGCTAAACATCGTTTTTTTTTCAGCTCGTTAACAGTCATAGAACTTATAAATGTCAACATTTGAGTTGTTTCAACTTTGTTAGAACTCACCTCGATTTCCCATTACCTACTAGTGTACCTTGTAAAACAGCGTTCGTAACTTTTTAAATACAGTAGGTAAAGCAGAGGAACTATGGATGGTATAGAAAGGATGCCAATCTCTTATGGCAGAATTGTTGCAAAAGTGATCGCTTTCAGCTTTAAATAATAGTTCCTAATCTCTCCGGTGGCGCTAGTTAGGCTCTGGGACATGAGTATAACATGAACCATATAAGGCAACAAATAACCCGACCAAATTACGTAGGTTGTTTTTGGTAGTATTTCGGTGTATGGTGGCGCCGCCTAATTACTGTTTTTTGATGGACACTTTCCATACATAGAGATTTGGCTCTTTTATATAGTCTCCTTGAGAGGAACACTCAAATATCTACAGTAAATTATTTATCTACTGAGTACCTAGTTACCTACTCGTTAGGTACCTACGTGTCTTTTTGATTAGAAGAAGAATGCATTTTGTCTGACAAAAGTTAATCATAATCATAATCATAATCATTTTATTCATAAAACCAATTTACATGTCAAAAACTTATAAACTTAACCAAGTTATTCGCCAAATTAACTTATTTCGCAAGAATTTTTTCGTCTGTTGTTGTCGGTAAACAACATCTGAAAACTAGACGTGAAGAAAAACCTCGTAGGACGCGAAACGTAAGTGTCCAATGAAACACGCCGTTACGGGTGGGTGCGGGCGAAACCGAGCGCGATTACTATGCGCGTTTCTAATTTAATATTTGCCGCTATAGTTAACTCATCAAAGCAATTATTTTAGTTCTTATTATCATAACGATAAGGTTTAAAAATCTATGTACCTTCAAGAGATGATCTTCAATAATTAGGCTAGAGAAACGGTAATATTTTTGATAGATGAGTTTTACTTTTAGTTGTTCGTTTTTAGGGTTCCGTACCCAAAGGGTAAAAACGGGACCCTATTACTAAGACTCCGCTGTCCGTCTGTCACCAGGCTATATCTCATGAACCGTGATAGCTAGACAGTTGAAATTTTCACAGATGATGTATTTCTGTTGCCGCTATAACAACAAATACTAAAAAGTACGGTACCCTCGGTGAGCAAGTCCGACTCGCACTTGGCCGGTTTTTTACTATAGGTTCCTTGACCGTGCATTATGCGTGTTTTTGCTAAGTTAATTAAAAAGGGAAGGGTTTGTCAAATGTCTGTATCTATATTGCTTGTACCCAAACGCGCCTCGTTTAAGTCCCCGGCAAGCTCGGCCGAATTTCACCTTCCCATACAAACGGAGTTTCGTTCTCATTTTAAAACTACGTCTTGGATTGTAATGAAACTTTGCACATACAATGACATGAGGTCAGGTCTGTAATTAGTTTATATAGTTCCAGTTTATAAAACAAACGAGATAGAGCAAAAACAAGTTTTGTATGAAAAACTTAAATTCGCTGTATTTTTTTAACTATGATATCTGAAGCTACATAAATAATTACACACATAGGTATACCTTATCCTATTGTAAGTACAAAGTTTCAGAGCAATCTAGCTAGTCGTTTTAAAATGAGAGCGTAACTACGTTTGTATGGAGAACCAAGTTTGCCGGGACCCTTAATGGGACTGAATGGGAATAATGGGAAGATTCAATGCTGGGGGCGGGGCAATACGGAGGAGATATATCTTTCAGTCATAAGTTTCAGTCATGTAAGCCGTTTTTCGAAGTCAAACATTTGATTAATTAATAAATATCTATATGTATTTGGCACCTAAAATGGTTTTGTTGGTATTTTAAGAAACTATACAATCTTAATTTATGCATGTAACGTTGTGTTCTTCCTAATGAACGTCAATTAATCCAGCAATGTAATAATCAGAATGCAACTTAATAACGTTTTATTTTAGCTCGTCCGCTAATCACTTTTTCTTGCATATACGATAGTCGTGAGTCATGCGATGCGTGAATTCATAGCATTCATTATTATAGAGGGTCGTTGACTAGTCTAATGAATGAATGAATGAAAACTATATTACAAAAATATATTTTCAAACTAAACACGATATGGTTGTGATGCATTACGCAACCCCGCAGTGTCAGGGAGTGATAATAAGACAATTTGTGGCTGCACATTCGAACTTCAGTTTAGTTTAGAGTGGATTATGCAATGGGGGCGAAATCCCTGAAGGGACAACCTTTGGAAAATGCCGCATCAATATTACGCGCGGTCTACATTTTTAGGGTTCCGTACTCAAAGGGTAAAAACGGGACCCTATTACTAAGACTCCATCTGCCTGTCAGCAGGATGTATCTCATGAACCGTGATAGCGAATAGACAGTTGAAATTTTCACAGATGATGTATTTCTGTTGCCGTTGCCGCTATAATAACAAATACTTACTAAAACTACGGAACGTTGATTTTTTTACAAGTTCAAGCGACTGTAGACCTGAGTATGTTTATGTACGTTTCCGAGATAAGGGGTCTTGACAGACTGACGGACGGACGGACATCAAAGTTCCGTATAAGGGTTCCGTATTTTTCCTTTTGTGGTAAAAAGGCAAACAATATGTGATCGAAATCGCATTTATATTGGTTATGCCAGGCTACGCATGGCAAGCTAGCTACGCTAGCCAAGATGCCAAACGATGCCGTCGTAGCGAAAGAAACGATAATGTATCTCTACCACTCTTCCATATAAGTGAGGCAGAGGGAAAAACGCAAACGATTGGCATGTTGGCTAGGCCCCCAGATAAGTAGAGTGCGGACACCGTTAACGTGTAACGTGCCGTTTATCGCTCGGGATGATAACAGGTGCATTGTGATGCCGGTAATAGCTGCAATACAATTGCATGCGTCGGTCAGTTGGTAAAGTCTATCGTTTTGACAAAAGTATAATACTTAAATCGTTAGTTTCTTGTGCGTAATGCTGTTGAAAATCGAATTTCCATAGAGTCTGTATGTTTAATACAACCCAACTTGAAACGAGACGTATAAGTATAGGTTTTAGTGTACATGTTATACATTGTGAGCTGAATTATTAGGAAAAATAAAAGGAAAAGTAAAACATATGAAAGTTAATTTATTTAGAGCCTATTTAAACTATTTGAACCCTTTGAATATGAAGTCGAATCGAAAATACATGCTGTATAGTGTATTTTTTTACCGCCAAGATTGACAACGCTACTGACTTTATGTTGAGATTTGGGAGAAAACGGTTTTCGAGTTTTTTTTAAACCTTGCTGCTTTGTTTTTTTTTCATATTTTATATATTTTTGGACCCATAGTGTACACTTCATTCGATAGCGAGACGTGCGTTCGCGTTTGCGTTATGTCTATTTTTGTATAGGATTTTTGAACAGCGGGCCAAGCGGGACGTTTCGGATTCACGTTGGGGTACTGGTTGACAAAATTAATCCCGAGTCGGCACTATTGCGAGAATTAAGATGTTACTTCTAATTTTAAAATTACCTCCGTCCGAGGTGTCTTTTTACCAGACCACGGGAACAAAACCCGTCCTCAAAACGTTTAGCTTTTAAGATTTGGATGTTTAAATACCTACTTATATTTACAAGTACGCGATTAACACAGTTGGGTTATGAATGGGGTGAGAAGGATTGAAAGGGGGGTGAGATGGGTTTTTAAGGCTACTGCTACAAAAATAAAGTATTCCAATTTAAAATGGAGCTATAATACTCACATTTAAAAAAAACGATCCAACAATCTTCAAAAATCACCTTTGTATGGAATCCTATCTTACCCCAATTACGAGGGAACACGGGGTGAGGTGGGGTTTCCTGTTTATCGTCAAAGTTATGAAATGGAACTACCCAAAATAAAACAAAAATTAACATACAAACGTCCAGAACACTTATAATATACAGATACACCATTCAGTTTGCATATGTAAAAATAAAATGTTATCGAGGTTTGAATGTCGGTTTTCTTCCTACTCACCCCATTTTACGGTATAAACTTCTTGGCAGTCAAACGAAGCCGCGGACATCATATCGCAATCAACTTTGTATCGACTGCACTTTTAGATCAGTAAAGAGTCGTGTTTTGCCAACACAGTTGATCATAGACTCGTCCCATCGGACCGGTCGATCCAGATTTCACATGCAACGTAAACAGAGTGCATTTCTTAGCTGTTGATGGTTGCTCGGCCATTAGGGTCCTATTTGACTTGAGGAATTTATTTATTTCAAAAAAATGGCACTAGGCACCTATACAATATTTTTAGCAACACAGTTCAATCTGACCTTATTTTATTTATTATTATTATTTATTGTGACGCGCACGTGCAAGGTGCAAGTGCACGTCAAGGCACACGTATCCGGTGTGCACAGGCCTATAGATTATTGCCTGTAGTTAGAGGTATTTACAAAATTAACCATCAATAACAAACATTTCATATAGATATGACTGCAATAAAAAGTAATAATGTTCATGTAAATTAATTATTACTTAATTAAAAATAATGATAGTGGAACCGTTCAGCCATTTAGCAGTAAACTACTGGTTATCTGCACTCAGTAAAATTATACAACTATTACTAGCTAACTACCTTTCTAGATGTCGGATTATCTTACGTTATTTTATCGTAGTTACGCTCAGTCATTCCAAAACATCTAACTTTTCAAAACATCTCATCATTATCATTACACACATTTGAAAATAAACTTGATTACAGTATCCGCAAAGTGTAGTATTGGACATCTAAAGGGCGTTGTTTTAGCAGTTAGCTCGTCACCTGTAAGGATCGACTTTTCAAAACGTCTCATTTACATTCTTAATACCATTCGAAAGTGAACCTTAATTTATGAGCTAAGAGTGTAAATTGGAGTAGCGATAATGAAAGGAATAGGCTGTTTGAAATTCTTTGATAAAATGTAGTCCTGGTAGAGATAGTAGTGAAATTGTATTAGCATATAGAATGCAACCGGTTTCGGCAAGGCCGTTCATTGGTCTTGACTTCAGAAAGCAACTTTTATGTTTATCAACAACTGGACATTTTTAGGGTTCCGTCCCCAAAGGGTAAAAACGGGATTATTTCTAAGACTCCTCTGTCCGTCTGTCTGGCACCAGGCTGTATCTCATGAACCGTGATAGCTAGACCGTTGAAATTTTCACAAATGATTTATTTCTGTTGCCGCTATAACAACAAATACATACTAAAAAGTACGGAATCCTCGGTGAGCGAGTCCGACTCGCACTGTCCGGTTTTTCCTTAAATTACTCGTGACATTTCGTGTCATGATTCGTGATTTGATGACATGAAATTCACTATTATGTTTTCACCACTTGAGTTAGACTATCTAAACTTGTTAGATTGCCGGAGATACATAGGTATTTATATCTTCTTAGAAAATTGAATGACTAAAGTATTTATAATATCTAAAAAGACAAAGTAAACAGTCTTTAAAAGTTAGCTAGCTAGCAAGCTTGCTATTGCTACAATTCTCCCAAAAATACAAAAGGGGAAAATAATATTTCAAAAGTGAAATTCGACAAATTGTCTAAAAAGTTAAATTCTTTTATCGCTAATATGAGTATTTTTATGACCGCAGACCAAATTGAGATTAAACCACATAATCGCTTAAGTAAAAATAAGCAGCAGTTTGAGTAGGTAGCGGCATTAAATGATTGAGAATAGCGTTTACAAAACAAAAAAAAACAAAGGTAACTGTAATAGGGATAAACGCAACATTTCACCGACAAAATCGCAATTTTCTTGTTTTCCATACTTACATCGAAATGGCTTGTAAGCAAAATGACACAGTGACGTCACGATGTGTTATGTGTTAGACAATAAAGTCGTGTTCACATATTTTTGAGCCATTTGTCTGGATCGATATTTTTGCCTTTGACTGTACCCGACAGTTTGTCCTCAAATGCCCCAAACTGATTTTAGGATAGAGTGCGGGTAACGAACAAACTCTGATTTTAGGATAGTGTGCGGGTAATGAACAAACTAATTTTAGGATAGAGTGCGGGTAACGAACAAACTCTGATTTTAGGATAGAGTGCGGGTAACGAACAAACTGATTTTAGGATAGAGTGCGGGTAACGAACAAACTGATTTTAGGATAGAGTGCGGGTAACGAACAAACTGATTTTAGGATAGAGTGCGGGTAATGAACAAACTCTGATTTTAGGATAGAGTGCGGGTAACGAACAAACTCTGATTTTAGGATAGAGTGCGGGTAATGAACAAACTCTGATTTTAGGATAGAGTGCGGGTAACGAACAAACTCTGATTTTAGGATAGAGTGCGGGTAATGAACAAACTCTGATTTTAGGATAGAGTGCGGGTAACGAACAAACTCTGATTTTAGGATAGTGTGCGGGTAATGAACAAACTCTGACTTTAGGATAGAGTGCGGGTAACGAACAAACTCTGATTTTAGGATAGTGTGCGGGTAATGAACAAACTCTGATTTTAGGATAGAGTGCGGGTAACGAACAAACTCTGATTTTAGGATAGTGTGCGGGTAATGAACAAACTCTGATTTTAGGATAGAGTGCGGGTAACGAACAAACTCTGATTTTAGGATAGTGTGCGGGTAATGAACAAACTCTGATTTTAGGATAGAGTGCGGGTAACGAACAAACTCTGATTTTAGGATAGTGTGCGGGTAATGAACAAACTCTGATTTTAGGATAGAGTGCGGGTAACGAACAAACTCTAATTTTAGGATAGAGTGCGGGTAACGAAAGTTGAACCCATAAAATTAGATCAGATTACCTTATTTTAAGTATAAGCTTAAGATTCAAGATAATTATGGTAAACTTTGCAATTAATGGAAGAGCGGAACCTTCTGGCATAAGTATCTGTTACTTAAAAGAAGGTTCTTGTTTTCATTCTAGTTAAAACCTATTGTATAACCAATAAATCATTTTTCATTTTCATCAAATCATGTGACGAGAAAGGTATTAAGAATGAATGTGGAGGGAGGTACGAGGAGAGGAAAACCGAGGAAAAGGTGGATGGACTGTGTGAGAGATGATATGAAACGAACGCAAGTGAATGATGAGATGACGGGTGACAGAGAGGTATGGAAGAAAAAGACATGCTGCACCGACCCCAAGTGAATGAGACAAGGGCAAGCGAATGATGATTCATTTCATTTTCATCATTCTGCAATTGTTGGTCAAAGTGCATGCAGAAATAGAGAAATATAGTCGTACTACATCAGCGGCGTATTTAGGGGGCTTTTGGCTCTAGTGCTAGAGTATTCTAGAGTGAATCTCAAGGGTGGACTGCGAGGAGTGACGCAAGCTATACGGCGGTTTAATTTGGGGCGGTAAAACCTTATAGCCCCAGGGGCACCAAAACCTAAAAAAATTGGCGTTGATACTTATAACTACAAAAATAAAAAAAAATTTACAATGTTATTATGCAGTCGGCCATAGCCTAAACCATGCTGCTTGAACTTTTCACTTTGGAGCATATTGTGGTTTATAATTATACAAAGTTGCGAAAGTGTTAGGATTATCTTTAACGGTGACCGTACTTTACTGCAAAAACAGTTGCCATCAATGTGGCATTCAAACTTTCCACTGAATAAAGGCCCTATATGGTACTGGCGTCGTCTAAAGTGGTAATGGATTAGCAAACTTGTTAATTAAAAGGTCGTCCATCTTTGCAATTTCACTTTCTATCGCATAAACGCAAATATTAGTATAGGACTAAGATGTATATTGAGATATATTTTTCTTAGAAATACATTGAAAATATTAACCATACAAAATAATTCGGCCCGCAATGTAAAGCAACACACAAGTTACGAGATACGAGCTTTTTAAAGTAACTGTCAACGTTCGTTTGCACTTGGCAGTTACTATAAAAAGCTCTCGAAATGTTATGTTATGTCTCGCAATATTTGCAGTACGTTGCTGCTCGGTAAATTTTTAAAAAATAATTACGGTGATAATCAAGTGTAACTAAAAAACTTCTTAATTAATGATTACACGGTACGGATAGGTACATTATATCTCTGGTTTAATTTATCGCCCGTATTGGCCGTATTGGATTTACACACTGTAACATGTGTGACTGTGCGTGGGTATAGGGCGAATCTGTAGTCCCATTCAGTGACTCATTTCGAATACCGTTTAAAGTTGATTTCGAGGTCCAGGTCCTCTTGTCTGTGTAAGATCATGACCGAATTAGACCTCTTTTTGCATTTTTTTGTGTTCTATGATCTACATACAGCAAAACCGACGTTTGAATCCCCGATTTTTAACCACCACAGAAATAATATTCTTTTTCTTCTTCCACGTTTCCTCAGGACTGAGGCACAGAATAACTAATAGTACTACCGACTATCAGTACTTTACCTTTAACTGGCCATCAGTGGACCTTGTTTTTAGGGTTTCGTACCAAAGGGTAAAAACGGGACCCTATTACTAAGACTCCACTGTCCGTCTGTCTGTCTGTCTGTCCGTCTGTCTGTATCACCAGGCTGTAATCTCATGAATTTCAAAAATCAGTTGAAATTTTCACAGATGATGTATTTCTGTTGCCGCTATAACAACAAATACTAAAAATACGGAACCCTCGGTGGGCGAGTCTGACTCGCACTTGTCCGGTTTTTGCAATTAGATTACAGTCAGCAGTACCGGACCAAAAGTACCTATCTGCCACCCTCGAATACTTAGGTCAAAATTCTTTTCGTCTTGTTTTTTGGCCCCAAAAAAATGTGACGGAGTGGAGCTTTTTGTATGGGGTGAAATTTAGTTTTTAATTTTTCTCAAGACAATCTACAGCTAGAAAGACATGCAATATCACTCAACTGTTTTTATTTATTTGATAATAGACAAAATTATAAGCGTGACAGTGGTCAGAAACAAGACAACGAAAAGAATTTTGACCAACTTTCACAAATAGAGATATATAGTTGGTCAAACAAATCTTAAAATTTTTTTTAAATAATGTAGGCACGGTGCGATATCATCCCATAGAAAATTTGAATTTCGCGCCTTTTTCTACTGACAAGATTTGCTTGACCAACTATATCTTTGGAGTTTGCATTCAAAAAGTATTTGTCACAATATATGTATCTATAGACAAGCTGTCGAGAACAAATTGTGTCCGCGACTATGTCTATGGTCCGCGAGGTGTCCGCCATTTTTTGCGTTTCACGTCTGTCACTAAGGTAAAGAATAAGCGCAGCTAGCCAGTAGCAATGAAGTGCATGCACTTCATTGAGGTGCGGAAACGTGTTTTTCGAGAGTCCGCCTTCTAGTGTATAAATATACCTATATATTACCTCAATTACCACAATCTAAGTTTTCAACATATGTACCAACACCAACCAACTTATCTCTTTATATGCTCTTTATGTTAAAATCTATTAGAGAATGACACTTTTGACGCATAGTTCGATCTGTCACTTTTGATGCTAACAACCTATTACACTTGGAATAATCGTCTTTTGATATGTATTATTATTTTATTTTATCAATCATTAAGATTAATTATATCAATATTATTTAAACATATGCCTTTGTATACTCAAACACACCCAATTTGTCCGTAGAAACTATAGCCGCGAAAAGTTTTATTTTCGGAATTTTTCGCGGATACATTTTTTTAATTTGCCGCCTTTTTCTACTGACAAGGTGACTGTGCCAGCAATTTTTACTTTAATTTCGCATTGGTCTATTTGTGAGAAAATGTTAAACAAATAAATAACTTTCCGATTTTAGCGATAATTTACCGCTATAAATAAAATAATTATGTACCTAAATTTACTTTATAAATATGCCACTGTTCTTAATATTTTCTTAAAAAACTGGACAATTTAGATAAAGTCAAGGTTAAGTTAATTATGTATTTTATCTAATTACCTATACCTATAATATCACCCATTCAAATTTATTTTTAACTTAAAGCTGCTTTGCCTTAAGGTTCACTGGCAGAAAATTCCTCATGACAACAAGTCCACCTTTTATACTGTAAGATATTCTTTTAAGTAATGTGTGTAATTATCTAATGTGTAATAAACTCAAACGTAACGGTCCTTACCTTCATTATGCAGATCTAAACTGTCACTACAGTCAATAACACACACTTCACACACACCACCTTAATCCATTGTAACACAAATCAAATTTTAAATTCAGATCGTCGAGAAAGTATTCTATTTTCAAATCAGTTCTATACTGTTCATGTCCGCGCGTACTTGATGTATGAGGTTTGAAATGGGTCAACGCTCGTCTTTATACGCCCCCCACACGCGCCGATTAGGCATACAATCTAAGATATTAGCGGCGATTATCTGAGGGTGGTCAGTCGCCCGTATTAGCAACTATCATTTTATTGGTCATTAAGTAGGTTTTTAATTGGGTATAAGTTTTAATTGCAGGCTTTTTTTTCTGAGAAGGTATTGTATATGTACTAAACTATGTCTTGACTCAAGACGTAAATTTTAGTACAAAAACTTGAGAGATCCTATTCGTTTGTTTTGCAATTATACTTATTAGTACAACTAAAATAAGATGCAATGTACCGGTAATTATTTATCCATTCAGTTGCATCAATTTAGTATCGATTGTAGCTCTAGAATTCTAGATTATTACAATCATTGTCCCATTAGTTGTACTACTTGTACAGTCAAGGGCATAAATATATATATTCCTAAAGGTTCCAAAAATATGTGAACGCTCTAACACCTTAGACAATAAAGTCGTGTTCACATATTTTGAGCCATTTGTCTGGATCGATATTTTTGCCTTCGACTGGACCCTACATCTTTTTGCGTGATATTATTACATTGCAGAGTTCCATGTCTAGTTAATTAAGGAAAGTTTGTGTACTATTTCTGTAGTAGGTATTTATATGTTAATCAATATAAAATATAGGCTATAATATAAATTCTTTTCCTATCCTTAGAAATTCTTTTCTTTTCCATTATTTTGATTAGGCATCTCATATTTACGCCGTGTTTAGATAGTTTTGGATTTGCCAAAGGGGGAGGGATATCTCCGTCATTCAATACGAACAATTAACTTACAGTATGGCGTTATTTATAAACGCGTTACTGGCCTGAATTAGCTATGAATCGTTTGTCCTTATCTGTCATTTTGATTTATGTATTTGTAAGAAAGGAATAAAAACATAATTTAACTAAATCAGGCAATATGTATTAGATAAGCTTTTTAAATAATAGATGACATTGCAGGCTTCGGAGTTTTGAAAAGCTCAGGCTCAGAGTTTTCATAGAACGGTAAGACTAAAGTGAACTATGGAGTCGATAATTAATACTAAAATTGAAGTCATACTGATCCATATTCTCATTCTACTGAATGATGTAGTTCACTTTAGTCCTACCGTGCCATGAAAACTCTGAAGCCTGATTACAATCTACCAAACCTAATCTACTATTAGTTTGACTACCATTTCGTATGTATCTCTCAGTTACTTAAAGGTTAGCTGGAAGAGATCCCTTAAGGGGATAAGTTCGCCTTTGTACACGTTTACTGTATTCTCTCTGTGTTATGTACTTGTTTTGTGCAATAGTGTTTACTACTACACTACTATACAATCTACAATTTAAACAAATTTCCGTCCGTGATCTTATCCGCGCAGAATTTGAAAAATTTAAGGGTTGAATTACAAAAACCCTGCGGAAGTAAATAATACCTACTGACCCCTTATAATATTTAATAAAGAAACAACAGTACCCTGTGATTTATTGAAACTGGCTTGTATATTTTTCCTCTTCCTAGATCGATTTCCTAGGTCTAGGCATTGCGTCAGCAGGGCGTGATTAGCTTCCTCGTCGGCTCGGTGCTCGCTTTCCACAAAGTGCTGGGTTAGTAATTAGTGAGGTCGGTAGCCTGGGTCTGTTTTATGGTTCCGTGACAGGG
This sequence comes from Cydia strobilella, assembly GCF_947568885.1. Classification (NCBI taxonomy): domain Eukaryota; kingdom Metazoa; phylum Arthropoda; class Insecta; order Lepidoptera; family Tortricidae; genus Cydia; species Cydia strobilella. The sequence continues at coordinate 3,718,139 of NC_086048.1, forward strand.
GTTAGTGACAATGTCGATCGCATTCATATGACGATACGAAACTATGACAACAAGAGTACGATCTGTCTACCTGGGGCCCATTTCTCGAACGATATTAGACTAATATTATTAGTCCACGAACTGTCATATCGTATGGGTTGTCATAACATCACACTAATATTTGACTTTTTGAGGGTTTTGAGTATGGATGGTATAGAAAGGATCGCAATCTCTTATGGCAGAATTGTTGTAAAAGTGACCGCGTTAAGCTTTAAATAATAGTTCCTAATCTCTCTGGTGGCGCTAGTTAGGTTCTGGGACATGAGTATAACATGAACCATATAAGGCACCCGACCAAATTACGTAGGTGGTTTTTGGTAGTATTTCGGTGTATGGTGGCGCCGCCTAATTACTGTTTTTTGATGGACACTTTTCATACATAGAGATTTGGCTCCTTTATATAGTCTCCATGATTATTAGTCCACGAACTGTCAAATCGTATGGGTTGTCATAACATCACACTAATATTTGACTTTTTGAGGGTTTTGAGATCATTCGAGAAATGGGCCCATGTGACTAGTTTTTACAAGCTTTTTATTAACTTGCAATATAATTATTATGTTTGTAGGGGTCAAATCTTGCAAGTTAAATTTGACTCACTTCCCGGTTTCCAATGAAGCTGAAAATTTGCATACACATGTAAATTGGACGACAATGCAATATTATAGTACTCTCGAACTGATCTGATGATAGAGACAGGAGGTTGCCATAGGAACTTTGTGATAAAACTACGCAACCTAAATGTGTTTGGGTTTATTAGAATTATCTCAATAAGTACTAATTGCCTGTTGAAAGAAAAGTACAGTTAGTTTAAAAGCTTGTATCAAGAATGAAATTTTTGGCAAAAAATATATTATTCATTAATGATACCATTGTATCATTCGATCAGGTTTGTGTTGAGGATGAAATGTCTATGCATTAAGCAATACCAAAGATAGATATAACTCCGTAATAGATGGATACAGTCTAAGGAAAAAAAAGCCTCGAAAATCAAGAAAATTTGATTCTTGTTCAGAGGGCGCTACTAGCTTTGGCCTACTGTCGTATAGATGGCGTTGACGGTTTCGTTTGTTATTTAACAATTTTAACGCATATCAGTGAAAGAACACGGGTCAAAATCATAAAAATAATTAATGCAAATAAAAAAAATCATTTATCCATATTTAAATACATTCTATCGTATTTTTATAAATCTTCATTTTTAGTTTTAAAGTGTGTCGACAGATGGCAGTGAATTTACTGGGGTTACAAAATTTACTATGACAGTACCGCTCTAGTATAAGTTACTCTATGGCAATACCTAGGACCGCAGCAGGGTTAAGTGTTGCCAACTCTTTATGCCTAAGTACGAGGCAAGGGTTTGATGTGTTCTAAGGTTTTGCTCAATCAGGCAATCCTACTTGCCTCTACAGATTATGCTTCTAGGATCCACTTTAAGACGAAACATAGTTTACGTAGGTTAAATTATCATTTATGCTAAATCATCTAACTCATTTAAATATCTCATATTAACCTCGACATCCTTAGAAAGCATCTAACATTTAGGCTTTGCTTTCACTGGACTACGAATATTAGTAAATGTGGTAAAAGTATATTTTCATTTAGTAGCCCCATGTTGATATGTGATATATTCGATTCGATCTTCGATCGTGTAATCATGTAAGTGGCAATGTCACTTGGTTACCGGTTAATTTGTGCTAAGTATCATATGTTTATGTAACACCGACCTTGTAGTATGTTAAGCATGTAGATTGAAGGTACTGTAATGATCTTACCCCTGCTAACCCAGTTCCCCGGTGTCTTATGGAAGTTTTTCATATTTTTCTAACCGTATTTTTCATACCTTTATGATTAGGAATGAAATTATAGTCAACTCTGCATTTTTTTCGAGAACTTTTCGTTCTTTCTCAATACAGCATAACCGAGCTTTGAACATTTTATGCCATAATTTTGAAAGGTTAAAGCTACAATAAAATTGTGCTAATAACCCAACTATTTTAATAAAAGACAATATAATGTAAATATAATATAGGGTTATTGTGGATAAATAATTGTTATTTCTATTTTTAATATTTTTTAGAACGCCATATGACTTTGACACATGTTCTTTCACTGATATGTGTTAAAATTGTTAAATACCAAACGGTGTCGCCAACGCCAGATGGCGTAGATGGTGTAGATACACAAGTAGTTATAGGCCAAAGGTATGGCACCATCTATTCGAGCATAATTGTTTCTTGATTTTCGGAGGAACGTTTTCGGAGGAACAAAAATAGACAGATCCACCAGCAGAGTGAGAAAAAAAAGAAAAAGGAGGAAGGTAACTAATTACAAAAAAATTCATTTTGGCGCCGCTATAGTGGCTACAAAAGGACGCCACTCAGCATATGCTCTGGTATAAATAAATACTACAGCGCTGGTTTTCTGTGGCACCCCGGGGCGGAGAGTAGCTCAGAATATTATCTAACGGTTGTGGCAAATATAGACTATTACGCGTCTTCCGTCGCAATGCAATTATAAAACACTCTTATTTTTTCCCCGTGATTAAACGTTAATATGATGTGAGCGAACACTTTTCTAAACGCACGCGCGGAGTCAGCGACCGCAACTCTCGCTGTCCACTGCATTCCGTTGCATCTATTTATTATCTTTATTGAGCTAATGAAAACTAATCGTCAGACATCGGATCTTAGGTGGCAAAATTTAATGACAGGTAGGGAGTTACTATATCGATAAACTCAATTATCGATGCTTCTCATGTACCTACTCAATGTGTTTCAATTGAAAATGTTTTGAAATAGTTGACATGACCGGTACTGACATTTTATTTGACTATACATGACATAGGTAGGTACGCACATTATTTCTCCTACGTAAATTGTTTATATCGACACTATCTTGGGGCCAAATAGAATCTTGTCAGGATTTACATTTATCATACTGTTGGGACTACTTCTAACTCGACCCAGTCCCTTGAGTCATCGAGCTTAAAATAGATTTTTCAAAACCTCAGAATATGTCACGCTATCATTTGTCACTTATACGTTATCCTCGCGACTTTATACCGAATTATATCACTTATCAGATAGTCGTCATTTCACGCATTAAATGATTAATGATATGGTGATAAAAGCATCATAGCCCTGCTGGATTTGGAAACATAAATATTACAATATTTAAATAAAAATACTTAGATAATATAAATATAAAGAAAAATGAGTATTAATTAAAACGCCCTCTCTGTGTGTTTCGCGGAACTATAATAGGCTCACTTGAAAACCCAACTCACGCGCAAGCTAAATTAGCAAACTTGATAAGTTATTAGTTCCGGTGAGATCCGCAACTGTGGTTGGAGCGCCACATAGTGGATGCGTTCTTTTTTCGATACGAACGGCTTGGTGGCACGGTGGCAGGAGCGGTTTGTCAACAGCAAACTTTAACAACAGCCAAACAGCAAACGTACAGTTCGCACATGCGGTAGAATGGGAAATATGTACGTATGTTTGCATTATGGGTTGCCTATTGAAGCTTAGTGACTTCCGTCCAACGTCCGTCCGTCAGAAATTTCTACATTATTTTTGACGAACTGTAAGTTAAAAAAAACAGAAAAATTATTAAGTATCACGTTTTACGAATTTTTTGACACACCTTAAAGTAGTATATAGCAGTGTAGTAGTAGTGTGCAAAAACGCAAAAACCTATTAGAAAAATATTAGGAATGTCACCTCGAAAAATATTTTTATCGTAATGGGCATTCCACAGTTTCCACATTTTAAAAATTGTTTAATTAGTATATGAAGGTTGGTCGTAAAAAATAAACAATTAAAAGCATTCTACTATACCTAATATTCCAAGCCGTTAACGCATTCACTGGGATTATGCGATGAATAACACAAACGCGATTGCCAGGGGGCGTGACCATGCCTGATGACCTGCCTTGTCTATATAGACATTTGATCTTAAGGAGAATTAAGATCGATTGACATTATTTACAAAAATCTGTCAAGTAGCCAATTAGCCGTTAGCAGCTAGCTTGCTATAGGCAGGTTCTGATAACATAGAGTAGTCAGTAATAAAAGTAACTAATTTATGCAATTTCAAATATTTGGAGACATAAAATACACATGAAGTACTTAAACTGTCTAAGTTATTTTAGGTTGTATTTTCCATAATAAAAGGCAGCGCGAAAAATAAAATCAACATTGAGTCTACTGGGAGCGTTTTAGTAAGTTCATAAGCATGCTTGTGCCGGTTGTTTTGGCGACTGTCTGCCTTGCCAGCAGCACGGTCTTAGCTGCATATGACAAACCATTGTACGACGTGGAAGACGCTGAAAACCTGTTCAAGGACTTTGTCAAAGATCATAAGAAAGTATACAATCGAAGAGAGTATTTTGAAAGGTTTGAGATTTTCAAGGAAACCTTAAAAGACATAAATGAGAGAAATGCCATGTTTCCTGATACTACATTTGCAGTAAACCATTTTGCTGATCTCAAGCCTCATGAGCTGCAGCACTACCTTGGTTTCAAACCCTCAAATGAAACAATAAAGAAAGTGAAAATCCCCAATAGGCCACATCCTCTCCCTGAAGGATTCGACTGGAGGTACCACCATGCGGTTTCACACGTTAAGAGCCAAAAATTATGTGGTAGCTGCTTTATCTTCAGTGCTATTGGTAAGGTCCCTTTATATTTTTTACAAATTTATCACGTATGGTGCAATTTGTATTTTCTATGACAGGGTCATCTTTCTTCTTGACTCTTATCACATCGTTCTCGATAATCTCGTCAGTTGTTTCACTACACTAATGTTCTGTCATGTCTATTTACGTTCTTTGTCAGTGTTATTACTGTAATCTACCACCTAGTTCCGCTGGGTCTACTTTTAAATATTCAAGCGTAGCCACACATTAGATGATTATTAAAATTTACCTAAGGTCATTACGGTACGGGTAAGTGTGTCATACGGAGAAGTGTTGTTAGCCTTCATATTGAGGCCTATTTACACATTCACATAATCATCATATCAGCCAGAAGACGTCCACTGCTGGACATAGGCGAGGGCCTCCACGGATCTTCACAACATCAGCTGGTCTTGTGCCGCACTCATCCTTTGGCTCCCTGTGACCTAAAATTTTACCAGATCGTCGGACCATCTTGTTGTGGGTCTTTTCTTACTTCATTAACCGGTTTGCAGTTCTTAAAGTTGGAATTACCTATTTAGCTGTAGTCAACATAATATGTAATTGACTAGTGTTTATTGCGAGTTCATACATTTGCTCCTTGCGTTTAGAAGACATTAAGTAGTATATGAAAGGCAGTAGTTTAATGATCATAATATGCTTTATGAATTTAATGATAGACAGATAATGAACAGAACGTTTAAGTGTAATAAATTCTCAAAATTATAAAACTGTTTTAATTTATTCACAGGCAATATTGAAGGACAGTACGCCATTAAACATGGCAAATGCTTAGCCCTATCCGAAGGACAGGCCCTTGATTGTCTAGATTCTGGAACTTGCTCTGGAGGGTCGCCGGCTGATGTAATGGGGTACGCTTAATGATGACACACGCTAAAACGGTCCGGGTCCTGGCAGAGACTTCCGGCACTTCGTTTTCTATGATGCGGAAGAAAACTTAAGGTTCGGACGCCTCAGCCCGTACTCAGATCCGTAAAGGATGACACGTTAGACAGGACCGTATCCGGGCCGGAGCTTCCGGCGCTTCGTTTTCTATGGAAAGCATCACGTGATCACCTGTCATGTCATAGAAAAGTAAGCACCGGAAGCTCCGGCCCGGACACGGCCCGGTCTAACGTGAGTCATCCTTTACTCGTCATTCTTACAAGTACGAGAATATAGTTTTAATCCGTATAAGTGTGTTTGTTTTTGAGATTCTACATTTTACAATCAAAATTTAATGTTAGTACGAGTATATAATTGGTAACGCTAGTGTAGGTCCGTAACTATAAATTAATATAGGCGATCAATGAATTCAACGTAGCCCATAGTTTAGTCAAAGATAGATATAACTCCGTAATAGATGGATACAGTCTAAGGAAAAAACGTGCCTCGAAAATCACGAACATTTGATTCTCGATCAGAGGGCGCACCTAGTTTTGGCCTACTCTCGTATAGAGGGCGTTGACGGTTTCGTTTGTTATTTATAATTTTATCGCATATCAGTGAAAGAACATGGGTCAAAATCATATAAAAATAACTAATGCAAATAAAAAAAATCATTTATCTATATTTAAATACAATTTAACGTATTTTTATAAGTCTTCATTTTTAGTTTAAAAGTATGTCGATAGATGGCAGTGAATTTACAGCGGATACAAAATTTACTAAGACAGTGCCGCTCTATCTTATTATATGCTCTTTGGTTTAGTATAATGTTATTACTGGCCTTACTCTCACAAAGTAGTCTAGACAAAAAAATTCAAAATCGCTCTCCTTCTTGATCCGACTGGCAAATCATGTTACTTTTGTCAACCGGATTTTTTAACCTAATTTGACCCCGCTGAATACGAATTTGCCAGTTGCCCGATCGAAATCTTGACCGGAAGTGAGATATTCAAGATGGCGGCCATTATTGCCCTACATAGCGACCCTAATGAGTTCCTTGTATGAAGACCTATATTTATTTTAATTTTTTTTTGATAATTTTTATTGCAAGGAATAACAGTTAAAATAACACGTATATACTGAAAATTTCGAGTATCTATTTGGTATGGTTCAAAATATACAGACCTTTAAATGTGGAAAATATCATCATCAGCGGCGCACCGCAATACGAATTCCCAATTGTAAGGCCTCGTTATATTACAAAACTCACTCGAAGGGCTTTAATTATCCTTTATTTTTATAATAGATTTGTTTATTTAAATATTTATTCAATGGTTAAATCTTTTAGCACGCATTTGAAACCTTTAATCCATGTGCGCGGAGTAAGACTTTTGGAGAAAAAAAGCGTCTAGTATGAGAAATATGAGAATAGGTACAAATATTAAATAAATTTATCGTTTTATTAAGCAATTAATCGGGATTGTAATGTGTATACTGACACTTCAAAACCTAAAACCTTAAATATTGTCAAAAAAAGTCTCAAATTTTCATGTTTCACGCACGATTTAGCCCCCTAAACCAAAAATTGTTATAGGTACAGGTACAAATGTTAGGGACTTGAAAGTGAGTATGATTTTACTTGACCTAATTTATGTATTCTTAAACAAAGTCATTACTTTTACCTACGCGAATCAAATGCGTATTTCAAAGTGTCTAAAAATAGTTTGATTGTAATATTTGTAATTAACTGAACACTAAACTTTCGCGTTTTGTACACATAATTAATGTCATTAACGGGTCTAACGCGATTAAATTTCATTATTTTATCTTTTTTTCAACGTTTCAGTTAGGTTGAACTAGCTGTGGTCACAAAAGACTAACGTCCCAGCAAAATGTCAATTGAGATATTGGTAAACAACACTAAACTACCCGACATTAGTTTATTAGTCGGGGTAGACAAATAAATGTATCTACCCTGTTTCATGTAAAAAAAAGTCAAAAAAGAAATAAGGTAATGTAAAGGTAACCCGTTAATTACATAATTAATGCAATTAACGGGTCTTATGCGATTAAATTTCGTTATATTACCTTTTTTCTTTTTTGACTTTTTTTTTACATGAAACAGGGTAGATACATTTGTTTGTCGACCCCGAACATTTATATAAACTAATGTCGGGTAGTTTAGTGTTGTTTACCGATATCTCAATTGACATTTTGCTGGGATGTTAGTCTTTTGTGACTACAGCTAGTGCAACCTAGCTAAAACGTCGGAAAAAAGGTAAAATAATGAAATTTAATCGCGTTAGACCCGTTAATGACATTAATTGGAGCATTTTCTATGAAAAGGGACCTTATTGTCGATGGCGCTTACGCCGCACAGCGTCGCGCGGTATTGTATTCATATCGGAGCATCGTTAATAATGGCGTAAGCGCCATCGACAATAATGTCCCTTTTTATAGAAAATGCCACAATTATGTAATTAACTTTCTTCCTTTAATATCGTTTTAAATATTGATCCTAGAGAAAAATGTTTCGAATGTTTTTTGTAAAAAATTGTATGTATAGATTATTTATTTATAAGAACTTATTTAGCTTTTGGTCACCATTTACGAGTTTGTTACGAAAAAATATAAAGGAACTTTAAAATTGATTATACTTAACTTTCCCACTTTAATATCTTTTTTTAAATATTGATCCTAGCGAAAAGTGTTTCACATGTTTCTTGTAGGAAATTTTATGTTAATTATTTATGTAACAGATTTTTTGCCATGCGTCATACTTTACAATATATTTACGAAAAACTAAAAAAAAAGAACGTAGAAATTATTATAGTTAACTTTTCCTCTTTAATATCTATTTAAATATTGATCCCAGCGAAAAGTGCAATAACTCTTTTTTGTAGACAATTTTGTGTAGATTATTAAAGTTAAACAACATTTTTTGCTATTGGCCTCCGTTTACGAGTTATTTACGAAAACCTAAAAAAGGAACCTTAGAATTGATTATAATTAATTTTCTAGTGTTAATATCTCTCTGAATATTGAACCTAGCGAAAAAATTGTACGAAATCTTTCTTCTAGGCAATTTTATGCAGATTACTTATGTAGAAGAATATTTTTTGCTATGCGCAACACTTTACGAGTTATTTACGAAAATCTAAAAAAAGGGACCTTAGAATTGAATCTATAATTAACTTTCTAGCGTTAACATTTCTCTGAATATTGATCCTAGCGAAAAATTGTACGAAATTTTTCTTGTAGGAAATTGTATGCAGATTACTTATGTAAAAGAATATTTTTTGCTATGCGCCACTGTTTTAGAGTTATTTACGAAAACCTAAAAAAGGACCTTAGAATTGATTATAATTAACATTCCCGCGTTAATATCTCTCTGAATATTGATCCTATCGAAAAATTGTACAGTATCTTTCTTGTAAGCAATTTTATGCAGATTACTTATGTAGGAGAAAAGTTTTTGCTGTGTGCGACAGATTAAGTTATTTACGAAAACCTAAGAAAAAGGGACCTTAGAATTGATTATAATTAACTTTCCCGCGTTAATATCTCTGAATATTGATCCTAGCGAAAAATTGTACAGAATCTTTCTTGTAGGCAATTTTATGCAGATTCCTTGTGTAGAAGAAGATTTTTTGCTATGCACCACCGTTTTCGAGTTATTTACGAAAACCTAGAAAAAGCTTTTGTTTAATCTTTAAAGGGCTGTATATTTGGAACCATAGCATGGGTCAAACTTTCAGAAAATACGTGTTATTATTACTGCTATTTTCTGCTATAATTATTATAAAAAAAATAAAAAAAAATATGGGTCTCCATACAAGGAACTCATTAAGATCGGTAATAATGGCCGCCATTTTGAATATCTCACTTCCGGTCAAGATTTCGATCGGGTAACCGGCAAATTCTTATTCAGCGGGGTCAAATTAGGTTGAAAAACCCGGTTGCCAAAAAGTAACATGATTTACCAGTCGAAATCGATTTTATCAAAAATATGACCTAGCTAAAGGTGTCTTACTAACCTTTTACTATGTCAATCTCATTGATCTAAGTAGCAAACTATTTTAAAATTTTCATTAGAAGATTACACAAGTCCTTTTTCATATTTTTATTAGCCTCTTGAAGAGGCCTTCTTCCGATACCTTCCATGACTACTTACACCATCTTTGCCAATTTCAGCGAATTAGTTAAAAAGAAATTAGAAAAAGAAGAGCACTATACATATAACCCATTTAAAGGAGTATGTAAAGAAGACGATCTTAAAGGAGTTGTACAGATGACAGGAGAGATCTTACAATTAGATATTGAAGAAGAAATGGATTTGAGGGGTTATTTGGTACACTTCGGACCTCTGTCAATTGGTATGTATCTCATATTATGTATCTTTTACATTCTGGAGGTAAATAATAACATTTTCTATTTTTCGCACATATCGTAATTTTTTTGCTTCAGGTGTAAACGCCAAAGACTTTTTTCATTATAATGGCGGTATATTAGAACCTAGTAAGTGCACAGGCTTACAGGCGAACCATGCTGTGCTCTTGGTGGGATATGGAGAAGGTTAGTGAGAATTTTAAGTTTAGTTATTTCAGTTTAAATATTAAAATATAACTTTTGATATAAAACTAAAAAAGGGAAAGTAAGTAAGTAGTAATTAATTCGGATCATAACTAAATAATATTTTACCAATATCTTGCCACCTAGAACCTCCGGGGGTAGCTCTTATGAGATCTTTTGTAGTGCACGTAGTTGGACACAGGGAACACTGTATCATATGTTGCGTTGCTTGTAGGTTGCCACATTCGCATAGTACATCACTTTGCCTCGGGTTGATTCCCCATTTCAGAAGGTTGTCTTTGGATCGGCGCATAAATTATTAAAACTTTTTTTTTTTGCAGAAAATGGCAAATTGTTCTGGTCAATTAAAAACTCATGGGGTGCGGGCTGGGGCGAAAAAGGCTACTTGAGACTTTCAAGAGAAGGCAATGCATGTGATATTTTCGGCCATGTCTTAACAACCTCCGTATTTTAATGAAAATATTATACTTTGTTTGAGTTTTATTGTATTAACAATATTACAATAATAATATACATTAACAATTTTCGTCTATAAAACCTAATACAATTGCCCGGAACATGGTCCCCAGGACGCTTGCTGCATTTCCCCTTTGGACAGCCACTGAGCGAAATAAGCATTCACCCGCTCGAAGGTCGCCAGACACCCAGACAAGTTTATGATAAATTTCTTTATTTTATAGAAAGTTTTATTTGTTATCTTTTTTGTAAAATAAAATAATTCGCTGCCGTTTGCGTTTCCTTTATTAGAGCTGTAAATAATTGTGAATCGATAGTTAAACTTAATCAGGTACACCTTCTTCAAGAACATCTTTAATAGTATTTATCATGTACCTTCTTCAAGACGAAATAATTTATATTCACTAAACAGTTATTCCATTATCTTTGGTCTTCATCGGCAATTTCAGTTTACCATAGGTCAGTTATTGTCAGTAAATACAAATACAAAAATAAATGAATTTATTTCATTACTTTTTACCGCTGTTCCTAGTTATAAGGGTTAGGTAGCGGTAGATAATACACGACACGTGTTACCACAAAAATGCCTAACCTAAATGTATATTTGAAGATTTCCCTCATCAGTGTCCGACGTGAAGTCAATGGCCTAAATTGTGAATTACACACACACACTGATAGCTCAGCGACCCAAAATAAGACTTTGCCTCCGACACAAGACAGCGCCACTTTTCTCGATCCTGTGCGACCTCTCGCCAATTGGTGACTCGAAGTTCGCGCAGTAAATTGTGAATTGAATTGTCAAAATGAAACTTCTTCTGTCTTCTAGAAATAAGAGAAAAAATAACTAGGTGCAGCTGATAAAATCACACATGTAATTCACTTAGGTTTTAGTGGGTTGTACAAAATGCTCACCATATTATCTTACTCGTATCAGCGTTATCATTGTAAGAGATTGCAAGCTTACTAAGTTACAAATAAAAATTAAATACGTCCGTCAAGCGGGGTGAATAGGGATGGCTGGGGTGAATAGGGACAAAACTTAAAATGTGATTTACCTGTCAATTTCTTAAAGAATATACCCACACAAAATGTATTATTCGGTTGAAAATAGTACTAGATTTTGTGTGATACAATTTGTGTGGGCATCTATTTAGAAATTATCAGGTAAATCACATTTTAAATTTTGTCCGCATTCATCCCAGCCATCCCTATTCACCCCGGTTGACGGTATACCCAAACTGCTTTCTGATAAAAGAAGAAATATCGAACACTTGTGTTCGTAGAAAGCAGTTTTCTCTATTATTTGAAATTGATTTTAAAGTACTTAAGACGATGGGAATTTCTGTGTATATTAAGTTGACCGAAAAAACTATAGTCGAAGCGACTACTAAATCCATTTGCGCAAGTCAGATAAAATTGATATGAAAAATTGTCATCGATACGAAGTTACTTCTCAATTATTCAAGATAACTCATAACCGTTCCAAAATTAATGTTTTAAAAGTTTTAGTGGGTGAAGTTTAAATTCGAAACTATCGTGAGACATATTTCAAAATATTTAGATCAGTACGGTTTCACTCACTATTATTTTTAGTCGCTTGGCGACATTGTTCGGATTCATCGGGACCACTTGTGCCTGAGGAAGGATTCCCGATGAATCCGAAACATGTCGCCAAAAGCGACTAAAAATAATAGTGAGTGAAACCGTACTGATCTAAATAGTTTAAATTATTTTAATTTACCTATAATTTGCGCCCATGCACCCATTTTAAAGGCCATAAAATACATGAATGTACATAAATAGATTACGAAGTCTTTTTAATGACTATTGTATGTATATATAGCCTGCTTGAAAACTAACATCAACAGACTTTTAACGTATTACTTAAACGTACTGTCATGTCTCTACCAACAATCTGGGTGGCGATGGCGGTCTGTTTCGTCAGCAGTACCGTCATGGCTGTCTCTCTTGAAAAACCATATTACGAATTAAACGACGCCGAAAATCTCTTCAGAGATTTTGTGAAGCAGCATGGCAAAAAATACGATCGAAAAGAGTATTCCGAAAGGCTCGAGTTTTTCAAGGAAACCTTAAAAGATATCAACTGGCGAAATGAAATGTTTCCTAATACTGTGTTTGCTGTGAATCATTTTGCTGATTTAAGGCCTGAGGAGCTGCAGCAATATCTCGGTTTTAGGCCGTTAAATGGAACAGTAAAGAAAGTGTCTATCCTTAAATCTGATGAGCCAGTCACTGCACCTGACGCACACGATTGGAGACAACATGGGAAAGTATCACATGTCAAAGACCTAGGGCAATGCGGCAGCAGCTTTATCTTCAGTGCTATTGGTATCTCTATTTCAATTTTATTCGATGCTTTATGATTATTCTCTAGGAATTATTTAACTTACGTAATGCTGTTTACAGGAAATATTGAGGGCCAGTACGCTATGAAACATGAACAATGCTTGGCTCTTTCCGAAGGACAGGCTCATGAATGTGGTCAAGATGGGGATCCTCATGAAGTTATGAAGTAAGTATCTCTAAATATTTGAAAAAAAACGGAACCTGTACCTACTTAATTTTAGGAACAGTTTTATTATCACCAGTATCACCACACAAATAGGTACTTAATTTCTGCAATATGTATAAACATGGTTTCAACGCATGACACAGGAGACAGGACTAGGTATATGTCAAGTTTATAACAAAAAAATTGCTTAATTCTTCTCCTTCTGGCAATCGGGTCATTAACTTTTCACATAAATGCTTGCACCAAAGTTACCTGATTGTGATTACAGCAACATTGCTGATGAATACAACGGACGTCACACCTCCGAACTTCTTTGATAAATTCTATAGCTGTTAGTACTGACACAATTAGACGGTAATTTCTGTCACTATAAATTATTTTAACAAAGTCATCGACCGTGTCCTGCGTGTAACACATTCATGATAATCATGATTTTTGAACCGCCTACTACAAAATATTAATGAATTTTATATTCCAGTGACCTTGCTAAAAGATGTCCCGATGAAAAAGCTGGAATCATGACCGAAGCTGATTATCCTTATGATGATTCAGAACCACCTTGCCAAGAAAACTGCGGTAAGGCTGTAGTCAAGGTGTTAAAAGGCGAGAGAATAGACGTTCCTAGCGAAGACACGCTAAAACAGAAGTTGTATGATATCGGACCTTTGTCAGTCGGTGAGTACGTCATAAGGAACCCTTAATTTTTAATATTAGTTGTTATCCCTACCAATATTATAAATTCGAAAGTAACTGTCTTCAAATTATCAGTGACCTCTTTACGATTAAACCGCTGAACCGATTTAGATGATAGTTCCTATGGAAATAGTTTAAGGCCCAGGGAAGAACAAAGTATAGTTTTTATCAACCATCATCATCTCACCAGCAGCTACTTTTATACCATATATTTTGGTTTATTAATTCACCAACTTTCATAGATTACATCATACTTTGCTGTATTGCATTCTAGCGATAAGAGCATCTTGTTTGACTCTGTTTAATCAATAGTTTTATTTTTTCTGAAACTTTATCTTTTACTGACGTGTGTTATAAAGAGTAGCCCCCTATTCATAAAACTTCACGGGCCTGATTTAGTTAAATTATGTTTTATCCCTTTCTTACAAATATAGAAATCAAAATGACAGAAAAAGACAAACGATTTATAGCTAATTCAGGCCATTAACTCGTTTATGAATAACGTCACAGTACTTAAGTTTTCTATTCAGCATACATATAGACAATTCTAAAATAAGCCCTTACGTAAGTCATAAACATAATTTTCATTTCGCTTCAGGTTTAAACGCCGTCGACTTGTTACATTACAAATCTGGCATTCTGGAACCCAACCGGTGCAAAGGCAAAGAACCAAATTACGCCGTCCTCTTAGTAGGATATGGAGAAGGTTTGTACCAAGGCAGGAATTCCCACAGGCTGAGAATTGCTATACTAAATTTTCTTTTCGCAGTGCGTTTGAAGCGCCATCTCAGCATTACCTTAGAGGCTGCCTCCATTGATTAGATTAGATTAGATTAGATTAATTTATTTCTTATTGGGAATTACATGATATTTAACAATGTCACAATGTATCTAAATAACATGAACTCACAAAAAGATCGTCAAATTGTAAAAAATAATTCAGTAAAATAATTAAAAAAATAATAAAAACAAACAAATCATAACACTCTCACGGGAGTTTTATAGTTAAATCATAACAAATTAAAAAATAAAAGTCAAATACAGTGAGATAAAATGTCAGAAAGTAATGATAGTTATACTAAACACAATGTCAAAAGTTATCTCTTCAGAGTATAAATAAGCGGTCAAAATATATATATTGCTAGGGCACCCTAGTTAATATAATGTCAGAATTAATAATAGTATTGCAAAGTCAAATTAAAATAAAATTCTAATTAACATTGTAGTGTGTTGCGTTGCGTCACGTTGTTTCATCGCAACGCAACGCACTATTTGATATTTTTATGGTATGCCACATTAATGCGTTGCGACGACGCGACGTAAACGCAACGCAACGCGTTATTGGGCGCCATCTATTAGATTTCATAAAGTAGCCGATTCACACAGGATGCCTAATGCTCGGATCCATTCGCAGTACATAGCTTGCATTCCAATAACTACTCCTAACGAATGTGGCACGGAACACAGTGATATGCTACGCAGAAGAGGTGCTGCATATTATAAATATCCAATGAGGCATGATTTTATGTTTATCCTATTTTTTCACAGAAAACGGTACACCGTTCTGGATAATCAAGAACGCTTGGGGAGAAAAATTTGGCGAGCAAGGCTACGTGCGCTTGCGTCGACGTGTCAACGCGTGCGTGATGGGCACCTCCTACACGGCCACCGCTATTGTGGCTTAATAATTTAAAGAACATTTAACCGAATAATTTTAGTTTTTTGAAATAAAACTATGAAAACGGATTATATCGCGTATATTGAATTTATAATACATCCCGACGTTTCGAAACCTTTACAGCGTTCGTGGTCAACGGGTGACTTTAGTTTTTTGCTTTGTGTTTCGTTTGCAGAATTGTGTTTGTATTTTAAAAGCGTAAGATGTTTTTCTATATAATGCAATTCGTATTACTTGCAAATAAACCTTTTTTTCCAAAATTATCATCTTTTTGTCCCCACCTTAGGTATCACATCCTTATTATAAAGTGTCTGAATTGTTATTGAGGTTGACAATTATTATGTGGCTTTCTATCAGAGATACTTCATGTGACGTTCTATCACAATTTCTCTTGGAATTTCTGATGGAAAGGCCCTTATATTTCACATGAATCATAAGGACCCTTCTGTGATGATAACGGAAAGCCACATATACCCACTTAAACATGGATGTAAGTATGCACTTAAATGTGAGGGTTTCTCCTCTCACTTATAAACTAATCACTGAAAACACTGTGTATAAAGAAATACTTTAATATAAAAATACAACACAATAATAATGAAAACAGCCTCCGCTGACAATATTATTTTCTCGAAGTTCACAAACTTATCCATCCAGTCCTTCCTGAAACTCATATGTCCTGACGCTCCTGAATCTATTATCCACTCGTTTTGATAAGTCTTCTCTCGATCCACACTGGTTAGTGCCGTCGCCATATGATTCCTCTTCGATTGACGTGGATTGTGTGGACAGTCACAAGCTTTATGCGGTCCCTCGCAAATGAAGCATTTTACAGTCCTCTTCTCTTTGAACTCTTTGTTCCTCTGAACAAATTTCTTATGAGTGTTATGATGCTTTGATGTAGTGAGCGCTGAGCTCGAAGTTCATGTTTGTATGTATGTGAGTTTCTTTATTCCACCATAACTTCTGAATGCCTTAACCGATTTAGATGTATGATATATCATTTTACTCCTTACGTCATCCCGGGTGACATAGACTATGTGACGTCATTATAAAAACAACATGGCGGACGTAATACACAATAACGCGCGACATTTGGAAAAAAAAATCTTGCAAACTTATCGAGTGGGGTATCAAAATGAAGAACTTTGAGAGACGATTCAAAATATATATGCAACATATGCAGTTGATTCTTACTTCGGTAGAATAAGGATTTTTGAAATATGTTAAGAAATTAATCCTTCTATATTATTTTTTAGTGACGTCTTAAATAAAATAATTTTACCGCTGACCATAAAAATATACGTAGTACACAAAAATATAATATGGTATAGTGTAAATTTTGAAACTAAACAAGCATTTTAAAATCGTGCTATATTGAAATATTTGAAATCTAAAATTTGTGTGAACTTCGATTTAAACGATGATATTCGTATTGCTTATAAATTTGTACTTGTCTACTGAATTAACCTGGTTGTAAAGGAAAAAAAAATAGATTTTGTTTGAACTCGTGCATAGGCCTACTAACTCCATTTCATATTAGCTTTAGTCCTATACGAATTTTCATGATTGTAAACCTCGGTGTGGACGAGCACTGCAGACGAAAATTGGATACTGCAGTCACAATGAGGGCGCACGAGCGGGCGGACCAGCTCAGTTCCCGCTCCTAGACATAATTTGCAGTCGCTGTGGCCGAAATCAGTCAGGAGAGAAAGAGAGAGAGAGTATGTTGATTTAACATATAGAAAGCTCGCGACATGAAGTCGACTGTGTGTCTAATCTAAGGACTTAATAAAAGAAGGCCTGAAGCGACCGAGAGGAGCGCCTTTAATAATTTGGTGTTCACACATAACGATAGCAGGTACAAATGTCTAAATGTCGCGTAGGGCCGGAGACCAGGAGTGCGCGTTTTCCGCAACTTCGCCCTACTATCTTAATTGCAAAGGCCGAAGACCAAGTGTAGTGCTCAAACACAACTATAGTAAAATTGTCTAAATGCGAAAGCCGAGCTCCACGTAGAGCCGAAAGCCTGGAGCGTCCGACAGGTACCGTCAAGTGGGGTAAGGAGTTGAGGTCTCAAAGAATGTAAAAGTAGACTATAATTGGGTCATTTTCCTTTCTCTAATAATGTTATAGCTCGGCGTCAGTGAAAGCTGGCGTGAATCCGCACAGGACAGAGCAAAAATAGCTTGCTCTTGTGTTGGAGGCCAAGACTCATTTTGGGTCATCGCGCCGACCAAGCAAGTAGTAAGTAAGTTAGTAATGTTATCCCACCTGTCTCCAGTTAACCCACTTGACTGTGCGAGCTTCCTGTAATTTATCCTACGCACATATAGCCGAAGGCCCGAAGAGTCCGAGAAAGACGCGCGTTTCTTTAGTATTCAGACATAGAACAATAGTACAAGTATCTAAATGCGAAGGCCGCAGGCCCGAAGCGTTCGAGAGTACAACTCTACTACTCTACTCTTAGTATTCAAACACAGAACAATGTTACAAGTGTCTAAATGCGAGGGCCGTAGGCCGCACTCCACCTAGGGCCGAAGGCCCGGAGTGTCCAACAGGTACGCGCTTCCTGCAATTTCCCCTAGTATCTAAATTAATAACGAAGGCGCGCTTAAAGACCGAGCTGTGGGACCTCGTGGAGCTCGGCCTTCGGCCTTTGCATAGTTATAAGTCCTACGCATTTCGATACTTGTACAATGGTTTTGTGTTTCAGCACTAACCTCCTGCAGCTTTTCTTTAGGCTTTTCATAGAAGCGCGTCTCTCTTGGACGTCTTGGGCCGGCTTGTGCAAGTGTGCAAGTGTTAATTATACGTTATAATTTCATGGAAATTTCCCATTTAAAATAATACTTGCACAGTCTGGACAATCAAAATCGCTGCAGACTTATCTTTGTCTTACTCCATCGACCTGCTATTTTGCCGAAGGCCATGCGTGGGTCCGTACCAAAGGCGCGTCAAAGATAATTTAATAAAAATCTTTTTTAAGTAATAAAATAAATTAATTAAAAAATTAAAAACACGACTGCGGAATTTTAAGCGAACTAAAAAGCTAAAAATAATTTTGATGTTAGTTACATAACTTTATGAATTTAAATTGGAATATAAATGTACACTTACGGTCATTTACAGTAAATACAAAGGTTTATGCACATTTATGATGTGACTGTACCTGTGTATTTTATTTTGATTGCAGTCGGGGGACCTTTTGAATGGGAAAATGCACTACATCAAGGTCCCCCGACTGCACCACGTCCATCTGTCTGTCACCAGACAGACAGATGGACAGACGGACAGCGGAGTCTTAGTAATAGGGTCCCGTTTTTACCCTTTGGGTACGGAACCCTAAAAATTAATTGACGACGCCATTTTCATGATTTTAGCGCAAGCTTTTGCGAGGGCGCCCGCTATTTGTATGGGCGTTTTTACTTTTTACTCGCGATACGCTCATCACATTTAGGTACTGTCGCAATTTGGATGATTCTGGGGTACAGAGCAGGCCAAGTGCGAGTCGAACTCGCGCACCGAGGGTTCCGTACTTTTTAGTATTTGTTGTTATAGCGGCAACAGAAATACATCATTTGTGAAAATTTCAACTGTCTAGCTATCACGGTTCATGAGATACAGCCAGGTGACAGACAGACAGATGGACAGACGGACAGCTGAGTCTTAGTAATAGGGTCCCGTTTTTACCCTTTGGGTACGGAAACCTAAAAATAAATCGATTTGACGTACAATACTCGTAGTATGATATCCTCCAAAAAAAACACGCATGAAGCAAATTGTAGGGTATCCTTATTTAAGGTCTTTAAGGCTTATTAAATGAAAATAAAGCAAAATTAAATACAATTATGCCAAATTTATTTGAGTATTCATAAGATCGTACAATATGCAACAAGTAAACGAACTCCTTACACAGGTTAAATTTAGAATTTTGCTTATGACTTATGACCTATGTTGAAAAGTATTTTATAACCATTGAGAATGCGGAATGCGTGTAATCGATAGACAGGGTTAAGGCAATGTTATTCAACATTACAGGTAGCCGTGTAGCCTGTGCCCATCTTGCACGCGTCGACTCCTCGCCGCAGACGCACATAGCCTTTCTCGCCCCAAACCGTTCCCCACGAGTTTTTAATCAGCCAGTACTGTTTCCCATTTTCTATGTAAAAAAACACATAATGTTAATAAAGTGCAAAAAAAAATTCAAAGGATTCCTATTTTACTTTGATTTATACTTGAAAGAAAAATACATTTTCGTGATAAGCGTATTTTACAAAGAGGATTTTTATTTTCAATATTGTTATTCCATTTCGTTGGAAGTTATAGGAATCATTTAAGTTTTATCGGATTTTTTACTTTAGTAAAATTGTAACCTATTATCTATTACATTGTAACAAACCTTCTCCATATCCCACCAAGACCACGCCATGGTCAACTTTTTTCCCTTTGCACTGGTCCGGTTCTAGTATTCCCTTTGCATAATGATGAAGGTCCGCTGCATTTATGCCTATAAAAAAAATCAAAACATATATATATTTCAGTTTATCCTTCTCCCTTTTATAGCGTGTGACAGAGACGGGATGCCTAAGCGTGCGTTAGTACGAGATAGCACGCCTAGTGGGCATCTTCCCAATAGAGCTAATCTAAGTAGACCCCGGCTCGCGTATTAACAGACTAAGCCGCGGGTCAATTTATAGTAGTCGCGTGCGCGGCCATGTTTGAGTATCGCGCGGAAGGCAACAGCGCTGCGCGCGAGTTTAGTTTTGGTAGCCGGTACCTTGGTGTATAGACGTGTGCGCGTATCCGACCCTACGACCGATCACGAGTATCATAGCATTGAATTGTAATAGTTTTAGTAATTTTAACGTATAGTGGACTGTATTGTATCATAAACCGTGTTCTTTAAGTATAATAAACTGTTTAACTTCAGTGCCGGTTATTATTATACCTACACCCGCTATAAGTATTAATTAAGTACTATTTAAGTACCTCTTTCATTTGTCTTAAAAAAATGAGTAACTTTAGTTCACTCTTTTTAAAAGGGTCAGAAATTAGATAAAATAAACGAGGACAATATTTGACGACATGAACCAGAAATTAGAGCTGTGAACCATTCGCCCACACTGTTAACTGACAATTCGTAAACCTTATTACGAAAGGCATAAGGTCCACCGATGGACAGTTAAGAGTGTTGCTGTTTGTACCCACCAACTGCTAAAGGTCCATAGTTTGACAACAATTTCTTCAGCTCTTCTTATTGTATTGTATTGTATCATAAACCGTGTTCTTTAAGTATAATAAACTGTTTAACTTCAGTGCCGGTTATTATTATACCTACACCCGCTATATTCTGGCGCCCAACGTTTTTGGGTCTGGAACGTTCGATCGCGCGTTCACCAAGAGTACCTACCGGCCGTGACTTGTCTAGAAAATGCCTCCAAAAAGTCGGCGTCGTGGTGGTAGACTCTCGTTGGGTTCACACGGGAGCACCGAGTCAGTAAACGAGAACATCACAATGAACCAGGAAGCCCTTAAGACGATGTTGACCACCTTGCAACAATCTCAGAACGAGTTTTGTCAGCAACTGCTTCGCGAGGTGAGGTCTTCAACTCCGTCACAGGCCGACGCCACGGCTGCTGCCATCGCTGCGGCTGCTACATTCGCTTCAGTTAATGGTAACTTTGCTCAATGTACGGCTCGTTACAGCGGCAGCAAAGAAGAGCATCTAGAAAGTTTCATTGATAACATTGAAAGTTACAAGTCATGCATGCATATTACGGACGAAAATGCTGTACGCGGTCTGTCGCTGCTACTCACTAAGGATGCAGGAGTTTGGTGGCAAGGTGTAAAATCACAAGTAAGGACGTGGGAAGATGCGCTCGACAAGCTGCGAAGTGCTTTCGGCGAGCGCCGCCCTCCTTTTGTAATATACACAGAGCTTTTCTCTTTGGTTCAAGGTGAACAAAATACAGAGATTTTTGTTTCAAAAGCCAGAGCATTGTTAGCTAAGTTGCCACCAGAAGACTTAAGCGAGCGAGTCCAAATAGATATGGTATTCGGGCTCTTAGACCGCCGCATACGTAAAAGGTTAAAAAGAGAAAACATAGATACGTTTGATACATTATTGAAACATTGTCAAAGTATTGAAGATTCACGCAAAGAGAATCATGTACCCGTTGCGGCAAAGAAGTCGAGCGATCGTCAAAGTACTACGGCAGCGAGCGTTTCGCCGAATCGCGCAAGGTCGCGCGCCAGCGGTGCGAGCGGCGTTGCTACGCAACGCGCCGCCGACGAAGCCAGCGCTTCAACGTCGCGTGCGTCGTCGCCGCGTTCTTCCGATCAAGCTGACGTCAAACCTCGTCGTTTATATTGCGTTTACTGTCGTCGCGGCGGGCACAGTAAAGACAATTGTGAAAAGTTAGAGAAAAGTGATAAGTGCGTAGAAAATAAAGTCGTTGAGGAAGTTAATCAAGTTAAGTGTTACGGTTGCGGTGCCCCTAATGTTATTCGGTCTAAGTGTCCTAATTGTAACTCTAAATCGGGGCTGTCGTTTTATTCGCTCGACGTAGTATCCTGTCACGTCGACGACGCCGCTAACCCGCGCCAGGGCGGGTCGAGCGGACACGACTCGTCGCAACATGCATCACCAACGCCGCCCGACGCCACGAAGGTGCGTGTACGGCACGGCGAAATTCCCGCCATACGGCTCAGCGAAGGTCCTGCGCGCGCTCACGAGTGTTCGCGAGAGAGCGATACTTACGCCGCCGGCGACGGTATAGCGGCGCGCGGAGCGGGCGATGCGACCGTGCCAGGGACAACCGCCGCCGCGCCGCCCGCTAACCCTTCGCCTGCGCACTATGGAGGAGGTAACCCTACGCATGCCGTGGGTGATTTTAGTTACGTACAGGCTTTATTTTGTAATGATGAAAATCAAAGTTTATTTTGTAATGACGATAGTCAAAGTCTGTCTTGTAATAATGTTAGTCAAACTTTATTTTGTAATAAAAATCAAGTTTGTGGTGATAAAATTGATGTTTGTCAGGTCAATGTCAAGGCTTCTCCCCGCCCTATTATGATTTTAAATATTCTTGGGGCGCGCGGCTCTGCGCTTGTTGATCCTGCGGCTAAGGCTAGTGTTGCCGGTCACACGTTATACGCTTTCCTGCGAAGTAAAGGACACCCGTTAGTGTCGTCAACAATGAGTGTTAGGTTGGCAGACGGTGTTAGTAGGAATATGACTGTACTCACCGCGGAGGTGGAGGTGACACTGGAACACAAGACAAGAAAAACTAGTTTTGTGATTTTTCCTGATGCCGTTAGTAACGAGTCTCTCCTAGGAATAGATTTCCTTAAGGATTTCGGTTTAATCATTGATTTTCGCGACGATCTCTGGTATTTCGCTGAGAATAGTAAACAAAAGTATGGGTTACAGTTTGAAAACGTGTCACCTCCAGCTCTGTGTGTTGCTGCTTTAGAGGTGCTTCGGGAGAATGAAGCCACTTTGCTCAACGCGCAACAACACGAGTTGCTTGCCCAGTTGCTCCCTGGAAACAAGGACCTGTTTGAGCCAGGGGGAGGGCCAACTCCTTTTGCTAAGCACAGGATCGACACGGGCGACCATGCGCCTATCGCGGCGCCGCCTTACCGTGTCACGCCTGCGAAGGAGGTGATGCAAGCGGAAATAGAGAAGATGCTGGCGGATATTATAAAGGTTAGTTATGATTTAAGAGCCGTCCTCGACAAGGAAAGCATTGTTCCTCAGGTTACGCCATATCTTCGCTCGCTTATTAGTTCCCTGTCAGCGGTACGAGATCGGGTAGAAGCTCAGCAGAACAGGCGTAAAGAACATGCTGACGAGTCTCGTCAGCCAGGTGACGTATTTGATTTCGGGGACAGTGTTCTCATTAAGTCACTTGTTCTTAGCAATGCAGCAAAGAACTCCTCGGCCAAGTTTGTGCCGAAAAGAGGTGGTCCTTACCAGGTTGTTAAGAAGGTTAGTCCGACAACTTACCTGGTCGCTGATCCTAACTCAGCCGGTGAGGTTCTGGGCAAGTATCACTCCTCTCAGCTCGTTCGTTTTAATGGTAGAGATGATGTGCTTCCTTCTCCCACAGTGCCTAAACGAAATAGAGGTCGTCCACGTAGCCAAGACCAGGGTGTTGTGCGAGTCCATGGACGTGGGCGTCTTCATGAACTCGAGGGGGAGTCTATAGCGTGTGACAGAGACGGGATGCCTAAGCGTGCGTTAGTACGAGATAGCACGCCTAGTGGGCATCTTCCCAATAGAGCTAATCTAAGTAGACCCCGGCTCGCGTATTAACAGACTAAGCCGCGGGTCAATTTATAGTAGTCGCGTGCGCGGCCATGTTTGAGTATCGCGCGGAAGGCAACAGCGCTGCGCGCGAGTTTAGTTTTGGTAGCCGGTACCTTGGTGTATAGACGTGTGCGCGTATCCGACCCTACGACCGATCACGAGTATCATAGCATTGAATTGTAATAGTTTTAGTAATTTTAACGTATAGTGGACTGTATTGTATCATAAACCGTGTTCTTTAAGTATAATAAACTGTTTAACTTCAGTGCCGGTTATTATTATACCTACACCCGCTATAAGTATTAATTAAGTACTATTTAAGTACCTCTTTCATTTGTCTTAAAAAAATGAGTAACTTTAGTTCACTCTTTTTAAAAGGGTCAGAAATTAGATAAAATAAACGAGGACAATATTTGACGACATGAACCAGAAATTAGAGCTGTGAACCATTCGCCCACACTGTTAACTGACAATTCGTAAACCTTATTACGAAAGGCATAAGGTCCACCGATGGACAGTTAAGAGTGTTGCTGTTTGTACCCACCAACTGCTAAAGGTCCATAGTTTGACAACAATTTCTTCAGCTCTTCTTCGTTGGGGATTGTTACTTCTTTACCATCTATTACCAAGGCAACTCCCTTACTCTGATCTTCATGGCAGTCTTTTTTGGAATCTTCATAGGGATAGTCTGCTTCCTTCTCCAACTTTTTCTTTTTTTGAGCTAATTCCCTGAAATTACAAATAATTAATGCTTGTTATTAGATTAATAATAGATTATATCCTGAAGGACGGTACGGTCGACATTTATCGGGCATGCCGCGGTCCCGGAGAGTCACTCAGGCATATCATCTCTCTCTGCGGCCCTGACCACCGAAAGCTTGGGCCTTGCCCCACTGCTGACGGCACCGTAGGTTAGGTTTTCATAATGTATTTATATGTATTTTGTATTGTTTTTTATGTGTTTTTATATTTTATATTACTCTCATTGTTAAACCCTACCTAACCTAAGACCAAAGATGAATAAATGTATTATACATAGGAAGACCAGAAAAAGGCTTGATTAACTTGTTTTGTTAATGACCTTAATCGATCCTATTTTTTTCCTGTAGTCCTGACCTCAACCAGTTTTATTAGTTTACATCTCGCAGGGATTTTGTAAGAATCCGCCGTTTACAAACGGCGTCGTCAGTTTACAAACAATTTAAAATGCGGAAGGCAAATTATAAAAAGTCGGCATTTTGTAAAAAACCTTATGACATTAACAGCGCCGTTTGTAATTTGCTGCGACATTTTGGTCGAATAAGTTGTTTAATTTACCACGCGTGGCGCTGCACATCAAAATTATAAAAAACCGGCCAAGTGCGAGTCGGACTCGTGCACAAAGGGTTCCGTACCATTACGGAAAAAAACAGCAAAAAAAAATCACGTTTGTTGTATGGGAGCCCCATTTAAATATTTATATTGTTCTGTTTTTAGTATTTGTTGTTATAGCGGCAACAGAAATACATCATCTGTGAAAATTTCAACTGTCTAGCTATCACGGTTCATGAGATACAGCCTGGTGACAGACAGACAGACAGACAGACGGACAGACGGACAGACGGACGGACAGACTGACAGCGGAGTCTTAGTAATAGGGTCCTGTTTTTACCCTTTGGGTACGGAACCCTAAAAAACGCTGGGGTATCCATCAAATCTGGAGTAACATTTCCCTCACAACTTAACTAGACAGAGCTCCGTTTCGAGGGGCTCCTATTTCTGGGTGGATTGCCCTTCAGGCATCTGAAGCTACCTAACGAACCTAACCTTGACCGATTGATTTAGTGTGACGTCAGTGAAAACATTAAACTTTGGAGAATAAAAGCGTAGGTAGGTTAGGTCCGTTAGGTAGCTTTAGATGACCGAAGGGCAAACCGCCCAGATATTGAAATATTTTTGCATGAAATGTTAGTGCGGTGGGACCATGGTAAAAATAAATTACCCGTAGACCCACTGGCGAACACTGTTTAGAACGGTGGGACAACGGGTAAAAAAAAACACCCGTAGACCCAGCGTGGGCCAAAGCAGTAGAACTAAACGGTTAAAAGGATGGTGGTGTGGTATAAAAGTTAATATAAATTTATAAAGCAGCGAACCACCTCAGACAACCATGGCATTTACGTTGACACAATTGAGCGCACTAAAAATTTGCCTTCGGTAATTTACAACCGTGGAAACCTTTGTAAATTGACGGCGCCGTTTGTAATCGGCAGATTCTTACAATTTGCCTGCGACATAAACATGGCTTGAGCTTCTGGAATAAGTTGAATTGATCAGGAATACTCAAATTAGGTATTATTTTTACATGCAAGTGCAGGCGATTAATACACGGTGGCTAAAAAATAAGTTCATTCTCATTGCCAGGGAGGTTTTGGGATTATACTGAGCAACTTTTACTATGGGACCAACCCCGAAATCGCGAAATAATATGGCTGTTTTATACATTTTGGCTGGTCCATTTTCTATGGGAGGGTACATTTTTTCATTTTTTGCGATTTCGTGGTTGATCCCATATTAAAAGTTGCTCAGTAGGTATAATCCCAAAACCTCCCTGGCAATGAGAAAGTACTTATGTTTTAGCCACCCTGTATAGGTATTGCAGCCAGTTAACGCGAGACTGGCTTCAATTATTAATTTCCTAAACTACAATCAAATAATACTATTTCAATGATATAAATAATAAGCAAACCAACTGGAAAACGGCATGCATTACTCCTCCACCGCAACTTCCACAGTTAAGACAGTCAAGGGCCTGTCCTTCGGTTAGCCTTATGACTGGACATTGTTTGTGTTTGATAGCGTACTGCCCTTCAATTGCGCCTGTGAACAATGTAAAAAAAATATATATATTTTCTCTTGTGATTTTTTACAGGGAAGATACTTAATACATAAATTACATGGAAGGCTTTGAAAGACACTTACAGTTTTTCGAATGTTCGAATATTTCAAAAGTAGGTAGGTACAATCGGGGATATTCCCGGTGAACCACTTCAGATTTTTTTAACCTCGATCCTTGTTTGTGTTTCTGATATTTGAGCGGAGGCACTGATTTTGTATTACCGATGAAACAGCAATATTACCAAGTCAAAAGAGAAACCCGAATTCAGCAAGGCAAGAAATAATACGAATAAAATTCAGAAATCCAAAAAATATATGAGCAAATAAGATAGTGTGAGCTTACCAACAGCACTGAAGATATAGCAACTGCCACATTGTCCTTGGCTCTTGACATCAGTAACCGCATCTTTCTTCCTCCAGTCCAATTCAGTAGCTGTAGCCTCGGGCAAATCAAGGAGTACCGCTTTCGTTCTATTTCCACTTGGGAGTTTGAGACCGTGGTATTGCTCCCGCTCATGAGGTTTCAGATCAGCAAAGTGGTTTACAGCAAATACAGTATCAGGAAACATGTCATTTCGCTCATTTATTTCTCTCAAAGTTTCCTTGAAAATCTCAAGCCTTTCATAGTATTCTCTTCGGTTGTATACTTTCTTATGCTCTTGGATAAAGTTTTTGAAAAGGTTCTCAGCGTCTTCCACGTCGTAGTATGGCTTGTCATAAGCAGCCAAGACCGTGCTGCTGGCGAGGCAGACCATCGCCAGGACAATCGGCACAAACATGGTGTTCATTGATAGTTAAGAGCTTACCAGAACGTTACCAGTAGACCCACTGATGATGTTACATTTTTACGCAGCCTTTTTATATTAAAGATATTTATTGATAAAATACGTTACCTCAGTGTACCGCCACGTGTATTTTATGTCTCCAAATTTTTGAGATTGCGTACATAATTTAGTTTTATTACTCCGATTATCATTTTTTTATGAAGAACGTAAACCTTGAAATAACTTAGTTAGTTTAAATAGTTCCACGTGTTTTTCATGACTGAGTAAATTGAAAGTTACTAATTGCATTTAATGTTACCTATCAGAAATTAGACTAAGTACCTATCTATGTACCTATTATATTTACATGTGTTTTTTTTATAAAATTGCAATCTACATGTTATTTAATATCGATAGGATAAGAAGTGTAGGTAGTAGGTAGGTATAGGTATCTTCACTTCTTCAGACATGCAAATTCTCCGGTTTCAAGTAAGTCCTAAGGAAAAAATCATGGTCGTAGGTCTATTACTTTAACTTACTGTATTTCCTTATTTTTTTTTTATGATAAAGGCAAACGAGCAGACGGATCACCTGATGGTGAGCGATTATCGCCGCCCATGGACACCCGCAACACCAGAGGGGTTGTAAGTGAGTTGCCGGCCTTTAAAATGGGAGTACGTTCTTTTCTTGAAGGTTTGAAGGTGTCACACATTCTGATAGCGTTGATGTTGTGTTGATAGAGTTTCGGTATTAATACCGGTATTCAGAGAGGTCCGGTATTTAGAAGCCCTAGTAGGTTAGGGAGATTAGGGTTCAAAATACTATTTCTAAATATTCTATGTATCTATTTGTGATTAAAAATTGATTATTGCTACTATATTTTTATTCAATTCATTTTGTATTTTTAACAGTTAACACTAATGAATAAAATACCGTATACACTATCAAATTCTACTCAGTGCCCGATAATTAATAGACTGGTCCAGACAATGCACTTATAGGTCTAGTAGAAGTTTCGGGGTTTTCGAGATAATCGAACTTTTCTGTATATTTTAGAAGCTAGCACCTTATTTAACTTCAGTCACCACCTAGGCCATATATTGATTTGTTAAGATGTAAACGTGTGTTATACCATTTTCGAATCAGTATTAGATAAACTATCTTTATGATAGTTGGTCACACTGGTCTCCATACATTTTTTATTTACAGCATAAGAATACTTGATGGAAAACCTAAAGCTCCATTTAAACGGTTAAAGAACTTGTATGCGGTTTTTGTTATATTGCTATATTTGGTCGATCGACGTTACTTCTGTAGCAATGTATTACATATTGTTTACCTGCAAGTTCTTAAAAACCTAAAAAAAAAAAAAAAAACCGTGAACACATATTAACTCACATTTATAGACGGGTCTATCGCGAATTTATTTATTTATCGCGATCGATCGCGATAAACCTGCTATTTCGCTACTGTACACTCACTGATACAGTATGGTGCAGAGCTATGGGGCCTCTGTGCGCAATGGGAGACGCCTAAGAGCTTTTCAAAAAACTTGGCATTCTTACACTGCCTGCAATAATAATCATGCAGGTAGCTATATACGTGAGGGGAAACTTAGACTCCTATAAAACGAGAGAGATGGGTTCTAATTGCAACACCCGTAACGCCAAGAAACTTGTAGGAATTAGTAGGAAAATAAAAAAAATCTAATAAATTAACTCACGTAATGGGACCTACTGTCTATAATAATCTGCCACAAAACATTATTGACGCGCCAAGTTTGTGCAGCTTTAAGCATCGCTTAAAAAAGTGGCTCGTCGAACGCTCGTTCTACACCTATGGGGAATTCGTTGCACACAAGGTCAGTGCCTAGCATTGTAGTCAAGAAAAAAAAAACCTTTATAATTATAATAAATTTAATATAATTTTTTGTGACATGTGAATTGACTTTTGTTTTCTTTTTTTTGTTTTTTGATATTTATTTCTAATTTCGACCATGATTTACTTTATTTAATTTTTTGTTTTTGTTACACCTAATTGTATATTTATTGTTTAGATATTAATTTTAAGTTTTATCTCGATTTATATTTTAACTGTATTGTAATTATAAGTTTTTGACATGTAAATTGGTTTTATGAATAAAATGATTATGATTATGATTATGATAAATGTGAGATAAAAACCGTGAAGTTGTATAAAACCGTGACCCATCCCATACTGCATGATGTATGGACGTGAGGCTTGGACACTACAAAGAGGAGCCTTCTTATCACAGAACGTAAGGTGTTAAGGAAGATTCTGGGACCCGTTAAAAGGGACGATGGCAGTTGGAGGATTTGGAAAAATGTCGAAATCGAAGAACTCATAGCCGAAGCGAATATATTAATGGGTGAGACCAAAGCACATCGTCTCCGTTGGCTGCAGGGGCGTAGCTAGAGGATATGGCGCCCGGGGCAGTCACCAAATATGCGCCCCCTGACGACTGACAAAAGTTTCCCTGCTGCTGCCTTTTGCCCATTTTGGTGCCCCCCTTGGACGGCGCCCGGGGCACTTGCCCCCCCTGCCCCCACTGGTTGGCTGGGCCACCTCGAAAGAAGCTCCAGGAGCTCCGGTCCGGCAGTCTAACGTGAGTAATCCTTTACTTTTTACCCAAAATAAATAATTTGTCAGTTTGTTGTACAGGAAAATATGCAAATAAATACCTTACCTAATTGAATTTCTGTAGTCGCAACTCAAACTTTCAACTGAACTACCGTCTGCGCCTGTAGACTGTTTATGCTATCTCTTCTTCTTCTACCTAGCGTTATCCCGGCCTTTGCCAGGGTCCGCTTTCCTACTAGCCTTTCTCCACTTTTTATGCCGCTGTTTATGGATATAGATCTACTCGTAGTTATCCTGCCTACCAAATGCGATTCCCAATGTCCATGAATTAAGAGGGGGCGTAAAGCCAGCAAATAAGAAGGATACAGAAGAAATGGCGCTCCATTCGAAACTTTGGATGGAATATTTGGATCTCGCGTGGATTTTTACCTTTTATCTCAATCACTTTGAATCTATACTTGTGTTTAACTATGCTCGTCAGATATCCCCGTTATTCCATACTAAAATAATAATGCTATCTGCATATCAATGCAGGGTATATAATAACTGGAAATATATGAAAAATAGATGAGTGAAGTTTTCGTCATTGTATCTTTCTATATCGATCCAATATTGGTTAAAGTCTGCTCTTGCAAGTATATGTATAGTTTTTGTGTAATACTTTTCATGGCATTTTCTCAATGATTAAAATACTAAAAACCGGCCAAGTGCGCGAGGGTTCCGTACTTTTTAGTATTTGTTGTTATAGCGGCAACAGAAATACATCATCTGTGAAAATTTCAACTGTCTAACTATCACGGTTAATGACGGACAGACGGACAGAGGAGTTTTAGTACGCCCTTTGGGTACGGAACCCTAAAAATTAAAAATTCAATATATAAACTACAATTTTGCGCTAGTCTCCTCCTAATTCTTTTTTTATCTAGTTGTGAAAAGTCCGCTCCCGGATTTCTATCTGATTAAGCAGTTTTCTTAAAATTTTAGGAGAGTGTTCAAGAAAGAAAAGTCAATTTGAAATTCAGGCTATGATATACCAAATTTATTTGTATCAAATAATTAAATGATAATGATTTATTTATACAAACAACAATGATTAAGGATTGATTGGTGTGATTTACTGTTAATATTCAAGTTGCAGGTGATCAGCACTTTTGTGGCTTTGCCATGTAAATCATGATGAAAGATTAAATATCTATGTTAATTTAAGTTACGTATGGGCCAGATGCGAGCCCAGAAACTGTTTTTTATTCCTTAGTTTTGATTTAGAATTTTGCTATGATCTATGATATAGTGCTTCGTGATTTTTTGAATGCTCAATAAAGATAAAAATAGATGGTTATGCCACAGTGGATTCGGCAATGTAAGACCCAAGGCCGCATGCGTTGACTCCTCTCAACATTCTTACGTAGCCTTGCTCGCCCCAGACAGTTCCCCACGAATTCTTGATTAGCCAGTACTTTTTGCCGTCTTCTGCAAATAAAACATTGTCGAAACGTTTATATTGAGTACCTCACACATTCTTTAAACGCATTGTTACGGATCACTCATGGTGGAATTGAATAGATATGGCACAGGCACAAATACTGCATAAAATGCAAGGAAACCTTGTGCAAGTAAAAATTGAAACGCGTATTTCTTTCGTCCATAAATAGATTACATTAAACTAACAAAAAGTATACGCACACTCTTGCGTAGTCCCTCGCGTTAATCTGTTCAAAAATTCTCGGAGCACGTACGCACATCACAAATATCCATTAATCGTTTATCTCAATTTATCATTTTCACTTATGTACTTATTTGGAAGAAAGAAATACGAGTAAGTATAGCAAGCTTCTGTTGAATCCTGTCAAGTTTTATGATTAACGCTCAGTGACTCTTTTAGTGACAAAATTCTTATGTGATCATAAAAAAAGACATTATTTCGTGATGATGATAATTAATTCGTTATATTTGAATTACTGGGAATTATAGACAATGACTGTATTAAAAAAATATATAATCGTAGTAGATATAACATTTCTACAAACCTTCTCCATATCCCACCAGAAGCACGGCATGGTCTATTTGTTTTCCTCTGCACATATTAGGTATAAGTATACCTTTTTTATAATAGCTAAAGTCGTCGGCGTTTATAGCTGCAGCAAAATAATAAAAATTAAGTCAAGAGCATCAATCTTCTAATACTCTGCAATTGAATTTAGATTCTTGTAAGGAAATAATACCTATATACCTCCTTTCCTTCCAAAAACCTAAATCGAATTTCTTTCAAAATTTATAATGTTTAACGTAATAAAATTGTATTATTATATCATATCATATATGAAAAAATATTTTTTTTGTTTCACACTGTCTCACAAAGTTACCTATGTCGTTATTGCAACAGCATTGCAAAGCGATAGGTATTGCTGCCGATGGCATTACTGCAGGAAATGTCAAGTATCTAAGACGTGATATGACCGCCTGTTGTTTACCTCTGTTTGTGTTTCTGTTTTCTTTTGTATTGTTTTGTTTTATTCAGATGTGCAATAAAGAGTATTTGTATTGTATTGTATTGTATGTTTATCTTTATAAAAACGATTGTAAACGAAATTTACCAATCGAGATAGGTCCACGGTTGGCTAATTCTGCCTTTAACTGTTCTTCGTCCATTATGACTTTTTTTACACCGCTTGCGCACTGGACAACTCCCTTGCTAGGGTCATTATGACAGGTATATTTGTGTGCTGCATATGTATAATCCTCTTCTTTCTCCAACTTCATTTGTTGTTGAGCTAATTCCCTGAAATTAACGAATGTTGTTAGATCAATGATAGCTATTGTTAATTTGGAGGTTAGGTTAGGTTAGCTTATAGCTGTAACAGCTATACTAAAGGGGAAGTCGTAAAGGGTTAAAGAAATTATTAGAAGAACGATAAAAGCAAAAAAAATGACATGCTTAATGGCTGTTATAGATGGCAAAAGAAAACCTATGATCTGTTACTACAAAGTCTGTGCAGTGCTAGATTGACTTCACTAAGAATTATTACTGACTTAGTACAACACAAATGATCGGTAGCCTGTAAGTAGTGTATATAGCTACATCTTCAGTTTTTTCCTATATCATATTGACAATCTGTTTCTTTTTGTTTCATTCAACTCTACAATATTTTCACTAGATTGGAGTTATAAGATTAAACAAATTACGTACTGCATAACTTGTTCCATGTATCCTCCGTCGCAAGTTCCAACAGTAAGGCAGTCGAGAGCTTGTCCTTCGGACAAAGCTACGAGCTGGCCATGTTTAATAGCGTACTGCCCTTCAATATCACCTGTAAAAAAAGTAAAACAAATATATTTTCCAATGGAGAATTGACTGTGTTCTAGTTTTTCTGTACTTTTAATTGAGCTGTACTTAACATCCACTTCCTCATCGAAACTAATGACAATGTTATGAGAAAGCAACCCTCGTAGTAGTTTTTTAATACATAAACGTAGTCACAAAACTCACAAAGATTATAATTAACTATATAAAGTTACCGATCAAAGATAAGATAGGTAATTAGACAAGGAAACATACCAACAGCACTGAAGATGAAGCAGCTGCCACATTTTCCTTGGTTCTTAACATGTGTAACCTTATTTTTTTGTCTCCAGTCAAATGATTCAGGCGCATCATCCAATCCCTCGGTGATTTCCACTTTCGTCAAATTTGTATCTTTTGGGAGTTTGAAACCACGATAACACTCTAACTCATGAGGCTTCAAGTCAGCGAAGTGATTTAACGCAAACACAGTATCAGGAAATTTCTCATTTTGCTTATTTATTTTTATTAAGGTTTCCTTGAAAATTGCAAGCCTTTCTTTATACTCTCTACGGTTGTATACTTTCTTATGCTCTTGGACAAAGTCCATGAACAGACTCTTAGCGTCTTCCACGTCGTAGAATGGTTTGTCAATTACAGCCAAGACCGTGCTGCTGGCAAGGCAGACCGTCGCCAGGACAATCGGCACAAACATGATGTTTGCTGATGCTTATGATCTTACTAGAACGGTACCAGTAGATCCACTGATGTTCTTTACATTTTTCGCAGCGTTTTTATACAAAAATTAACCAATAAAATGCTTAGTTACTTCCACGTGTATTTTATTTCTTAAAATTTTTGAGATTGCATGAATAACTTTCTTGTAACTTTTATGTTATGAGAAATATTATGTGTATCTAGTACCTACACGTGTTTCATCGTGGCAGTAAAGAATGTATTTTTAAATGCTGGCTCAAAATAATTGATTGTTGGATTCCAATAACTGATCAGCAAGATGTTCAAATCAAATTGCCACCGACTGAATTGCTGCAAGAAAAAACAACTATCTAGTTTTCTAAATATGCCCCCCCCCCCCTAAAAAAAAAAACACCAATAGGGAATCTTGGTGGCTCCATTTCTTAAATCCTCTATCCTTGGGCCCTAAGGACAAATCTTGCATAGTAGTTTGTCTAAAGAGAAAAAATTTTTGGTTCTCGAAACGCCGTATTTCATGTGGTACAACGACCATCAATTTATTAGCTTCCTAGCTCATTTAGAAGAATAATCAGTAGGTAGGGAAATTGCGAATATGTGAGCAGAAGGAAGTCAAAAAAGGTCAATTATCAATTGTAAGCTAACTATCCCTCCCTTTACTGGACTCGTATTTTGAAATTATTCAATTATTTATTTATTGTTGGGAAACTGATGTTCCATAATACTCGAGTAAGCTCCTCAATGCTTTGTGTACCTAATTTTGTTGACAAATATACATTCGCACCTTGGGAAAATTAATGCCACTACCGTATGTAATAGCTACCAGAGACCGTGTTATGTATGATCCTAATCTTGCTTTGAATTTATCTCCCTCTTTGCAATTCTCAACTTTCAAGGAAATAAAATTTCATATTTCATTAATCAGGTGCCGCCATCTGGACCGTCATGGTACTTTAGTCTTCCATTCGAAGATATTAGAACGTTTTTGTCTTCCATTTGAAGATCTCTGACCACCGCTTTTTCGCTTACAATTCTGAACACAGGATTATTTTTATTACTCTTTACGTATCATCAGACATGCTAGACACAAAGTTGACACGAAGTATCTAAACCACCATTAGGTATTATTTGATAATTTCGTTTCCAAACCTAATGTTTCATCGGTAAATAAAATTATAACTACATATAAATTGCACTTATCTTGGTGTAATTCTATTTTATTTTTTGATACCTACCTAGGTTCCTACTCATGCTTATCTTTAGAATTATTATCATTTATACCTGACACGTGTTTAATAATACTTTGTTTTAATGTCCCACAAAAAAAAAATTTTTTGCACCCGGCGCTGCTTATACTCAAAATTTTTCCATTAACTGGTATTTAGAAAATTATTCATATTACTATAGTTATTGCAACGTTATCAAACCTAATTTATTTCCGCGTTAAAGAAGAATTCCAATGATTTAACAGGTTTTTGCATTGTATTGTCATAGAAACACGTGTCATTGCTAAACAAAAGCAAATTACCTACTGTTAAAATATTTGATACACACTTTTATTGCTGACTGTACTTCCTCTCCTTTGCACGTATATAAAAATATGAGACCTGAGACCTTTCTAATGAGCCTAAACTCGATGTGCTCATGTTTTTCCACCGAGGAGATTCGTTAGCTAACTTCTGATTGCATCATGAGATCAGCTCCATGTTAGTATACCTATTTAACATTGTCAATTAAATTAGGGGCTATGCTCGGAGTCTCTCTGAGGGATCGTATTCGTAATGAAGCCATCCGTCAGAGAACTAAAGTCGTCGACACGGATTAGCAAGCTGAAGTGGCAGTGGGCCGGTTATATTAGCCGTTGGGGTAGACGAGTTCTCGAGTGGAGACCGCGTATCGGCAAACGTAGCGTCGGACGCCCTCAAACTAGATGGAGCGATGACCTTCGCAAGGTGGCTGGAAAAAGCTGGATCAGAGTTGCGGCAAATCGTGCTCAATGGCGTGCAATAGGAGAGGCCTATGTCCAGCAGTGGACGAGAGTAGGCTGATGATGATGACGATGAAATAAATTAGGAAAGTACGCCAAAGTTCAATTGAATCAGATAATAGGGAGTGGCTCATATTTAACTAACCGGACCATCGGCTTTATTTAGCTAGTGTCTAATGACTATAGTGTCCCTGCCTATGAAAGTGCCCCTACTAGGCCAGATACGTCGTCAAATTCAATCAAATCCTAGCTACTACTGTAAAAGAAAGTATTTATTTTAACAATATTTTCTTTAACAATAGGTTTCTTTCATTGCATTTGCAACATCTACTGGCATATGTAAACTTATTAATTTCCGCTACCCAAAGGTTGTCTGGAAGAGATAGCTTTTTAGCGATAAGACCGCCTGTTGTTTACCTCTGCTTGTGTTTCTGTTTTCTTTTGTATTGTTTCCTTTTATTGAGATGTGCAATAAAGAGCATTTATTTAAATAGCAATAATATTTAAAAATAAAATAAAACGCAGTTCGTTTACCCTTAATATTTATTTATCAAAATACTCAATACCTATATAAAGTTATAAATACAATATTAATTGAGCATTATGTTATGTACACCCTCGCTAGTAAATTCGTTCTAAGTTAACTACACCGATTATTTACAATATATGCGTTTAAATAAATAAGCTTAGGATAATGTTCTAAATCAGATAAAAAAAGCTACAGGTGTTAGGTTTTTGTTCGAAAAATATTTGTACAATACAAACCCATTTTATTTTGTGTCATTATTTTCTTAAAGGAAAAAAGTTAACAAAATCATTTGTAAATATGTTAAAATTGTATGGGGTTAAAAAAAATATTTTAGTTAAATCGAAATTTTGATTCACCATAACGGTATGAAAATATATTGTAATTAAAGTTTGGTCAACGAAACGTGATAAATTTGAGTTGTTATCAACGAACTAAGATGTTTTGATACTTTGATATGCCATTAATTATAATTACATGAAAAATATTTTTCTGCTATGCATAAAATATGTGAGTATTACATATTACCTTTAAAAACGTCATCATTTAAATTATCATTATAACAAAATGAGACATTGCATTAAAACAACAAAAACAAATTGCTCATTTGTATTGCTTGATAGCTCTGCTGCGGCGTTCTACAAAAAATTCTACTTTGTCGGGGATACGTTATTAACCTGAAAAATCTGTATTATATACCATTGAGTTTAAAGCTAAATTACTAAACTTTGTCATGCCAATCGACTTCTTAGCTATATGAGAAGTGTAAAAAAAATAGTGTCATTACCCAACACTTTTCTGGAATGCAGGGGCTACGACATGCAAAGATTTGGTCTTCAGGCATAAGTATCACTTCACGTTTTGTTGGCCAAACACTATCTTTCCTTTACCAGTGTTAAAGAAGTTACATATTTTTTGAAATTTCGGAAACCAATGACACTATAACTTTGGTATTGAGCCATTTCTGATCATACAACTCACAAATTAAATCATTGCGTACATACAAACACATACACACGATTCAGAATTTTGTTCGAATGTTAATTTAGTTATAGAATAGATAAATAGCGACTTAATTACTTAATAATACACGATTTTAAACAGGTGCGGATAAACTAATGTTAGCCTCTGAGACGTCTACGCAAGCTACTGCTATATTTGTAATGTACCAAAATGGTTTCGCGTGGTCCAATCGAGATCTCTGTGAGATTCTTATGACAAGCTTTTACTGGATGGGCCGTCTGTAAAATCTGAAGTACTGATATGCCGTTGGAAAGTTACCGAAATTGAAAAATTTCTACATGGAAATTTTCGGAAACCGCATATTTTAGTAAAGGAATGGATTTTTTCCATTTCCAAAATGAAAGTTTCCTGCGAAAAATTTCTTAAATTTTCGAGAACTTTCCAAACATTTGGAAACTTCCGCAACTTGCTCATCTGTGTTAGGAAGACATCTCGGTCAACTCAATTTTTTTTCATATTTTGTTTAAATTCAATCATATTTTGTTTATATTACAACTCCTATGTTTATATTACAAGCAAAGTATCAAGTTTGTGTATTATAGCAAACTATTGAGCGTCATTCATTACAATTTTTACATTCTCTTTTACGAATTTTGGCTGTTCAAAACATGAACTTATTATGTTTACATTCGTATGTTGAATATAAGGATACACTGATCAGTGTTTAATCATACCTACTATAAACATTAATTATTTAATTGTGTGTGCACAAAGGAACATAAAGTACACATTTTAAGATAAATGCCCAGGCTTGCGTAGACCGACAGGGCCCTATTAACTATTTATCACTGGCGACCAATAAGTTACTGGTGGTAGTAGTAATGTTGCAGCTCCTCGCCTCCTAACACCGCACCGTGTTCAGGAATATCTGAAAAGCATAGGATTCTTTTAAATTTGGAGTATTGCATTGAAGAAAAATCAAAAGTTAGGTTAGGTTAGAGGGAGGTTAGAGTTAATTGGGGAAATTATTACTTTCAGTACATTAAGGTCAACAGGGAGATTTGCGGCCATGGGGTGAATGCGTTTTCTCTAGAAATTTATGCAATTTCACGTTGAAAAATTTAACGAACCTTACTGTCCGAAGGGTGACTCAGCTGGAAAGGTGCGGCGTCCGATACTTTCTAATGAAAACGAAGTGGACGCCTCGGCCCGGACCCGGTCTGTTCTAGCGTGAGTCATCCTTAAATGTTACCATAGGTACATATACATTTATAATTACCATTTAGTTACTTGTAATTTTAGAGAAAAGGCAGTCCTCTCGGTCATACATTTTTGTCAAAATTTACCAATAACTTTCTAAATACAAGTAGTGATTAATAGATACACTAAGATTATCTAAAACAAAGTATAGATAGTATTAAATATGTGTGTCTAACTACTTCTAACTACAACTACATACAATAGTGTGTTAGTGATGTGCATGTGTGTGTTAAGTCAGTCGTCAACCGTCACTATTCTGTAATACTCTCAATATGGTTTTGGAAAACACATTTAAAAATACTTTGATCTTAGTAAAGTTTAAGCGGTGACAACACCATTACGTTCCTTATGTATCTAATTTGTTTTGGGGTTGTCAGCTGTCACTGTCAGCGCTCATGTCTATACAGTAACTATAGATGAAAGTGGGTAAGGGCAATAATACGGCTAAGTGTAGCTGCGGGGTAGGTAAACAAATGTGCCCGGCCTTCACATTGGGGCTTGTTTACTCATTGTTTAGTGTTTATTGCGAGTTCATACATTTAGCACTTAGTGGCTAAATGTATGAACTCACAATAAACACTAAACAATGAGTAAACAAGCCCGCAATAGGCCCCAATGTGAAGGCCAGCCACACTTATCCCACAGCCACAATTATCCGTATCGACCTTACCTTAACGCGTTTAGTGTACAGTTTGGCAAAAAAGAGTACTCTACTCTTTTTTGTCAGACTGTAGTTTCAAGTATCAACAAGGTCGGTCAGTTATAGTCGTTAGTCGGACGTACCTCCGTCAGTCTTGTCGGTCAGTCGATCAAACTACGACTATTCTGTTCCCTCGTAGGAAATACTTCACATCCTTCTTTCTCCTATCCGTCTGGTTTTCTGTCGATGTCTTTGGTTTCTCTGTCGTTGTTGATGTCGTTGTTGTTGTTGTGGTCGTGATTGTTGTGGTCGTTGGGGACTCAGAAGGGAGGAGGTCAGCGGATAAAACCCCTATTTCATTGTCGGTTACTACAGGAGTTGGGATTAGAGAAAGTTCGCCTTTGACAAGCATATCCCTATACACATCCATTGGAGTTATTTTCGGATGCTCTTCAGAGGATCTTTGAATGTTGTCATTCATAAGAGCAGCAATCTTTTTCAAATTATGACTTATCTTTTGTATTTTGTCATCAGTCAAGCCTGTTTTGTAGAAGACTGGGGCCGGTCGAGGTACGCCACCCTTTTTGTTGGAGGCTTTATCGAAAGGCGGATATGGGTTGCGAGGGTCATAGTCCGGGTGCGCTTCGACCATGGCCGGTTCTCCGTAGGAGTTGACGGCGCCCCAGGTCATTGGTTTGAACGCGGGAGCAGGTGGGGGTGGTGGTTGGTACGTGTCTGCTTCTGGTTCGGGGGATTGGAAAGAGGGTGTGACTGAGGAGAAGACGTTTCTGATGGCGCTGAAGGCGGTATGGAGGATGGAGGGGGGTGGTTCGAGGGGAGTATGGCCGGTGTGTGTGTGCTGGGCCTCGCTGGTGCCGCCATCTTCCAGCGGCGTCAGTATGACGAGTCCGGCGTGAACTCCATTCAGTTTACCTCGTCCTGTCTCGGAGAATCAGTTCAAATCAATCATAGAGTTATTTAATATGAAAACTTAACTAAACATGGGCATTTGGATATCATTAACTACGTTATTAAGACAAGGGGTAAATTTAGTTTCGTTAAATATTTTTCAACCAGAATTAACAATTATTTTATATGCAGGCTTTCTTTACTCTCATATATTTGTAATTTATCAGTATCCTTACTACATATATATGTTATGGGCAACTTGATAAATCCAGTCACTACGAATAATGACCGGTCTGTACTGTATGCATAATGCCCGCATCAAGTGGGCAATGTTATAAAACAAATGAGCTGTAGTGTAGGTTTAGTTTAGGTAAGAACTGTAACCCCGCACATAAAGGATCTACTTACATAAAAGTACGTTTGGGTTCGGTTAGAACTGCAACCCCCCACAGAAGTGAATTGTTTATAGAAAAAGTTAGGTTAGAACTGCAACCCTCCACAGAAAAGAACTGTTTTTAGAAAAGTAGGTAGGTTAAGTTCGAATTGCAATCCCACATAGAAACGAACTGCTTACAGAAAAGTAGGTTTAGCTTAGGTTAGAACTGCAATCCCCCAAAGAAAAAAAATTGTTTATAGAAAGGTAGGTTAAGGTTAGGTTAGAATGGAATCCCCCCACAGAATAGAACTGTTTTTGGAAAAGTAGATTTAGGTTAGGTTAAAATTGCAACCCCCCACAGAAACAAATTGCTTCCACCACGGCGCGACCGAATTTATCACATTGCCCGGCTAAGTGCTAAATTCAAACTAGGTATCTCAAACCTTGATTTATTAAATGGACCACGGGCCGACGGGCATTATTAATATGTACCGGCCAAAGTAATAAATTTATCACTTTGCCTGACGCTTTTGGGCATTATTCATAATGACCGGCCATTATTTAGTTAATCAAGTTGCCCGTAACATATATAATATATCTTCTTTATAATATAAATCGGTTAAATTCGCGTCACTTGCTTTTGTTTTAGCAATATTTGGGTAGACCAGTCACAGTTCTGTCATTGACGTAAGATAGTAAAAGTCTGTCATCTCATCTCGCCGTTCGAATTCCTTCAATCACTGTCGTGTGCGTGTATGAAAGAGATACCTATTCTGCGAAAGTGAACAGGAATGACTTGGTGTATCGATGCGTCTCCTAGAATACCTAAAAATAGATAAAGGAGTAAATAGATATCTGAAAATTAATTATCAGCTTATTTTTCTAAGATGTTTTTCAAATATTAGGTATAAAGTATGTCGGTAAAGTAAGAAATTAATGATTTGTGCATTGTTTTAAATATTTTAACGATAACTGACTAGGTATTCATGTAATAAGTCAGCCTGAAATAAGTCCCTACCTAATTAAATAATCTTGAAAATTTCCGAGCTCAACTAGGTACATATATAGTGCATAATTATTTCCATCGTATTTTCACGGTAACGTACGAATGGGTTGTTTTACTTTATAAAGTTTTTATAGGTGATCATTTATTTTTTATTTATTTATTTCTAAAAAATTTAATCAGGCAACAAGCCCATATTACAAATATCTTACAGACTAACATACATATGAATAATTATTAATTTTAATTTTCTATAATAGATGGCGCTACCTGGTACACACGTCACATTGATTATAATCGTAATATAATAGATACAGTAGCTAGTAAGAGTAAGTAGATTAGACCATCCAACTGACCCACATTGTTTATCTCGGACAAATGATATAACTGTACGCTCCAGTAAGTACGCGATGACTCATATTATATCATCTATCCACCTTTCACAAGTAAAGGTTCTCTTTCGCCGTTTGAGATAAGGATACAATACTTGAGCGATCGCGGACGAGGAAGCGGACGAGGAAGCGGAAGCGGAAGCTTTTCTGATTCGGAATTATTTTTATTAAATAATTTCACGGTTTAGACTCACTTGTTGAAATTATTTAATGTTAGTATGTCTCACAACAATTTAAATTAAATTATTTTTATGTTGCTACTTACAGCTAGTCAGGCTAAGCTAACTCTGCACCGCGTTTGATAGCACAGGGTGTGCAAGTGTTATTTGAAACGTCGTAATTTCATAGAAGTTTGACGATTATGATAACACTTCCATATTAGCTTATCCTGACTCTACCTACTGAAATTATAAAGTTAATAGAATGATAATTTGGATAGTAAATATTAAATGACCAGTTTCATTTATGAAATAGGTACCTTTAAGTAATTATAAATTAAATTAATTCTGTAAATAATCTGTAATCAAACTTTTATAAGATTTGACGAATATTTTTATTATAATAACATCTATTTAATTCATTACCACTGATTAGACAATAACATATTTGACATTTGAATTTCACATAACATTGTAGATTTTTTCAAGTACAAAATAAATATAATTCAGCCTATATACGTCCCACTGCTGGGCACAGGCCTCCTCCATAGAGTAACTTATACTAGAGCGGTACTGTCATAGTAAATTTTGTAACCCCAGTAAATTCACTGCCATCTGTCGACACACTTTAAAACTAAAAATGAAGATTTATAAAAATACGACAGAATGTATTTAAAAATAGATAAATGTTTTTTTTTTATTTGCATTAATTATTTTTATGATTTTGACCCATGTTTTTTCACTGATATGCGTTAAAATTGTTAAATAACAAACGAAACCGTCAACGCCATCTATACGACTGTAGGCCAAAACTAGTAGCGCCCTCTGAACGAGAATCAAATTTTCTTCATTTTCGAGGCACGTTTTTTCCTTAGACTGTATCTATCTATTACGGAGTTATATCTATCTTTGCCTCCTCTCATGCGCGAGCGATAAAATAATATCAGAAATTATTGTATATTTCGATATTATATTTATAGATCCTATCAATAATTATTTACCTACTTTCTGACATTAAATAATGTGAGATTAACCGATACCAAAAGTCAGATTGTTTTTCGAGCGACCTAATAGGCACTGTAATCATTTAACTAACTTAGCGGTTTCACCACGTATTTTTAGTTACTCGCGCGACATGTTTCGGAGAGCCTAGGTCTCCATTTTCAAGCACTAACAGTGCCTGAGTGAGTAATGGTCACGACAAGTGGGCGTCACGTACTACCTCTACTCCGCTACTCACTCAGGCACTGTTAGTGCTTGAAAATGGAGACCTAGGCTCTCCGAAACATGTCGCGTGAGTGACTAAAAATACGTGAGTGAAACCGCTATGTTAGTTAAGTTATAATGTCTCACGATAGTATAAATTTGACTGTAATCATTGTTATAAAGTAACAAACGAGTGAC
This sequence comes from Cydia strobilella, assembly GCF_947568885.1. Taxonomy (NCBI): domain Eukaryota; kingdom Metazoa; phylum Arthropoda; class Insecta; order Lepidoptera; family Tortricidae; genus Cydia; species Cydia strobilella. The sequence goes on from NC_086048.1 coordinate 3,761,871, forward strand.
ACTATTATTGCAATAAGTAAGTTAATCTTTAATCCGCTATCGCTTATCACTGCGGATGAGCCCTTAAACAAGTATCGGCAGAAAGCATTATGTAATATGTCAGTAGCAAGACACTTCCTACACAAACACAATTTACGCGTTCTCTCTAAATATCAGCAAACAAGTAATAGAAGCTTTCACAGAACTATCGATTATTATCATACAATCGATAGATTGTATCGATAATAGTTAAGATAGGAATAGAGCAGCGCAGCGTCGCAATATTATATAGTCCTCCTCATCGTTTTCGATGACGGCGACCCTAAATAAACATTATGGACGTTGTCTATCGTGAGCCCTAATTTGGCTGGCCAGGCTGAACTTGCTCTTAAATACTCTATTGCTCACGTGACAATAAAGTTGGCCAGCCGCGTTGAACTTGGTCTTTCTTTCCGCAACTGGCGTTTTATGTCTAGGCTGATGAGGGTCTTTAAATATTGCCAGTGTAGATTCCGTCCTAGCAGAGGAACCATTGACGCAATCACTGCCTTGAGGCAAATCCAAGAAAAGAGCCTTGAGCACCAACGGCCTCTCTACATGTGCTTTGTGGATTTGGAAAAGGCTTTTGATAGGGTTCCACGCGAGGCTCTCTGGATTGTTCTCTGTAAATTTGGCTATCCGAAGAAGTTCGTCAAATGTTATTACGTTTACAATTATCACTATTCCAAAACACCTCTACCAATGTTTTTATGAATAGTTTAGTATTAAATAGACATCGTAGAAGAAATATTTTGTAAATATTCTCCACATACTTTTCAGTGACAGAGTGCGGCGGTGCTATCATAAATGCCAAATTCCCATGAAGATATGAGTTTTATAATGGCACTTGACTTTAATCACAACGATGTTGTGCTTCTAAGGCGAGCTATCCCTAACTTACCCTAGTGGAAATACCAAACCGTAAATAAACATTTTCATAATCTAGTTTCCATCATTACATAATTTAAATAATCATATAATTTAGTCAAAGATAGATATAACTCCGTAATAGATAGATACAGTCTAAGGAAAAAACGTGCCTCGAAAATCAAGAAAATTTGATTCTCGTTCAGAGGGCGCTACTAGTTTTGGCCTAAAGTCGTATAGATGGTCGTTGACGGTTTCGTTTGTTATTTAACAATTTTAACGCATATCAGTGAAAGAACATGGGTCAAAATCATAAAAATAATTAATGCAAATAAAAAAAATCATTTATCTATATTTAAATACATTCTATCATATTTTTATAAATCTTCATTTTTAGTTTTAAAGTGTGTCGACAGATGGCAGTGAATTTACTGGGGTTACAAAATTTACTATGACAGTACCGCTCTAGTATAAGTTACTCTATGATTTAGTTAATAAAACAACGATGCAATTTGCGGTCATAAATTTTCGGTCGCCGCATTCGATAAATATATCGCAAATTACGGTGTCTGTTGGTCCGCCTAGACAATTCGTCACGCCAAGTGATTAAGGAATAAAAATTGTTTTTTTTTCATAACGGGATTAACTTCTGATGATATTTATAATACGTTGTTAACGTTATTCGTGCAGAAGTATGATAATAAATTATTATAGGTGCATTAGCACTGGAGAATCTAATAATGATAGGCTTCGGAATAAAGTTCCACTGCGCCGATAATAGTTATTTACGATACAAGTGCGGAAAGTAGGAAATTCCCACGTGTAGCGTACAACGTTTTACAGTACATATGGCCCTTTAAATTTTTGAGATAGGCACGGAAAGTGCTTATTCCCGCACTAGTGCGGGAAAGTAGCACCATATACAGTCCTGTTAATGACATTTTCGAGATTTTTCTCTAGGGACTACAGTATGGGGTTCTTCAAAAAATAAGTATACAGGTTTTTAAAGGGTCGGCAACGCGCATGTTACATGATATGGATTAGATATGTCAGTGTCAAAAGTGATGTTTTAAACAAAAACGTCACTTTTGACAACATATCCGATCCATATCGTATCTAGAGCTAACTTTAGACGTACATTAAAGCTCAAATCAGGCCGTTTGTCAGTATTGTCAGTTTTCCTGTGTTACTCACTAAAATTGTGCTATATTTTACTGTTAAATTTTTATTACAATAACTATTTGCTAATACGTGTTTTCATCATCAAACGGTCCACCGATAGCTATCAGATAAACTGGTTTCCTCGTTACATTTATGCATGCAAGACGTTATATGTATACTAATTTCTCGGTTAAGATTTTAGCTGTCTAATACTATATGATTAAGGCAAAGTTTCCTTGTTCCTGTCCACATGTGGACGAGCCGCACAGCCAGTCCAACCGGTGACATAATGCACTTTCACTTAACCCAATCACCAAGCCAATTTGGAATCTTTATCTTTTCCAATAAAGTCCAATTTACAATACCGAGAAGAGATAGACTTGTGTATTCTCGTTAATTCTTCTATTAAGTATTTTATGTTATGATTATTTCCGAAATAAAAATCGAAAGTTGTGAATCGAAAGAATCTAAAGCAAAAGCAATAAATAGGTCACAACAATCACGGACAATGTCATTCTGTACTTAATGATATATTTCCGGCCGCACATAGTTATAATACTTATAATAATTACATTTAATTATGATACCTTCGTGATTATGACAAGGTGATGCCATCAAAACAAACATAATATACTTACATCTTAAGGCTTCGTAACTTTACCTCAGTTTGTTATCTGTAAAGTATGTTCATCGTTAAACAAACTATTTTTTATTGTTAGCCACTATTTTGAATCAATAAAACTTAAAAGACACACGCTAAATTGATTTGTTTAATCATGAATCGTACAATGAATAACACAAAAAGAACTTCTATATCATGGGTTGGCCATTCAAAACATACTTGTATTGTATGCTTTGATGAACGGGACTTTATCTCTATCATTTACACACAACATTTTTGGTTTAATTATCCTTACCTAAAGTGAATTCACATTAAAGCAAGACATACAAATTTGATATTAGGATTCCGATTGTAACCCTTCGAGTACGGAATCCTAAAAACTGATGTATGAAGAATAATATTTAATCTCTTGTTCTTAATTTATTTCTCAGATGTTTCTATTTAG